>NC_081154.1:5050165-5689331 GCF_958295425.1 Solea solea
AAAAATACTACCCCTATTCTAGTAATACAAAGCTAAATGCAAATCGGTGAAGTATTCCTTTAAGCTTGTTCTTGTGTGTTTGTTTGCCAACAAACTTAGTATGTTTAGCCATGACAAGGTGAGTTAAAGGTAGGACAAGCTGTAATTCTAGTATATAACAGCACATGACATTGGTCACTAATTGTGTCGCAGTTGCACCAAATGAGGTCTTGAACTCGTCGGGATGAGTGTGCGATGCCAGCGCGGTTAAACTATGTGTGTTTTTGCCGCAGGAACAAAATGCCCATAAACACCACTAACATAGTCAGAGGGAGCACACAACGCATCATTAACACTGTCCGCTCAATGTATCGATTACTCCCACAGCCTCATAATTAATTAGCGAGAGGATGAATCACACAGGGTGTGTGTGTGATGTCGCTAGGGGGTCCGGGATGAAAGGTAGAGGTAGGTGAGCTAAGGTTAAGGGCTTTTCTTGTGATGGATTTTCTGATGAAGGAGAGTGTGTTTCCACTTTCACCACCCAGATCAAACAAGGTGGAGGTTGCCTGCAGACCGTTTCCTCATATGCTTGTTTGTCCAACCTCTGACTTGCGTACAAGTTCAAGTACAGTGCAAGTAGTAGTTCAGTAAAACCCAGTGTAAAGGTGTTTGCCAAACTTGGAAATTATGATGTTCTCCAATGTTCTGTCTTGTCCACACAACAAAATAACTGGAAAGGTTGTTTTAATTAAATTAATAGATTAATCGAAAAATCGTTGCAGCCGTACTCTCTTTATCCCGACCCAAGAAGACCAATCCACCACTTTCAAAAAGTGAACAAAAACAGCACATTTGAAGGTGGATAATGCAAATTTATAAAGGCCGCAACACAAATTTTGTTCATTTGAACAGGAAGAGGCTGTGATGTGTCTGCAGAGGTCTGATAAGGTCTAGGAATGGGATGATGCCACTATTTTGTGTCTACCGATACCAATATAAGTCCGATACTCATTTTAGGCCATTTATAAACCATTTATAAACGTGTGGGCCGTTAACCGCACATTTTGGGTTAATTCACTGGAATCAGCCTTTATGGGCATGGTTGTCCTGAGGTCCAGACACATTACTGTGCCCGTTTATTTGCAGACACACAGCAGCCAAGGTCAAGTTCTCAATTTTAAGGTGGCAGCTGAAGCAGAGATTATCTAATTCCCCTGTGGTTGTCTAAACTGGCAGGTTCCCCCCTGGGCTTCTGCCACTGGTAAAAGGAGCATTTTTCACTCGGCCCCATTTCTGTTTGTATCTGCCAGTCCAAGCCCAGAACCCTATCTCGCCATCACATATCTGCACTTAATCTGTCTGCCAGCCATCTCTGTCTCACCCTCCATGCTCCCTTCTCCTCCGGCTCTTTAGGAGACACTTTCACACTCAACAAATAAAAGAAAAAGTCATCAAATCCAACGTTTAATCCATTATTAATAGATTAAAGTGAGATGGTTTTGTGGTTTCTTTGCTCCATATAAAAAATAAATCATTAAAACGTAATAATCAAGGTTTGGGAAACACCAAATGAACATGTTCTGTCAATTATGGACCAAACAACTAATCAATTCATCAAGAAAATAATCGATTATGAGATAAAATGTCAGTTGTTGTCCCTCCCTCTCCTCTAATCTCCCCCAACTACTTCTCCCTTTGTTTTATTTCCTCTGCCTGTTCACTTTCATTACATTCTTGACTTTCGCTCTTCACACGCCAAGTCCTGATTGTCTTCCTGGTGTTATAATTACAGCGCGTACGTCACCGTCACCTCTATGGCAAAGCAATCATCCACCCAGATAGGAGAATCAGACTCTCGCCAAGCCAAAACGTGTCAGTCAGCAGCCCAGCGTGTTGCCCAAAGAGGAAAAATAAATGATCCTGGCTACTGATGTATTTTCTTTTTTTTTTGTATGATTCTTGATGCAATTGTCTAAATAAAACTGGCATTGACAGGTGTAATCAGTGGTTGGGTTGAAGTGGTGCCTTTGACAGGTCTGTCATATTTAGATTCTGAAGCGTGCCTCACCCCCGCGGAGAATTGGAAATCTATCATGGAGGAGTCCAGAGAGACACGGTACTTGTCGGGCTGTAATGTGGTTGAAGATGATGCTGCCATCACTTTTGCTTGTTCTCTGAAGGTTACTCTCAATTCACTGATGTGAGGTGGAGGCAGTGTTTCCGCGTAAGAGACAAGCTGCAGTCAAGTCTTTGTCCAAGAACGTCCTTCAGTGCACAACTCACACTTGCTCCATCACAGGACAGGAAGCTTCGCTGCTGATCACTGGTAAAGAGGTTCACTGCTGACTCACAGAATGTGTTAAGACTTGACTCTTTCTGAATTGCTGTTGATTAGAAGCTGCGAGTAAAAGGGGAAGTTGGAACATGAGGGCAGGAGATGATGACGATGATGATGACGGCACTGGGGTGAGTCAGAGAAAGTGAAGCAGTAGTTTCTCTGTGAGGTATGACAGAGAAGGAGTAATGTTGTCGGGGAGAGCGAACGGCCTCAGTCGATGTTATATTGAACAGAAGTCTTCACTCATTCAGGAGCAACGCAGTCTACAGACGCCCAGCTCCAATGGAGGAAAAGCTATTTAAATAAATGATCCGAGAGGGATCCCTGACTTCGGTCCACGTTCTGTATTTTCCTTGCCCTAAAAACTATTTAAAAGTGGCGTCGCTTCATTCCACTGCCATAATCCGCAGATCTGAGGTGAATGAAATGAAGTCCGCACAAAGCTTTTGGCTTCGCTTTGACATGCACATTTTGGTCTGCGGACAAATAAACAACACGTCATGTTTTCTATACGTCTCTGCAGAATAAGCTGCCCCGCGGAGGAGGTAAAACGTTCAATCCCATCGAGTATACGAATATTAAATCACTCAAACAGTGGGCGAATGGGCAGATGATCCTATTAACCAATCCTAATAACCAATCGTAAGGTAGCACAGTACAGTATGAAGCCCTGAGAGGAAATTTAGGCTTTGGTGCAACAGTATATGAGGGACAATTGAACAATAAACATAACATAAAATGCTAGGATGAAAAGAAACATACTGAAATGTTCAAATCTTGCAACATCATAATAGAATAACAGATATAAATTACATTATATCTTTAAAATTACAGCTTTTATCTCCAGTTATTACAGGCATATCGAATATTTTATCAAATCAGGAAACAAAAACAAGAAAATTTGATTCAGAGAAATAGTCGGAACATCTGTTTTTTTTTTTTAGTTCACCGTTTAGATTGTGCCATAATTTCCTTTTTGCGGCTGAAACGCAGTGATGTTTGATGTCAGTTTGCTCTAATTACTTGTTAATCAAGCTTATTACACTATGGTCATGCTGTCTTCCCTTTAGTTTGCGCGATGGCTCTTAAGTGAAGCACTTTTCATGTCCTCACAAAACTGCACGGTCTGAACTGAACTTTTCCTGGCCACGATACAAACGTTGCATCTGGGATAATAAAGTTGAACATTTGAAAAATTTGAGCCGAGTCAAAACAACAGAGGAGAGGAGAGGAGTAGAAAAGACACTGTCAATACCACACAGTTGAAATATGTCGACACCCCCCCCCCCCCCCCCCCGTTCCCTACGAGCTCACAAGAACTGATCCGATTCCCGTGTTTTGTTTCCCTTTTATGAAAGCTTCACATTAGCCTCAAGTCCCCAGGAACTTCAGGAAATTGTCCCTGAAATCCAGTAGTCTCGTCAATATTTTAGTTTTTTGGTCCGTACACATATAGACTATATTAAGTGACAAAAGCCACTGATATTTCCTCGGAGATCAAGATGTTTTTATGCCTAATCCTCCGGGGGCCCTGTACGCGAGGTGGAACGTAATCCCCGGCACCTTCACCGAGCAGCAGAGTGGAGTCTGTGCTGCTGATTATGCACTTACAGGAGGATTATACCCACTTAGCCAAAACCACCTCCAGATACACTAATGCAGCTGAGTGCAGCAATTATAATTCAAACACATCAGAGATAATGAAATCCTCTATCTAAGTTTCATCACTCACTCTATTCATCGGGCTTAACAGGCTTATGCAACCAAAAGCTGGGGTTTTACCAGGTGTTACTACTGATAGTCTGGATTTACAATACCTGTCTCAGCAGCAGGTCAAACATCACTGTCTGAAAGCGGGGAGGTAGCATTCGTCTACTAGTCGTTACCTGTTCGCGGTTCCACCGTCCGGTTTCCAGTTGGGTCCATGAAGATAAATCTTCCTCCACCGAAGTCGGAGCCGTAGTCGGACAAGTACAGGAGAGAAGTGTAGTCAAAGGAGCCGTAGGTTACCTGCGAGAGAGGACGACAGCGTATCCACGTTGAAACATTTGCTAATTAGGATTGAAGATTAGACGGTGACGGTTTTCCATGGCTGATGTGGATGCCTATTTTTTTAGAAAACAGTGGGTTATCTTTTCTTGTTACCCAACATTTACAATACCTAATAGTAGTGTGAACAGACAAACCAGGCCATTTACAAGAAATATATGTTTAATAATTAAAATAAAGCTCCTGTGACCCATCTGCAGAAAACCACACACCCAGCACAAACTAAGAAATTCTATATTTTATAAGTAATCCCATTTAATCTACGTATTAATAAGGCAAACTCATCAAGGAGAGTAAAAGTGGTCGACACATTCCCTGTGATGATGTCATCGGGGAGAGCTCAGCTTGAGCTGGGAGTGAAAACATTTTATCAGAGAAAAGACATGTTACGAAATCAGCAGATAAAAGGCAGGTTGGGTCAGATGAAGAAACGCTGCTGAGTCACTGAGTCAAAAGTGCAGGATCCAGCGCTTTTTGGAGCATGACCTTTACCGGAGAATGAACAACTTAAAAAAAAAATCAGGATACCTTAAATCACAGCTGCGCTGTACAATACGAAGCAAAGTGTAAATGTGGCTCCCGCTCTGTCTCTGCTGGATCTCATCCAGCTCCAAAAAGCTTTCGCTTAACTGCATCCCGATCAATTCACACCGCATGAGAAGTGACTTCACTCCTCAAACTAAAAAAGCTGCTCGACGTGCACACGTGCTGCACTCACTTCAACACCTAGAGCAGAACACAGACATGGAGATTTTCTGTGACAGCAGAAGCCGAGACACGTGTTTGCAGCGACTGCGTCAGCGCTGATGGAGGTAAACACTCGTTTGTTGCTTTTCTCGGGAGGATCACCTGCAGCGGACTCGGCAGGGGAGTGATATCGATGCACTAAAATGTTGTGATACTTCATGGCATGAGACCGAGTTGATTGCTGTATCGCTAGGGCTCCAGACTAACACTGTGCACTGGTTTGAACAACTAGGAAAAGAAATCACGCGTTGACCCAAGTCCGATTCTTTCCTGTTTTTCTGTAATGCCACATCCACGTGGGAGCCGTGAGAGCCGTTCTCCTCTGCCTCACACATGCTTAGACGCTGGCATGAATGAAAAAGAAGTGAGACAGAGATGTGAGAGATGAGGTGACGCTCTTTCATACACAGCTCCACGCTCTGATTAAAAGGTTTTTCGCACTCGCTCCAACTCTACTCCACTGCTTACAAGCCCTGGTTGGCAGCAGGTTTTAAGACATTTGACAGAAAACTGTACTTTGTATATTCCATCCATCCATTTTCTACCGTAGTTCGTCAGTCCATCGCAGGGCCACAGAGAGACAAACAACCATTCACTCGCTCACTCACTCACTCACTCACACCTACGGTCAATTTAGAGTGTCCAATTTACCTAATCCACAAATTAGCATGTCTTTGGACTGTTGGAGAAATTGCAAATTCCATGCAGAAAGGCCCTTGTTCCAACCGGGGCTCGAACCCCTGCTAAAAAGGCAAGAGCATTAACCACTACACCAACCATGTGGCCCACATGACGACATTCAGAGAGACAATCATTACATATTGCCTTGATAATAGCGTCCCAATATATCAAATCATACGCAGCCCTAAGTGACACCGATAAGAATTATACGTAATTATAAGTATGTGGTTAATAGACTGAAAGAAATGTAATCAATCAAAAATCCCCTACAAACACAATAGACCGTCCACAGCTGTGGGCCGTTTACGCGCTTAAAAAACAGAATTAACGAGAGATGTAGAAATCCACGAGAGGCCCATTGAGCTAAGAGCCTTAATGAAACAACACACAAGTACCAGAAGTGTTGAAGACGGAGGGCTCTCGCCGGATCTCGGAGCATAAACGAACAAAAACTTAAAAAAGTGTTATTATATAAGCGCAGAGTTATGAAACTTCCAAGAAGCAACATATGTGCATTACATAACGATTAATTGGAATAAATGGAGCATGTACTCGTCTTGAAACCGCTGTGTTTAACTGATATCACCTCGCCTGATACCTTTGGTGTTTCACATTAGCTCATCATTTGAGTGAATTGGGTTATAATTACTGGTAGACGTGTAGGTGTTGATGTGTGGTTCAGATGCTTCATCATACCAGAGAAACCAGGTGAAAACATCTTTTCATCGCATTATACATTTTCAGGAGGGACTTATGGCCAATGTTTTCACATAAACTGCTTTATTTCACTTTATTTACTTGATTTGTCATTTATATTTAATTGCCGTCTATTGTACTTCACTGCACTGTCGAGCACCTTGTTTTGACAATTCTGCACAAATAGCTCAATACAAATAGAGTGTGATTTGATTTTAAGTGCAATAATTGCATTTTATTATTAGTATCCACCTACTCAACTACATTTATTAGCTAGATTCTCTATGGTTTGTCACTACAAGGTACATATTTCACCTTACATACACCCATCTAATCCATTGGTAAATAGGGTTAGATATTGAGTAGCAGACATGTTGCAGCCCACGCAATGATAGGGGAAACACTTTGTCTTGGTTTCATGGCTCAGAGGAAGGACGTTCTCTATAGAACATAAAGAAATAAAACGAAAACTGCATCACAGGGTGAAAGCATGTATCGTTAAAGTGGTACAAGGTCATTTATTCCAAGTGAAGCCATTAAAAATGTGCCCACACGGCAAAATCACAGGAACCAACTAAAAATGCTTTTTTTTTTCATCATCTTATGTGTTGTTGAGTCAAAATGATGATTCATTTTTAGTAGTGATATAAAATGTAGCAATAATTGTGCAGCAGTCACAAAATAGAGCATTTCTCCTTTCCTTTTTGTTCATAAAAACGAGTACTTTTTGCTCAGGTGCGTTTATATAGTTGGTGAAAATGAAAAAAAAGTCATCAAATTGCCTAGGTTGTGCTGAAAAAAGGATATAAGACACTCTTTTGAACCAGGAGGAGCGGTTCCTGTGCGCATGTGTGTCTGTATTTAGTTCATTTATCACGTGGCCCTGCCATTACTGAGATAAAACACACTTCCATGCTCTAACATTAAAACTGTACCAGCAAAAATTATCCGTGGCGAGAAAATTCAAAAGCAAAAGATATCAGGGGCCATTTATATTCAAATCAGGGTCAGGTTAGCCAATTAGCCCCAGAGTGGCAACACACACGTGTTGGGTTGGGGGGGGGCGGCGGCAATGAGAAACGGGTATTTTTAGAGGGATGGATATGTGAAACAGGATATACCATAATCAAAGTAAATATGTACTGCTTGTTTCTTTTCCTATCTATTTTCCTCCATTCTGCGAGAGAGAGGAGTATGATGGATCAATATTTGGACAGATGCTTCAACAGATTTATGAGCAACACATAACAACCCCGCAGGCCTTTCATTTAAACATCTGTCCAACAACAACATTCAGGGACGTCTGCAGCATTACACTAAACTGCAACAATCTGTTTTCAATCAGATTCCGATAAGAGGGCGATGAATAATAAATGTAAACAAACTCCTAATTCAGGGAAAAGAAAAAACACTTTCCAAACCTCATATATTTAAAATTATAAAATACACAGTACAAGTTATAAAGCATTGACAGGTTTTCCCTCATTTGTTGAGCAACTTTACCGTCTTGTGTCCTTAAATGTGCAAAGTAAAAAATCTAAGCCTGAAACACCAGAGTTCCTTGTTTAATTGAAGGCATTTTAAGACTTTTTAATGCCACTTAGGAGTGATTTCACAATAAACAAAAACAACAAATCTGCCCAAAACACAGTTTGAGACAACTTTATCCACTGTCCTAATCTGAGTGACGTTACTGCAAGAGGCATTTGATTGATTTGAGATTTTTGTTTTTAGATTTATGAATTCATTGCCTTAACGTTTTAAGGATCCATGGGAACCCTGAACACTGACATGAATATTCGTTCCTTTTACGTGACGGAACATAAGGATGAGCTACATAGAACAAAAAAAGCTGCCTAAAAGAAAAACACTATGTAAGAATTTCTTAGTTCGGCTGAATGTTGAAGTAAAATTAGAATGAAAAGCCAGTCACAACTGCGACGACTGTAGTTCGTATTTTGTAAAGATCAGTATTTCAGCAAACCATCAAAAAACTCTTGTCGGGGGGCGATAGTCAGATGCTATTAATGTGGTTTGAGGTCTGATGAAAGACTGTGTCAAAAAGAAAAAAAGAAAAAAAGAAATGCCTAAAGGTTCATCACCATCTAAGTTTGACACATTTTCCATCGCTGCTTTGAAGCTAAAAATCCACATGAGGACTGTAATTGTGCTAGGAATTGAAGATTTTCCCACACAGTTTCTTAAAGCATTGGGGTGTCAGTGAGTTACAATATAATCACTGATTTAGACAGCAGTAGTTATAGAGGCACGGTGATGCAGTAGTTATTCAGTTTTACCTCACACCAGGACGGTTTTTGGTTCAAATCCTGGTTCAACAAGGAGTTCTCGTGTGTATGTGGGTTTTCTGCAAATTCCTTCCTCAATCTAAATACATGCAGATCGGGCTATGGTTAGGGTTGTTGGTTTAGATCCCTACAGGTGAAGGGCTGGGGTACCTTGCTCCTAAATGCTCTTCATTGATTGGGTTAACCCTTTAAAATCAAGCGTATCGCATTACTCTAGTTACTCGACGTTTTGTGCAATCTGAAAAATACCTGAAACAGTTTCTGAAAGCTGAGAAGTTGCACGTCAAAAACCAACATGTGGTAATTACGGTAATTTCACTCATGCCGTTTCATGAAGCCGGTGAACCGGGGTCTTCATCACCAGAGAGGAGAGTGGAAAGAACGCCTGTACAGAGTTTCCATTTTTTAAGCCTGTTTTTGCTCAGTGAGAGACAAAGAGACATTGAAAGTTATTGTAAATATGTTTTATACTGACCAAATTTTAAAATTTAACACGCAAAATCTGTTGTTCATGTACAACTGCAGTGTTTTTCTAAATAAACATTTTTTGTTTTTCTACATTTTAAATTGTTAAAACTGTATATTAACATGCAAAAGCACTTAGTTACAGGACATTCTCTGGTCCTTTTAGGGTTAAAATAAACACTAAAAATTGACCCCTACACTCTAAATTGACCCCAGCCACATGGGGGCCACAGTCAGTGTAGTCTTAGTGCTGGTCCCAAGCCCAGATAAATGGGAGGGTTTCTGCCAACTGAAATATGCCACTGTGGCAACCCCTAGAGAGGGAGAAGCCAAGACAAAAAAAACACATCAGGGTCAGGCACTGGAAGAAATGAGTCAAATATTTGCCGAACACCTGCTCAAGTGCTTATTAACGCAAACATTCAGTCACCTTTTCACATGGTGGCAACACGATGCCTTTAAGTGTGTGGACAGGGTCAAGAAAACCCGCTCGTGATTCAAACAGTGCGTCAGTGTAGTGATTTGTGGCATGTTTGTTGGTGCCAGACATGCTGGTCTGAGTATTACAGAAACTTCTGATCTACTGGAATTTCCACAAACAAACACAAATCTCTAGTTTTCAGAGAAAAAAAAAAAAGAGTAAATGTCCAGTTCTCAGGGTGAAAATGCCTTGTTGTTGCCAGAGGTCAGAGGACGAAAGCCAGACTGATTTGAAATGATAGAGAGGCAACAGTATCTCACAAAACTAATTCAAATAACCCCTTGTTACAACCAAGGTATGTAGATGGTCATCACTGAACACACAACGCAAGTGCTACTCCTGCCATTAACATGAAATGAAAGAAACAGCTACTGCTACAACATGCCCCAAAGTGTCAGTGGTGCACAGACTCCCTCACGAAAGCTTGAGGAATCTTTAGAATGTGAACAGACACTGTTAGTTTTCCTTTTAACAAGATTTAACAATGAGGTTGTTACTCTAACAGGTAGGTGGCTACAATTTCATGAATTCACAGCTAATCCCCGCCACCTACTGACATAACAAGAGCACAACATGACATTAGGAAAAAAGATATGAGCAAGAATATGAGTTAAGAAGCAGGTTCCAGAGGAATGATGCACACTGTGTAAAGGAGTCTCTTTGATTCTGTAGAAAAATCATTCTCGCAGCCTGTAAACTTAAATGGAATCCTTCAGTCAAGAATCCCAAACCTCAAAAGGTAAAATGAGAGCTTTGCTTTCAGGCTCAGCCAAAAATGATTGTCTTCAGCCAATTTAATTGGCGCAGGAAAATTAGCTATGCATCCACTTTGACTGTTCTGTTCCCAGTACCAATTCTAGCACAAAGACTCAGGGACAAGACAGACAGAAGTGCAGTGTTCTTGTGTGTTACCTTATCTATGTGTGGATGCCAGTACTCGTCATGTTGAGTCTTGGCTATCGTGCCGTTGATTCTGGAGAAGAAGGTGGGCTTCGTGAGGTAGATCAGATTTGGGTCCAAATCAAATGTTTCAGCGATAACTGCTTGGATTCGCCCGCGCACATCTCTGAGAACAAAAAACACACACACACAGAGACACGTCAGGGTGAATGTGGAATAAAATGCTTACAGCGGGATGTTTAACTAATTTTGAAGAAAAAAAAGGAGGGGAAAAATGCATGAGTGATTTTTAATTAAGCCTCTTCATTCACCTGTAAAGCTGGAAATCCTCTTGTGTGAACACATCCTGTAGCTGTTCCCCAAAGTACCTGCAGCCACATCACACACACACACACACACACACACACACAGATGCAGACACAGTCAATCAGGGACACATGAGTGCAGACAGGGAGACTGAGGGCGGGTGAGATCTGATCTGTTTGAATAAATTAATGTTTCAGTCTAAACACAGCAGAGAGATCGACCTCTGCCTGCCTCACACGAGGAAGGTCCCAGTGGGACGGGAGCGCTGCGTCGTCCTCACTTCTCGATTAAATCAGCCACGTGTTCCCTTAAGATTTCATATCAGTCGGCTATCCAGTGACACAGGAGAGACACGCGGGAGGAGTGAATGAAGGGAGGAGGCGTAAAGAGAGAAAGAAGGATGGATGGAGGACGGAGAGGAGCATATGATCCAAATTAAGCCCGGTTCTGCTGCGAGTGTTGGATGAGGATCACATTATGGGTCACTGGAACCGAAGAACACCAGCCTCAGTGAGATTGGTAACACATTGGTGGTGAATACATTTCTGCAAAAACTGGTACATGTCGTGCAAGGTTTCATTCCCAAAGACACGCAAACAGTGAAAGGCAGGGAGGACTCAAAGTGAAGGCAAGATGAAGCTGTGCACCTGTAGATGTTGACAAACTGTTTTCCCATTGACAGAGCTCCAGAGTGCAGGTCCAGTATGGAAGCCTGGAGGAGGACGAAACACAAATGAGTGCAATTGACAAACACAGTTGACCAAATGGGCTCAAAACACAAAATAAAAGAAGATAATATACATAGAAAACGGAAAATAGATAGATTTTCATTCATCATTTAAATGTTTTTATCGTCCTGGCAGTTTTCATGAAACGTAGGGATGGCTCGATGCCAGATTTTCAGGTACAATACAGATGCTGATATCATTCATTTGACAGTTATTAAACTACTGAGCTGTTAGTACCACATTTGTGCTGATGCTTTTACCACCTGGCCATAACCATATCGCTCCAACTTTATAACAAATATTCTACTACCATAAAAGAAGAAATAAACAGCACACAACTTGATTGATGAGTTAAAATGTTGTTGCTGCTTTTAAATTACTTTTTTTATTTGTGATAATTAGGGTTTTTGGGCAAGATCCAATTTTGTGTTTCATTTTCTGGCATCTGGATACAGTCATTTTGTCACTTGCACTTTTAAAATACATGAAAGCATGTTTGTCGGTAATGCCATGAGAATCTACTGGCCTGGCCTGGCCTGGGCTTTTCTGCACAGTTCCTGCCCCCAAAAAACATATTTGAACTGACAAGGAGATTTATTCTCCGTCAGCTCAATAAATTTAATGTTGTGAAGAAAATGGACGGCAGAAAGACACGGAATGGGATTTTGACAAGATAACAACTTAACCTAGGCCCAACTCTCCGGACATTTACCAGCCCTGTTCCTCATAAAGTTCTAACTCTACACTTCTTCTGGGACACTGCTGTGTCTTTCTCAAGCCAGAAAAAAGAAGCAATTTTCTCAGACGTTGCCACACTGTTTCCACTCCCTTCACTGAAATATCTTTACACTCCGCAAACAAGTCTCTCCCTTGGCTGAGGACCAGGCCTGCTGTCTATGGAGAGCAGAGGGTAGGGCCTGCCAGGGGCATCAAAACATTTCTGGACTATGGACTCCACATCTTATCTGCGAGAACAGCTCATCAGGCCCGCACTCTACTTATTGTACCAGTCAGACCTCTAGTGCCAAGACAAGACCTTCACAGCAAATGTGGAGAAATATGCTGCCCGAGCCAAGAACAAACTACATACGAGGATTTTTTATTGCACAGCCTTCAGCCTAGATTACAACACGCGTTCACCATAGAATCACTTCAATAAGCTTATGCAATGTCACAACAACTATTTCAATCCACATTTGCATTAATTTTTCAGCAACGTCTTGCTGGACCGCTGTTTTCATTCGTCTCAGAGCATCCCGTCAATTCTCAGTAGGGTTAAGGTTTGGACTCGAATGCTCCGTGGACCATTATTTCACAATTTGAGCCTGATGAATCCTGGCATAGTCGTCTGGGAATATGCCCATAAATCGTGGTCATTAAGTATATTTAAAGTATAGCTTTAAAGTATGAGCTTAGATTTCACCAACTGAAGCAACACCAGATCATAACACTTCCCCCACAGGCAGTGTATGTTTTCTATTAATATTATTACAAACTAACTCTTAACAAACATGTGCATTAAAACAGTGAAATCCAACAGTGAATTAAACCTATTTTAAAACAATACAAGATTTGTATTCAATACAAGATATTATACAAGATATATTATATACAAGATATTGTAGTCTGAACACGGAATTTCTGAGGTCACAGGACGTTCCTTAATTCGAATTTCCAACTCGAAAACTCATGGTAGCCTCACGTGGCCCTAGTTAGGATTCCAGAATGACAGCCACCATACAAACACGGCCACTTTTACCAATAATAACACTTCCGAAAATCAGTCGTACAAATAGTCCCGTTTAGTTTTTAACCGTGGACATTTTGACTCGGTTTATTGTCCTTGTTGTGTCTCCTTTTTCCGTTTTAAGTGCAATTACACAGTGATTGGAAATCGAACCCGGGCCACGGCAGTGAGAGCGCCGAATCCTAACCACTAGACCACCAGGGAGGGGTGGACTAGTGGTTAGGTCACGATGACTATCAGTGTGCGTTTCCGAAACGCACTCTGAATTAAACCAAATACAAAACTCAGAAAGAGTAATGCTGTGTTCCATTTGTAGTCAGAAGAATTTTCCTGACACGGGAACGCCCCTGAACTCGGATTACCAACTTGAAAAACCTCACGTAGCCCAAGTTAGGTTTCCA
This sequence comes from Solea solea, assembly GCF_958295425.1. Classification (NCBI taxonomy): domain Eukaryota; kingdom Metazoa; phylum Chordata; class Actinopteri; order Pleuronectiformes; family Soleidae; genus Solea; species Solea solea. Next base: position 5,063,993 of record NC_081154.1, read on the forward strand.
GAATGACAGCCACCGTACAAACACAGCTACTTCTACCGTTAATAGCTCTTCTGTTTAAGTTGTTTCAAAAATCAGGGAATTTAACTCTGGGTTTTCTTCAACCACTGTGTAATTACACTTAAAACAGAAAAAGGAGACAGACAAGGACGCCATGGCCCGACGATGAGCGCGCCGAATCCTAACCACTAGACAACCAGGGACTAGTGGCTGAAACTGCTAACAATGACTAGCCGGCGATCAGTTTGTGTGTTTCTGATATCTGAACAGGATAGTGGTGAACTCTGTGGTGACATCACTTCCATTCCATCTTTTAATCTCAAGTGAACACTTCGCCAAAGTAATAATGAAAGTCTCTCCGGGTATTCCCAATACATCTCATTCTCAAGAAACACAAAGTTGCAGTGACTTTTCAACCTTTTGGCTGCCAAAATTCTATCAGTCCATCTTTTGACAACTTGTGGAACGCTTGCAGAGAATTTCAAGAAGGTCCCATGAAGTATTCAAGGGATATTATATTTATGGCGGGGAAAGAGCAAACAGACTGAAAGCCCAAAAAACACCTCCAACAGAACACAAGCTTTATTTATATATAACAGTGAGTTTCCAAGCGCTTAAATACACCGTATTTATAGCTTACTGTTATATAAACCCTCGATAACGGCTGACAGAAAGCTACAAATACGGTGCATTTAATTTAAATATATCACTCATCAGCTACTTTTGATGTATTTATTATAACATATACAGCAAATTATCATGGGGAGAGGCAAACAATCCGACATGAAAGCTAGAAGAAAACAAAATGGGGGCTGCTTCTTATTAAATTTAATTAAATTAACACGCTTCAGTTGAGTTAACCTTTATCCATTACAGTGCATGTATCAATATATTATTCCAATAATTGAATTAGGTGATATACTCACTCCTCCCTCTGAACCAGCCAGTGCTAGGCCTCTCTCAGCCAGCCTGTGTGTCAGAGAAGGTAAACACAATAAAACAATGTTTAAAAAATATTCACCTTCACTACACAGAGAGGAGACAGGGGATGGAAAAACATAGAGGAGAAAAAGACTGAGTTGAGACACTCTGTGTGACAGTGTTTACCTCCTGAGACTCTCAGCCTCCTCCCTCGTTACCACGCCGTCTGTGACTGCGCGTCCACAGCTCTGAGGGGTGCATCCTGGGAAACACACGTAAACAAGAGGGATGTGTGAAACAATAGGTGAATATCTCTGTGTGCTTTCCTCTGGATTTTGGAGGCTTTTGCAGGAGAGAGAGGGAGAGAAAGACAGTGGCTACTAGGTAAGGAATTTGTTGTGTTCGGTTCATTAATGCTTTAAAAAAAACACACACAAAAAACAAACAGGGACTCCCTGCAGCTTCTAGATGATTATAATTTATTGCTCGAAGCCTGAGCTTCGTGCTGTGTTTTATTTAGACCCTGAAGACATACATTATAACTAACAAGCAGCTCACATGTTTTAAAAAGACAAATTTCCAATTTGTACTCCTCTTTTGCTCATTGTAGGCTAAAAACTGTTAAGTCGACAGCCTTATCCAGTAGATTTGGACCGGGACTGGAACTATTAATCAATAATTAAATTAATCAAAAAAGTTTCTTTGATATTTTTTCAGCTTCTTAAATGTGAATATTGTCTGGTTTCTTTGCTCCATAAAACTAAGAAATCATTAAAACTGAATCATTTTGGTTTGTGGACAAAACAAGATATTCGACATTTTATGGACGATTAATCGAGAAAATAATCGACAGATGAATTGATTATGAAAATAATCGTTTGTTGCAGCCCCAATTTGGACACATCAAACATTTGTTATACTGATGTTGAGGGAACTTATAAGAGGATCTAATGATTTCTTTGTTACATATTCACAGTTAAGAAGCTGAAAAATCTACTATCGACTATCAAAATAGTTGGTGAATAATTTAGTCGTCGATTAATTATAGATCAATTAATCGTTGCAGCCCTATCTAAGGAAAAGGAGGCTGTCGACGACCATAAAAACACACAAGAGCAAAATCAAAACTACTGCGGGAACAAGATGAAGCAAAGGAAAGAGACGGAGGTAGAAATGCAACATCACAGATGCCAACTGTAACAAAATACCAAAGACAAAGAAGAACTTAAATTCCTATTATGGTGTGATGGGTGATGGTGTGATGGGAAAGCGAAAGCAATAATAACACCAGTGATTTTTCGTCATCATATTTTTAACCAGAGACAGCCGTCAGAGACTGTAGACCTCTGCCAAGGCCACTCAGTTCTCCACATCAGAAACAAATCAATAATTGGTTCCTTGGGCTGTACATACCCAAAAACCCTTATCAAAACATGATTTTATTTTATGATTTATGCAGCCAATCCAGACATACAAGGCCAAAAACATACCCCCCCCCCCCACACACACTGGAAGTAACCTATTAATCACAAGGATAAATAAGTGAACAAATAAATGTGAGCAAATAGGAATTAAATAAGTCCCAGCTGAACCTGCTGTCATCTGATGTTTGCACAGTCAGATATTATAGAACGAGGAGTGCAGTGCAAAGGTAATAAGTGCAGGTAAATGATGAAACTGATGAGGTTATTGGGAGATTCTCTGGAAGAGCAGCATGGCACTGGGAGCAACCATCATGCTAAATAAATCATCTTTAATGGGATTTCTTTTTTTCTTTTCTTTTTTAAAACAGAGCACCATTCCATTACCACTGCTTCTCAGCAGTGACACCAATTCCTCTCACACACAGTGCGGAGTATTGAGCATACATGCTGCTTTTTCCTTAAATGTCTTATCTGGTTTGAACGAGGTAGTGAAGAACTTGAATAAAGAAAAATCCCTCAGACTTTTAAGGCATCGGAGTACATGTGACGCTGGATGGGATGATATGATTTAATCTTAAACCGCTATAAAAAAGCACTCACACTGAGTTAGGGCTGCAATCGGATTAGTAAATTAATCATCAACAGTGTAGAGTGTATTTTTTTTAATAATTAAGACAAGCTCCGTGAACAATTATTTGAATAATCGATTAAGTTTTGAGTTTGAGTGTTTGTTTGTTTTTTTTAAAGAACTAAAACTAGTTTTCTGATTTTTCAGCTTCTTGAACGTGAATATGTTCGGCTTTTATTTGCTTCATATCTTAAAGAAATCGCTAAAACTGAACCGTTTTGGTTTCAGAAAACCCAATCAACATTTTTCAATTTCTGACAATTAAAAGGACCAAACAATAATCAACAGGTCGATGAATTAAGAAAATAATTGTTAGTTGCGGTCCTCCAATAAGTTGAAATCATAGTGGATTTAGGGAATGGGGAAAGAGGAAAATTGTACTTGACTTAGTCATTTAAAAGTACATCTTTCCTGTCATTCAAGTACCTCATGAAGGAAATTCTTGTTTTTCTCTGTATATTATTGTTTTTTAATGAAATGTAAGGTAAAGTGATTTCGGAGTATAGTAAGATTTAAAGGCAGACCTTTACGACTATCTCAATAATAATGTGATTTACATTTCTTTCGGTTGATATGAAAGTTTCAATGTTGTCCCGTGCCTATGTGTGACTTAAAAACACCTATGAATTTAACAGCTTAGTGAAGGCAGTCGTTTTTAAAAAGGAGTTCTTATTTTAGACCCTTGTTTTAGTTTCCCTTCTGTTCTGGTCAACAAACAGGAAAACCACTTTAAAGACATCTTAAAATCTGTTTCTGCTTCATAGCCAAACAGGCCTCATGTCAACAAACTGTGTCACTGATGTCTCTTTCTACTTGACTTCTGACCACATTCTGATACTGAGCCTCTATGTAATGCATTTAAGGAGTCCTGGCTTTCAACAGCATATACTCTGGTGCCTTTCTGCTTCTAACAAATGATCTGGTTGGTTCTCACTAGTTCAGTGGCTGCCCTGGCCATACAGCACAAATAAGAGCACAAAATCAAGTAGCTTTGTGCTATATTGCCATCTAGTGGCTTATGTGCTGTTTCACACTGAAACATCAGAAGAAGTTGCGTTACTACTTTTTAAAACTTCAGGCAGAATAGAATCCACCACCTTGACCACCGTGACATGGTTAATTAAATATCTAGCAGCTCTGTCAGTGGTGCTGTGTGACACAGAGTAAAGGCCTCACCTGGATAGCGTTGGTAGTTCTCGTAGTCTTCAGAGCACTCGACTGTATAAAGTCTGGGCAGAGGAGAGACCAGTTCTCGCTGACTGACCAGTGTTTCTGTGATGTCACTTTCCAGAGACGTCACGTACAGCCACACAGCAACTCCACACAGGGACACAGCGACCAGCAGCGAGGCTATAAGTACCCGGTGTCCCCTCCACGCTGATCCCTGTCTCAGAGCATTACCTCTGAACAAAAACACAAAGACCACATCATACATACAGATACAATTCACATATTCAACTATAATTTAAACAACCATATGCATTAATCCATCTGAAATCACAAACACAACAATTTCCCTTGGATTATATCTATATTGTCGATTAATGGAGTAGTCGTTTGGTCCGTAAAATGCAAGAAAATGTGGATCAATGATTCTCGAACAAATGTCACATGGAGTATAGATACCTGAAAATATTCAAACTGATTAATCAGTTATCAAAGTCATTGACGATTAATTTAGTAATCGATTCATAATTGAGTATTTGCCCTATTTTGTGTGTGTATATACACATATATATATATATATATATATATATATATATATATATATATATATATATTTTGGTTTTATTTATAAGCAATTCATTCACATATATTCACGATATCATGAGGTCATCACCTGCTTAGCTTATGTCAGCTTTATATATATATCGTTATCCGTTTATTCCTTGAGTTGAGAGTGTGTTTCTACTCATTTAATCAGGACCTAGTCTGTGCTCCACACACCATACGTCATGTGTGGCTCATGCAGAGATAATACATGTTCACGACAATGTAAACAAAAGACGAATTAACCAGCTTGTTTAAATTGTCTCAGAAGGACTAGTAGGGTTCGACACTGATGTCACGCGTGTAGCTAGTACCTGGTTAGAGTTCTGTATGTTGACAAAAACCTGACGAACACACACACACACATACTGAGAGAGAGAGAGAGAGAGAGAGAGAGAGAGGGGACACTACCATCGTTAGTCATTGACTTACCTCTTAATTTTCTTTGCCATCTCCGTTGCATTCTTTCCCTTCGTGTTTCTCGTTCGTAGTTGCGCCATTTTGTCAGCTAAATAGCATTTGGAAAACAGCGTTTGCTTTCACCAAACACAAGGTACAACCGACGCCCCGCCAAGAGCTTGTAACGCCACCTGAGCTTCTCCACTTCCGGGTGTGTACCTAACTGTGCACCCATTGGCTCGCCGTAAAAGAAAGCGGTGTTTTGATTGGACACAATTAGTTCGGGGTGACACCGCTGTTAACCAGTTGTTAGAAATCAACCTCTGTCATAGTAGAATTGTATCTATAATAAAGCATTTTTATTTTCAATGCCACACGTGATAAAACTCGTACATCTATACATGGTCGCATTCATTCGTCAATCCATTGCTCTGCCTAGTACCGCGGCTAGTGAAGTACGTTTCGTGTTGCTACTCATCAGCTATATCCCCGATTCATGTAAAGTGAATATTCAACGTAGAGCTTACTTCAGCGCAGTCTACCCGGTCCCGGTCAGACTAAGATAATCAATTGCCTACACTGTTTACTAGCATCGAACCTAGTCTGTGACAGCGAACCTGTAAAATAGTAATATTTAATCGTATTTATGTCCACAGCAATATTGCAAAAGTGTCGGTAATGCACCAATACGTTGTTAGCTATCCTTAAAAGGACACCAAGAGAGGCGGACAGAAGGCGAGAACCGCTAATCAAATCACAAATAAGAAGAAGGGTAAGAGGCGTGTCCTGTGCGGAAATAAAGGCGATCTCTACAGCAGCATACAGTCTGATACCTCTGGTCTCTGCGTAAGTGGTGAGTCATCTGAATCTGATTTTCAATATTTAACATTTTAAAAACACACAGCACAGCATGACGTATCCACCCTGGCCAAGAGGGAAGAAACTGGTTCACCTGGATTTGAAAGGTGCCCCTCCTACATCGAAATACCTTCATCAAGTAAGAGCACACAGCAAACCCCCTGTCTGGCACACACATGTACACAGTACACTGTCACACTTAAAGCATTATTAAAGCATCCTGTCCACTGCTGTTCTTTTTCCTCAGCTGATCGAGCTGTTCTCTCAGCTGGGAGTGGATGGACTTCTGATGGAGTATGAAGACATGTTCCCTTATGAGGGGGAGCTGAAGCTGCTACAGGCAACAGCTCAGCCTGCTTACAGGTACATTTGCACACATGGACACCCGCTGTCTCTAAAGGTCCAGTGTGTAACATAAGATAAGTCGAAGAAGATAAGATGAGATTTAAAAAATAGGTTGTATTTGTAGTCTTAGAATCATTACATTACATGTCATTTAGCAGACGCTTTTATCCAAAGCGACTTTTTTTTGTCGTCGTCTTAGTCGAGGTAGAGTCGAAAGAAATGGGTTTTTAGTTAAGATGTGGAGGCTTTCTGCTGTCCGGATGTCAGAGGAATCAGAGGATGTTTCACCACCATGTTACACCAGAGCAAACCTCCGTTTTTTGACATCCGCTTTCTCAGAATTGGATGTCACATTGGCTCTTAAAAGCCTATTTATGCCTGTATTACTATTTTATGTCTGTCTTACCATGCAGTGAGATCCTGTAATAAAGTTATAATCCGCCCTGTGAGTTAATATGCCATGTGCAAGTCCAGTGTGTCATAAAAAGCTTTGGTTTGATTTGTAAGTGTGTTTACTGTTTCCAGCCACAAGGAGATATTATCTATGCAGGACTTTGCCAAGTCTAAGGGCATGGAGGTCATCCCGCTCATACAGACTTTTGGTCACATGGAGGTGAGGCAGACATCCTTCTCTCCTGATGGCTGTAATTGACCACTTTTCACTATCAGTGCATGTGTCACATTTGATGTCTTCTCTGTCGTAGTTTGTGTTGAAGCATCGGCCCATGTGGGGCCTCAGAGAGGTGCCCAACTGTGTCGGCACCCTCAGTCCACACACAGAGGACGCGTTGAAGCTAGTGATGGAGATGCTGAAGCAGGTGGTGGACCTCCATCCCGGTCTAAACACGCTGCACATTGGAGCAGATGAGGTATAGACTCGTCTTGTTGTAGATCGTTGTGTTTTCATCACCGGGGGGGTTGTTGATTTTCTCACGTGCTTGTCCTCAAGGTGTACATGTTGGGCGAAGGTGAGCAGTCAAAGGTGGCGTTGGCTTCACCGGGATGTACAGTGCAACAGCTTTTTCTGGGTCACGTGACCAAGGTCGCCAAGGCCATCAAGGAAGCGTGGCCTGACATGAACATCATCATGTGGGATGATATGATGAGAGGCATGTGCCAGGACACACTCAAAGGTGAGATAGAAATACAGCTGGTTCATACATCACTTAATACATTCAGTTAGATATTTGTACTCTTTTGTTCACTTTCATCTTTTTCACAGCCAGTGGCCTAGTAGGTCTCGTCCAGCCCATGCTGTGGGACTACACGCCTGACCTGGATGTGGACAAAACTGGTAGGGATTGTAGTCCGTCGTAATTGGGCACTTATAAATTAGCCTGCAGCATAGTACTAATTGTGATGTATCACCTCCTTAATTTTGTCATCCAGTGGCTCTGCTGGAGAAATACTACAGTGCCGGCATGACGGAGCTGTGGGCAGCCAGCTCCTTTAAAGGCTCAACCTGTGTTTACACCTGTGTAACCCACACGCAGCGACATGTGGAGAACCATCTGCAGTGGCTTAAGGTGGCTGCTACTTTATCTGCCGCCATAAACCTGAAGGGCATTGCCATCACAGGATGGCAAAGGTAGGAATCAGAGGACGTTACACGCCCTTCTCAACTAATTATTAATTTATTTTATTTTTTTCTTCTTGTAGTGTGTTTGTAGGGATGTGATGGAAGATTTTAGAGGACTGGACATGTGGATGATTACTTGTTTGAATCCAGGAATGTCTGTGTAGGTGGTGGTTAGTGCAGTGAGAGTATATAAAAAAAAGACAGACCAGTAGTGGCTTGTTAGGTCTTCATCAATTGAATCGTGTATCTGACAATATATCCAATAATAGGCTTTTCCTCCCTTTTCTGCGTCGTCAGGTATGACCATCTGTCAGTGCTGTGTGAGCTGATGCCGGTGGCTCTTCCTTCATTAGCAGCCTGTCTACAGACACTTCTCCACGGCGAGTTCAGCGCTGAGGCTCAAAGCAAAGCCGCTGAGAAGCTGGGCATCTCCTCTGTGGAAGTGGAGGCCATGGAGAGGTGAGGTCTGCCACCGATCAAAGTCTCTCTTTTTATACGTGCACCAGTACCTGCAGGTTTTGTTTCTCTTAGGCGATCTGCGGACGACTCCCTGTTTCCAGGAAGGAAGCTCGCTGAGTTGATCGTGGAGCTCGATGCGCTGCTAAACTCCGAAGACATTCGATCTTTTGAGAACAACATGTAAGTTGTGTGCTCTACACTGGTTGGGAAGAAAAGCTATATTTCAGTTCAATGGCAACTGATTAGCTCTGTATACTTTTACTGCAGGTACGTAAGAGGATGGCTGAGCCCCTTCCAGCGACAAAGGAGGATGGTAAATCCACTCATCACCATGGAGATTCACAGCCAAGCATCAATGTGAGCAGAAATGTCTTTTAAAATGTCGAAACTCAATGACGTCATAGTCTCACCTCTCATGCTCCTCTCACTTTTCTCACTTGCCATATATACTATAGCTTGTAAAGTTGTTTTGGGAGAGTTTGTGTGTATGAACACAGTTCTAGAACAATGCCATGTTTAAGGTAAACATCAAAGATTTTATAGGGAAAGTGACAGTATGTTTCCAGTGTAGATAAGACCTCAGGATCCTGGAGACCATTTTCATTGTCCTTAGTTTAACTACTGTGCTTACTGTCAGCTTACTGACATAAGCATAAGCATGCAGCCTCTCAATGCAGCTGGATGGTTTTTGCCTGCCTTGTGAATTAACCCCCGTTCTGGTCACATTTCCACAGCTACTTGACGACATTGCAACAGAAGACGGACACGTTAAGAGAGGAAATGGTGCAATTTTACCCAGAATCAACAGCCCAGGAGTGGATTGAGGAACACATCACCCCCGTGATGGCTCCTTTACAGCGGATAACAGAGGATATCATAGCCTGTGTAAAGGAGATGGTGCCATAGACTAACCTGGCTACTCAGTGTCAAAGACAAAGTCAATATTATTTTTGCAAGAAGCGTGGAAAATGTTATATTTGATTGTTTTGCTTACCCACTGGTAGTGATTGTAAAATGCAGGAACAGTTGCAAATAAAGGAATAAATAGCAGACTCTTGGTTTATACAAAACACCTTTATACCATACTTGCAAATGTGATAAAGTAAAAATAAAAAAAGTAAATCAAATCAACAAACAGATTTTTCTTTTAAGCAGCACACATCAACATTCATCATCTGCCACAGCCCTGATTCAGTCAACAAAGAAATAATTTAAATCACCCAAGTGTTTCAGTCTAAAGTTCAAAAAAAGGTATATAAAATGTTAACAGTCCAAATATTTTACATTAAAATCCTTCATGCCTGGTTACAGTTTTCACATGCATTTACTCAGTTTGTGGCCTGGGTGTGAATAAAAACATGCAAAAAAAATGTGATTATCAACTGGGTGGTCCAGGAAACTGTGAGAAAGACACTTCCCATTGACTTTCACTGCACATAAACATCTATTATCACTTGGAAGGCACAGTAAATCTGTAATCTGGGGTGTATTCTAAAGGTAGTTATTACTTAAAAAGAGGTTGTTCAGAAAGCTGCATTTAGTAACAGTGAAAGACGGTCTATTTTTCCTCCCCCACATATCTGAGAACTTTTTAAGCAAACTTAACGTGTATGTTTTTCCATCCTAGTGTACATGGAAATGCTAAAAACGTTTTACTGTAGCTTCCCTAGACTCTTACACTTAAACAGAATGAATATTTGGTGTCATCTTTCACAGCCCATCCTCAGTAATTGCTTAGCAATGCCCATGATTCATTTGCAGGAAGGCTGCAAGCGAATACAGATCATATTTTATCAGTTTCATCGTCGGAATCACTGCTTTCATCCAAAGAGCCTTCTTCCTCTACGAACTCTCTCTCTTCCTCCTCTTGCCTGCGTCCCTGCAGCTCTTCCAAGACTAAGAAGCGTTTCAGCAGCGCAGCAACTGCCTCCACATCACTGACAAGTCACAGAGCAAAGCAACAAATATACTTTATAAACCATTTGATAGCCTGTGGCACAGTACAATACAAACGTGAGTCAGGTGGCATTAGAGGTATAGAGGAAGCAGACAGTGGATAGAAGAGTGGATAAAAGTAATACATCTATGCTGACAATGATAAAATGCCTTAAAGTTGAATAAGAAGTCAGCACTGGGGTCCTAAACATTTTCCTGTTTTAATTTTTGAGTCTCTTAAACCGCAAATCCAAAAAGACACACACGCACAGGTTCTTTTCTTTTTAATGACTCTGCATTGACTTCCATTCATTAGGACAGCCAATTGCCAAAGCCTTATCCCTAACTTCAACCATAAAGTTAATGCCTAACCCTAACCTAAACACAATTCAAAATTGAGCACTATACTTAACTAGTTCCTCAAAAATGAGGTTCTGCCTCGTTGGGACCAGGTTTTGATCTCTGTGACTTCATTTTTAAACATTAAATGTTCTGAACAATTCTGAGGTGAATCTGAAAGGTGAATACATTTACAATGTGTGGTGTATGTCAACAGCTGATTACGTACCTGCGGCCCCCCAGAGTGGCACTCTGAGTGAGGGGGTAGGAGAAGCCAGTTGCGAGTCGCAACACCAGCACATAGCCCTTCCCAAGATATCGTACCCTCTCTTCTTGTACGCAGATATCGCATAACTGTGTCAAATCCAGCACAACTGACGGAGAGAAGACAAGAAAACTTAAGGTTTAAGATTCGGCACTCTCAATCCCAGACTGTACTGTCCCAACCCACTCTGGGGTGTCACTCACTGACCTTTCTCATGTCCCTTCTTCCACAACGTCAGGACAGAAGCATACAAGCTTACGGTGATGAGCTCGATCCGGTTCTTGGTTTTGTCAAACATGGCCTCCTCCCATTCCTCCATGTTTTGTATGGCCACAAACATGCAGCCGGTCACATAGAAAAGCTTCCACAGGATGCTGTCTGTGTGGGCAAAGAAGAGAAAGAGAAGTGTGAGATAAAAACACATCAATAAAAAGTAACTGAAAGATGCAGATCTTTTAATCACAGAAACAGATAATGCAAATTCAGTTTGCGTACCTGAGCTGTAGTACGCAGCTGCGAACCCAATAGATGCTATACCTGCATTTAAAATGAGACATTGAGTGCAGGGGATGCAAGATGTTTTAATTTACTGTTTTTGTAGGTTCGTGTAGGAGATTTGGTTGGGGTATTTGTTTCTTTCATTATTTACATGTACAAGTAATTTGAATGACAATTACAGACACTTACCAACCAGAAGAGACCATGAACGAATGCCCGGGGATCTCTTCAAGTGGAGCAGAGTGCCAGTGTGCTCCTCAACTGTCATGTATCCCATCTGAGCACACAAAAATGTTTGTTTATACATGTGTATGTGTAGATATACACACACACACATATATATATATATATACATACACACATATATATATGTACATATATATATATACATACACACATATATATATATACACACACATATATACATATACATATACATATATGTACAGATCTAATGTGATCTTTAAACTGTGACATGTCTTCCCTGGCAAATCTCAGGGGACCAAGAATACCACGGACATTTCTTTGCCATAGTTAAGACATTTTTTAAGAAGTAAAAGAGCATTTCTAATATTTATATAGATGTGTTTCTAAAAATATTCTATAATATGCTCTTTAACTTAAGGACCGGTTTAGAAGAGGCATTTCTAGGCATTGGATTCAATGGGTTCATTTGTACACCACAATTATAAAATATAACTTTGTCTTTTTGTTTGTTTCTATACTAGGGCTGAATTGATGCAATAACACTAATGATGACAATCAATTCAAATCACCATTTGTAAATTCAGTAGTTTACACCAGGGCCTTCATAGTAGATTCATTTCAACTTGGCAAGTCCAGAACCAGTGTTTCAGTCTTAAGAATTGTCATGTTATATAAGTCACAAAACTCAACATCTTTGATACTATGATTTTCCAGGATACCCAGTACTGAAGACACAGAACATTTTGTCCTCAAGTCATTTTTTTTAAAGTTCATTGAGCAACACTTAGTCCATCCACCCTTCTTTGTTGTTGGTTTTGGGGCTAACTGTATGTGGTGATAGAGAACCACACACCTCTGTCCCACTTAGAATGCACAAAAACATCAACCACAAAACTATTTGGTATCACTTACCGTTTCTATATGAAGTTTCCCTGCAATTTCTCGTACATTTGTTCGACAAAACGCGTGTAATGAATTATGAGGAAGTTGTTTTTTCCTGTCAACTGCCTTGAATGGGTTACTCTTCCTGGATCCGCCCACTCTGATTGGACAACTTGATTTTCAGGATGTCTTCAAAATAAAAGCTTAGTCGGGTACATTTAAATTATAGATTGTATTTGCCTGCGTATTTTGTTTAATGCATTAGTTCTTAAATGTTTTTAAACACATCAGTGGGTTAGGAAAACATAAATTATGTTTGTTTTATGCTGGAATGGGCTTAGCTGCGACTTACGCGCTTTAAGGCTCGGGTTGGCGCATGCGCAACACACGTGCCGGGGATACACAATGGAGTCCGACGTGAACACACGACACTAGCCCGAATCCTTGAAGCTAGAACGGTTCCAGAAGCGCCAGGCCCCGGTACTTGCATGATGAAGTGACCGCCGAGCGGCGAGATAGCGAAGGAACCGTACACAGACGACTCTACCAGGCGGTGAACGAGAGCAAAGTAGCCGCTGAGCTCACCTGCTTTGCGGCTTTCCCTCAGTGACTGACTGTCCTCTGCATTTTTTGAATGCCTTTGTCTGAAAGAGCCGTGAAATAGAAACCGTCCGGTGAGTTAAGTTAGCTTAATATTGACACCAAGGGATTTCATACCGTTAAACGTGCATTCAATAGAAATTCAAGGTCAATACAGCAATTCAATCGTATATGGCCAGGCGAACCTTTTTTTGCGTAGTGTACGCTATAAAAGAACGTGTGCAATTGGGTAACATTGCCTATATTTGTGTTTCTACGTAGTCGGCAGTTTCGTTGACCTGTAGTCACAGCCATGACTACGCTGTTATGACATAGCAGAAAGGGTCAGGCTAGGCCAGGGCAATAACTCCATAACAATAACAATGCCCACATGATACAATTTTCGTCTATCATATGGAACAAAGGTTTCGGGTTTAAATCGACATTTGTTAATGCACTGCGCATACATGTTTGAGACATAAGCTATGAATGTTTTGCTCTAAATTTTTCTCAATGTTTTAAAGATTAAATCACAATTCAATTCGTCTTGAACTTTCACTCATGATCAGAACTCAGTGTTTAATTATCTGATATTTATTGATATTCTGAATTCTAATATTTGTTCTAATATACTGTTTTGTTTTGTTTTTCAAATGGCATAGAACTTACAGTAGATCAATGTGAGATCTGAAACATTGAAATATCATTGTAAATCATCTACCATGGAAAGATCCCTTAAATTCAGCAGTTATAACAATAATAATTGTGATAAATTTCACATTTTTTTTGGTTCTTTTGAGTGAAAGTTGAAGTGATGTGTTGATTATGTGAAGTATTTATGAGTAGAAAACAGTGAATTATTGCCCAGACCCATGTTATCGTATAATTACAGGTAAATAATGTTTATTTCACAGTCAATGGGTTTGTTTTCTTTTCATTATTGCAGACGTTGTATTTAAACAATATGTGGCTTTAAATGATGACACCCTTCGGCCCTTCACATTATGTGCAGTAATGGGCTTTGTTTTGGCTGTGCGTGTGTGTGTATTTAACTAAAACCATTTAAGTTTTAATGACAGGATACAAGTTTGTGTTCAGTGCAAGTTTCCCATCATTATGAAGCTGTGTTCATGATAAGAGGGGCCGGTTGAGATAGGATAAGAGGGAGGGGGGGGGTTGGCTGGTCACAGGAGGGTGGAGTCCAATAATCAACACTAGGATGCAGTTTCTACCTCCGTCTACATAAATGAATATGTATGTGGAGTCCATACATAAGTGTGTGAATCTATTTTCTTTATTTTTCAGGTAACCTACTGAGAAAATGTCGGAGGTCAGCCTTGCGAAGCGCAAGGAAAAGTGTGAGAACTGCACCAAACAGGTGGATTTCTGATTCTGCATCACAGCGTGAATTCAAAGAAATTGCCTTTTATCTTGTATACATGCTGGATTAGTTAGGAACTAGTTTTAACTCAGCTGCTTACCTGCTTGCAGTGCAACAAGAAGCAGAACGACGATGGTGCTGACTCGCAGCAGGAGAAAGAGGAAGTCAATGGACAGGTATTCTATTTTTCTTTTTTTCATTATTGATCTAGCAAAATTAGTCACCATCAAGATGTTTACTTAAGGGATTTTTTTTATTAAGTACACAAAAACCCAGTTTACTATTTGCATAGTTATACACTTTTCAAATTCTAGAATTTGAAAAGTGTATGAAAGAAAGCCTCAACCTCTATTGCTTTGATTATGACTATGTTTTCCTCTTCTGAGTCCAACTTCCTGGATTTTTTTGTGATTTTGTTTTTTCCCTTAGATTAATGAGGGATCTCAGCTGTTGCTGAGCGCTTGTCTCTCCTGCGACGGCTGTCTCTCAGAGGAGGAGAGCCTGAAGATTTCTCAGCAGAGTGTGGAGGAAGTGGAGCGAGTTCTGGCACTCAATAAAGTACAACAAGTTTGGCAGTTTGAAATCCAATCATGTCTGGAAGTGATCTTCTTGCACTTTGTGCTTTCAATCGTTCTTATTCTATACTTTTTCTGTTGCTCTATTTAGAGATGTGACGCGTCGAAGCACAGGGTGCTGGTTGCATCAGTTTGTCCACAGTCCCTGCCTTTCTTTGCTGTAAAGTTTGGTCTGGACATCAGTGAAGCCGCACAGAAACTCTGTGCCTTCCTTAAGACACTGGGTGAGCTGGCTCTTCTTCTTTGGTTTCACAGCAGTAGGCATCTGTAATTGTTACATCACTGCTTCCTTCTTCTCTTTTACTCGAATACCTTTTATGAAAAATGATATGAGGCTGAAGTTTGTAGAGAGGGTTTTTTCTTCAAGTGGGAGCTAAAGTTGCTTTTTAACTGGTACAAATTCCCACTTTGCCATTTATGTTTTTTGCAGAGGTTCTTTTATTAGTGTGCAAAAATTGCCACCTACCCATTGGTATCTGTCATGGATGCTCAACATTCTTTAGTCTCACTGCTCTGTGGATGCTGCATTTCAGGAGTACAGTACGTGTTCGACACTACCCTGGCGGCAGGCTTCAGCATCTTAGAGAGCCAGAAGGAGTTTATTCAGAGGTATCGCAGGAGGAACCATGACTCCCATGCTCTGCCCATGTTCACCTCCTCCTGCCCAGGTAAAAACTCTACGCCGACGTGTTCTCTCTTTCATTCTTACTTCTCTTTTTGTTCCCCAGGCAGCTGACTGCATCACAGGGTTCATTTGCATGCCATAAGCTGAACATAGAGAAGTCAGAGCCGGTTTTAGAAATTAAAGCTGGTGGGGAGAGATAGGAAGCTTTTTCTTTCACCACTCCCTTTTGTGAGATATACTCTCTGCATAGTGCAGACATATGATATATCTATATGTTTTTTTACCTTTTAAAAGTGACATGGCAGTGCAAACAGGATCTGCAGTTGTTTTCTGACATTCTGAAAGTATTACTACTGAGATGGTGATAAGAAAGTGAAGGTTTTGTTTTGTTTTTTTTTAAATCAGAAACAGTGTGAAACCAAAATCAAATATTTATAGATATATATATTTATATATATATTTATATATATATTTTTTCCCCACTGCTGATAGAGACAGCAGGATTTTAAAACATGTGGTACACATATGCATAGTTAAATTAATTTCCACTGGTCGTTGAGAGGAGTACTACACAATTCTGATGCCCAAGTTAAACATTCTCTGGAAATAGAGCAGATAACAAACATAATAATAAGTTGGGGAAAAAGGAAGGTGTCAGAGACCAGAACTTAGACAGTGATAGTCAATATTAGCCTCGCTATACCCTGCATGTACTGAAGAATGTTGCGGTATGTGGTTTTCCACATAAAACAATGAAAACAACTTAATAACACGGCACCATGTGGGCATGTATGTGTGTGAACAGGGTGGATCCGTTATTCGGAGCGCATCTTGGGCAGTCTGGTCACTCCTCATATCTGCACCGCCAGGTCTGCCCAGCAGATCATGGGCTGCCTGGTCAAGGACTACTTCTCTAAACAGCAGGTGAGTGAGAATACCTGTCAGAACGGTGCAAAGTCACAGTCGGACACCTAAACACTTTCTGTGTGGCAGCATCGAGAATCGTGAAGTCTAAATATGTTATAAATCTGTGTCGTTTCCAACCAAATCATGCAGATTCAAAAACTATTCCTCAAAAACTCAAAAACTATTCCTGTATCTTCTATAAAAAAATAATCAAATTAGGTTACGGTCTAAAGTATGTTTTTCATGCTTCCTAAAAACTCTAATCTTTTATCCAGACTGTATGTAAATAGGACTACATTAACTTAAAGTAAGCATAGTGCTAATGGTAGATTCTGTTGTGTAATGTACGCTCTTCAGTGTAAAGAAAACTAAAACACTGTCCTCCTGTAGGTAATGTGTAACTGCTTTATATCTCCCAGCAGAAGCTGAGTCCAGACAAAGTTTACCATGTGGTGGTGGCTCCCTGCTTTGATAAGAAGCTGGAGGCAGTCAGAGAGGAGTTCACCAACAGCCTGCTAGAGACCAGAGATGTGGACTGTGTCCTCACATCAGGTTCGGTTCTCTCTCTCTTACAGTATACCGTACACAAACTGCTGCCTTGGGCAGACTACAATCTGCAAAATCTTAATTCGAGTTAGTTTAGAACCTTCATTTATGTTGAGTACAACTTTTACTCTCTGGATGTGGCTTTAAAAATCCCACTAGCCCATATGCATTTGGAAGATACCACATTTTGTCACTATATAGTATATTAAACATACCTTCTACTTTTACTGCTTTTGAATTGCTGCCCTCAGGCCCGCTGTTAACATTACCCTGGCCTTTCAAGAAATGGAGCAAAACAGCTGTTTACATGATTAAATCTTTAAATAAACATTTGAACGATAATGTTAAAAAAAAATTTAGGGTGATTTTAAGTGAATATCTAGTCTATAAATGTAGTATGTGCTGTGTATTGAATTGGTTTTACTTCAGGAACAATTCAGTTTTTATCTCCTGTACATAGTAGCATCTCATCCTTTTAAAAACAAATGGCACACCCATTACTTTATACTGTATAATCACATCATACAGTAGCTCTAGGCCAACAGGAAGCACATCCCCTTTTCTTCTGTCCTGCTTAGACCCAGGTGTTTGGAGACGGTCAGCCGCTCACACCACAGATCACAATGCATCTCAGGGGGTTTGTTACTTCCTCTGTTGTGTAATTCTATCTGAGAGGAAGCTGCAGTCACCAAGACGGACATTTGAACGAGCACAAAGTCCTGTACAGGCATCCTCACTTGACGCCTCTTTATTTATTACTTCTCACAGTAAACCTAGTTGATAACAACGTGTTAAAGTGACGAGGGGATGTTTGATGGTTTCAGGGGAGATCTACTACATGATGGAGCAGAGGAAGGTTTCAGTGGAGGAGCTGGACTCGGTTCCACTGGACCAAGTGTGAGTAGTGGAAGTCAAACTGACAATACACTGGGGAAAAAAGTAATAATATGCGGTTGTTTTTGTGCAACGTCTCATTAAACGTCAACTCTGTGATGTACTTTGTGTTGCTGATGTACGAGATTGGTCTTTGTTGTGCAATGTTTGCGGTCAACTTCAAGTCAACATTTACTGTAGTTGTTTAGGAAAATTGTTGTGTATATATTCACGCAATGCAGGCTGGGAGAGGCTGGGGACACGACGCTGGTGAGGCACGAAGGTCGAGGTTCAGAAGGTTTCCTGGAACACGTGTTCAAACATGCTGCTAAGGAGATCTTTGGCGTGGACGTTCATGAGATCACATACAAGACCCTCAGGTGAGACCCCACCCAAGAATTGGAGCGTATTAAGACTTGTTACTAACATTCAGGACATATTGAGTGTGTTTAGTCTTCTTAGGGTTAGGACAGGAATATCATGGTATTAAAAAGCCATGCCTCTGTTTTTAATGACTCAAAAACAGTGCAGGAGTCGCTCAGGTTGTGTATGCGGCTTTAAATAACACAGCCCCTCCCCTCCGCGTTAGTGTGAACAGACATTCGGCTGTGTTTACCGTTTAGAGCTGTAATCACAATACAGTGATATTTTTGCTTACATTATCATACATCACAGTCTCATACTGTCACACGCCTACTGGCTATGGCTGTCTAAATGTTATTGGATCAGCCAGGACTGATGTTAATACCAGGTCTTAAGATCCTGTTTGTTACCAGATGTGTATTTGCATACAGCGAGGGGAAGTGAGATTCAGTCACAGGTGGTCACAGGAGACGGATTCCAGGACACCAGGTGTGAACGGTCATATTTAGCTCTTTTGTCTATTAGGTGTGATAATTCTGAAACTGAGAACAAAACCACAGCAAGCAAACACACACACACACACATACCCAAAAAGAAATGTAAACTTGAGGGCTGAGACTGAGCTAAGATTGCACCCCTAATGTGCAGGCATTAATACCATGATTATATGCCTCATTTATGTCTGACAGGATTGTACTGTGGGAAATCTGTGTCGGAAAACTCACCTCACATTGCTGGTTTTACAGAAACCGAGACTTCCAGGAGGTGACACTTGAGCGGGACGGGGAGACTCTGCTGCACTTTGCTGCCGTCTACGGTTTCAGGAACATCCAGACCCTGGTTCACCGCATGAGGAAGGGACGTGTGCCTTACCAGTTGGTGGAGGTGTTGTCCTGTCCAGGAGGTAAGATCACAATCAGCAACATCATTTATAACATAGTTATAGTTTTAAGGTTTTAGAGACAGTTTTTTGTTAAAACACTTTTATACTGCCGGGGTTTTATTGAGCCACAAATAAAGTATGTGGATCGACTGCTGTGGCGACCCCTAAAGAGGGAGAAGTTGAAGAAAAGAAAAAAATATGCTGAACATTGGTCATCAACTGGTTTCTATGTATCTGCTGCTTCAAAACCATGTTTTCATCATGGTACAGTTTGGTTTGGTACAATTCGGAACGGTAAAGCCTGTAGTCAGACTTGCCCTTTGACTGAGAGCAGTACCTTTACTTCAGGGGTGGGCAATTATTTTCCCCAAGGGGCCACATGAGAAACAAAAAATATTGTTGAGGGTCGCGCCAAATTTTAATTAAATTGTATCTCTTTTATCTAAAAAAGCAGTAAATTGTATTGTTTTGGTGTAAATTTTGCAGCACACAAACACACACAATAAACAACACAATTACTAACCAACTCTATTAAAAATATCAAATTACTACACTATATAATGAATACTATTATACTATACTACTGTGGTGTAGTGCAGTGACCACAAACCCCCCCCACCCCGCACAGAGCGCACCTGCACGCTTACGCACGCACACACACTAATGCTGCAATCACACCAGGTGAGTTTACATACGAGTAACGCGCTTCGCTGGTTAGATAATTTAGATAAGATATTAAACAGGGAGGGAGATAATGTTAACTCCTGAACTTAAACCGAGACACTTATAGAAGAAAGGTACCACGGACCGCGTTCTTAACGTTTGTCTTCGATATAGACTGCCTCCGACTCCTTTGTGCGCTCTTCATCAGATAAGTTCTTGTGTTTCTCTTCGTGTTTGGTCACGTTGTGGCGTTTCAGATTGTAATCCTTAAACACAGCGACTTGTGTACCAAAAACTAAGCACACGGCGTTACCTTTGACACCTGTAAAGAAATATTTAGCAGTCCATGTCTTGTCGCAAACACAGGTGTAACTGGCTAGCGTCACCTGTCGCTGTGCAGACAGACGCAGATATGTGCGTCCATACGTCAGGCTTTTCAAAATAAAAGCAACATAGTTGTAAGATGCCCAGGTCTGCAATAAAAATGAAAAAGTCAAGGTTTACCCTACATTAATCATAATTAACAGTCCTAAAACATCTGGCATGCAAAGGCTTTTAGTTTCAGTCTTCTTAGCTTAGACCTGCTCCTGTAAACCACTCCTGTTTACCACCCATGTGTTACATCAGGGTGTTTAAGCGGCCGCGGTCAAGCGCAGAGCGAGGTGGGAGGACGGCTGGACAAAGCCCTGGTCCAGCAGATGGAGGACGCCTACACCAGCCTGCCGGTCCGTCTCCCCGAGGTCAACCCCAACCTGCACACCCTCTATCAAGACTGGCTGCAGGGCCAGGACTCATCACAGGCCAACACGCTGCTGCACACTCGCATCAGAAGCCAGGGTCACATCCACACACAGCCTCCACACATGCAGTGGTGACAGGAAAGTGGAGTGTTCAAGATGACAGAAAAAATAAAAGGGGGACATTTCTGCTCGAAAGCATCCAAAGCCGAGGACCATGTTGCGCTGCAAGTCTGTAAAGGTGTAATTCTTCCATTTAACCACAGGGTGGTGATGTATGCATTTACAAAACTGGATTGGCTGAACCAAAACTGAGAGTCCAAAAAAATGAGGAAGTCTGTAGAAAGTGTGAACTATTGACGGCAGCTTACAGCACAATAAGCCCCCGCACAAAACAAAGAATACAACAACAGGAGTGTGGATACTGAATGTACATTTAAAGAGTGGTTTGTGTTTAAAACCCAATCCGTCCCAGTATGAAATAACTGTTTGTTTTCCTTTATGTCACCACTGTTCCTGTCTAAAAGACGAGGCAGTAGCTATGCAACAGTGTGAGCGTCGTCTCTCATCAGTAAGTAAAACAAAGTAAGTGTTGCTCTGATAAGAAAGAATTTAGTTGCCCAGTGTCTGGTTTATACGTCCTCCGTAAAGAGATGATCATTATCATTTTTTATTATTATTTTAAATGGTACAAGCTTATTTTATTTGTTCCCATTCCACAAACTAGTTTTTTTTTGGGGTTTTTTTATTAAACGTTGTCGGTTTTTGTTCTGTTTTTCTTTTTCAATGAAACATACATGTCATACATGTTAACCACTAAAATTATTCTGACAAACAAAACAAAGTGTGATGTCATTTTAATGCAGTTTGTTATTCCAGGAAATATTCAACCTTTTTCGGGGAAATGATTATCGCAAGTCACGAGGAAAAGTTAAATTCCAGAGTTTCTTATTGATGAGAATGATCGGTCATGTTTGTGTTGCCCTCAGAATCCATCTCTTTGAGTTTTAAATGTTTGACCTGTGAAGTATAAGGAGTTAATGATTTGCTTGGAGGGGATTTAGCCACCATCGCAAAGACAAAAGTATATTCTGCAGGCTGAGATACAGACCATTAAATCAGAGGACAATGTAAATGACCAGTAATAATAATAAAAGCTTTAGCTGCCAATCTGCCAATCTTATAGATATTAGATTTTAAACCATCCTGTTGTGACATCAGTGAACACTTCAAAAACACTTTTCATTTCATTTCAAGGTGTGCACAACATTACTTTAATTTTTAAGTCCCCGATTAAATGTCAGATTGTCATTGACGGAGAAAAACAAACAGAACTTGTGTCCTAAGTTATCGTCTAAAAGGAGATGTTTTAAAAGTGAATGTGAAACTGCGTTTTTATCTTAAGTATTTACACCAAGTTGACAGTTTATTCAGTAAATGAACTACATTTGCAAAAACATGCGTCACCTCAAGGACACTGTCTGGTGTCCTTTATTTTCTGTTTCTTCATTACTACCTGTAATGAGGTGTGGCCTCATAGTAGGCGTGTGTGTGTGTGTGTGTGAGGGTATAATGAAATCTGGCTCACAGCAATGCTGCCATTGGGATTTGCTCCTTGATGCATCAGAAAGAAGTTCTCAATGAGGTAAGCACCTTCTTTCCTTCTCTTTCTTTTCTTTTTTTACACTAAATTTACCAGTCCGATTTTCTTAAATAAAAGAAAAGCAGTATTACTTTCAAACACCTCTTTATAATTAATTATTTTTTCATATGATAATCTCACCTGTTGATTTAGAACTTAACTTTTTATCACCTACCTCCACATTTCACCATGTACACACCTGCGTGCAGTGGTAGATTAACTGCAGGGCAAATAACTGTGAAACAGAGTGTGGTTCCTGGCACGCGCCGGTTTAAAGGTACGTTCGGTGCATCTGCAAATTGATTTTACAATCGTGTCAGAGTACTCGACTTAGTTAATGTTTGACAATATTTCCCCCTGAAAGGAGGATAAAAGATCAAAGATACTGCAGCGAGCGGTGCACTCAGTAACAAATAAAACAATGACATATTGAGAGAACTGTGACATCAGGTCTTCACAGTCTGATGCACTTCTCAAGAGATAATTTGTCCCTTAGACACATGAGGAAATAAGCGCTCACCTGTCCATCACACCTGCATGACACCTGAACACAGGTCGTAGTCTTCCTTTCGTCTGCTACGCCTGAGGTGCTGACCAGGTCATATGTCAGTATTGCCATTGCCTCTGCGGGAGGTCTTGAAGGGTTGAGTGAGCATCAGTGGGAACTGCTGGTTGAAGAATTGTGCTGGAACTTGGTAGCGTGCTTCCAATGACCATGAGCCATCTGAGCTGGGGGACTATTTCATACCGCTCACTGGTGTGTTCCTGAGGGTGAGAAGTGCAAGATCAGTAGATGTTTCACAGTTCTATCAGCTGGTCCAGTTGACTGAGCATAGCCTGTTCTAGAATGGGTGATGCCCCATGAAGTTCTTAAGTCCTTAATTTCTTGGAATGGAACATGATCACACAGCAGTTCCTCAGGGATGCCTCGTCTGGAGAAGACTTGATTTAATTTTGTTGATGACCCTGCGTGATGTTCAGGACGTCTGGGTATTCTGAGATGTAGTCTACCACAGGTAGAAAAGGCTGACCCTTTATTTCGAAAATATCAGCTCCAATCGGAAGCTCTGGGATGTCATGTGAGATCAGTGGCTCCTTCTGTTTGCAGTATCATTTGTTTTATCAACAATCTCTGCAGCTGC
Organism: Solea solea; assembly: GCF_958295425.1. NCBI lineage: Eukaryota > Metazoa > Chordata > Actinopteri > Pleuronectiformes > Soleidae > Solea > Solea solea. The sequence goes on from NC_081154.1 coordinate 5,087,414, forward strand.
TGCTTGTATAAATGACACTGTAGTACAATCAACATAACTGATTCAGAGCTGTCTTGTCTAAACTTAGAACTTGATACAACTGTTGTAGTGCAGATGGCCCCACATCTTTGAGTCTGGCTCTGTCTGTTTTTTTCTCTTCCCACTGATGCCTCGTGCTTGAACCTGGCCACCTGGCCACACCTATGAAACTCATCTGGAGGAACCATTGCATTCATATTATTTTCTAAGGAGTGCTTTTCTGGTGGCGAAAAGGGACCCAGTGCCCTTCCAATCAAAAACGGTGCTGTTATGGAGTTCCCCTACATGACAGAGTCACAAAGGGTGTCATTAGAGGAAATTATATTAAGTGCTGTACAGAAAATGCCCGCCTTGGTGATAGAAATGAATTCAACAATAATGTGTGAAGGTCCATATAGAGGTCCAATGGAAATTCAGTGCCCAGGGTCGGGCTGTCTTTGACCCCAGTTTGCACTTCGGACATGCCTGTGCCTTAAGTGTGTTAGTGACGCCTGTCCTATCGGGGCGAGTAGGTGCCCTTTTAATTTTCGCCCCTGCCCGTCCGAATGTCTGTGCACGCCACTGACACAGTCGCTGCAGACCCACAGAAATTGTTTAACCGAAAGCATGTGTTGATGTTTTGCAAACGGGAACCAATACTGTGTTGATTTGAAAGTAAGATAAGGCCCTAAAGAATGTGGAGAATGTGGAGATGACATTGATCTTCACTGTGACTTTAGTTACCTTCACTTTTTTATTTTCATTCCTGCCTCCATGATGGCATAACACAATGAGATGTCACCAATTCTTACATAATGGAGTCTTAAAAGTACACAACATTAACTATACTCAGTTATCAAAAGTAATGTTTTAGAAGTAAAAGTGAGGCGTTAGAATTGAGTTGAGTTGCTCTTCAAATAGAAGGTTCAACTTCCGCCTCTGCTTTTCTATACGTGTTCTTAGGCCAGACACTTAACTATGAAATATGTGTGACAAAGCTGTGGTCACCAAGACTAGAAAACAACTCTTACTGACTCTTCTTCTGATTTGATTTGGAAGTAACGAGTAATGAGAAAAGTAAAAGTTGCTAGAAATATAAATAAGAAAGTAAAGTACAGATCCATGAACTATCCGAGCTGGCACACCACAGGGCTAAGGGCCGTCTGCAGTGACCCAGGTCGGATTCCACCTGTGGTCCTTTGCTGCAGGTCTTCCCCCTCTCTTTTCACACTGTCCAATAAAGGCAAAAAAAAAACAGTTGCTACTGTTCCTGCACCATGCAGCTCCAAGTAGTAACACTGAAGACAAAAGTGCAGCACAGAATTTACTGCAGCGCCATGAAAAACTAAAACAAAAATACCACAAAACACTATTACTCTGTTACCTTCGTGCCTCTTTCCTGATTCTTTAAGTTTTTTTTCTTCCAGGTCCTAAACACAGTGGAGCTTCAGCGATGTACTTCCCGTGGATATGTTTGGCCCTGCTCTGCGCTGCCGCCCGCTGCCCACAAAGCAGTGCATCTTCAGATAAAGGTATGTTCGATGTTGCTATCACCACAAGTAAACATACAGGCTACTGCAAATACATGAAGTTTAAAACTTGCTTTTAATCTCATTCAGATTTGTGGCTGGAGTGTGACAAAACAGTGGAAGTAGTAAACGGAGAGTCTGCGCAGCTGAGCTGTACTGTACATGACCAAAAAATAAAATACTGTGAAGTTCATGGTGCTCATCTCACCTGGATGAGCACCAGCAGCAACATAACATGTCACGTTCAGCTCGTTGCCAATGAACAGGATCATCAGACCCATGTGTTGTGGACTATCCCCGCTGTCACAAAAGACGATATTTGTACCATCATAGTACAGACAAACTGTGGCTTCCCGGAGTCATTATCTGTCATAGTCAAAGCGTATCCAGACCCACAGTCAGTCCTCCCGAGTACAGGTGAGTGAACAAGTGAATGTGTGCATTATTATTTGAGAATGGTGAGTCAGCTATTCCCAATTGTTGTTGTTTAGTTTTCTCTTATTCACCTGTCCTCGTCGTCATTCACCTGTCCTTTCGTCATTCACCTGTCCTTGTTATTCACCTGTCCTCATCGTCATTCACCAAAAAAAACAAAGTAAAAGTAAAATTACAAATTAAAAAAATTACTTCAATAACAGATAATTTGACAGGTGCCTTCCTGAGTCTTTTCAGTGCACACTGGCAGACAATTCTCATTGTCCATGGACACTGATTCAGCAAATTCTTCTAGACAGACTAGAGGCAGATGCTTTTTCTGGGTGGAAATGACAATTTTTTCACACGTAAATCTGACCCCATTCAATCCACATTTATTTCAGGTTATTATGTATAATATGTACGGCAAAGGGCCACACAGTTGGTGTAGTGGTTACAGTTTGCAGAAGGCTCTAGGGCACTCTAGCTAATGGGGATCCTAATAAACAAATAACATGTACCGTATGTTTTCTCTTGATAGGTGCAGGCCAACCAACACAGGTTTACATCACGCTGGGTGTCGTTTTCGTCCTCGTTGTTGTTGTTGGTGTTGCCGCTTTGGTCGTTTACCGGGGCAAAAAAAAAAAAAGAAGATCTTCAGTTCCATCAAAGGACAAGAATGAGCTTACTAATGTAATGTCTAACTAATTCTGAAATGTCACTTTAAAGGTTTTTCTGTTGTATGTAATGTATATGTTTTCAGTAATTTTACACAGATTCTTCTTCTTTAAGTAAAACGTCTTTACTTTGATTTCAGAAATGCTGTTTGCAGTGTTTAAATCTAGACCGCAAACATTTTCCAACCATTTTTTAACAATCTGAGCTCCTTTCCTAAACTTTTAAAACTCACACTTTTATATACATTAAAGTATTTTTTTTAAATATCTTGGATGTCATGTTTGCCTTTTTAAGATGTATTTGTTTTATTCTTATATCCTTTTACCTATTTTAACCATAATTGAATCTTTTAATTTCTTTTAAAAACTTGTTTTCAATTCTGTTTTTAAACTCTCCTCTTCAGCCCCTTTGAAAAGTGCTCCCTAAGCACAACTTGCGTAGATTAATCAGTGTACAGATCGTTCATTTATTTTTTATCTCCCCACGTTTTGTAGCAAGATGCTGGTGTTGTGTTGTCATAATAAACAACCATGTGGGAAAACATGATAAATACTGGATAAATGCTAATCTCCTTGTTTTGTAACAAATAATGTTCTGTTAATAATTGTCATTTATCTGAAAAAAACAACAACTTCCTGGTAGCCAAATAAATAAACAATATAAACATGGATGGTGTCGTTTCTCTTTTGCCCTGCACTCATTTTTAAAATCACAATGATGGTTTGAGCTAAAGAGTTTCACGTATCTGTAATTTGTTATTTATATTTCTAGCAACATTTCCTCTAACTATCTTTGTTTCACGTAACTACCAAATAAAATCAGAAGAAGAAGAGTTGGTATTATGGTCTGTATTTATATAGAGCTTTTCTAGTCTTGATGAGCTGCTTTACACCCTAACCCTAATACTTTTACTTCTAAAACTTAAGTACATTTTACATCAGAAAATTACTTTTTAATACTTAAGTACAGTAAATGTCATATACTTTAAGACTTTTACGTCATATTAAGTCATATTATTAAAATAAGTGACTTCAACTTCTACCAAAGTCATTTTCTGGGAAGATTCTTGTACTTGTACTCAAGTATCCCTTTTACGTACTTTATACAAGACTGTATATGTATTGCCAATTTCCCCATATGGGATGAATAAATGATTGTTTTATCTTATCTTAGGTATGATTAAGTTTAGATTAAGTCTCTCCATAAAATGAATTCAAGTCAATGTAATGTCCTCTGAAGTCATGGAAAACAGACTGATAGAACTGCTATCTTCTTATTGGCACTTATTAACGAGCTGTAAAGTGTTTCGTTATTTGAGTCACTTAAATATCCCCCCCACACACCTAAAGATGCAAAGTTGGCATCTGAGATAAAGCTCATAAAGCTTCTACCCTCAGGCCACTGGGTTATTTTGGCCCTGAGCAGAGGCAGTAAGAGTACTGAACTAAGTTACTTAGTTAAAAAAAAGTTTTTTTAAATAAGGTTCTTTCTTGTGTTGTGTAAAAAGGACACACATCTCACATACATTGTTTTGGATTAAAGGCAAACCTTTACAAATTAAAGTGCTGACAAAAATAAAATTTGTCAACACATAAGTTATCAGTCAAAATGGATCAAAGGTCACAAATGTCACTCACTCAGGGGCCTTCATTTGCAAAGTACTACATTACATCACATTACATGTCATTTAGCAGACACTTTTATCCAAAGCGACTTACAAGGGAATTGAGTACAACCTGCCAGGGGTGGAGTTTAACTTGCGACCATGAAGTCTTTGCACACAGGGTCTTAACCACAGGCAAAAAATATAAATATAATAAATAATAAATAAACAAAAAAAAAATACAAAACAAAACATACTTAGGTTAAAGTAAAATTTTAAAAATGACTGCTGACAGGGAGATAGGCAGGGGGTACACCTTGGACAGTCAAATTTGCAAACATTTTTTACTAAACTAAATGTCTGTATGTTTGCATTGTGCAAGTGTGAACTGATGATGATTGTGTATCAACTATAAAGTTGTCTGAATCTGAAAACCATAACATACAGTGATTGATGACGGCTGTTGGTATGGTGTATGGTGCTTTGTCAAAGTGTACAGGTGAACATGACGCCGGTTAATAATGTAACATAACTTCAAACAGAATGCTTAACAAGCAGAAACAAGCACTTCCTTCTTCTTTGAAGAATTCACACATTCACACACACACACACACACACGTTGATCACCACTAACCAGAGTCAGTGTCACATCCTTGTCAGTCAGTCTGTGTTCATCTTGCCTGCAGCTCATCTTGCAGGATGAAAGTCCACTGGTGGAGTTGGGTGTTGGGATTTCTCTGCATGCCTGCTGAGGTGATGCTCTACAATTGGACAGGTGAGTGGGTGCAAGTGAGAGGAAAAAGAAAGAAACAGAACGGATAAGTTTTGCATTGAGGACCTATAAAAGCTGAGAAAAGGCTTTTCCTGTTTGCTTGCATGCCCTTGTTGTTGTCTGTCTTTGTCTTATCCTCTGCAGTGCAGTGTCTCAGAAATCATTAGAGAGAAGAAAAGACTCGTAAATTTAATTTATTTTTTTCAAATACAACAATAAATGATGTCACAACTGTAGTTTTAGCTGCTTTATATATACATTTATTGCTGAGGGTCAAACATTGGGTCGACTCCACTGACTTCATTATTATTTTAAAACATAAATTATATCCAACATTGGTAAAACAAGTAGATTTGCCCTTTAAAACGTTGCATACAACATGCATGCATTTGAAAGAAGCTTAACATCCTAATACTTAGGTTAAGGTACTCCAAAACTGCTCTTGCCTTCACTACTTGTACTTTTCTTGACACCAACAACAGAAACTTTTAACACGGCAGTTTGAATTTCTCGTGTAATCTGTGACTGTAAAAGTTTCTCTTACCAAATAGGAAACACTTTACGTTAAAGTACAGTAATATGGAAGAAATATTACAGTAAAACTTTCTAATTCCTGTAGTAAACACTGCATGTAATAGTATGGCAATATGAAGGGGGAATGTGTGGGAGACATAAGTATGTCTATGTAATTCAAAGGTTGTCTGATTTTGTTTGATTTTGATGCACAAGCACTACACATTACACTAATGGTAGATACTCATCAACAGTAAAGGGAAAAAACTAAATAAAACAACGTAAACAACCAATTCAACTAATTAAAGAGTATACTGCAGCTGGTAAACTTTATACCTGCATTAATGCACACATACCCACGCATATATATATATATATATATATATATATATATATATATATATATATATATATATATATATATATATATATATATATACATACACATATATATGTATATATACATATATATGTGTATATACACATATATGTATATATATGTGTATATATATCTATATATATATATACATATATACATACACACACACATATACATATATGTATATATATCTATATATATATATATATATATACATATATACATACACACATACACAGTATAGCATCTCCTCAAGTTGGTGGCAAGTGTGAGAGTGTATGCATGAGTGTGTGTGAGTGCGTGTGTATATGTATGGAAAGTTGGGTAGTTGCATGTGCTGTGTGTGTGTTCTTGTACGTGTATCTTTGTGAGGACCAAAAGACCTTATAAACCAAAGGGAGTGAGGACATTTTGGCTGGTATTCACGCTCTGTCACCACTTTAAAAAGGACCTTTTAAGGGTTAAGACTTGGTTTAAGGGTTAGGATTAAGTTTGTGTGTGTTCCAGGTATTATTATAGAACTATTATCTCAGTTGTATTATGTAGTATCACCATGTTTTTATTTACTGTAATGTTAAGTGTTACGATGTTCACTAACACTCTGTCTCTCCACACAGTCTCTCAAAGCCCCTCGTCCCTCTCTTTCATGAGAGTGAACTCATCGGTTGAGATCTCGTGCTCCACGTCGCTGTCCGACCCGGACGGTCTCTACCTGTACGGGCGTTTCCACGGCGATAAGAGCATCGTGTACCTATCCTTGCACGATGGACAAGTCGTCAAAACCACCCCGGCTACAGAATTTACAGGCCGAATTCACGTGACTCCAGAGCAGCAGATGGAGGCAGGTACTGGGTTCACGCTGAATCTGTCTCTGCTGGAGCTCAGTGACACCGACTTCTACTACTGCTCCTGGACTCACTTCGTATCGCAGACTGGCAGACTGGAAAACCAGCCAAGCAATGGCACCGTGATCATTATCACAGGTGAGTGGAATTAAAAAAAAGATGTTGCATGTTGATGTAAAAAAGCAATTTACCTTCTGTCTTTGGTAATCGTTTTTCCACAGAGCACGATCCTCATCTTCACTGCAGGGACCAGATCTGGGATCTGACCTTGATTTTCTCAGCAGCATTCACTGGCATCCTGCTCTTCATCATTGTAGCACTGGTTCTGCAATGCAGAGCGGTAAGAGTGACCCACATCTGCTCTAACAAACATAACTTAACAACAATAAACAACTCCACTTACAATCAACCAAGTCATTCATTATTTCTGAACTTACAGACATCAAACTTTTTAGGACTTGGTGGACCTATGCACTTAAAAATAAAAACTTATCTCCTGCCAAATACAATACAGAATCTTTTTTCTGTGGATCTGTGAAACAGCTGCACAGAGGAATTGAAACAATGAACATCACTATTTTTTGTATAAATAAAAACTAGCATTTACTGAAAACTGAATTGAACTAAAATTGTAGCGAAAATGTGCTTAATTTTCATTTGTACATTTATTTCATACATAAACCTTTTTAGGTTCATATGAAGTGTATTTATTTTTTCTCTGCTGGCAATTTTGCAAGGTTGTATTTGAGACACAATACTTATACAAAACCTTTTTGAATCTTGTACTTGGCAAATACTCTGCATATTGCAAAAAACTAAACACTAAAACTAATAAAAAACAAGGCAATCAGGGATGGCAGACTTCATCCCATTCATGCAATAAGCCTCTGGCGGCCTCTGTTGGTCATATTGGCAAGTGTAAGTGCGGAAACACAAACAAACATGCCGACACACAGAGCCACCAAAAACAATAGTTCACTCCCACTCCGTGGGGTGAAGTAACTAAACAGAAATTAAGCATTTACAAAAAATAAAAACTACCAAACCCACTCTAAAAACGAATTAAAACAGTCATTTTTAAAAACAAGTGCGAAAACAACAAAATAAAAACTAAAACTAATGAAAAATCGCAAACTATTATCACCTTGTAGCCTACTGTACACCTTTTCAGTCTATATCCTTTTTAATTTATAAGAATGTGTGTTTGAAATGTGTCAACACAAATGCACCTGCATTATTTGTGAATACCTGTGACTGAAATAAATTAATTAACATGCAAGAGAGAAGACAGTTTGTCCAATTAATGTGTTTTCTGTGTGTTTTTTTTTTACCACAGTTTAAGAAGAACTTCAGACCTGCCAGAGCTGAAAAACTACTCAGACCCAGAAGCCCTCCGCACGTTTGCCCTCAGCACAGGACACAGGAGTGCAGCCCCTATATGGTCACATCTACGAATGCTCTGGACTTCAGGGGCATTCTGTGATTTTCTTTTTTTTCTGTAAAAAAAATATACAGTATACAGCATTTTTGAAACTTTTGATTCTGCAACTTGTTAACCATGATAAGGTGCCTCGTGTTTTTTTTGCTCTGATTTTCATTTCCTTTTGAAGTTAAATGTGTTTTGTTTGCAGAAAAAGTCATTGAGCTACCACATCCTGGCTGATGTATGTGAATGTTTTTGTTTGCAACGCAAGCGGTTTGTTCATTTTGTTTGACCTTTGATTTGTATTCAATCTAAACCCTTTCTTTACCCTCAGTTGTGTTTGTAGTAGATGCCCATATTGATTACCTCAGAAGTCAGTCTTAAGAAAAACAGGAAATAATGACAGTTATCACTCAGTTCTGTTTCTGACTTTGTTTCACTGACAATTTCTTTCTTCCTTTTTCAACATAATGTGAAAGCATTTTATAAATTAAGGTGTTTTTAAATCATGTGACATTTTCAAAGTTTAATTAAACACTTATTTGTGTCCCCAGGTACTTCTGGAGTTTATCACAGTGTTATTATTGTTTCCTACTTTCCCTTTTAATCAGTTTGTTGTTGTCTTTTATGAAGATATTAGAAAGTTTAAATCTGCATTAAATAGGCAGTAGTTGACTCCGATTCTGTAATGTCTTCGTTCATTCCTTACTTCCTTCCTTTTGCAAATACAATGTGACAAACATATTTGAATAACAAAACTAAAGGTAGCAAAACAAACCTGGGCAGATAAGTTTCCACAAATAAATGTATATGTATGTCTCCAATCCTCGTCTTGGTTTGTACTGTGTCATTCAGGCAGAAAGTATTGACGTACGACACATTTACAAACGCCTTTTATGAGCAAAAATGCACCTTGTTGTGACAAATAAACGTACTTGCGTAGCTTTGTTGAGTTAGCGTACTAGTTTTAAATTGGAATCATCAATTATTAGTATAAAAAAATGTGTGGAACCAAAGTGCTTAACACCTGGTTGTTCCACGGATTTTTTGGATGTGGCACAAGCTACAGTCTTGAGAAGAATCTATGGAGTTTGATTGACTGTACATTTGTTGACATTTTTTCATATACTTCTATAATTATAAATATCACGAAACGCGTTTTGAAGCGAGTAAAAGTAGAACGGTGTTAGCAGTAGCATTAGCTAGCTGTTAGAGAGCACACAGCTGCGGAAAAGTACCCACAAAAGGCCAAAAGTTTGTTTTACCTTGGCTTGTTTGCTCTCTTGTCAGTCTCACTGACTTTCACCGGTCAAAGCAGAGACACAAGACGCAGCTGCTCACCAAACAACACGACAAACAATACAGTGGATTTCATTTTTCCGTGTTTCAAAGCAGCTTTGTCCTGTCTCGCAAAGGAAAGAAGATGAGTGGTTATAAACTGCTGTTCTCCAAGGTGAAATTATGTACGTGGACATGTCCACTCAATGCTGGTGAGCATCTGCTACATCTTTACCTCGTTGTATGTAATACTTTGGATTGTGCAGCCTTTTGAATTCAGAGCTGGGGTTTTTTTTTTAATGCGCCAAACCCCATTCAAAATTAAGTCAATTCTATATGTTTTCGCTTCTTTTTTGGCAAAGCAAGACGGAAGCTTACAGATTATGATATATACCTCAACAGTAGACGTCACTGTGTAATTCGGGATATGTCAAATGTTCCAAGTAGCTTTAATATTACATTGGGCTCAAGATAACCAACGATCTTTGTTGAGTATTGCGATGGCGATGTGAATTGCGATACATCAACAAATACTTGAAAATACAGTGTTTATATGTGTAGAATTTGGGTTGACAGCTAAGACAGAGCCTGAGAGGACAGTGAGAAGCCTATGCTGAAGTTTAATTTAATTTATAGTGAATGTAAACATAATTCAAACCTAAGTAATCTAATTTCTCTGCCCATTGAATTAGTTGGGGTTTGTGGGTGATGTGTGGGGGACATAATGATGAATTAAAAAAAGAACAATAATACTAATAATAAAAAAACTATTATCTACTTGTATGCTAAGTTTTTGGTAAACAAATCTATTTGCAATATGTATCTTTTGCACTATGTATGTTGCACATGTTGATATCTCAATTGGGGTAAATGTGTGAATTATTTTGTAGCCCCACTGTGTACATATATATGTATATATTATGTTAAAACACTTTTAATGTTTGACACTCAAGTGGAGAGTAATTAAAGCTGGGTTAAATGCCATTTATGCTGGGGCTGAATCATTTCAGATAAAATATCTAATGTCAAGTTTTCTTCCAGGTATTGAAATTGCAAATTGATCTGCAATTTAATTTTTTCAACTCAAGGCTCAGTTCAATATTAACTGTTAATTATACTTGAAATGTCATGGAGAATAAACACACATCACCATCAAATGATGAATTAGCCTAACTAATTATTAGTGTATTAGTTCAAAATAAATTATGTAGTAGATTGGGTCAAATGCAGAGAAGTAATTTCCCTAAGGGGATTAATAAAGTATAAGATTTAGATTTAGATTGAAAGGTTCAAATTTAGAAGAATTAGCTATATAATTGCTAATTCATTGTGATTGTTTAGTCCTAATTATTAATAGTTGAGATTGAGTTCTTTCAGTACAGGACACAGATGTCCAGTGATGTAATGTTGTGTTTGACTGCTGCTTTAGTCGGGTAGACTTTCATTCAACATAAAATAAGCCACAGTGGCCATGAGAAGTTGGCTTACAAATGTTGGTATTCAAGGCCAAACTTCTCATGAACCTCTCAAAGGAATCATGTCTCAGAGGAATCCATTTTACCATGCGTTTATTCTGCAGGTGTAGTCAGGCGTGGAGTGGCTACTACTCCTTCCTCCTACAGCCCGAGGGTGTGTGTAGTCGGAAGTGGACCAGGAGGTTTTTACACTGCACAGCATTTAGTCAAGGTAAGGTATGTCCTGTTTGGATAAAGGTTGACAATGCAGGCGTTAAGAGCGTGTGATCTTGGTGACGTCTGTTATATAATGGTACTCTTACACAACGTGGCACAATGCATTTTTTGGGAAAGTCTGAAACTGTGAATGGATGAAATAACCAGGCAGGGATTAAACGCCTCTTTTAGCCCAGTGGCACAACTTTAAACAAATAATCAAGTGTAAATAGCTTCTACTTCAATTAACAATCCTTTTCAAACAGACTTCTGTCCACTAAATAAACCCACCCTTAATGACTGAACCTTGTTCGGTGGGTGCATTTATAAATAGATGCATATTTATGACCTCACATGCTACAAGTACAACAGGAAGCAACCTGCAGACCACATTGTGACGCTCAAGAAAATCATTTTGATTCCCTTATATGCATTTTGTAAAGTAGTCGTCTTAAACGTTGTCTTTTTAAAGCCAGAGTTAGTGTTATTTCAGCTTTTTAAGCGCAGTTAATGTTCTGCAGTCTGACTCTGTGGCTGTGTGTTTGGGGTTTTGTATGTATGTCATAGATAATAAAACAATAATGCAAGTCAAAATATTAGTACACACAGCAAAACAAATAACTCCCCCCCCCCCACTCGGCTCCAACTGAAAAAACAGTGTTTGCTGAGCAAGTAGAGATGCTCTCTGTGATTTCTCATATCACCCTTCCTTCAGTATATTTGAAGAACATTATCTCACTCCATGGCGTTTTTTAATGTCAGCATAAGGGGGGGCAAACATTTGTGACATCACCCAACAGAATCTGAACTGCTGTCTGACCTTGAAATTCGCAATTTAACCAAAGCCAGGTTGACGTTCACAGACGTCACCTGAAGCCTGGCATATACTCATGTGCCGTCCTTCAGATCATCACTTTCAAAATTGACTTAATGTTCTATTGTACAAGACCTGAAACTAGGGATTGAGACATGATTAAGTAAGAGGTTTCCCATAAACTTTAATCCAAAATGCACCCTAGTGGTCATTTTTTGATGACAGGATAGCAGGAACCAATACACGTTAGTTTGTATTTTTGCTCTATGAGTCATTTTTCTCATTGTAGAAGGATAAATACTTAAATTGTGTCTTTTTTTTTTCCTTTCAGGCTCGTCAAGATATTGAGGTGGACATTTACGAGCGCCTGCCCGTGCCCTTTGGCCTGGTCAGGTTCGGAGTAGCTCCTGATCATCCTGAAGTCAAGGTCTATACTCTTGTTAAGATGCATTACAGAACTGATCGTGGCCTACTGCTGGATTTTTTTTCAGGGCTTTCAAACATTTTTTGCTGTTAATTGTAGAAGTGCAATAGTCAATCTCGATAATAACTGTGTATCTTGATTGGAATCAAATCACAGAAAAGCCAGTTACTTCACGGATTGGACTTTTAGATCATCTCAAATCAAGAGGAAGTGCAATAAAACCAGAGGAGAAACAATGTCTACTTCAGAAATGGCAATGCAGTAGCTTTTGTGCTAAGCAGGAGTTCCAGTTTAGTCACCTTCAGTTTAAACAGGGTGTGCATTAGTGTTGGGCAGGCTGCAGTGTGAACATTATGTAAACAGTCTAAACTGACACGGAGAAGCAACAGCATTATTCTCTCACCTTCTCTCAGCAACTGCGGCTTTATTTATTTAATTGTTTAACTTTCACTTTAAATGCCAGGAGCTGTGTTACTGGGTGTTGCAACAGAAGTAAACACCAAACCAAAACAGAAACACAATTTTGTTGCATGCAAATGAAAATCAAGTTGGCACCATTGTTATCAGTGCCAGTATCTCAATTTATTGGGTTTCTCTAAACCTCTAACGGTGAAAACTACTGTAGATTGGTATCTAGCAATTATCTCAACTTGTTAGATTCTCAGCTCGGGTTTTGTATTTCACTTTAGAACAAAGTAAGGGCACTTTAATAAAGCAGATATTAACTCTCAGCTCTTTAACGTCACTGCACGAAAACACTTTCCTGGCTCCAGTTATGGAAAACAACTTGTTACTTAATGGTCTGACAAGCAGACAAGAAAGTTATTTGGAATAGATAAAATCAAGTTTGTCAACACAAGAATGGGATGTCAGAACTCTTTTGAATGAGGGATAATATGAGGCAATGAGCTTCGGAAAATCCCCACATTTCCATTCTCTCCCACACAGTCAAGTAAATCAAATTTTAACGACTCAATCACGCCTATATGAAGGTGTCTTTCATTTCTTTAACTTTCACTCAGCATCAGCATTTCAGTGAGACCTGTTTGAGTACACTGTGCAGTGTGCAAACAGAAACTGCTTTTTGGGGGAATTTGTTTTTTTTTAATTGTCACCAGTTCACACATTTAAAAGTCCAGTGTGTAAGATTAAGGATACATTAAACCCATGTTCTAGAAAAGACCCTGTTCTAACCGGGCAGTTTGAAATCGGGTCTTCTTGCTGCAAAGGCAAGAGTGCTAACCACTACACCAACCGTGTGGCCCTAGCAGTGGACATAGTAAGTGAAAAATATAGGTAATATTGGAAAACATGCTGTATAAACACTAGGAAATATGAAACATGAAGAAATAGTTTCATATTTAAAATAGTGAAAATACATATGGTCAAATTCTTACATTTAGTTGTGTTTCAATAATATTCGAATAACAATCTGATGCCAGTATCTTAATCCACAGGTTTCCTTCACACTGTCATATATGCTTAGACGCCACGATACGATATTATCACGAGTATTTGCACTTGGTGGAACTATCACCAAAAGTTCCGCACCGCAGCTTTAACAACAACAACAACAACCTGATGTTGTCCTCTCCTTAGAATGTCATCAACACATTCACACAGACGGCCAATCATGCACGCTGTCGTTTCTATGGTAACGTGAACGTGGGGAAGGACGTGAGTATTGAAGAGCTGCGGCGAGCCTACCACGCAGTCATACTGGTAAGAATCTGACAAATTACCATTAAAATGAATTTATTTCAGCGCATCCTTATGCATTGTTTGTGTTTGTTTTTGTTTTTCATGACAGAGTTATGGTGCAGAAGGAAACAGAAGTATGGGAGTGCCAGGAGAGGATTTGCCGGGTGTGTACTCCGCCAAAGATTTCGTCGGATGGTACAACGGATTGCCACGCTGTCGAGAGGTGGAGTTACAGTTCATTTTGGTTTCATGTGGATGTTGCCTTATCGTAACAAAAACAACAAAAAAGATCATTCATTCACATTGTTTTACTGGTTTGCCAACTTCGTGCTTGTGGTATCAGATTCTCTCCAACTTTGTTGTTTTTGTTCTTACAGCTGAGTCCGGATCTCAGCTGTGAAACTGCAGTTATTCTGGGACAAGGTAACGTGGCCCTTGACGTAGCACGTGTCCTGTTATCGCCCCTTGACATTTTAAAGGTGAGAAACACAAAAATGGTTTAATTTTAGGCTAAAAAAAATGTATAAATTTGAATGTTCATATATATATATATAGCACAAAGGTTAAGACATAACAAATTTACAGAATAGAATAATAAAATACAAAAAAAACACTAACACATGAGCCTGACCAACCATGACACACAATTAAAAGTAGATAAAAATGTACATTTTAAGTTTTGATTTTTAGAATAAGTTCAGCAATGCAAAATCAAGAGATTAAATTCAACTGTATTATCATTAAAAAGTGCAGAACTTGCACAATGAAATGAAGTTTAGCATCTAATCCAAAGTGCAAGTCTGCTATATTGTGCTAATCACACTATATACAAATAAATACATAAATAGATTAAACGTGATATATTTAAAGTGTTTTAAAGTATATTTAAATGTTCAACAGCAGCCTAAAGTGTTTAAAAACTGTTCCCAGGCCAAGACATTGCAGGAGCGTTTTCCCATGCACATCCATATACTTAACTGTCCAGCCGTCTGTTGTAATTTTATAAAGATAAACATTGAACCTATTTGGATTTACGTTTAGTGTTGAATGTCAAAGTGGCGGAGAATTATCACATGATGAGAGGAAACAACAAAGGTGACATTACCGAACAAGTGTGAAATATCCTCAGACAAAGTGCATGAAATAGTGGGACACAGAGAGCGAGCACACCCTCACTCACACTCTCTTTCCTTGATTCTCTGTGAGAAAACGTTTTAATCTTCGTAGCTGCTACGGTAATGAATGAAAAAACGGCTTATTGTGAACAGCCGTTTATCACTGCAATGTCAATAAAACTGCACATATTTAACCGTTTATTTTACATACATTTTAGAGGAAACAGAGCTTCCCTTGCTGTCACAGAGCAATCGCCTCTGATCCACATCTGATCTATTCAGTCTATACGGCATTATATATATATATATAGGCCTTAAATATAAAACAATCAAATAATATCAAACAATATAAACATGTAAAAGGGTCCGTATTAACTCACTGGAGCATGCTCTTTGTTCCTCAGATTGTTTGGCGGGAAAAGAGAGGTCAAAGGTTTATGAAGGGTGGGATTTATAACTTAGGGGGGTGTGGCTGACTGATGTTAGCAGGTAGTAGGTGGAGTCTTGTGATTTTGAGCACATGTCTGTTGTCAGCTTCCTCCCCACTTTCAGTCGTCCACTGCAGACCCTAATTTTTCTTCTCTTCAAAGTGAGACATTTTTGAGTGGGTTACTGGGGCTTTTTAGGTCTGATAAAGTTCAGCATTTCCCACGCCAGCAGCTCGCTGCTCTCTGGTCACGCCACCAGCACCTTCACAAAAAAGCCATATGAAGGCACCCTCTCACACCCATGGTTATTTGCCGTGGGAATAATACACAACTCCTTATATGTGTTCACATATTCAGGCTTTAAAAAATGTGGGGTTTTTTCCACCGTCTTATTTTGTTGAGTGATATAAAGTAGTGATAATTGTGCAGAAGTCACAAAACTAGAGTGTTTTTCTTTTCTTTTTGTCCGTAAACACGAGCCAAGTGAACTTTGAACTGTGACGCATTTCCAAATGTCACAAATTCAATACGATTGTAAACATTTTGAGTCCTTTTTGCTCAGGTGTGTTTGGATCTTATCGCCTCTGTATATACTGTATGTGTAAACCTAGTAATCGGGGGGGAAAAAAGTGTTCCGTGTTCTAACGGTTAAATGTCTAAACTTTATGAACCTTTGGAAAAACGTCACACGCCATGAAGTGCAATCTTTTATCTGAGAAAATCCCCTCCCAGAATCTCCCAGAAATTGTTTTCTCCCAGGAACACATTGTTGTTGAAGAGGCTGTCACCTATAACTGTCTTGTCCTTGTTTTTTGCAGAAGACTGACATCACTCAGCCAACTTTGGAGGCTCTGGCGGAGAGCCAGGTCCGCAGGGTATTGATAATTGGCAGAAGAGGTCCAACACAGATCGCTTGCACGATCAAGGTGTGTCTGTCATAGAAGACAGTGTGTGCGGTTTATATTCCATCAATGGTGACGTTTTGGTAAAAAACCATTTTACAGTTACTTTGGGTGCATGTGATTGATTTAATTCTAGCAATACTTTATTTCTATTATACTAGTATTGTACCATTTAGCCAAATGCGTCCACTTTTTATTAATTTGTCACTTCTGGTTTCTCGTTACGACTGACAAAACATGCATCTGGGGTTTTACTTTACTATGTTTGTTGTTGTTTCTTTGCTCTTCTCTTCTACAGGAGCTCAGAGAGATGGTGAACCTGCCGGGCACCAAACCTGAGATGGTGGCGGCAGACTTTGAGGGTCTGTCAGAGGCTATTAAAGGTGCTTTAACCTACATTTATTTATCTGAACATAAATTGCTCTTTGGAACATTGTCACTGCCTCATTGGCCTGATGTGTTCTCTCTGTCAGTTTGAAGACTAAAGCCCATAGACCTTGAATGTTTTTGAGTTGGTGTACATACATTTTCCTGTATGTGCAACACAACATTAGTTTCATTTGTTCTTTTAACCACGCAAGCATTGAGAACATGAGGAAAAAGCCTGTGTGTGCTGAATGTTAGTTTTCACACGAAATACATGCCTGACTAATATAGAGACAGTGTTACAAGAAAGGAAGATTGAAGTGTGTGTGCGTGTGAGTGTGTCTTTACTTGTATTTATGTCTTTGTGAAGACCAAAAAATGTACAACCCTATCTTTGGGTGACTTTGAAAGGGCTTTTTCAGGGTTTAGACCTGGTTTCAGAGTCAGGCTTAAAATTAAGTTTAGATTAGAGATAAGGTAAGGGGTTAGGGGATGCATAATGTCATTATCTGTCATGTCTGTCGTCACTAAGATATGAAACGTGTGTGTGGTTGGAACATGTCCTGTTCAGAGCCACAGCTCATACATTATACAGTAAACAAAGAAGTCAATGGAAACTTCTTTGTTTTTCAGAGAAGTTTCCACTGGTTTGACACTTTGTTTCTGCTTTGTCCTCGTCCTGATGACGACGTGTCTCTCAGCTCTTGTTTGGTGTCCTTCCTGAAGAAACGGCATTGAGCTGATTGATGTTGAGGCTCACAGTGTGAGCCAACATTCAGGGCTAATTATTTTAAGAGCCTTGAGCTGCAGGAAGTGAAACTGGTGGTTTGGTGTGTGGGGGTGTGTGTCTTGTTTTACTTTAGCGAGAAGTTAGATATTTTGAGAAATAGGTTTTGAAAAGCCACCAAAGAGGGCAATTTCGGTAACATATACATTTTCATGTTTACTTCTATTTATTACTGATTCATCTGTGATGGAATGTCACCAAACCTTAAAGAGATGTTCTTCATTGTCGTGTTTTGACCACACAAACCAAAAATATCCACTTATAGCAGAGTAAATAAACCATTTTAGTAAAATATATTGAAAAATAAGTAGGTGCAGATTCATTTAGTGGTTGGTTTCTAATCAGCTCTAGATTAGTGATGTTGGACTGTCAAAATGCTCTAGTCTGTTTATATTTGAATAAATCTTATCTGCTAAATATTCTTTAGCATAAAACAAAACAAAGATTAGCGAGAAATCATCGTATTATCGCATGTTATGTGAAAATACATGAACTATAATCAGTCAGACATTAAAACCAGGGATGGCTCGATAAGACTTTTTCAACAAAGCAGCCAATTAAAAAAAAAATGTTTGTGGCTTAAAGATCATATTGAATGTTGCTTTTTTTACGTTTTCAAATATATGATCCAGTATCGGATCAAATCTCTAAGTCAACACAAGTTTGTTTTGAGCACGTGTCACTTCTGTGTCAGATGTGCCAAGGCCCAGGAAGCGTCTGACAGAGCTGTTGTTGAAGACGGCTGTGGACGTCCCCGGTGAGAAAGAGCAGGAGAGAAGACGCAAGGCGTCCCGCACCTGGGGCTTCCGATTTTTCCGGAGTCCCGTCGAAGTCCTCGCGGACACAGAGGGCGGGAGAACTGCAGGGATCCGACTGGCGGTCAATAGGTTGGAGGTAAAAAAAAACAGGATTGTTTTTTTTTGCACCTGTGTTTGTCTGCTCGGTACTTAAAGCTTGGTTTAAGATGAGTGACCTCTGTGCGAGCAGGGTTCGGGCGACGGAGCCCGCGCCGTGCTCACTGGAGAGGTGGAGGATGTGAGCTGCGGCCTGGTCATCAGCAGCATCGGCTACAAGAGCATTCCCATCGACTCATCGGTGCCATTTGACTCCCACAAAGCCATCGTTCCCAACACCATGGGCCGCGTTCAACAAACTACAGGTACTGACCACATTGAATATACAGCATGTGTGTGAAAATGCCTTGAATTGAGTCTGTGTGTGACTTTTAAATGTAAATATTTCGGATTCAAATCATTGTCAAATATCCACTTCACAGAATAATATCAACAAATCTACCAAAAGTTACTCACTGTAGCTTTAAGGTATATATGTGTGTGTGTGTGTATATATATATATATATATATATATATGTACACATATATGTATATACAGTATATATATACATATATACATACATATATATGTATATATATATATATATATATATACACATATATACATATACATATTATGTACATACATAATATAATCAAGTATACATCGCAGGTCAACTCTTGAACAGTCGCATTCTCTTGCTTTCTAGGTCTATATTGCAGTGGCTGGCTGAAAACTGGCCCGACTGGAGTGATCGCCACCACAATGAACAACAGTTTTGACACCGCACGGTCCCTGGTGGAGGACATGGACTCAGGGACGCTGGATGTGTCTGCTACGAGGCCCGGGTCCCAAAGCATCTGTGCTCTGCTGGAAGAGAGAGGTACTCCAGCGCTGCAGCTCAGCTGTGATCAGACAAGAAATCTGGGAAACGGGTGCCAAATTGGGTCTTCAGACTTTTCTTTTTATTGACTCATTTAAACATTTAGTCTGTAGTCTGTAAAATGACATTTGAGGACACTTGTGTTCTCACAGGCAGCCCACCAGGACAAAGGAAAATGTCCGGAGTTACGTTACTTTTAAATTTGTCAGCAGACGTCAAATTCGGAAATATTTAAGTGTTGCAAATTATGGTTATTTTTAGGGATGGGACTCGGTATCGGCCCCATACTGGTCAAAATCACCAGAAATTCTATATATATCACATGCTTCACTATGCACAGGCTGTAAAAATGTACATAAGAATGAGTCATGTTTGGGCTGTTTATTTCTTCTTTTTGTGAGAACAATATTGTCACAGAGTTGGACAGAATTATGTAAGCATAAATGTGTTGTTAGCTTCGTAGTTTATAAATTGTCTAAAAATGACTGTATCGGACTAATATCGGTGTCGGATACTCGAGTTTGTGATATCGGTATAAGTCACAAAAAAGTGTCATCGTCCCATCCCTAGTTATTTTCATGATGTATAAATCTATCCACTATCTTTTTGAATAATCAGTTGGTTTAGAAAGTAGGGAAAAATGTTGGTCTGTGTTTCCCAGGCCTCAAAAATGATGATGCCCCTCAAATGTCTCCTTTTGTCCTCAAAACAAATATGTTTACATTGTCACTGGAGCAGAAGAAAAGCTCAGATCACAGAACTTAATTTTATGTTTTAAAACTAAAACCAATTCATTG
Source organism: Solea solea (assembly GCF_958295425.1). Taxonomy (NCBI): domain Eukaryota; kingdom Metazoa; phylum Chordata; class Actinopteri; order Pleuronectiformes; family Soleidae; genus Solea; species Solea solea. Next base: position 5,107,566 of record NC_081154.1, read on the forward strand.
ATTATCAAAAGATTTGGCTATGAATTTTATAGAGAATTAATATCATTTTAAATCAATAAACCACTGCAGTATTTCTGACAGTTTATCCTCTCGTTTACAGGAGTGAAACCGGTGACTTTCTCCGACTGGGAGAAGATCAACAGCGTGGAAACGAGGAGAGGTGAAGCTGTGGGAAAACCCAGAGAAAAACTCCTGAGTGTGGAGGAAATGCTCCAGGTGGCTCGAGCATAAAGGGCATCGTAAAATAGTCAACATGGACTTTGAACATATGGTGCACATCGAATGTGTCTTTGTGTTGTCACGCCTTGGCCACACTGGATGCACGAGCAGCAAATTCTGCTTTTCACAACTTCCTATACTCGTCCCATACCCAGAGCTGTTGCCTGTTCTGGCTGCGAGCTACATGCACCACACTTAACGGTGCCAGTTTTAAAATAAAAGGCACTCTCGTGTTGTGTTCGTCTTCAACGAGTCAAATCATGTTGTTCAACTAGGCTTTTGTTGTAAGATATTTGCAGCACTTCACACTGAGGAGTCCTGGCATTTAGTCAAGAACACAGGTGCATTTGAAATGTTTATTATATTTAAATTTCAAAAGGCAAACTGTAACATAGCAGCAGCAGCAGCAACACATACACTCCACTCATGTGTCCAGTGTGACCCTGGCCAAAGTTAAGTCTGAATGTTTCCTGTTCCTCTAAAATCAAAGAGGAATCCTGAATGGATGCCAATAATGAACCTATGTACTTGATTTTATTGTATGTTTAAGTGTAAATCATGTCTATATATATATATCATTTTGCACAATACAATCATATATATAATATGTATCATTGTATTCCTATTTTGGACAACTACCTACTGCTGTAATCTAAATATTTACCGTTTGTTTTCTAAGAAAATAAGTGTGAAGTTTAAGTTGCACAGATGTTTAGAATTTTTGAGGACCCAACCATGACAAGTGCATGTTATTGCAAAACACTGGCAAAAATAGATTAATTCTTGTCCAACCACATCTGAACTGTTCCCGAGAACTCATTTTAAGAGGTATGCAGCTCAGGCAAGGCAAGACGGGAAAACTACTTCCTATGCCTGTATTTGGCATAGGAAGAGGATTTTTTTTTTTTTTTTTTTTTTTTCTCTCTCCCCGGAAATGTAGCATAGGTGAAGAACAGATTAAAGTATGTAAAACTCATTCTTTAAGGGTCCCAGGGTTTTGGAATCTCTTCCTGCTGAAATGCAAATAACCAGACAGGTTGACAGCCCATCACAAGGCTAAACACAGAAAACATATCAAACCTAATGTTCCCAGTAATCCTAACCCAAATTTGATTTTTGTACACACACATTGCCTTAAAACTGTTTTTTCCCCTGAACATTTTATTTCAAAACTACATGTTCTATTTTTCTGGGTTCAAATAAAGTGACAGAAATACCCACTGTATGATCATTTCAGAGCATTGCTAAAAACCAATCCAAATGGTGGCCCAAGACTTTTGTAAAGTTTACAGGCATGAAATGTAGAGGAAAAACAGAATGACTGTTCGATTACAGCCATACAACCAAGTTGACCAAGGGATTTCCAAAGAGTAAAGTGATTCTTTTTTGGGAAATTTAACAGCATTAAACGTGTGTTGCAATTCTTTCAAAGGATTGCAAGATCTGTCATTTAACCTGTACATTTAAAGAAAGCCATGGAGTAACAAAAAACAGATACAAATCTAGTTTAGAGTTTTATTCAAAGCAGAGACAGATAAACTGGTACATGCAGATACATCTTATCCCCTTTCCCACTAGAAATGTGCCAAACTTTCCAGAACTGGCTCACTCTACACATGAATATAAACGACAGCATCAACTAACGTCAATAAACTGTAGAAACATGTCAACACATTTCTTGACTGATTGTGCTCTAGTGTTAGTAGAAAAGGGCCATTAGATGCCCAATGGACTCTTGCATGGTTCCTAAAACCTACCCCCCTTTGTTATACATGTTGTATGGTGATCATGAATGACTCTGATGTGGATGCAGATGAGTCACTCCCAAGATTCCCAAATCTGAAGTGTCTCTACTTTTTCCAACCGCTGCTGCTGAATCATCTTCAATCTCCTGTGTAGCTTTTCCAACAACCTCCTTAACACTTTGTTTGGGCCAACCACTGGAAGTGCTGTTGTTGCCGCCAGCCTGCTGGTCAGACAGGGCCGTCTCATTCTTGTGGCCGCCAGCATGCTGGTCGGACAGGGCCGTCTCATTCTTGTGGCCGCCAGCATGCTGGTCGGACAGGGCCGTCTCATTCTTGTCGCCGCCAGCCTGCTGGTCGGACAGAGCCGTCTCATTGGTGGGGTTGTCGCCGCCAGCCTGCTGGTCGGACAGGGCCGTCACATTGTTGTCGCCGCCAGCCTGTTGGTCGGACAGGGCCGTCACATTCTTGTCGCCGCCAGCCTGTTGGTCGGACAGGGCCGTCACATTCTTGTCGCCGCCAGCCTGTTGGTCGGACAGGGCCGTCACATTCTTGTCGCCGCCAGCCTGTTGGTCGGACAGGGCCGTCACATTCTTGTCGCCGCCAGCCTGTTGGTCGGACAGGGCCGTCACATTCTTGTCGCCGCCAGCCTGTTGGTCGGACAGGGCCGTCACATTCTTGTCGCCGCCAGCCTGTTGGTCGGACAGGGCCGTCACATTCTTGTCGCCGCCAGCCTGTTGGTCGGACAGGGCCGTCACATTCTTGTCGCCGCCAGCCTGTTGGTCGGACAGGGCCGTCACATTGTTGTCGCCGCCAGCCTGTTGGTCGGACAGGGCCGTCACATTCTTGTCGCCGCCAGCCTGTTGGTCGGACAGGGCCGTCACATTCTTGTCGCCGCCAGCCTGTTGGTCGGACAGGGCCGTCACATTGTTGTCGCCGCCAGCATGTTGGTCGGACAGGGCCGTCACATTGGTCGGGTTGTCGCCGCCAGCCTGTTGGTCGGACAGGGCCGTCACATTCTTGTCGCCGCCAGCCTGTTGGTCGGACAGGGCCGTCACATTGTTGTCGCCGCCAGCATGTTGGTCGGACAGGGCCGTCACATTGGTCGGGTTGTCGCCGCCAGCCTGTTGGTCGGACAGGGCCGTCACATTGGTCGGGTTGTCGCCGCCAGCCTGTTGGTCGGACAGGGCCGTCACATTGGTCGGGTTGTCGCCGCCAGCCTGTTGGTCGGACAGGGCCGTCACATTGTTGTCGCCGCCAGCATGTTGGTCGGACAGGGCCGTCACATTGTTGTCGCCGCCAGCATGTTGGTCGGACAGGGCCGTCACATTGGTCGGGTTGTCGCCGCCAGCCTGTTGGTCGGACAGGGCCGTCATATTGGTCGGGTTGTCGCCGCCAGCCTGTTGGTCGGACAGGGCCGTCACATTGGTCGGGTTGTCGCCGCCAGCCTGTTGGTCGGACAGGGCCGTCACATTGGTCGGGTTGTCACTGCCAGCCTGTTGGCAGGACAGGGCTGTCTTGTTGGTGGGGTTGTCACTGCCAGCCTGGTAGTCGGACAGGGCCGTCTCATTCTTGTTGCCGCCAGCCTGTTGGTCGGACAGGGCTGTCTCATTGCTGCCCACCTCTGCATCATCAAGGCGGGCCATGTGTTTTATCGGGCGGCCAACCAACACTTCCACTTCATTTGTTTCCAGTAGCACTTAAAAAGATACAAATACAGTACACTCATCTACAATTCATAACCAGCTAAAGAAATCTTGTGTTAAAGTTTGATGGCAATTCACTACCTTGGGACTTTTGCACAAAAACTTGAAGTGAGAACCTGCTAACCTTCTTTAGCAGAATCCATCAACATGGCCTCCATTGACTGGAAGAGTCCCAGGGCCTTCTTTATGTCAATATCATTAGTAAACTGCTCTGTATTTCAAATGTAAACAAGTTAGTATCAAAATGTGCTAGTAAAATGCAAAAACAAACAAAAAAAAACTCACCTTCCATTTTCATGTTTACGCCATTTCCATGTAATTCAGTTGTTCCACCAATTGGCAAACAAGAGCCTGTGGACAGAAAAAGAGCCATTAAATCACACATTTAGCTAAATTGAACCCACAACATGCAAACTCATAACTTATTTTGCCGTGATTGGACAAGAGAGTGCTAAAAACAGCAAGGTCTGAAATAGCCAATGGCAAAATTCAAATGCTGGTGCTTGACCATAGAGGGCAGTAGATACACCAATTTTAATCACAACATGTATCATTTTCATACTTTAAACTGTAATGATTTGTATCTGGATCAATAAACAACATTAACTATATATATATATATATACATATATATACACACACACACACACACACACACATACACATATACACACACTGGTTTACACCTGAGGAAATTGGTTTAGACATTTGCTTACTCCTAAAATACAAGACCAATTGATTACAAATGGGAAAAACTAAACAGGAGAAATATTTTAAAAAAACAAAAAAACCTTTAAAAATCCAGACGGTCAGCACACAAACCAACAACGCCCCAACAGCAGCCATTGTTTCAGCCTTCACCAGAAAGACACCACCTGTGTCTCATGAGGGGTTTTAAAACATCTCATTGGTGACTATAACACGGCTGTTGTCAATCAGCGCTGATTAGCCCGTACGAACCTGCCGACAGCTAACGACTTTACGTGGCCCACTATAACCAGTTTTGTCTAAAGTACTTTAAAGCGATACTTGAGTAAAAGTACAAGTATCTTTACCAGAAAATGACTTTGGTGGAAGTTATAGTCACTTTTTATAATTATTACTTTAATTACAGCATACGACATTTACTGTACCTAAGTATCAAAAGTAATTCTCTGATATAAAATGTACTTAGGTTTTAGAAGCAAAAGTATTAAAATTGAGGAGTTAGGATTGAGCCATGGTGGCTCAGTGGTAGGGCGAGTTGTCTTTTAACTCTCTGCTAGTCTCTATGTGTGTCCTTGAGCAAAAGTTGCTAGAAATATGAATAACAAAGTTTTTTTGTACAAATATTTGAACTGTTTCATTACAACAATAGAATAATACTGTATATTATCGGGTTGTAAAATATGAAGTAATGATGTACTGCAATGCTGCACAGTGACACCACTATCTGCAGTTATTGAGTCTGATTAGATTGAGGTTTGTGCGGTTACTTATAATCCCTCTATATAATTATTAGTTAAAAGTGTCTTTGTAAAAGTGCTTGAAATGGCTTTGATAAATATGTTTATTGACACTTGAGGTTTGTCTTATTGGATAAAAAAACATGATATCAAGCCATCCATAGTACTACTAATTAGTAGTGATAGGTGAATAAACTGTTGTTTTTGATGGCTTTCAAACTCAGGAAGCACAGTGACATCTAGTGGTGAAAAGGTGCTATTGCATTATCTAATTTCTCATTACTCACTTTACAAACTTCCCTGAACTTTGATTAAGGACAAAAAAAACATGCAACATCACATTAGAAATAATCTTTATTATCATTAACATAAATATGCCAAAATTCTACATTAGGGAAAAACGGTTTAGGGGATTTTTCCTCAATTTTTTGCTTGACTAGTAGATTCCAAAGGTGTGCGGCTTCCCGTCTCTGTATCTGTCCAGGTAGCGCAGTGGCTGATTATGAGGGTATTTGACCTGCGGAGGGTGGTACACTGGAGGACGGATGAACTCGAACACAGGCTCCCTCATGTCTGCAAGGGACAGGACACGAGACAAGACACACCTCATTATTACCAATATGTTCTTAAATGGGATGTAATTTGTGCTTTTGAACGTGTAAGCGAGTCTCACTGAGGGTGTTGTGAAAGGTGTTGGTGACCGATTCGTCCCACTGGCACTGGAAGAAGGCCAGGCCTGCAGGTGTCAGGTTGTCCTGATGCTTCCTGTAGAAATCCATCGTCTTGAATGTTCGATCTGCCAGAGAATGGCTGACAAGGAGGTGAGAAGCAGAACACACTTAGTTTAAGTGTCAATTCAGGTCAGCTTTAATTGTCATTTTGTAATTCATTCAGTAAGTCAAAGAAAACCAGCAACAAACAGAAAAACAGGCAAATGAAGAAGTATAGAATATCAGTATAAATGCAGATTAGGTCATTTTTCCATCCCTTTTACACTGTGCGCATAAAAAAATTATACATTTAACCAAATTATATGAAACACTAGGAAAACAATGTGTGTGTCGACTGCATTTCTCACCACGGTGAAGGCCTGACATCCTGTTGGAAGTCAATAAGCGCCTCCTGCTTGAAGAGGACGTAAACGTAGCGGTGGAATCCTGTTCCTTTGGCGGGAAATGGCGGCAGGTAGTGGCACAGCTCCTCTCCAGACTGCACCGCTCCACCTGGTATGTTCCCTCTACACAGACACGTCATTCAAGGCACACGTCACACAGTCATCACACACTTCACGTTACAGCAATTTCACACAACGAACCCACAGACTGAGACCCACCACTTAAGTAATAAATAATGAAATACTCACACGAGCCAGTGGATGTATTCTGCCTCGTTATCCACAAGATGCTCATCTGAAGGAGCGTATAAAATAGGTTATTTAAAACAATAAATTCTTAAAAAAGCTGATGATGTTATTGTCTGGAGCATAAGGCTGACCTGGACATGTGAGCATGAGGGTCCACAGGGAGCCTTCCTCTGCGTCAAAGGTGATCTGAGGAGCAGACGCTGCCTGGAATCACAACAACATGTGGACATAACGTTATACTGATGCAAGATGTAGAAGAGGGTAGTTATGGGTTCTTGAAGTGTGGTTGTAAGCAATCTGTGGCTCCTGATATCTTAGGTTTATATTCACTGCTTCACCTCTCCATTAGAGCAACTTTTCCAACTGGAAACATACGTTTGTAAACCGTTTACTCTCCAACTCCAGAAAATCAGCAATTTTATAGCGCTGTGAACAGGAGTCGTTGACCCCCTGCTGCCTCCATTAGTACGTTCAAATGTGTAATTTTGTGACTTCTGTGTTTGAAGGCCTTTGTTGGAATTTGCCTCAGCATCACAAACGTATCAAATGATGCAGCAATAGATGAGCAGCTCCCATGTCCATGCAAGCTAAAATGACTGATTTTCTCTACGGGCTTTGGTGTGGGAGGGTGAGTGGTTTACAAACATATTTACAAGATTCATAGTAGATGAAGTCGCTTTTATGAGCCTAAAATAGTTCTTTCCTTGTGCTTTCAGACAGATACAGTTCTGGTTCTGGTGCTGTTCTCGAGGAACCAAAGTGGGAGGACGTTACTCCAGCAAAAGTTAACGCACCACTGGCTAAATCTCCAATACTCAACTCAGAATATGACACACCCACTGGTGATGTCATGGTTGGAGAGGAAGAAAAACTATTTTGTGATTTTTCAGGTTACAAACCAATTTTATTTTGGCCAGTTCAAAAAACTGGAACCGGCACAGGGCCCTGCTGGTGTGAAAGGGGTTATGTGCCAATTTGTCATACAATCACACTTCAAAAACCCGATCTATCACTTTAAACTTCAGCTGGTCTTAAAAAGCCAGATGAAGAGATGTTTAAACTTCCATTCCTATAGTGTACCTCTGTTGGCGTCAGCCGGTTTCCATGATGCACCTGACCACTGGTGTCCTGGCTATAAGAGATATGTAGCGACACCTGAGGTATAAAGTAGGCCGTGGGGAAGAGATCTGTGAAGACTCCATAGTGCTCTGCCAGTCTCTTTATTTGATATGGACCACTTATCTTCATCCAGGTCTCCTGGACCCGATCCAGAGGGATCTTAACTGGGGAGGGTTTGGGTGAAATAGAAAAACTTGACCTTTTTATTGTTTAACAATGAAAATGTGAACTTGTAAGAATGTTTGTGAACTTACAAGTGCGCAAACGCAGAGCCCTCTCCAGCTCAGCATTCTTCTTGTTGTCTTTGATTACTTGCTTTCGCTCCCTCAATTCTTTGGTCCTGCTGGGTCGAATGAACGGAAAGCCAATATCCACTTTCTCCACGCCTGCAAACAAACTCAATTCTGTCACACTGTGGACTCACGGAGGTCCGAAAGGCCAACCAATACATTTTTCTACTGATGTGCTCACACAACTCAGGGATTTACAGTGAAAAAAGGTATCCTCACCATGTTCAGGGTCACTTTTTTCCATGTAGCCCTTGTAAGACTTCCACCACACAGGTTTGTTTTTCGCTTCCTCCGCTTGTTTGAGGTACAGAGTGTAGCTGCGGTACTTCTCTAGCGCCTCCAGGTCCGTAACGTCAATGTCTTGATTTGGGAGTGGACCCAGTGGAGGTCTCCGCTTGCAGAGGAATGCTGTCAAGTGGAAAAACATAGCTGTTTATATGGAAAATAATAGTGTTTATCACATCGGCTTATTCCTATCGTTAAAAACTATTTTAGAGATTGTAATTCAAGTTATTTAATTTCATTATAAGGTCAGATGTCTCCAAAAAGCAATCACAATATACTGTACTTTGTGTACTTTCTTCCAATAATGTTGTTTGAAGCAGAAGTTGAAAACTGACCAGCTAACTTATAAATAAGCTCCATGCAATGTTGAATATTTGACAGTTTTCTTGCACATGTATAAATACACCAAATGCATTGTTTTTGACAACGTTCCCTCAAACAAATAGTGTAAAGTACATTTTTAATACCAACATGAGATAGCCGAATCAGTGCTGACACTATAACGAGTTGAACGCTGGCTTTAATGCCATGTTTTTATACGACAATCGGCATTTACGACCAAGTTTACGCTTAATTGTTCCATTTTGTCTAAGGAGTTTGGTTTTAATATCTTTAATCCAACAGGAAAGAAAAACCACATGTAGTCTAACAGAGGTCTGCTTCACTCTGGCGTACAATGACATAAACACCCTGTAAATGCAATATTAAAGCCGGGATACGAAGTACATGTAATCGGGTAAAGAATAATAGTAAATACTGCTTTTATACCTGTGGTGACAAACGTCCTGGCATTATTGACCCCTAAATCTGTCCCAGAGCGCAGAGCAGCGGTACACACTGCGCGCAGCGCCATCTTGGTCTGATAATCGTTTTTTTCTGTCAAGGATACGGTGGCCGACAGGAGATTTTCTTTTTTTAAACAGACCGTACAAGCTTGTCTAGAGTATTAATTACACTTGTCTACATGTTATTTTTGATTTAGAGTTTTGATTCCACTTTATTTCCCTCTGTTTTTTGTGAAATACAGATTCATTTTGCATCGTAAATATGTTATTTTGTTGTGAACTATACATATACTGTATATCAAAACAAATAGAGAAAATTAATTAATTAATGTTGTGCAACATCATTCTAAAAAATTTTTAATTGCAACATACTGAGTTATTAATATAAGGATATCATGTTAATAACAAATTACTAAACTGTTTATTTTTTTCCTTGACCTGTTGTGGACAGACTAGAACTTCACTGGCCCCCAGGTCATTTTGAGATATAGGGCCCTGTTGCACATCATTTTAAATTAAAAGTTTTTGTTTTGATATATATAGTTCACAGCTAAATAACACATTTATGATGCAAAATGTATTCATTCATTTGCAACCCTAGTTGACATAAGGTGAAAGGCTAGACAAGTCCATCACAGGGCCACACAGAGGCAAAACAACCATTCAACTCTCATACCGATGGACAATTTAGAGAGTCCAATTTTCCCTAATCTACACCTCGTTTTCCCGACAACCCGTGAAGGCATCATCTCTCATCGTTTTGTCGTCATCATCAGGGGAAGCTTCATCTAGCGATATTCACTGTCCACAGTCAGATGCTATGAGCGATTTTATCTGTTAAAAGCGGTAAGAAAACGGCGGTGTCGTGTTTGTGTTGTGTCATTTTGGCGTGTGCGAGAATAAATGTGCACTATTACGCAGTGGAACCGCTGTCCCGCTTTAACGTGGGGACCATTATTTGTCCCCAGGAGACCTAGCTAACATGGACTGACCTGACTGTAGGCTAACGCTAGCCGCTAACGTCACATTCAGACTGAGCCTTGCTATTATTATTTATTCATATTATTAGTGTGCTTTGTCAATGTTTAGTCCCATCTTTACAAAAAATAGAGTCAGTTTAATGAGCCGTTCCTTTATGTAAATGAAACATGTCAGTGTCAAAGGCACCATGTATGACATTAACACAAAAATATAGAGATTTTTGAGCTGTTAAAGGGACAGTTCGTGATTTTTCTTTCTAGGTATGGGTTTGTATGTGGGGATATAGGAATTTGATTTGACTTTAATTCAGTGTCATCTATTAAAATGTACAGTACATTTTTAAACCTCAACACTCACAACGGGAAAGTCACAGATACACAGCTTTATTATCTATTTTTCCCTAATTGGTAACATCATTTTCCAAATTTACTTAATGTTACATTGAAGATATTTAGCTAGCAATAAACAGCAATGACCCCCTGGTGGCTATGCAGTATATTCTTACTTCCTAGTTGGAATCAACTAGCAAACCAGAAGACTGCACCAACTTTTTAAGGACATCTATTTTAAGGAGGTCTATTTTTAATATTCAAAGTGTTACGGTTTGAAATTGTGATGTGTCACTGCATTTAAACTACTGCAGTATATCCTAATGCAGAGATGAAAACATAAATATATAAAAAAATTTCCCTGACATGTATGTATTACATTTTTTAACCTGGCATAGAACAAAAAAATATATATGAGTATATATGTGTAATTATGAATGTAATAAAGAATAACAAACTATACTACACTGTTGATTAAACACAATCATATTACACTTACACTATTACACATTAGAATTAAAAAAATGTCCAAACCACAATGTATCCAAAAAACATCAAGAGCTGCTACTCTCCTAAATATTCTGGCATGGTAAATGTTTTTTCTCTCTGAAAAACACCTAAACTATCCCTTTAATGAACAGGATATGATAACCTGATGTGTTGATAAACCCATATATCCTCACAGTTTCCCCTTCCCCCCCCCTTAGAACTGTCTGGTCTTTCTTCAGAGATGGACTCCCAGAATTCTACCCTGATGTGTATCATATGTCTGGATCGTTTCCTGATCCCTGTGACCATCCCCTGCGGACACACCTTCTGTAAAAAGTGCATCACCACTCACTGGGACACCAAGAGCAAGGCGGACATCGGACCTCATTGCCCCATCTGCAACACGGCGTTCGACAGCAGGCCCGTCCTCAAGCGAAACGTGTCCCTGTCCGTCCTGACGGAGGCCGCGAACAGCGGTGGCCACCCCTGTAGAGAGTCGCTCATGAGGGGTGAGGTGGCCAGAGCCATGCTGCTGTGCGATCGCCATAAAAAGCCCCTGGTGTATTACTGCAGACAGGACAGGATGTCGGTGTGCTGCGAGTGTGGGATCTCTGAATGCGAGGCCCATGAAAAAGTCCTGTTGGAGGCTGAGAGGGAAAATCAAGAGGTGCAGTATCAGAATTGCCAAAGCGTCTTTTCGTCAACTGAGACGAGTCAGTTTAGCCGTAACACTGTCCACTTTTGTGAAGTTTAGATTTTCTCAAGTCTCCTTTAACTGGATTCTTTATTCTATTTAACTGTTTTTGTTTTGTGTTCGATTTTTATTTTACCTCCCTCCCTCACTTTCAGTTTGATTGATTGTCTTTACAGCTGCTGCTGGAGAGGAAGAGTAAAGAGGTTGGAAAACTCATTGAAGAAACGCAGAAGAGGATAAATGACTTAGCTGACAATATCAGTCAAGCAAAGGTATGTTTCAGCTACGCTCACAATCACAATAGGTGACTTTCCATCTGCCCGTTTTTTTGCACATTTTCGATTTTAAGCATAAAACGTGTGAATGGAAACAGAGATCATTTAAGAAAAAAAAAAGTTTTTACCCTTGAAGGAGGTGTAAAAGTTTCTTGGTTGGTTTTCCACCAACAGGTGACTCTTCAACAGACTTCAACCTGGGTCAGCGTCAAGTTCGAGTCCCTGATTAAGGTTCTGGCCGAGAAACAGGAGGCCACACAGCTTTTCATCGACGAGCAGAAAGAGGGCGCCATCACTGAGGCGGAAGCACGACTGGCTGAGCTGGAGGAGAACGCACAGAGACTCCAAGAGAGCCAAGACCAGATCGCTGGTCTGCATAAACTCTCTGATACTGAGCTCATCAAGGTTTGACCTTAACTGACTTTAGCTTTCGCTTTCATTAGACACAAATAGAGCAATCTTTACTATATCAGTTTACGTCCCAGCTTTACTTTGTGACTTTGACTGATACGTGTCTCTGCACAGGAATCAATGCTCGTAGAGGTTCCACGTTTTAAGGACATTCCCATAGACGTAGCTCCTAACCTTCAGGATCGGTTAAGTGGCGTCACCGAAATCCTGTCCCGTGTCTCCAAGCTGGTGTCGGAGGACCTGGATCGAGCTGTGAGCACGGCTGTGGGTCAGGACAAAGATGGTAACCTGCCTTCAGAAAGAGAGTTAGCCTGAATTTAACCACAGTTGCTTCCATACTCCGCCTTCCCTCTGTTCTTATCATGGTCTCTGGTTTCAAGGTTCCCCTCAGGACAAGAGGCCGATCGGAGCTGTGGTTCCCAGTCCAGCTGCTCCGTGTCACCCTGCTGGTAAAGAGGGCCTCAGCGCTTGTGAGTCTTTATTTGTTTTACCTTTTTTAACCCATTGACAAAAGGACAGTAGTGACATAACACAATAAATCTGTAGCGTGTCGCTTTTAAATAAAAACAAATCTCCCTAAGATTCAAAGCATTGTTAAATTAGTTCCCCCCCGGTGACATTCCCATCCTGCACACAGGAAGTGATTATTTTACGTCATGAAGGAAAAGCAACGTGCTAGTAAAGTGAGAGGACTGGCCGTGACTGAAAATACAAATAAGAGCCTACAAAGAGTTTCAGAAGTTATTTCTCCGTAGTTAGCTGTAGGCAACATGACTTGGATGAGAGGTGAAACATCTGACAGTTTTGCTTTTTCAGAAACTAACAAATAACGTTGATGCATCGTTTCTGTTCAAGAAACTGAGACGAAATAATAACATCAACAACAAAAAAATCACCTTTAATGACACGCAGCTCTCTGCTTTGTTGTCTTCACAGACCGATGCTCTCTCACCTTCGACCCTCGTACGGCCAACGGACACCTGTCCCTGTCTCAGGAGAACCGGAGGGCGGAGCACCTGACTTCCGGACCGCGACCCACCACGGCTCACGAAGCCCGATTCGATCACACCTGGCAGGTTCTCTGCTTTCAGGGCTTCACGCATGGGCGGCACTACTGGGAGCTGGAGGTGTCCAAGCCGTGGGCCTACCTGGGGGTAAGGACGGGTTCTCTCCGAACTGACTTACCTGCTCGCCATTTTAGGAGCATATGAAATAAGTGACAATAAGGAGAATTAAAGAGATAATTCAGGGTTTTTTTTAAGTCACAGAAACTGCCTCTTACTGAAAACATGGCTGCCGTTCACTGCTATATCTTGTCATTATATAACCTTTTCTGACTGGAAACTGACATTTGTTAACAGCTCACTCTCCCACACCAAAGTCCATAGAGAAAAGCAATGTTTTTAGCTCGCAGTGACACAGGAGCTGCTGGTCCACTGCTGCCCTGTTTGGTGAGTTTGTGTCACCTTGGTAAATCCAAACAAAATATGTCAAACATCGAAATCACAAAATTAGATTTTTAACTCACTGGAGGCAGCAGTCGATCAACAACTCCTGTGTGCTGTGATGTAAAAATAGCTGATTTTCTCTATGGACTTTGATGTGGAGAGATGAGAGTGGTGTCCATACTTGTATTTCCAGCTTAAAGAGGCTGCCTTAGAAGAAGAAAAAGTTCAGAGCACATCCTGAAGCTATTGTTGACTTAGTCTGTTAAATTGGTCTCTAAATTCAGCCCTACTCTCTCCCTGCCATTTCCTGACCAGGTGACCTATGAGGCCCTGCCCAGGAAGGAGAAGGGTAAGCAGTGCATGGTGGGTATGAACGACCTGTCGTGGAGCCTGCAACTGGACGAGCATCAGCTCAACGCCTGGCACAACGGCAGGCGGGAGACGCTGATGGGACACTCAAAGCACAGGCGCATTGGAATGCTGCTGGACTACGAGGCGGGGACACTCACCTACTATGGAGACGGGCAGACGAGGCTCCACGCCTTCCACTGTGCCTTCACCCACGAGCTCTTCCCCGCCTGCTGGATAGGAGAGGGGGTCAGCATCACCCTCTGCTCCGCGTGAGCCGACGCAGGAAGAGAAGTGATGATGGAATGTGGGCGCCAGCTGTCTCAACAACACTTTTGAAAAAAACAAAACTCTTTCCTTTTTTATATTTTAAGCTTCTGTTTGAAGCAGGAGAGTTGACTGACAGTGGGCTTTCTCGCCCCCAAAATTAACTACTTTGTTTTATTTGCTGTACGTTATCTCTTAACAACACAATGACAGAGCAAATGGAGGGAAACCCTAAAAAGGTCCTTGAGGATCTAGTTTTATGACTGCTCTACAATATTCAGTTTTTTTTTTGTTTTTTAATAGCAAATAGGAAATAGACTGGTCTTTTATTTTCAGAGTAGTCTCAGCTCAATGTGTCAGATTATTGAACATTTACTGCACAAAATACTTTTTCCCTTTCTCGACGACCAGTGAATTTATTACACAAAAATCTGGTTCCTCTATTGGAAGTAGATGAAACTCACGCACAGACACAAGAGTCATAGCAACAAAATAAGTATTAAAGAAAAAGGGCACTTTTTTTAAAAAGCCATTTGTTAAGGTATCGTCACCTAGACATGGGACAGTATACGATTTTATCCCTCTCAAATTAAGTCGATTGTGTTCAATTTGTGTTATCAGGATCATTTTGAATGGGAAACATTGCTAATATTGACTTTGCCCAACTCGACTACATACAGTTCTACTGAAAGTACCACAAGGGGGAGCCTGAGAGCCATTTTAAAACATTTTATATTGTGAAACGATTGTATTAGTTGAGATAATTGCGACTTCATTCATCCCATGCCTAGAAACACAAACTGTGGACTTATTCAGCTGAAAACAAGTAGAAACATCATACATTTTCATCAGGCAGAATCCAGTCAACAGACCACTTAATGATGCTGTGCACACAGTACGATACAATACAAAAAAAAAAACCTGTTTGATTTCATTGTCCTTCAAGTACTACAATCCACTCTAAATGCAGGGATCTGAATGTTACTACTGAAAACGGGACGTTAAAAAGGGAAAGTGCCATGTAATCACGTTGGGACCTGAGCTGAAGGTGCAAACTCATTGTCCTTCCTGTGACAATGTTGTACTGGAATCTGCTGTATTCTATAGACTTTTGTTTTGTTTTTAAAATCACGAGCACTTGGACAGCATCGCTGTGACGTTCGGGAGGTTGAATCCACCTCGAGGCTCAGGACTTCGTACACCAGTGTTTTGGGAAAACTGCTGTGGATTTGCACAAGTTTTGGGGAAAGCACATTTTCAGAATATAAAACATAACTCCTCTCACCCAGGAGTCTTGGCATGTTCAAAGTGGGAAAACCCATCATTCTTCAATAGTCACTGTAGAAATAAAAAAAACCCAACAAACACTGCTTTGTTCCACATGAATCAAAATCCATTTAATAACAATCCACTCCAGTGTGTTTCATGCATTAACTGCAGTCATGCTTTGTTTTTCGTATTTGAGCCATTTTACACAAATTCTTCAATAAATTAGTTTGAAATAAATACATATATGATTATTATTGTTATCGCGCGCACGCACACAGCTGTGACAGAGCAGGAGCCTGATGCATAGCATTCTGAAAGTGCAAATATTCAGCCAACGGGTACAGAGTATAGATAAGTGACCACAGAGGGAGAAAGAGGAGGTTCAGACTGGAACACTGACCTCAAACGTGACGACCACAGCGGGAAGGAAACACTTGACTGAAATCCTGTCGTGACGCATTTAAATGTACAGTGTGTTTGGAAGAATGAAGCAGGGAGGCGGCGAGTGTGACCTTTTTTTTTTTTCTGGAACGTTCTGAGACGTGACAAAAGAGGATGTGTAGTGACATCACTGAATGATGACTGCTCTGCTCCTGAACATTGTAAATAATCCCTAATCCAGGATCAGGGCGTCACTGCTGAGGATCTATGCTGCTGTAATCTCTTCACTCGTGTCGTGGAGAAACGCTGTCTTTCTTCTATGTTTAGTGTTCTTGAGAAAATATCTCATTTTTAAAGTATTTTTTTTTTATTAAAAGCCTGTACACACAAATGATAGAAAAATAAAAGACTGGCATTCAGCTGGTCTCTTGTTACCTTAGCGACGCAATTAACATTATTATAGATTCAGTTTGGTTTCCATAAACGGTCATAAAAAATTTACAGTGAGCTTCGTGGCACTGCTGAAACTAACGTTTTAAGGTAAGCGTATTATTTTTGGGACACTTGCAAGGCAATAAATGCTAAATTATTCAGATTACAAAGTTTTCCCTCAACTACAGCATCTAAAAGTCCCAAAATCTGGACCCACTGTGTCCTCAGCAACCTTCTACAGCTAATACTTCAAATTTCCATCACATTAAGGTGCTTCTAAAGAGGGGAAAGAAGCCGATTAACATATTCAAATCATTAAAAGGAATGTGAAAGGTTCTCACTGAGATGTAGGGGGGAAAGGATGGAATTAAGGTAAAAGGAAAAGGGATGACGGGAAAGCAGCAATGATGTTAAAGAATAAAGGAAATTGAAGAAGAGCAGTTGATGGAATGAGAAACAATATGATCTAATTGGATCGAGGAAGCAGGAGAGAAGAGAGGAAAGAGGGCGACAAGGAGCTCATCTACTGGTTCTTCTTGTCCTCTGGAGGAGAGTAAGGAGGAGGTTTGTCCTATAGAGAGAAATTTAAGTTAAAATTGAAAATTATTACAAAAAACCTGCCTTACATTTGTTTTGTTTTTCTGAATTCTGTTTCCCAAAGACTCAATCTGTTAAACCTACTTTAAACTGTGCTTTAACTTTTTAAAATCCCATATCATATCTTTACATATGGCAAATACAAACATTTCAAGGGAAAAATTAAAAATTTAAAAACATGTTGCAGGCACTTCAACTAAACTCAACCAGTGTGTTTCAGAGGAGATAATCTCAGGGCCAGATATCTCCTTTTAACACTGTGACTTACATGTGGCAGATACACGTGTGTAGGGGGCAGTGTGGCACCGCTGGCACTCGCTGCTGCTTCGGCCGCTTTGGCCTCCGCTGGGAAAAAGTGAAGGAGAGGGGGTTTCATTTGTTACATCCATCCATTAATCCATCGTCAACCACTTATCCGAGGTCAGGTCACGTGGGTAGCAGCTCTAGCAGAGAGCCCCACACTTCCCTTTCCCTGCCAACATATGACCACATCCGACTGGGAGATATAATCTCTACCCCTCTCGTTATTCATCAAATAAACGAGTGAGGGCCTCACCTGCTGCAGAGGAAGGAAGGTCTGGATCATGTGGGGGCTGCTGACCCAGAGGAGCTGAGTATGGAGGTGGAGGGATGTAGGAGGCGGAGGCGTCAAATGCGGGAGGGCTTGGGTAGAATCCACCTGTGAAGCAGTGACGTTAGACAGGCTTGTGTGAACGCCTGGAGACGTCTACTCTGACATTAATTAATGAGGGGAAAAAAAAAAGCACACCTGGAGGAGGAGGGTTGGGGTAGGAGTAGCCAGGCGGAGGAGCAGCTGGGTACATCCCATTAGCGGACGGAGGAGGAGGGTAGGCGTAGGCTCCGTTGGCCATGTAGGGGCATCCACCAAACCCAGGAGTCACTGGCTGACCTCTGGATGCTGACACACACACACGCGACAGAAGGTGAAGAAACAGCAGAAGCACTCACGTGAACATTTTTTTGACAATGCTACAGCCATAGAATCAAAATAAATGCAGACAGCAACTTAATTAAACAATTCCTTGACAATTTACACATTAATTACATGTTGCATCGAGTGTGAGTGTGCACGGAGCACATAGAGCTGCTCATTCAGGGGAAGACACAACACGCTACAAAAACAGCTGATGATAAGACAAAAACCACTGCGGATCAAAATGCTAAGTCAGGAAGTTAGTGAATGAATGAAGCTGCAGCTGCTGAGAGACAGTGAGAAATGATTTCTGCTGCTTCATTTCGATGCACATTTAAGTCGCTGTTCAACTGGACATCGATCCCAGTGAACAAGCATTGGGGGAGAATCTATTTACTGAATTAGATGTGTCCACCTCCACTGTGGGGTGATACACTCCCTTTTCACCTGTGGTAGACTGGTGAGAGTTGCCTTACCAGTTAATCCAGGTGAATATGGATTTATAAACTGTAAAATAATAGGATTTTACCCTGAGCTGCAACCGTCAGCATGTACTGGCCAAACTCTATGGCTCCTCCAGCACCAAAGACGAGCTTGAAAGTGGCACTGCCCTCCCAGCCGCCTGCAAGACAAATGAAACATTTACTGTACTGAACGAACGTAACGGTCACAGAATTTTACACAGACGTGCAGTATTTACCTCCAGCCTCTGCACTGATGGTGGCTTTGATGTAATTGGCTCCCAGTACAGGCTGCTTCACCTCGCAGCCCTTCATCAGGTAGAAGGGCATCATGAACGACTGCAGAGCATCACGGCCTTTGGCCAGGAAGATCATCTGAGGGCAAACGGTGGAGGAGGAAACAAGACATCAACAATAGAAGGAACATAAAAGCAACATCTCACTGAGGCGAGTTTCAAGAAGGGATTTAAAAACAGGCAGTGTAAGTGGTAACACATTCCAATATGGGTTTTTCATTGGCCAATGCAAATCTCTACAAATCAGTGCAGCCAAAGGGTGAAATTATGATGCCTATTCATTTTTTGTGTGCCAAATTGTTTGGCTGGGTTTTCTTTGTCTCCTCCATCTGACAGAATATAATTCATTACAAAAGACACACACAAAATGTGCTTAACCTTCACTAATCAAAGTCTGCCTCTCCAGTCTGTGTTTTACATAAACTAAAAAGTAAACATTGACATGTACAATTTGGGATGAAAAAAATGACAATTAGTTACTTAACAGCAGATATAATATACATAACAAACCAACCAAATCATTGGTTTTCCTCTAACACAGAAACAAAAGCCCCATTTATGCTGCACAAAAGGCCCAATAATAACTAATATCTGTGTTTTGTCTGCAGTGGGAATAAATAGAAATGGGTGTCACTTCCAGGTCAGACGACTCCGTATTTGACTGCCCCAGCTCTGATTAGCTCTGATTAGCAAGAGGCATAAAAATTAGACGTCTTTATCCATCTAGTCGCAGAGTCCGCAGCTTTTCCAGCGCAACATTATGATGCACCACATTCAAAACAGAGACCCTGGGTCTCGTCTCTCACCCTGTATGGAGTTAAATAGATGCTGCCCTTCTTGCTCTTCCTGAAGGCTTCAGGCAGACGTTCCACATCACAGAAAACCAGCTCCACGTTATCATAGTTCATCAACACACTAGTGACAAGAAGTAGACACAGAAAACACAGATTTCAACAGGGAAAAGAAAAAAATTCTAAACATTTTCATCACCTTCTCACCAGTCTCAATTTAAATATATGATATAATTCATCATATTATATATTATAGCTTTAATTAAGCTATTGCTTGTTAAAACTGTTCACTGAAGTCTTGCTGCTGGAACATGTCACTTATCTTCATCTTTATTAGCTAAAGACACAAAAGTTATGTTCTTTTATTGTTTTTAAACAAGTTTACTGTCATGAGATTGGGAAAATCATTTTTACATTATTTGTGGACCAAACGACTAATCGATTAATTGAGAAAATAGTCAAAAGATAGACTGATAATGAATATAATAACTTGCACTTTCTGGAAGTGACAAATCAAAACAAACATTTTTCTACAGAGCAACACAGCAGCACAATGTTGCCATGAATGTTCATTTAATGTTACAATTTCATTAAATTGAATAAGATCATATATTTTAAACAAATAAATACAATAGCAAATTATATAAAAGTTGAATAAACTGAGCAGAGAGAGGATAGCATCCCTAAATGACAACTGTCATACTTAAAATAACAATAGACAACAGCAAACAAATAGATTTAAAATGTTATACAGCATCACACAGGGAAGTGATTGTGTACCGATTAAGAGAAGTCTGAAAAATCCTTAGATTGCCATGTCTGAAACTGAAAAGATATTAGAGTATATACTGTAAACATATACATTACATCACATGTAACCTGCTATAGCTGACTGCAGTGGTGATATAACAGATTAAAGGCCAGGTTTAAGTCAAAGTGTCCCACAGTTCTGGTACAATAACACATCAGACACATGGAGGCCACATTTGCTTGTAGTTGCTTTACATCTCAATGTCATAACAAGCCATTTTAACATTTAATAGCTAGACTGCTTACGTATTACGAGATATCAAAAATGAAATTCTTCCCTGTCAAAATAAATATTTAAAATATCTTTTGTCTTCCAAATTGTGTAAATTGTCATTACAGATAACTTGAAATTAGCTAGTAATTTAGTAAAGTCATTTAATCCTGACTAGTTGGGCTGAAACGATTAATAGATCACTAAACTCTTTTGCTAATCGATTTGATCGGTTTTCAATGTTTGTTTTTTTTAAATGATTAAAATAGGTTTTCTGAGTTTTCAGCTCCTCCAATGTTGATATTCTCTGGTTTCTTTGCTCCTTGTAACAGAAATATAATGAATAATTTCGGGTCGGAGACAAGACATTTGACAACACCATCATTTCATTGTTTTGGAAACACCGATCAACATTTTCTGACATTTTATGGCTGAACAAGTACTCGATTAATCGAGAAAATAGTCGGCAGATTGATCGATTATGGGATATGACTGGGCATAACTCCCGAGGAATTAAATATATCTGGAATACTGACTATATTTTGTACAGTCTGTGTGATAGTTAGCTAACAGATGCTAAAAGTTGTCATTGAAAATAAATGAAGTTAGAGCTGGTTGGCTAACTGTGAGACAGCTTTGTTAAAACTGTTAATTTACGTCTTGCTGCTGTAACCTGTCAAGTATCTTCATTTGTATGTTTATTAGCTGCAGACACAACAGTGATGCTATTTTCTTGTTTCTAAACGAGTTTACTGACACTCTGGCGGTTAGCAGTGAGCGTCAGCTAGCACCGCGCGGCCGCTAGCGTTTACCTTTCGCTGTTGTTGATGATGACTCCGCCGGACTCCGAGTGGTTCTGGTTCAGAGTCATGCCGACGGCCCCGACAGAACAACGACCAAATGAAAAGGGGACAAACTTAAAAGCTGCGTCTCCTCTGAGAGTAAATGTGTCGATAAACAGGCCCGTGAGGAGCCGCCACCGCCACGGTAAGAGCCTTCACCACTGTTCTGGAAATAACGGCGGTTGTGATGTTGCTACTCGGTTGAGTTACACCTGCTCTTCCGCCATGCGTGAGGCACGCCCACTGAGTGACGTCACGATCGCTTAAAAAAACGACTATGGGAAAAACTAAAAAACAACAGATGAGACATTTCTTTTTGCAATAGAAAAGCTGTGAAAACGTTGGATCTGTGCTCCAAAATTAATGTATTTTTTTTATAATTTTAATATATAATTATTTATACATGTATGTATTATGTATGAAGCAATTTCCATCCATAAACATCTATTCAGGCTTTTGTATGATATGAATTGAAAGTGAAACTGATCAAGTTCAGTAGCTGTACTTGATTAACTGACTTTAATCTTTCTTTCATTCATCTTTTCTTTGAAGATCATTTTAATAAACCTGCTTCACGTACCTGATTTCACCTGGTTTTTATTTGTATTGCATTTGTCATTTCATATACATTTATAATGATTCTTATATGTTGGATCCTCACTTTACTGCACATCTATAAATATAAACAAGAGCTTTGAGTCATATAATGTGGAGGCGATGGAAATAAATGAGATCTGTGAGCTTTTATTTTACAACTGATTGCCATTTCTGTAACACAGAAAAACAAAAATCATCTGGGTGAAAGAGAAAACTAAATGACCATTGAACCAGAAACTTTACATATAGTGAGAGATGAATGAAGTGGTTAAAGCCTTTGCTTGATTCACACATTGATTTGTTTCTTCTTCTTGGAGCAAATTTCAGTCACAGAGGATGAAAAAAACCAAACATCTGACACCGTAATTTCAGTTTTCTCAAGAGTTGCCACATCACTTTATCAAGTGGCCATTTTACAGTACAACATCAGCTTTCCTCCACCATTTAACACATTTAAAAATATATCAGTATGCTGTTCCTTTATTTTTGCCTCATGCATGATCTAAACGCTTTTGAGAGAAAAAGTATTAATAAATACACAACGGGGGGGGGGGGACATTGGGATGTGTGACCTTGTAATGAGGTTAGGATTGATCCGAAGGGTAGGGCAGGACGGTGTCAGGGAAGAAGTTGGCAAGTTTACACAGTATTAAAGCGTAAAAGTTAAGTTTCTCTGTAACATTTTGTAATTATGTCAATGTCTAGATGATCTCACTGTGGTACAGTAATCAAATACATTCCACAAGTTATGCTCTACCACTTCCTTCTTCCTTAATTTCCCAGAAAACATTTCAACAGGCTGTAGACACTGTGGTAAATTTTTGACAGTACATGAAATAGACTGGCTGCCGTGACTTGTAGACATTGCAGCATCTCCTTACAGCCACTAGGAGGCAGACCGATAAAGTATTGAGCTTGTGATTGGAAAAAAAAAAAGAGTCCTGGATCCACATGATCACAGCTTCACTGAACGACAAATAGACCTAGATCCATGAACTACATTGTTCACATGTACAAGGGCGGAGCTGAAATAACTGGAGCGGTTATAATGAAAATGGTCGAGCAAAGCTGAAAACTGACATACAGAGCGCGACATGACTCTGGAGCAACGAGGAGTCTCACCGACAGCCTCGAGGACCAGTGTGATGTGGCTTCCACACTGTTTGAACAGCTGCTGAATCAATGTGATATCGACTGGGTCAAAGCTTATTGTGTCAGAGTGTGTGCGCGTGTGTGTGTCGCTCTGCTTTTCTTTCTGACCCGTACCACTGTTTGAAGCACAACCATATGATGCGTTCACACACGCCAGACACGTTCCATCATCAACACCAGCTTCACAACTTAGTCTGCAGTCATTTTTTCTAACATAGCGACTTCAGTCCAAGCTGTTCGCCGACATTAGTGACGGAGCGGTGGCCGACGTTCTTCAACCCCCTCTCACAATCCTCACCCTGGTTCCCCCCCTGAAAATCCTCTTCCTCCTTCACATTTTCCCTCTTCGCTCCTCCTCTCCCTCAGTGCTGCATCTCCTTCATCCTGTTGAGGGCAGAGCCGGCCTGGAACCATTCGATCTGTGTCTCGTTGAAGCTGTGGTTGAGCTGCAGGGTCTCCTCGCTGCCGTCACTGTGCTTCACGACTGCGCTCAAAGGCTGAGGAGGATGAGGAGGCCAAGTTATACATTTCGGATGCTTTATTTTCAATTTGGAAAACAAACAGACTGGTTTTTTTTCCAGCGCTCTTACCTTTCCTGGAGTGAAGGTTTTCAGTCCCTTGATGGAGATTTTGTCGTCAGGGCGGATCTTGTCGTAGTCAGATGGGTTGTTGAAGGTCAGTGGGAGCACACCCTGCTTCTTCAGGTTAGTTTCTAAGGGCAGGAGGAAGATTGTGTTGATTAAATAGGAGAGTAAATAATCTCCAAATCCATATTTATATTGAAGGTTACCATTAGGTGGACCGTTTCGTTCATTTTGGTTGGCTTTAAATAACGTCACCCACTTTGTGGAGCTGCTGCTATGTTTCCAATTGGGTTTGGCTATGAAAATCCCCATAAATAATATATGTTTAAAAGATCTAAATCCAACTATGTACTCAATAACATGCTGGAACTCTTTAGTATGAAATCAACAATCTGCTAGTCCTGCAAACAAACAAATCTAATGGAAACTGGGAACAGGAAATCACTAGTGATAACACTTATTTTGTAACGCTTAAAGGATAATCTGAGATTTACCGTGTGTGTTTTAATGTGTCAATTTCTGGTCATGACCAAATAAAAAAAAACAAAAAAACTGGGTGTATCACAAAATGTCTTTTTGATATACTACATTTGAAAGTACCATGAATTCTGGCAAAGCTCTTCACGATGATGGCTCTTCCTCCCAGATGCCTGGGCTCCAGTGCTGCGTGTTCCCTGCTGGAGCCTTCGCCGTAGTTGTCGTCTCCGACTACAACCCATGACAAACTGTTGGCCTGTGAAAAGAGAACATTTTGATCAGCTGTGAACATTTATCCAGCTGGGCTAAGTGAACTTAGGGAAGCCACAAGCAAAAAATTATGAATAAAACAAAAGAAACTATCCTCTCTCTGTGATCCTCACCTTGTAGTGACGGGCCACATCAGGAACTCCTCCGTACTCTCCTGTCAGGTGGTTCTTGATCTTGTTGATGGCGTCATTCTCGCTGTTGACGGCACCGATCAGCATGTTGTTGGAGATGTTGTCCAGGTGACCGCGGAACTTCAGCCACGGTCCGGCAGCGCTAATGTGGTCTGTGGTGCATTTGCCCTTCACCTGCGTGAAAACGGTAAGAAGATGAGTGACATGTTCGATCCAGACTTGTTTGGAGTTAACAACGGTGCGGCAATGTCATTTCAGAATCCTGACCTTAATGAGGACCTGCATGTTCTCCAGGTCGTTGCCGCTCCATTTGTCGAAAGGCTCCAGAAGCTGTAGCCGGTTGCTCTGAGGGCTGACGTCCACTCCGACACCAGAGCCATCGGGTGGTGGGTGCTGGTAGGTGTCCTGGCCTGGGTCGAAGTCTTTGGCAGGGAGTTCATCTCCGTTGGGAGGCTCGAGCTTGAATTTCTCACCGTTGGGGGCTGTAAGGTAGTCCGTCTCTGGGTTGAAATTTAATGTGCCAGCGATGGCCATGGCAGTGACAATCTGAAGGTGAAGAGGCAACGGAGCACAATTAGTTTCGACACGTTAGCTTTTGTGTGTGTGCATTTGCAGCTTCACAACTCGGTCGAGTGGATTTTATCTACCTCGGGTGAGGTGACAAAGGCGTGCGTTGCAGGGTTGGCATCATTCCTGGCTGTGAAGTTTCTGTTGAAGGAGGTGACGATTGTGTTCTTCTCTCCCTTTTTCACATCACGCCTGAAATCAAGCACACAAAAGACTAAGATTAAAAGGGGGCGACAGCAAATGGGGTTCATATGGGGTTGCTGTTAAGTTACTCTCATGAAGATGCTGGCAAGGGTGGCTGCTACTATCTCAGTCTGTGATATATTGTGATAAAATTGGCACTCCAGTTTAAAAAAACATGATAAACATCAAGCGATAGTAAAAAACCTAAGGGTTGACCAGGACTTCCTCATTATTTGTTTTTCTTGTCTCGCTCCTTGATTTAGCTTTAATCATTTCTATGGTCGAGCAAAAGCCATTTTTGAGATTGTGGCCAGAAAAAACAAAAGCTTTTCTCTTTATTGTTCTGGATAGAATTGAGATAATGCACTTCTTTGTGCTGTAAGTCAACGCCACCATGACACAGAGAAAATACACAATGAAAGCAAGTCTTAAAAGGAAAAATAAATTCACTATTTAAGAGTAAGAACTGCAATTTACTATTAGTGAACTCAGAGCTATGCAATTTTGAATAACTTATCTGTGCTCAGCAAAATGTACAAGTCAAAAAGAAGTAGGTAATTATGATTATTGTTTATTGTGTTTTATTATTTTAAAAAAAGTTTTTTCCAGCTTTAACACTTCTATATTACGTTTAACAACAGCCCTTCACATCCAAAGTTGTGGCCTCACTTACCTGTCCCACTGCCCGATGCAGGGCCCACATGCATTTGCAAGCACCACACCTCCAACATCTTCAAGAATCTTTGACTACAGGAAGACAAGAACATATTTAAGCATTTAAGCATCAACCAGGGTTAAATCTATGCTTATGGGTGCCGGCACTCACGTATCCGTCTCTCTCAATGGTGGCACGAATCTGCTCTGAGCCGGGGGTTACTGTGAACTGAGCTTTGCACTTCAGGCCTTTGTCCAAAGCCTGTTTGGCCACAGAAGCAGCGCGGCCCATGTCCTCGTAGCTGGAGTTGGTACAGCTGCCGATGAGACCTAAAAGTGGGAAGGAATCCAAAAAAGGATTAAAAACGTGTAACAGAAAGAGAATTTTCCACACAGCCTTTCCCTGCCTCGTCACTTCTTACCAACTTTGACCTCCAGTGGCCAGCCGTTCTTCTGTGCAACAGCGCCTACTTCAGACACTGGGTGAGCCAAGTCAGGGGTGAAAGGTCCATTGATGTGGGGCTTCAACTGGAGAACAAAACAGAAAAAGGAACAAATGTTCATTCTCAAACTAGAATTCCCACTCAATCGTTTAATTCCAACTCATAAAAGCAGTCATTCACATTCTTATCTGCCTGACTGTTTGTCTGATGTTCTTGATAGGTTGGCTAAAAATGACAGACCTCATCTAGATTGAGCTCGATGACCTCATCATATTCACATCCTTTGTCTGGTACCAACAAGTCTGAGTATTCATCAGCCAGGGCAGCGATCTCTGAGAGGAAACAGGAGATATGTGGAGACACAAGACACAAAACCATCCCACACTCATTACAAGTATATGTGACAATAAACTTAAACACAAGCTTATTTCTAATCGACTAAAACTCCCCCCCTGTTGTCATCCCATGTTATATTTTTTTGCAGAAAAAAATAAGTGTGAACATACGTCCACGGCCAGTCTTCTCCAGGTAGGTCCTCATGCGATGGTTGTAGGGAAATACTGAGGTTGTGGCTCCAATTTCTGCTCCCATGTTGCAAATGGTGGCCATTCCTGCACACGAAAAGAGATCTGTCAGACTGAACTGTCTCTATAGATGTTACATAGACTAATAAATAAGAGACTAACAGCCGATATGCAAAACAAAATAAATTCAGTTTTTTTCCACTGACCAGTGCAAGAAATGGAGTCCACTCCAGGTCCATGATATTCTACGATGGCTCCTGTGCCTCCCTTCACTGTCAAGATGCCGGCCACCTTCAAGATGATGTCCTTGGGTGATGTCCAGCCTGAGAGTCTGCCTGTCAGCTTCACTCCAATCACCTGAGAAGAAGAGAATAAGTGATAAATTGTGATTTGTGAGGTGCAGATTTAGAAAGAATAACAGACAGATGGAAATGATGTAGAAGAACATATTCTGCTGACCTTGGGACACTTGAGCTCCCATGGAATTCCTGCCATGACATCCACAGCATCGGCTCCACCAACACCAATGCAGACGGAACCGAGCCCCCCTCCGTTTGGTGTGTGGGAATCTGTGCCGATGAGCAACACTCCTGGGTAGGCGTAGTTCTCTAGGATGATCTGTTTAGATAAAACAAACAATGGTTTATGTAATTATCCCACTGTATTTATGGTGCCTCTAAAAACCATGATCATTTTCTGGATTAGAAGTAACAAAACCTGATGGATAATCCCAGAGCCTGGTTTCCAGAAGCCAACTCCATATTTTGCACCAGCGCTGGACAGGAAGTTGTAAACCTCATGGTTGACATCCTAGGAGGAGAACAATGACAGCTCAGTTAAAAAAGGTACAACATACAAATAATGACTATAAATGAACACGCGCCCTCACCTTTGCCCTGGCCAGATCCTCCGCTCCTCCGATCTGGGCCTCGATCAGGTGATCACAGTGGATGGTGGAGGGCACGGCCACTTTGGGAAGGCCGCTGCTGATGAACTGCAGCATAGCCATCTGGGCCGTGGCGTCCTGCATAGCCACACGGTCGGGACGCAGCCGCAGGTAGGTGCGACCACG
Source organism: Solea solea (assembly GCF_958295425.1). Taxonomy (NCBI): domain Eukaryota; kingdom Metazoa; phylum Chordata; class Actinopteri; order Pleuronectiformes; family Soleidae; genus Solea; species Solea solea. The sequence goes on from NC_081154.1 coordinate 5,135,440, forward strand.
ATCAATGTCCTGATTGTGGGGGTCATCGAGGTGGCCGTAAACGATCTTCTCTGACAGGGTGAGCGGCCGATTGAGTCTGGAACATAGAAAGTAGATGTTATTGATTGTAGGGTGATGTAATGTGCTATGAAAATATAGGTGTAATATAGAGTAAAAATGGGTAATGTGGGTTGTGGGAATAGGTAGATGGAATACACTGATATTTTTCAGAAGATTATGGAGATAAATGCAATGTGATCCAAAGTTCCAAGTCTTTTTCGACAGCACCTGCACTAAAGTTAATCTTGTACAAATTAGCCTAATCTGGGGGCAAGGGTTAATATTTTAGGGCTACTTATAAAGATATTAAGTATTAGGGCTTAGACTTGAATTATATGTTAACTGTTTACAGCCTGAAAAGCAACCTTAGGTGCAAAAAGTGGAGTGAGTTGCAGATGAGACATCAAAGAATGGATTTTTTTATTGTCGCTTATAGCGAGTGTATGGCTAAACTCTATTTGAATGCCAACTAGCAGCTGTCTGTAGTGTAATCTGTTTAAAGAGATTACACTACAGTACATTTACCTGCTATTCATTTCTTCTCATTACGTCATTTATAATATCCAGTGTATGACAGACTAAAGCGGGAGTAATTACAGGGTGGATCAAGCAAAAGCCATTGATGTGCACAGTCGAAACAGCACATCTACCCTACATGTGCACACTTTTCTCTATACTAATTCAAACAGTACGAGGCCGATATAAAGCAAAGGCTACAACTGAAGTAAAAGACAAACAAACAGTTTAAATGAACAACATAAAAATTAATGTTTCTGACCAGAGAAAGGTCAGTGGAGGAGAACACTGACCTTTTTTGCACAATGTCAACGTTGGACTGGAGCTTCTTGTAGTTGACATAAGACGTGGGCTCAAAGCGGCTCATAGACACATTGGCCTTGGCTCTGTAGGCCGCTGCTACATGCAGGCGCCGTGCACCATGGCCCAGGGCTAGCTGAGGACGACACCAAAGTACATAAACAAACGTGAGCGATACTCACAGAGCTGTGGACAAAATCAGACACAATTTCCCCTAAACATACACAACATAAAGTGCTGTGCAAAGGTCTTAGGTCACCATTTGATTGTTTTAGCAATGCTATAATAACTGTACAATAGAACTATCATCACTTTTGTGGAACACATCCAGAAAATATGGAAACCTACCCTTACATTTGAACAGTAACACAAGCCTGGCTATCTTTATAACTGTAGTGGAACACTTATTAATGTTATTGGTAAAACCTGTGTTTGCCCTTCTATTTCATGTCCATAAATATCTGCTGTAAAAAAGAAAGAAAAATTCTATATGAGTCACATCAAAGGATCAGAGAATTTGACTTGTCTTTTTGAACAAGAAATACTCTCCAGGTTTATTGTTTTTATGTCTTGTGCAAGTTTATGAATCAATCATATGGATACAGAAATGCTCCAATAGTTTGCCATTTGCATTCTACTGTCCAGTGTCAGATTTCGGAGCGTCCTGGGTGAACAAAACACTCCCATCTCTCACAAGGCCAAACACAAACACATTTTAGAAATAATGGCAGCAGTCCACCTCCCCCACCACTTGTTTAAAAAAAAAATAAAAAAAATCCAGCTTTAACACTTCTATAAAAAAACTTTTACATTCTTATATTATGCAGTGTGATTGGACTGGACCAAGAGCAATCCTCCTGGAGACCACTTTTAAAAACAACAAATGTTCTATTTTCTAGTAAATTGTATTACCATGCAAACTGAGAAGAATTTCTCCCCTGATAGTTAAGTGAACAAATAAGACACTCAAGAGAGAACAACACATGCATCAGCTGGGGGTCTCGAATTACCAGATAATGTGTGGGGAAGAATTGACAGATAGCAGCTGGGATGCTGCCGGTTTTGAAATGTGAAGTGTTTCTGTCAGGTCAACTGAGAAGCCTATTCAAATGTTAATGCATAATAGGTTCAGATATTAACCACAGACTAGAGCAAACGGAGTTCGTGCTGAGGTTGAGGAGCATGATGTCACCTTGTCTGACCTCTCAGTCAGTCTTTACACGAGTTTATGACAGCAGCAGCCCGAGAGTTAACAGTTTACAATGACTATTTGAATAACATCATTTTGAATTCACAGGATAATGTGTGCTATCTCCAGTAATGAGGTTAGGATTTAAGATGCGTTTGTTCCATTTAAGCATAACTTAATTTTTGATATTGGATTGTATTATGAGTTGTCTGACACCTTGCTGCTGTAATGTCAGAATAGATCTATTTGTGATCAATATAACATAATAGTGCCAATGTGAAGTAAGCAGCACCTGCTTAGGGCTCCCCCAGATTTTTTGGCAAGTCTCACAAGCAAGCATATAAATATATTATATTATAAAATTGGTAAAGACTAAATAATATGTCAAAAGCTTTTTAGTTCAATAAATTACTGCGGGCCATTGCCATCTCTAGTGTCATGGAGTGTGTGAAGACTATTGAACTGGTGTTGGTGGTGGCAAAATCTATCTATACCTAAACAAATTAAGGTTTAATGGCTATTCTTTATATTACTAGGGTTGACAATCACAGTGGGCTGCTTAATCTACATTTTAAGCCTGAATTGGAGCTCGCATTTGCTTCAGATATTAAAAGATCATACACCTTTATCAATACAAGATTATCAGTAGTTATGGAGTTATAATAAACGCTTCAAACTAAAACATTAATTGACAAATGACACATCCTAGTGTTGCTATTTTCACGTGTGCCAGTCTCACTAACTAATATGTCAGACTGTGCTTGCAACATTCTGTGTTATTAACGTATGTAATGTGTATTCTGTGAGTCACGCGCAGCTCCCTTCAAGGGGAAGCTGCCCTAACCTTGTGGTTAACCTTGCTCTTCCAACACCCCTTTCTGATTCTCTAACTAGCTTAATCGTGTTCACCGACAAGCTGTGGGAATCAAGAGTGACTCTCTGTTAACGTAGCCGTGATTTTTTAAAAGCCAGTGACTAGTGAATAGTAGGTGTCCGCTAGATGCGCGCGGCGCACCCGGTACACGATGACCTCAGCCGATGACTTCTTTACGGGCCATTTGTATCAGCAATAACCGGCCTCAGTCCTCCAGGTGAGACGGGAAAACATTAAATCACATTTGTTCACTCTAAACCAGTGGGTGACATCCTTCTATGGACTATAAATGTCGTACAATTCGACCGTTTTCTCTCTTACCTGGAGCCTGGTGACAGTCAGACAGTAGGTTGCCATTTTGTTCACTGACAAAGATGTGCTGTTCCGTAGTGACGTCACGCCGCTATATAGAGCGGCCGCGCAGGTCCTGCAAGAAACATATACATTTTAAAACCAACATCTAAACTCAGGTGGTTTATATCAAATTACAAAATTTTAAAATTATCCCGGTTTAATTTTACTTTGTTTAAACGCCCAATAAAATGTGAAGTACAAAACACATATGCATTGATAATGTTTTTAGTGTTGGTTTGGCTTTTGTATAGCTGACAGGATTTGACACAATTAATTTTACGATTAGTTTCTAGCTTATTCTTTATCGTTTAAGATTTTTTTCTTTTCCCGCTTTTGTTTGGAAAATAAACTTTTTTAAACATTTTTAATAACATGTATAGTGTTGAAAATACTCACCGCAATTCGCTCAAAAGCACAATACTTTTTGTCTTTCTTTCTGGAGGCGCTAGATGGTTGGCTCACACTCCAGAGCAGAAGGGGGCGGTAATGCACCTATTGATGGATGCCAACGCCGCCGTCGCTAGATGGCAGTAGTTCCGTTCCTCGATCAAAGTTTTCAGGTCAAAGTTGAAAGTTGAAACAAATCGGTTGTGCTTTCCTTACGTTGGCTGAAAAATGGCTAAACATCATCCAGACTTGATTTTTTGCAGAAAACAAGCCGGTGTTGGTATGTTTCGTCTCAATTCTCCTAAAACTACTACTTACTTTTGTGTTTTGTTACCGGAAAGCCTTTGATGTTGTTTTTGCTTCACATTAGCTAACATGCTAACGATCCAAGCATGGATTCCTTTCAAAGCGTTTTAGCCACGGTGCTAGCATAGAGCTGTGAGATATATGTCGTTAGAGTAATGAATTGTGCATTTCTACTTGTTATAATTAATAATGCGTTTCACTGCTGTGTGTGTTTAAATACATATAAAGGAACGTATCTCCATTATTAGTAGAAATGCGATTATAAGTGTTAATACATGGGCCAATTACTGAGTGTTTTGTTTCTACTCCCTAGCTATCGGGAGACTCTGCGAGAAATGTGAGTATTCATCTGAAGTTTAATTATAGCCTCGGCCGGTATTGGCTTTAAAATGTATTATCATATGTGTGTGTGTGTATGTATGTGTGTATATATATATATATATATGTGTGTGTGTGTGTGTGTGTGTGTGTGTGTATGTATGTACGTGTGTGTATATATATATGCACATATATATGCACATATATATGTGTATATATATATATATGTATATGTGTATATATATATGTATATGTGTGTATATATATATATATATATATCAGTATTGGTTATCGTATTGGCTCCCTAATTCTACGTTAATGTGATGTATGATAAGTAACATTTTACAAGTCATACTGTCTTCATTATTCTTCTAATACACTTCTCTCCTGCCTAATTTCCCCCTGATTCTCTCAGGTGATGGAAAGTGTGTCATCTGTGATTCGTATGTGAGGCCGTGCACACTGGTGCGCATCTGTGACGAGTGTAACTACGGCTCTTACCAGGGACGCTGTGTGATCTGTGGCGGGCCGGGTGTGTCTGACGCCTACTACTGTAAAGAGTGCACCATCCAGGAGAAAGATGTAAGTACTGTCACAAAAGAAAACAAGCAGAAGAAATTTCAACTGCACATTTTAATATGACCTGCTGCTGCTGCTTCTTCTTACTGGTCTTTCTGTCGTCTTCATAGAGAGATGGATGTCCGAAGATCGTAAACCTGGGCAGCTCTAAAACAGACCTGTTTTATGAAAGGAAGAAGTATGGCTTCAAGAAGAGGTGAAGATGCCACTGCTCGGCCACTGTTTTAGTTATTCAGCTTTTGCAAACTTTCTTTACAACTTCAAGAAACCTTTTTTGACTTGTCAATAAAACTCAGTTTTATATTTCTTTTTTGTGATTGCTATTAATTGCTGAACTGGACATAGACATGGGCTAATTAACATCAGTTCCCCTATATTTCACACTTTCAGCTCCACTGATTACTTCAAAGTAGTTTTCCAAGTGTAATTGTACATGGCTTGGATTTAATATTCCAAAAGTGGATTTACTTATTTATTAATGCTTAGGTTCTAGTGTGACGTAAGCATATAGGTTATTTTATCCTCTGGAAACTGTTCACCAGTTGGATGGTGTATGGCTGACAGGACTGAACTGGAATCTTAAAATAAACATTCATGAAACATTTCCACCAAAGCTTTATTAATGTATATATATATTTACTCTATGTACAGGTCTAGAGGTAAGCACATTCAAAATCCAAGGACCTTTCTTTATACAAAGACAGAACCAGGAGTTTTACAACCCTACTAAATGGACAAATTGATCTGTTCCACATAGAGAGGGTAGATACAATGTCTAAAAATGGATATCAAAAAAAAGTCAGGAAGTATGTCATTAACTTTAAAATTGTACTTCAAAAACAGTTTGGAGTATAGTTATTTCCACAAATCAATGCAGAAACACTGAAAATATTAATTAAACAAATATTAAATTTAGTTAGAATTTGATTTGCATGCATTCACTTAAAAAAAAAAAAAAAAAAAAAACTCAAAGGTATTGGTGGAAGCACAGCAGCAGAGTATTAAAATATATCCCCTTGTTATGAGAAGGGGCCAATAAACAATATAAAGAAACAGTTATGGTAGACTGCACATTGCATTGAATGGCTTTAGACATAAGACAATTTAGAGATGTGGGGCCTCCTCGCCATGTGTAAAGGATGCCCCTGGTAGTCTGCATTTACCAAGGCTTGTTGGGTTTGTCAAATAAAAATAAGAAACCCAATACTTCACGAACAGTTCACATGGTAACAGACATTGTCAGTTTACAAGTCTTGAGATGCAGAGTTTTTGAAAATGTTTTGACAAATGACAAAAAAAAGTCCAAATATCACACATGTACAGACTGACCAGTCTGGGTTTTTAACATATTGTATTGTTTCGGGTGTCTTTTTTAAGCCCCTGTAATAGAAAAGGGCTTTAAAAAAAACAAGTCATCGACAGATCATTTTAGACTACAACTATTCACAGTACATGCATTTGTGTAACCGACACACATCTGATGCGATACCAAAATGTGTAAATGTCAATGTGACAACCTGTAGAGAGTCAAGCAAGCGACTGACGTAGTGACAAACACATGATCCCCTTAGATCCCCTAATAAAGCTCAAGTAACTGGAAATGAAAACGTTTTTATATATAGACATGTATTTGAAAAAAAAATAAAATCAGTGGGGGAAAAAAACAAAGCAATTGAGCATATCAGTTTATTTTTATAATATCATAAAAACGGAGTAAAAATCTGCCTGCTACCTAAATATTAACTACCTTGCCCAAAAACACACAAAAATGTTTTTTTCCCAAAATGAACATCACAGATGATGTCTTTTTGGCCAAATGCATACAAAGCAGGATATAGGTATTTTATATATACACACACACGGTGTCCTGTAGAAGCAATCGAATATTCGCACACACTCATCTCACTTCTATGGACAGTCATTCAAGTCAAAAAACTAAAATAAGTATATGCTATTGTGCCTGCTTGGCAACAATGATCTTCATCGGATTGATTCTACTTTTCTCACAAACCAAACCCCCCCAAAAAAGTTTCAATTTATTGATTTTGTTTCGGAAAAAAAATCAACTGTTGGGTCTTGGTCTTCTGGCACCGCACTTGAAAAAGAAGAGAACAACAATGAATGACAAGGGAAAGAGTCGAGAGAGGGAGAGATTATTAGTCAGGATTACAGTTATTTACTAGAGGGGTTTGGTTTGTGCAACCAGAGTAGCTCATGTGCTTCACACATGTGCTTCATGTGTGAATTTCTCTGTGAGATGAATAAAGTATCTATCTATCTTCACTACATGAGGTCTCACGCTGCAAGATATTTGCCATCTTGGGGTTAGTGAGGTTGCTTTGAGTAAGGAACACCCCATGATCTCAGAATATTGTGAATTGATTCACACAGTTGAAAAAATCTATAGATGAGCTGCTTTCAGACATGCACTTAAGTCCAGATGTTTTCCCAAAAGTGTCTGGAATGGGAGTATGTGAGAACACAAAACATTCCTAACTTTTCTGTGTTTTTGTTTTTCCATTTTCCTAAAAATGAAAAAAATCAAAAAGTTATGCATCTCATTAGGTTTTTATCTAAACAGAACACATTTTGAGAAAAACAGGTCACAGAAAGACACAACATCTGACACTACTCTTGTGTTTTCATGTAAACCCAAACCTGGCACATATACTACAGCACCTGAAAAAAAGAAAAAATATCATATGGAGAAAGTTCCATTTCCATAGGGATAAGGCACCTGACCCAGTTTTCCAAAGTTTATGTCTGAAAACAGCTCTAGAGTGCGTCATCCAAGTCTGGTAAAAAGTCAGATAGTGCTTTAAATCAAGCTTAAATGCACCCATTATGCTCCCTCCCCCCCCTCTTCCACCTCTATTATGTCAAACTGTCCAAACAAAAGCAGCGTAGCTTTTTTGAAAGGATCAGTAGATTAGGTTTCTATTTACAATCTCACAATCAGGAGACAACACTGTCTCTAACCCGGCTGGTAAATACAAAGTGACTGATGCTGTGGTGTTTACTGTACATATGCCCATTCATAGGGTTGATGTTTTTGGTCCCTTACAGTGGTCCAAACTTGGATTCGTAGCGACCCACAACATTCTTGAAGCGGCCGCACTCCTTTCGCAAATCGGCGACCTCTGTCCGCAGCGCTGCGTTCTCCCGCTCCAGGAAAGCTGCTCGCACAGTGATCTGATTCTCCTTTAGCCTGCGGGCGTCACGCGAGCGTTTAGCAGCCACGTTGTTTTTATTCCTCCTCTGCCAGTACCTGTCATCCTGGGGGAAGCAGAGAGGACAGAAACGGGGGACTGAGTGAGTCATAGGAAAACACGACACCAGCCTCTGCCTTGCATTTCTCCCCTCAACACTGTTACTTAGGGAACCACATTTACCATCTGATGTATAATTTTATCAGAACATTAGTTGAAATCTGACCTGGGCTGGGTTTATAATGTGCCTGACAGCCAGCTTCCTCTCTGCATGTAAACAAATGCCAGTGTTGTTTGGTGGCCTGAAAAACTGCTGAGTCACTTTAAGTTACATGGGCAGATTCAATAAGACGTGTCCAGGACTTGTCTTCTGCCCCCGCACACCACTTACGCAATGGGGAAAACATCTAAATGATGATTATCTAATAATCCTGTTCCATTTCATTTATAATAGTTTATTCATATATAGCAGAATTGATTATTTTCAGCATAATATTCACAGCACAGTCTTATGGTATATTCCTTATACCAAAGCTCTATACAGTAACAAAATCTACAGTAATAGGTCAAATGGAAGTCGATGTACAGGAGAAATTATTACAATAATACATTTTTAGCCCCCCTCCCCTGCTTTCCACATTCTGTGTCCACAGAGAGTTGCTACCAAAGGCAGGATTATGAATCTAATTCAATGAGAAATCTTTCATATTTGATTTAGGAAATTCAGTTCTCTTAAACTTTCACCGCTGGGCTTCCTTAGTTTGTAGCAGTGAAATGCAGTGTTTCTTAGTTTGTTCCTTAAAAAGGCTCAGTCTCCTCAACACCAATTGAAGTGGTTTGGTTTTGCTGCACTTTAGGAAGAAGATTAATGTTTTAAATTTATGTCTTTGTCATTTGTGCAATGTGTATTTTTTAAAGAAGCAAACGGCAAAATTGCTGTTGTGAAAGTATGTTTTTTTTTGTGTCTTCCCTCACCTTCTGCTCTTCAGGCACGTACACCTTCTTTGCCTTTTTGATCATTGGCTGTGGCTTGAGCTCCTCTTCAGAGAATTTGTGCTTGCGTGGGTTGAACAGTTCTCCCCCAGGCACACTCGACAGCACCAGGTCTGTGGGATCTGGCTCGTAGTTGACGTCGACCTCGACGTCTTCGGGGTCAATCGGCTCGGGGGTCGCTCTGTTGTTGTCTGTGGACACCTCTGAGCAGACGGGAGAGGAACATAAGACTTTCATTATCAGGGCAGGGGAGTGTGAACTGTCTTTTGTTATTTAGATTTTTCCGCATCAGTGAATGTCCTTTATTGACAGGTCAAAATGGCTTCTCAGTGGGTCTATTTAACAACAGTGGCATGTCTCTGACACTGTATTCCAGGACATTGATATTTAACTTGTTGCATCATCTCTACCTAAACAACCGGTTATGTGACATGTGACATGCCCACACTTACTTAACAGCTATTAAAAGAAAGCATTCTGCAGAGCCCCGAGCAGTGTTCACCCCGTCCTGTCCCACTCACCTGCAGTAACATCACAGATGAGTTCAGATGCGTTCTTGATGATCAACACTTCCTCGTCACACCCGTCCAACTCCTGAATGGGTAGCAGGGTCAGTGAGGACAAACTTGCTGGCTTAGTGACCGTTTTAACTTTGTCTTTCTTCAGCTTCACGGTGTCTTCATCCGTGCTGGTCTGTAGGGCTTCTCCGTCGACCTCGGTGGCAATGCCATTCTCCATGAGGAACTCCTCCAAGTCCATGTACTCCAAGTGGAAGTTCTCACCATCGTAAGGAATGGTCTTCTCCCAGATAGCTGGGGTCAGGGCGGCTGATGGACCCATATCATTACTCACTCCCAGTAGAACATCATTTCTAAGACATAGCTTTTCCTTGTCGGTGTCTGAAACAAAGCAAAGATAAAAGAACAGGATTTCAATAATGTGGTAGATGTAATTAGTCAGGACAGACAAAGAAGGCATACCCCTCAGTCCACCAAATCTTCTCTTCCCAGTTTTTTAATTGTTGACATTACAAATAGTTGTTCCTACTACTATGATTGATAATCACAATAATGATGATAATACACACTGTATTAGTGTTTAACCAGTGCCAATTTAATGGGTTTTTTTAAGCAAATGTATCAACATTCGCACCGGCATATTTTATGAATATATTTGCATTACGTTACACATTTTACATTCGTAAAAACTGAGATGTATCCCCCTTTATGAAGTCAAACAATTCCCAATTCAGGTGTGTGAGCCTGGACAGTAAAGACGTGGAACAAACCCTGACAGTGAGTGAGTGAGTGTGTGTGTGTGTGTGTGTGTGTGTGTGTGTGTGTCCAGTCTCTCCAACAAAGATGGACTCTGGTGTTGACAATTTTACAAACACTTTTTTAGCTGACCTTGTTTTGACCTACACCGTTTGCGTTTTCATCTTACCGTCGTCTCCATCGAAAATATTCGGCGGAGGCATTTCCATGATTTTCTTCAGAACCACCGGGAAAGAACTCGGAGCCTCGGCGGCTGTTCCCAGCGTGACAACAATCGGCTCTCCCGACATTTTTTTGCCTCTTAAATAAGGCAAAAAAAACCGACGGATATCTCGCTTTTTTACTCGAACGAGGTTACAAAAACCGCCGATAGAAGACGTTACTCAATGTGTGCAAATCCACAAAAATCCGCGGAGAACAGCTGCCCGTCGGTTTGACCAACTTCCTCGGAAAAAGTACTATGTTCGAGCACAAAACTGAGAAAAGATGTCGTCTTTGCCTTTTGTTGATTGACTCACTGTGCCTCATGAATATTCATGAACTCAGCTCCAAGGGGGGCGGGGACTATCGAGGACGAGCTGCCTGCGTACATTGGTTGACCGAGTTACTGCTCCTGTTCTACTGTTCCAGAGGAAGAACAACCACGCAAGAACAAGTTAAAATATTTTATATTATATTATTTAATATTTAATACAATATTATATTAAATATTTAAAAAAATATATATTTGACCCGCTTTGTCATCGCAGCTTGAGCTATTAAAGTTTTAACTATTTTCAACGTGGCAACCAACCAAACACGCGATTGGATGTTTACACATGTTCAGGGGTAAAAACAACAACAGGATGACGACATTTTAAGTTGCGACCTCGTTTTACTTTTCTATTCTCGATAGAAACCACAGAGAACAGACAGTACTAGACACTAGACAGCGACTGGTACAAACCGGCTCCGCTCACATGCGAAACCACGTGTTGCGGCTTCGCTTACAAATAAACAGACCACTCCCACCAAGCGCTGCGCTATGTTTGTGTGTCCCTCACGTGCAAGAGTGTGCAAGGGGGCGCTACTTAAATTATGCGTTTGATATTTTTATTCTTGCAATATATATCACTTTTTATTTCTCTAATTCGTATAATTAATCCTAACATGTGAGATTTTTTATGCCATTTAATATTGAACTTTATAATGATTAGGGACCACTTTTTTGTGTCCAATACATACAGACATCACAAACTCGGGTGTCTACCAATACACATATTAGTCCGATACGGTCATTTGTAGACCATTTATTAAATAACGATGAAGCTGTAAATTGAGCTGAGTCATTTTCACATACTTTTTTCAAATGTGTAACAAATACTGTTCTCCCCGAAAAGAGGAAATAAACAGCTAAAATGCTTTTGCTTATTTTTAATTTACATTTTTACAGTATGTGCAGAGTAAAGCAGGTGATTTATAGGTCTTTTGGATTCTATCGGATTTTAGATTATTATCTGTCCAATATCCAATCCAGTGATTTTGACTGGTATCAAACCGATATTGATACTGACTGATACCAATTCCCACCCCTAAATGATGATGCCATGATTTTCTGTGCATTCTGGGGCTCCACAACCATTAAATATTTTTGACATTAAATTGTCTGACTGAGGAGTAAACTACAAACTATTTTAGACTACTAAATGAAAATTAATATGATTACTTTGACCTTTATTAATCTGTGTAAGGAAGAAATTATTGAAAATTGAATAATTCTGTGGTGTTCATTCTACTCTGAAGACTTTTATTCTTGTTTATCTCATTATGGAGAAAGATAAGATTTCTGTGTCTTTATCTTCAACAACGTTGACTAAGATGAATGCGTATAAGTGGGGGACATACAGTTCTCGCCACATCAGACTTCTGTCCAGCATGTGCAGCATGTTCTCATTAAAATGAATTATTTCCACACCTGAATGTTAAAAAAATGAAGTGTCATGATGAAACAGTCAGCTGTATGTAAAATGGGGTCAGGAGCAGCATGGGCTCACTTCAAAGGATAATAATGAGATTACTTGACCCAAATCTGATTTATCTGAACCTCCTGCAGGCTCACATACAGTAGATCAAACAAGAGTCATCTTGTGATTTAAGTACAGTATAGAATAACTGTTAGTAGAGCTGCAACTAACGATTATTTTCTTGATTAATCGATGAATCGTTTGGTCCATAAAATATCAGAAAACCATAAAAAATGTTGATCGGTGTTCGTCAAACCTGGAAATGATGATGTTCTCAAATGTCTTGTTTTGTCCACAAACCAAAATGATTGACTTTTAATGATTCATTTGTTATGCAGAGCAAAGAAATTAAGAAAATATTCATATTTAAGAAGCTTAAACAATCAGAAATCTTGTTTTAATCATGAAAAAAGCTTCAAACCGATTAATCGATTATCAAAATAGTTGTCGATTAATTTAGTAATCGATTCATCGATTAATCGTTTCAGCTCTAACTGTTAGTGCCAAAAACATTCACTCAGCAATAAAAACAACATTTCCATTTCCTATGTAAGGAAGAAATGATTGAAAATTGGATAATTTTGTGGTGTGTGGGAAAAGGAACAAAAATGTCATCATTTTAAGGATTTAGAAACACCGATTAACATTTTCTGACACGTTGCGTGAGAAAATAGGGCTGCAATGATTAATCAATACATCGATTGATTACTAAATCAATCGGCAACTAATTTATAGATAAATAGATAAAATGCAATACATTCAACACTCAAAACAAAATCACAACAAATCAAATTTAATTATAACAAATTCATCGGTTTCAGTTATGTTGTTTTTTACAATTAAAACAAGTTTCTCTGGTTTTTCAGCTTCTTAAATGTGAATATTTTCATGTTTCTTTGCTCCATATAACAAAGAAATCATAAACATTTCTGACATTTTATGGACAAAAAAATACTTTCTATGTTTAGTTTGCACACACTTTTATTTGTAATGTGCTTTCATTTGTATTTTGATGGTATGTTTTCAATGAATGAAACTGCCCCCAGGTGATAAAAGTTTTTTTTTGAATTTGAATAAAAAAAACCCGGAAGACTTTTGAATTCATGCCATAATAATTGCTTTGTGACACCTTTATTTTCTGGTGTGGTGTGGTGTGTGGAACATGTTGTCACTGCTCCACTCAATTTTGATTCAATCAGACCTTTAGACCTGACACTGACAGGCGGTTTACGTAACACGTAGACACGCAGTTTGCAGAAATGTCAGTCACTTTCAAAGGGGAAAAAAACCCTCAAAACAATGTTTTTAATCTCTTCAAACCCTACTTGAATCACAAACAACAGCGTGTGACAGTCACTTACCGTCCTCGTTGAAGCTCGGGACAGTAAACGGATGCTCAAGAAGAGCTCTGAAAATCTCCGGGATCTCTGTAGACATTGTTTTTTTCACCAATTTAAAATTTAAAAAAAATATGGTGAAACTTATGATTTACAACTGACAGGACGCAGTGTTCAAACAAAAACTAAATCCTGAAAGTAGTTTAATGCCTGGCAGCGTTGTCAAAAACATTAAATCGACCTTAATATCATGCGAAATCTGTTCTACTAGTTACTTATAACGGTCAATCAGTTATTAGTCCTCTCCTCAGACACACGCCCCTCGCTTCTGCAGCCAATCAGAAGCGCGCGGTCCCGGGAGGAGCGCTGATTGGCTGTCGCTGTGATGGACACAGACTTGAGCCAATCAGCGCGCGGCTGAGTTATCTAAGCTTAAAAAAAATGTGTTACAAAACAAGGTGACAGCCAAGGAATTCTGGGAAATTTCTTTTGGGAGGGAAATTATACACGTTAATTGATTTGAATAATAAAATTTTTGAGAAGGTTTTACACTTTATATGTAATAAAGAAGTTTGTCTTCTAATTTAATGTGCCCATGTTAGCAGAAAATTTACTGAATTTATTAGAACATCATTTTTTTATTCTTGTCTATTTTTATACAATGAGTATTAGGGCATTGAGAAAAATAAATTCACAGACTTTGAGAATAACATAAATTTATGAGATTGAAGTCATAAATTTAAGACAGCTGTGATTGCCACCCTGCATAAAATAAAATAAGTAACCCTAAAATGTATTTAGACTAACTACTTTTCCTATTTTTACAATCTGCAGTCTCAATAATAGGTGTCACTTCTTCTTACACACTGAACCTTTAAACAAACATTTACATTTTTGTATTAGCTAAATAATTATGAGGTGTCTTTTGACTAAAAATTAAAAACTAAACAACCAAAATCAAAAGTGGGATAAGAAAAACAGGAAAAAGTTTAAAAAAAAACTTATGTTTTCTGTCAGGAACATTCTTGGGTGGAAAAACAACAAAAAAAACAGACAAAGGTTTCTTTCTAAAACAGTCCGTTTATTAAATGCTTTCAAGAGATTTGGTCCACTTTTGTGATCATGAAATTCCAACCAGGGAGGAGAAAAGCGAAAACAAAGTCAAAGGGATAAAACAAAAACCAATGCGAGAACAAAATGTAATAAAAATACAGTACAAAAAGAGGCCTTGTTTTTCCACTTCTTACGACCCTGGTTTCTTAATCTGGAGTTGTTGAAAACAAATCGAATACTTTCTAACTGACTGAAAACAGATTTGTTCAGGTTTCTCTTTTTTGTGTGTGTGTGTGTGTGTGTGTGTGTGTGTGTGTTACGATGAGTGTGGGTTCTGCGAATCAAATGACACCAACTATAGGAGGCCAATTCACATGACTTTTAGAGAATAACCAGAACCTGGTTTCTGCAGCTGACAACTGCGTCACTTTTATTAAACCACAGCAGGGCGTGATATTTAAAACGGTTTTAGTCAAGAGAACAAAGATAGCTTTTCAGCCAAAAAGACTATAGCAAATAAGAACACGTTATATTATCAACAATAAATCTAATGTCTGCTTTGTAAAGCTCACAAAAGTAAGTGCAAATATCTGAAACAGAATTATGAAACCAACAGTGCACAAACCTTACTCTTAAAATTAGGAAATGTGTTTTGTTTGATGAAACAGAAGCAAATGCATGATGTTGCAGTTGCTTAAGTGACACCATGTCAACACAAAGGAAAACTGCTTTTAGGTCTTTACTGGGAGTGTTGTAATCTGGATTAGATTGTGAATGGACATAATCTCTGTGACTTTATTGTAAATAGACCAATTTGGGATTTTCAACAACAGCTCTTTTCACATGATGTGTGTGGCATTGATCCAAATTAAACCAGATTACAAAACGAGACGAGATGAACTCAAATTAAATCTGAACCTCGGCAGATAAGGACGTAACGCAGCGATATCAAATTTCTCCAAATATTAATGACTTTTGCAACAAAACCTGTCATAAATTTAACAATCCTGATTAGAAAAGATTTGTGGACAGAAGCAGTCACATGTTGCAACTTCCCTTTATAATTAGTGTCATGATTCGCTTTGCCTTTAACACACACACACACACACACACACACAAACAGAACATGCAGCACAGACTTCCACAGTTCTTTGTTTCCCCGTGTGAGTCAATTAAATCATCAACGCTGGTTTTTCCTCCAGCAACAGAAGAGGAGCTCCCCACTTCACGCTCTTGCTTCTTATTTCTGTCACGTAACAAACTCACTTCGGGCAGGTTTTTCAAAAGAAAAAAAAAGGCAGGACTTTAAAACAAAGCGATAAATAACATTGCTTCCTTTTAACAACCTGTCCTTTTTAAAACTCCCTGAAAATAAAAAAATGATAATAATAAAAAAAACAAGATGGAGACACTTTTACTGTTGACAGCAAACTCTTCCACAGCCACAGAAAAGAAAAACAGCTCCGCCATCTCTTATCTAAATTACCTTATGAGGGTGTCTAAGTATTATAATAAGTATCAGGTATCATATACTGTATATAGTAAGCAGGATTATACAATAAGGGTATGTATCATCTTATAGATGTAGTATATCGAATAAGGCGCTATACAGAAGTATATAGGCCTCTGTGTATGCTTTTTGTCGTTTCCACATCTGTCTTCTGACGGAGAAATCGAGATCAAGAAAAAAGTGGCACAGCACTGGGCAGTGAGCAGACGGAGAGCTCTGCTCGCAAAGGGAGAAACAGTATATACTCATTTACTCATATACATAATTTCCCCCACCATGAAAGGCCGACAAGCAGAGCTCGGACAACATTAAAGGTATAGCATGTCTAACATTTTAAACAGACGTCACCACCTTTAGGACCTTAAAAATAAACCTTACAACATCTATCAAGGAGATGGATCGCCGTTCCGCTCACCGCCCGAGCTGCGCACCGCCGCATACGCAGACGCATATTTACTGTCAATTATTATATTCATACATGGATACGTATATAAAGAGAGAGATATACATCGCAATTAACATACATATATCAATAGCATATAGAAGAGAAATAGAAATAGTCAATAGATAGCAATCATTATCGTCATCATATTCATCATAATACTAGGTAGTAGTAGTAATACAATCCCTCAAAGAAGCGAATATCGGGGGGTTGTTCCAGACACGGGTTCCTTATTATTATCATCCGTCTACGACGCTTAACTGCAGAGAGAACAGGGGAAACTCATGTGAGGCCTAAAAATCTGACTCCAACCACATTTGGAGGTGGTTTGAAATTAGGGATGGGACGATACCACTTTGTGTCCGAAACTGATACTGATATCACAAACTCAAGAATCCACCAATACCGATATTAGTCCGATAAAGTAATTTTAGCAACACATTTATGCGGAGTCATTTCAAAGACATAGTTCTCCAACTGTGCAACAACTATTGTTGTAATAAATAGCCCAAACATGACTCGACTAAAATGCTTTTGCTGATTTTTATTCAATTTTACCATGTGTCCGACATTTTTGGATTGTATCGGATTTTAGCTATAATATCCGACTCTGTGATTTTGACCAATATTGGACCGATACAGATTTCCTATTTGAAATGCAGCTAAAATCAGATGCGTCTCAGTCTGAACACTCTAGCTTGCTTGAATCAGATGTCAAATCGTCTTTTTGTGCAAGTGGAGCGAACAGTTGAGTTGCGCCAATGAGAATCCAAACTCCCACTGTGAAGCCTCAGTGATCTGAAGAGCTGAAACGAGCGATTAACTCCTCCAGGAAAATGTTTACAAATCAAGTGGGAAGCAAGAAGCAAATTCCCCCTCATAGACTTCGATTCAAACGCACTTGTTTTTGCAACCAGTGAGTCGCCCCCTGGTGGCTACTTAAAATATTCCTCTCCTATTTCTATGTACAGTCTGTGCTTTTGCTTTTGCTTTTTGTGTCTCCTTTGTCAATAAAGTTCTGGTCCATGATTTGATGTGGACAATTACTTGAAAAGTGAAAGACGGTGTTTAGCGAACTTGTCTAAATCTTATTTCAAATATGTTTTTAATGCTTTGTGTTAATGATAATCTTATGTCAGACTGCTTTAGTTTAATACTGGGAAATTCATAATCAATTTTTACATGAAACTCAAACACTCCCTGTCTGGAACAACCCACACAGAAGGAAAAATTACAAAATAAAAGTCTTTAAGAAAAAAAAAAAAAAATCACTATAGTCATCTAGTTCAGCGATACGTGTCATATAGCAATACCTCAATAACAAGAAGTTCTATGTAATCAATACAGGTTTTCAGGTTATATATTTATTAAGCTTAACCGCTAAGTTATCAATTATTATTAGTAGTATACCATTATTTGTAAATATGCATAATATGTGTGTATATGTATCAGAATATAGACATACCTCCGTCGAGTCTCATAACAGGGATTCTGCCTCTGTGTGTGTGTGTGTATCTGTGTTTGTGTGTCACACGTGGATGTGTTGTTTATAGGCACAATATGTGGCGTGAATCATTTCCCTGTGTCATTCTCACAGGTTTCCCATTAAAAAAAAAGTCCAGTGTGTAACGTTTAGAATGGTTTATGACCAAAATGTAATAGTTTTTGACCATGTTTCGGTTTTCATAGGCGTAGCATAAGCTTTTAATTTGTACATGAGGCCAAAGTCTTGATTTATGGAGGCCTCCATGTTTGTGTTTTTACAGCAGCCAGAGGTGAGCCTTTCGACTTTAAAGTGGTAGCTCACTCTTAGAACACATCATTGCTGTTGTGCGAAGGCCACCGTAGTTCCCCAACACGCTTACGAAAAAGAGACGCGACTAAATCTTACAACACTGGACCTCTCTGGAGGGACGCATTTTTATCTTGGGGTTTGTCGTTAGCTGCAGGGAGCAAAACACTGAGGTGCGTATGAGGAACCCAGGTTTCCGTTTTGAAGGCCGTGCGGGCGCGCGGCGTGTCGTCAGCGAAATAAGGACCCCAGTTCAACTGAAGACGTGGCATAATTCAATAATTCATCATTTCAAACCACCTTAAATAATAGAACAATCGATTATAGAAAAATATATTCTGAAAAAAAGTTAATCTTCCAACTTTTCAGCCTTTTAAATCATCCTCTTAAACGTTCCTTTTTTCCCTCTTAAATTACTAGGAAGCTATCATCTTCTTTTCAACAACTTAAGTCGGTGTTTTCACCGTGCTTCAGTCCAAGTGAGGTCGTTATTTCTGAATGCTTATCAACAGTCTAATCTTTATCTATTGCCAAGAGGGGATCTGCACTCATCAGTGACTCCTCCACCGGCTTCACGTGTGCCTGTCGCTCTGAGCACAAGCCCTGACATTGCAGATGTTTAACTGACGTATTTTAATCACCAGTTCCATCAAACTGAGCAGAGCCGACAGCAACTACAACATAAATATGTGAAGAGGTGTGTGTGTGTGTTTGTGCCCGTCCCACTCTGGATCAGCTGATGTGATGATATAACAACTTATCAAACCATCCCCCCCCCCCCCAAGCTTAAGAGGGGGCGGGTTAGTTACACAAGTTTGCTTTTTAAGTGTATCTCCGTCGTGCATTCCACAACCACAGCAACATCTTAAAATGATTTGAACTTCCTTGTTTTAAAATGGCCCATGCAGGCTTTTACATTCACATAGTTCTACCAATATGGCAGACAAGTACAACAGGGAAGAATGACTCCCAGGGAAAAAACAAAAACCAAGACTCACTTTCATTCCCATGAAGGAAGAAGAGAGGGATTTGGTTGGTATGCAGCTCAAGTAGGAATGTCCACCAAAGAAAAAATAACCTCTTTCTATTTGGTTTGTAGTTACTTCAGCATCAGGCATAGACAGCACTGAGAGCTTGGTGCTTTCTTTTTGGCACTCCAAAGTTACAATTTAAGAGTTAAGAGCGCTGAGCTTAAACAGAATTATTACCAAGCATTCTTTAAAGGGCAGCGACCAGCGCGCCCAGTCACGCGACCGTTTCAGTGCTTTCAGAGGATTTGAGAATCAAAGAGGTCACTGGTGGACACAGAGCTGCTGAGTTCTAACAGCACTCAGGACGTTTAATCCTTTATTTTAAGTCCAAGGAGAAACTGTCGTCTGTGGAACTGCGGTACAATGTACTAGAGGGGAAACTTAAAAAGGTATTGTGTGGAACTGCAGCATGATAAGAAAACAAAACACTAAAGCCCAAATCCTGTATTTTCACTCAGTGTGCCTGTAATTTGTATATGTTTTGTGTATGTGTGTGAGTGTGAGTGTGTGAGTGTGGGGTCTATTATTCTGTCGTGTGTCCACTTGCTCTCATGCTGCTGGCTGGGATGCTGGAGGAGGTCAGACTGGAAATGGTGACTGACTGGACAGTTGTAGCTGGTGTGGCAGGTCTGTCCGTCTGCAGCTCAGCAACAGCAGCCGTTCGGCTGCCTCTGGTTACCATGGTGACACTCAGAGGTCGTCCCCATCTGACAACCGCCGGCCTCCCTGGAATAATGTGCCGTTGTAGAGATCCAATGAAATGAAAACAGCAAGCTATGACATTTTATATACCAAACAACTAATTGATTAAATGAGAAAATAATAGCAATAATGAGTATTATCATTATTTGCAGGCTTAATTCAACACAATTAATTCAACATACTCGTCAGATGTTAGACAGACAGACAAAGGTCTCACTTTGGTGAAAAACTCATTCACGTGTTCACTTACTCACTGGGTAACTTTCACTGATTCAGGCTTTACACATACATCTCAGTTTCTAAAAAGTTCCCTGGTTGTAGTAAATTACTTTTACCACTTACCATGGTTTCTGTGTAATCTGCCGTTATGGTGACCTGCTTGTCCTCTGGAGGCGGGGTCACCGCTGAGCTATCTGTGCGTCTACACTGATTGGTGAGCTGCAGCCACAGTTCATACATCTGCTGCATGTCTCTCACTGTGGTGGCAGAGATAGAAAAGACAAACAAGAGGCAATAAGAGGCTATCGTCATAGGACCAGACGACGTGATCAGGGAGTTAAGACATTACGAGTCGATCTAGATCCGAGTACAAAACACACAGCTTATACAGACACCACTGCATTTTCTTTGGAACCTCTTACGGCTGTTGTTCTTCATGTATGTCCACACGTCCCTCTCTTCCAAACTGTGAGCAAATGAGCAGTTTCCAATGTAGTGGCACTTCTTCTGCTTCATCACATGCACACACATCTGGGTGAGAGACAAACACTGGGTGTTACACTTTGTAAAGTCAAGACGTACAATTCTTACTTTGGAAATATAGTCTAAACCTGTGTTTGGTAGCTATTCTGGTCACTTAATTTTTATTTAATAAGCCAAAATTGACATAATCCGACAGGGCAACAGGGCAGCTGAAACTGGTAAATAATCAGCATGAAAACACTGTAGACAAAAGAGGCAGAGCTGTGAGAAGGTTTACAATAACACCTGCTCCCCAGGGCAATAGGCTGAGTCAGCTGTACACAACATTCGAGAGGCAGAGGGAGTTAAGAGTGTGTGACAATAGTAGAGGGGGTTAAAAAAAAAAAAGAAGAAGAAAGAACTCACGTCGTATTGCTGTGGATATGTGCGTGAGAAAGGCAGAGGCCGAACAACGACCCACTTTTTCTTCTCAAAAGATTTTACCAGCAGAACCCGACGCTCCTTTGTCCAGCTAGAGAGACAAGAGAACCAACGTCAAACAAAGAAATCAAACAAAAGCCCAAGGAGAGCAGCAGTTATTTAATCAGAATTCGCTGCGGTGCAAATTACGTGTGTACGTGTCGTAACGGGTGCGCGGCTTCACCTGTGTCGTGCTTTGGCAGTGCAGTACTTGAGGTTCTTGTCGGGCTCGTTAACTTGTCCTTCCCTCCAACACTGGCCACACACAAACTTCATTTTCAGGTTCAGGGGTCGCCCCCGTCCTGCCACAGCTCCTAGTCCCCCCACGCCGACCCCTCCCATTGGGGTTACACCTCCACCTAAGCCATCTCCCCCCATTCCTCCGACCCCACCCCCCATTCCTCCCATTCCTCCTGTAGGCATGCTGTTAGGATGTGGGATGTGGATAGGCTGAAAAACATGAGAATGAGAATTTCATATGAGTTTTGCTGTTTGTAAAAACTACAATTACAAAGGACAAAAGTTTAGCTGATTTGAATCGCGAACAATAAAAGTCTTAAAAACAAGCTACTCAAATGTCCATTCAGGTTAAATAACTGTTGTGAGAGACTAACACAGGACATCTGCAGGACTTGGGGAACTGGTCATACTTAAAAAGATCCAGTGCACAACCGTTGCAGGCTTATTGGCAGAAATTAAATATACATCTCATAAGTAGTTTAATATATACGTGTACAACGGCTTAAAAAAAATGAATACATTTTTACGGGAGGCTAGTATGGACTTGCTTTTGTCATTTTGCCGACTATGATGATGGGCCACATAATCAGACACACAGAAGAGGAAACGGTAGAGACAGATTTGTGAAAGAGCGCCGTCATCCTTTCTGACGCCACAGTCGTTCTCTAATGCGTTTGGGAAAAGGGGAAGACGAGTCTTCCGTTTGCTTGCACTAGACGACACTAATTCCTACAAATTGGATCTTTAATTTGTGAAATAAACTGGGTCAAGATTTTCCAATTTCAGTTCCTGCCTCACCTTCTGTTGCTTCTGTGCGTTCTGTTCCAGCCTTTGCCAGTGTCTCTTGGACTCCTGCACCATCTCCTCATGGGTGATACCTGAAGGTAATTAAATCAAATTAAACTCTGGATTACATTTCATTACATGTCAATGATTCCACCCTAACTTGAACACTGAATTAATACAAACACCCACCAGTATCCTGCTGTAGGACCCAGCATTTCAGCTCTATGACAGAGTGAGCGAAAGAGCAGCTGTCCTCGCGCTGGCAGCCATAGCGGACTTCGTGGCGACAAACATCAAACTGGCAGAGGGGGTGCAGCGGACGCACTTTGCTGTAGCGCACGTTAGCCGACCTCACCACATGCACCAGGCACCTGCACGGGAGGTACAGAGCAATACACATTTACTGAAGCAGTAAGAGAGTTTTACTGGACATTTTAATTGTCCACATAAACTCAACATTGGTACAAAAAAAAAAACCACACTCACTTGTTGTCGTCGAACGGGTGTCGAGCTGTGAGGTTTGAACAGACCGCTAAGTTTTCTTTGCTGCGTTTGCTAATGATTCGAGGCTTACTGTCAAAACATTCCTGTGTAGAGAGGAAAGAGTCAGAGAAGTCGGTGGTTTTGTTTTCAACAAAAACACAAGACTGCCAGCATCTCACTGTGTTCTTACCTCACAGAGGAACATAAACATGCCCATGTGGAGCTGCAGCAGTCGCGTGACGCTGAGCGCCCGCCGCTCTGTGCTGCCCAGCGGATCAAACAGCAGCTCTCGGCTCAGCGCGCCCTTCCTCTCTTGCGTCCACACGTCAATCTCCTCCTGGCAGTAGGCAAACGTACAGTTCTCCCCGTACTGGCATTCCTGACGCTCCTGAACCTCTGCGGCACACAGACAGGAGAGAGAGTGAGTAAGTCTGTTTCGCTTTTGCAGCATGTTTACCACCTACATCATACATTCAGGTTTTAAACTCACCTTTACAGAGAACAAATGCCCCCAGGAAGTTGTTCCGTACAGGCCGAGGTCTGATCCTCTTCCAGGTGGGATCATCTGAGTTTTTGAGGCGACAGAGCAGCACATCTCTCTTACAGCGATGTGCTGCCTCTGGCTGATACTTGTAGTCCATCACTCGTGGACCTAAGAGCAAAAGACAG
This sequence comes from Solea solea, assembly GCF_958295425.1. Lineage (NCBI taxonomy): Eukaryota > Metazoa > Chordata > Actinopteri > Pleuronectiformes > Soleidae > Solea > Solea solea. The sequence continues at coordinate 5,158,987 of NC_081154.1, forward strand.
TCAGGTTTTCAGCTTAAAGAAGATCAACATTTTCATTTACATTTGACGAACACAGTGAGAGAATGTCCAAGTCAGACGCCTTATCAAAACCAGGAGAATCTCTAAAGGATCCAGATGAGGGGGTGGCACCTTGCTTGAGCATGAAGGAAGCAGAACGCTTGCCCATTCACTCGCTGCAGGTTCCCCAGAGCTATTACCACAGACATTTGCGCTCAGTACGACTGAAAGCAGCTAATGTGATTCTCTTGTCTCCTGCTGTTTCTTTTGATATTTTCCCCCCCACTGGCTGGTTAAATAGAGACTCGGCTTCAACAACTAAAACCAACCTATTCTGCTGTAACAGGCATGACAGGCCTGTCGGAACTCATGTGTGGCTGCCAGCGGGTTCCTGGAGAGCAGAGACAGGTTTGTTCCTGCTGGACCATTCTGAGGATGACAAGAATATGTTACATAAAAAAAACAAATAAGCTACTTAGCTGTGTAAATACACAGTCAGAAAGGGCTTTTAACGCAACCCTGCCGTGTTGTATTGTGAGTGCGAGTTACTTACTGCATGTGCAGTGTTGTTGCGCATTCCAGGGATGAAGCTGTGACACACTCGTCCCCCTGAAGCACACAGACATAAGGACACCGTCGATATATTGTAATAAGACTGTCTCACACAGAAAGTACATCACTGTAGGAACTTGAAAAGAACAGACCAACCATTTAATCATTGGGGAACCTACACATTTGGTTGTAGATCCAGTTAAAGGAGCAGATCCAGGATTTTACCAATATTAAGCTTCTGTTTTGTCTGAATCTACCAGAAGTGTATGACTGTTTGGCTTTGGCAGACGTATGTGTTCAATTGAGAGCCAAACTTAGTACATCACCCATAATTATACTTTTTATTAATCAGATTAAAATCAATATAATGAGGTTTACCAGGGAGAGTGTACTCTGACAATGAGTCCAGTCCGCCTGTGGCGATTCCTGCCTTTCCGTCTCCATCCGCAACTTCAGTGAAGCCTCCCAGTGCGTCCTGCGCCTGGGTGGAGCCTTGGTCCCGCTGGGCCAGTGATGAGTAAGGCTCCATAGGTGGCATGTCACTGATGGGGGAGCTGAAGAAGGCTGGAGGAAGCTGAGGGGAAGGGGCTGGAAGGTTGGGGGAGTAAGGAGGCCGGAGAGCGACTGCCGTGTTGGGAAGATTGGTAGGGATAGCACCCTGGACTGGACTCTGAAAGAGACGGAGGCTTTATTGAGTTAAAAATAACCAACAACTAAATGCGAAAATAATCATGAAATTATAAAAAAAAAAGAGATGCCCAGTGAGGGTGCATATAGAGAGTTTATCTCTCTTCATGTCCTACACTCGCCTCACTGACTTTCTTGGGGATGCATTCCAGCAGACTGTCCTTGATGACGCTGTTGCATTCGTCTATGCACTCGTCAGACTCCGGGACAGAGTACGGCATGGGAGGCAAACCCTGGCTGCTGGGGCTCTCTGACAAGTCGGAGCATGGCGTCACAACAGGGGTCACCAGGTCGTCACTGACTGGGATGGGTGTTGCCAATGGAGCTGGGATGCACTGTGCATTGGACATGTCCGCTGGTGAAATTAAAACAGCAAAACAACGGTAGGGGTGAACATGGGATGAGATGAGGAGTCTGTGTGGATTCACACATTAATGGTTTTCTGGTTTGCCATACATGGTCCAATGTCTCCCAGAGATTCCAGTCCATTGGACGACATCTAAAAAAAATAAGTAAATAAAAGTAAATCCCCTCACCTCTTCATCAGTCTTAATATCACATATTTCAAGCAGTGACAGCAGTACTCACCTCTCCTGTGGGTGGTGACGTCTCCACAAGACTCTCCCCTTCAATGGCTGTCGACTCTATCTGAGGGCTGACATAAGCTTTGCGGCCCTTCAGACCCAGTTTACTGGCCAGATCCTGGGCCAGTTCACTCACCTGTCGGTCCTAGAAGATAAATTATGACAAGAAAAACTGACAATCATCTTCCTGGTGTAGAGGTAAAACTAAATAATAAAATTGTATTCATACTATATATAAATAATGCTGGAAACATACATGTGGTGCTGTGAGGAGACATTTGGTTCCACACTCATAGGCCTCTCTAAGTCGACCCAACTCCCTCAGACAAAGTGCTTTGCGGTACAAAGCCCTGCGACTGCCCTCCGACACATAGAGTGCACTGTCACAGTCCTGAATGCCTCGGTCAAACTCCCTCTGAGACAGAAATAAAGGAGAAGTTGGATGTGAGAGAATGCAACAAAAAAGGGATTTGGATAGAAGCTCCACTGACAGCGAAAATCATTGTTTTTATCTTATGACAATGGTTTGAATCTAATGGACATTTGTTAAAATATAAAAGTTGTGCACTACAGGTCTCAGTTTACTGTTAATCTTCATTTGCTCATATATCGTGCATTTATAGGTAACACCCCCCCCCCCCCCCCCCCCTCCTCCTCCCCCCTCACCGTCTGGTAGTGGGCAGCAGCCCTGTTGACGTAGAGGCTGTCCAGCAGCTCGTGAGGGATGATGAGGGCCTCAGCCTGGGCGTAGCGGGCAACACTTATCCCTTCCCCATACTGCTGGATAGCCTGGCGACAATCCCCTTCTCGAAAGCAGGCATTGCCCTCGTCCAGCAAGTTACACACCAACTGGGTTAGAAATGGCTAAAGGGGAATGTGCAAAGAGATATTAAATATCGTAGAGTGAATTAGAGAGGGGGAGTGATATAAAAAACAAAACAAAAATGGTAACAAGGAGAGGAAAAATGAGGGGGTAGAAGTGAAGCGAGAGCAGGATTGAGGACAAGATAAAAGAGACCACAACAGAATCGGTATAGTCATACTGAGATTTGAGAGTACATATTGTATGTGCACAAAAAGGGAGATAAAATGGGTCAATGCAAACCTCATAATTCTCAGGCTCTGGAAAAGGCAATGATGACCTATGAACAGAATTCAAAGAAAAGTGTGAATGTTCTCTTTTCAGAAATATGCACATCAATCATGTTATCACTAGCTAGTTGCAGTGAGGGGGCAATAAATATCAAAATTGAATGTTCACTTACTGAATAAAGTTCATTGCTCTTTGGACCTCCTCTCTTCGTTTAAGTCTTTCAGGATCCATAATCTGAGGGTGACGATGAGGTTTACTTATAACAGTGTAAACAGCTCAGGCAACTTAAAAATAAGTGATTTTATCAGTGATAGTTGGTTAAGGGTTAGGATACTTTGTTGAACCCAAAAACTGGAAGCTGGTTTTGTGTTACAAAACAACATAGTATCAGGCCCCTAACACACTGTAAAATTATAGCATATTAAAAAATATTGGGGCATTGTATACACAACATACAAACATTACAATAAAATAGAAACAAACACTTAAGAAAGTATAAATATAGAAGGAACACAGCTATAAAAAGAATGGGAATTAAGTATTCAAACTCGCGATATTAGGACAAACACCGGACATATAGAAAACAGGGAATTAGAATGCAATTATGTACAAGTGCTATAGCTCTCTTTTTATACATATCTGATACACCTTTCATTTGTAATATTTAGGGCTGCAGTGATTATCAATTGATTATTAAATTCAATTCAATCAAAGTATTTTGATAATTGGTTCATCGTTTTTTCAGCTTTCTGACTTTTCGTCTTAAGTGATATTTTTGATTTCTTTGTTCCATATTAAAAAAACTCACAAAATCATCCATCATTTCATATTTTCACCTGATTACCATCATATTCCACTTGTATACTTTCATTTAATATTTTAACATATTTAATGTTTTTCCTACTAATTAATCTCAATTTAGTCATTTTGGGATTGTATTAATATAGAATTGTTAAACTGTTTTACGTCTAACCTCCACTTCTTACACAGCAGAATTAAGAGCTTGATATGTACAATGACATACATTTACATATCTATTGTATTATATAAGAGATTGTTGAGTTCTGTAGTTATTAAAAACATTAACAAACAGTGCTGATTTATTTAAAAAATAAAAACCCGTCGTAAACATGCCAGGGCCTTCCAATAAAACATGCTAACACATCACCGGACCTGCGTAAACAAACAACCTGCACAGCTAACTGTGCAGACGGCGTCTGGTTGGCGTTAGCTACCTTGAAGGAATGTAGATAGTCTTAGAATGAAAGACACTGTAGTTACGATATGAAACGCTTATTTATAGCAGAAGGACGGGGACATTAGCTGCGCTTTTAGCGTTAGCAATTAGACGTAAACTTTTAAAGAAACGCATTAGCTACAACGTTAGCGTGACTTGAGGGGAGGTGGACACGACCTTTCACTCCCAACAAACAACACGGCAACGGGCGACGCGTGTAAAAATGTGTTAACGTGTTAACCGTTTACCTGCTAGTTCTCGAAACAGTGGGTGGCGTTAGTGTTACCCGAATTAACCGACCGGTAGTTACAACAACCAACCAGCTAATGCTACACTGACGTTCCCTCAAGGTATATGCTAATAACTTGAACACACACATAGCTCCATAGAAGAACCCTAACCCGGAAAGTTTGCGAACATAAATGCGTTGATTATTAGAATGCGAATGTGTGTTAGGTTAACAAGTAATGATTAACAGCTAGCTTCTCTGGTAGCTCAGTCCCAGCTCACTCGGCTCGGCTCAGTGACTCACCGACTTCGGTTAGTGCTTTTCGGGTATGAGGAGGAAGCTTCACAGTGCGTTGACGTTAACCGTAAGAAGACAGTCTGTGAGAATCAGTCAACATCTAGGCGCATATTTGAACAGGTGGCGTCCCTGTCATTGGTGTATGTGTGGACGGAGCACGAGTTTCTAAAGTGTGCTAACGCCAGCTGAGCTAACTGCTATCTGTGCTAACCAACAACCAGTGCCCGTATTGCAACAAGTCTCCGGGAGGAGAACGGCCAAAAGAGGGCAGCAAACACTTGTAGTCACCTGTACTGTTTTTTTCCCCCCTTCCTCTCTTTACTCAAAATCTCATTAAAAAAATACTGCATACTGCACATTTTTAAACATTTAATTTAACATTTCTGGAAAAACTGTAAAAAGTCTGACTTGCAGTTTGCTACTAGTCGTAGATGTTGTAAACATAACATACTCGGTCTTGTCCAGAATTTATGGATTTATTAAAAAGTGCGAATATGGGAATTTTAACATGAAATTTCTGAAAAACTGCAGTAAAAATGTCAAATTTACAGTATGCTAGTAGTAATAGATGTCCTGAACACAACCTACTTCATTACAAAGATATCTTTTTTTATTAGAAAGTGTGAATATGGGACTTTTAATCAGAACAGCACACTAGTTGATATCAATGTGTTGAGCACACCTTTTTCATTCTTATTCAGATTTTTTTTTTTAGATAATTGTCTTTATACAGTTGCTCAAAGTCCAGCTATTAGGTCTCTGAAACATAGATTTTGATTATTTTTCCCATTCAAAAACATACTTTCATACCGGCATGCACTAACTTGATGCAATGGATCGCATGATTTTTACCGTAAAAACCTTTGTAAGGAGGGCATTCAAATTCAGCGTCAGATGGCTTGACCGCAGGTGGCCATAGGGGGCGGTAAATCACCAATTAATCGTAGCAACAGGATCAACGAAGAAAGCATGATGACGTCACATGGATCAACTACCGGCGCGCGGCGCGGAAGAAGCGGTGCGTGTGTGAGTTCGTTGTCGTTTCACTTGAAAATACTCTCTGGGGTAAGTGTCAGAATTAGAAACAGTCTATTTTCTCTCTGTGGGAGCTTTATGAACGAAACATACAGAAAAGAAGTATATAAAGTCATGATATACAGTAATTTCAGACTTAGCGACAGCGTTGCGCACTACTAACTAACACTAGCTAGCCACGGTTATTGTTCGCAAGGCTAATCGTGCGTTGCTGTTCGCTCATGTAAATTATCTCATCTGTCAGTGAAAAGTTATTTTATTTATTTCACGTATACGGCATTCAAAGGTGACCATTATTTTAACTAAACAATATACAACTTAAAAGCGTACCAACACCTTTGACCCATTCATTGTTATGGATATGTTTATTGACGATGCTTTTTGATATTGTATCCCCTTTCTCTGTGTGGCAGTGGTCTATGTCTCTATATTTTATATATTCTTATATTTCAGTCCTAATCCCTGAATACATTTGGACTCTGTACTTATTAGGAACATCTCTCAGTTATTGACCTGCATGAAAACTTTCCTCTGGGTCCAGCTTTCTCCATCTTTTGAAGCGTTAAACAAATGTGCTCATGACTGTACATTAATGAGGCCGATTCCATGTAACATCAGTGAAGGCTGTGTGTGTTTAATTCAGCAAAACTTAATTGGGTTCTTAACTGCATGTGTCTTCCAGAGTCATTATGGCTTCAGATGACATCGCACAACTGGCTGACGCTCTCTCCAAGACTCATGTCGGTGATGGAGAGTTGAGCTATAAAGGCCTGGGACTGAAGCTGGATGATGCAGTTTCAGGTGAGGTGCTGAACTGGGCAGCAGCGAGTGTGTTGGTCTGTTTTATTGTGGTGTCCACCGTGCACTGAAGACATCACAGGGATGTTTTACCCTGCAGACCTGATAAATGATTCTCTGTGTTTTCAGTGGAGGAGCTGGTCCGTGAGATAGAGCAGTACCAGGGACTGAGGGCTCTGCGTCTGGAGGGGAACACTGTCGGCGTGGAGGCAACACGGGCCATCGCCAAGGCTCTGGAGACCAAAGACCTGCTCCAGGTTTCCCCCAGTTCATGCTTTCCATTCCTGTCCATTAACTGTTTTTCAGTCATCTAGTCTTACACATTTTTATTGCAATAAAACAATGAACACAATACTATTTTCTTTATTTGACTCACTCAGAGATGTTATTGGAGCGACATGTTCACAGGAAGACTCCGCTCTGAAATACCAACAGCTCTGGTGAGAATCCCATCTTTAGTTTTTTTCAATTCATCACGTTTTTGGGATTTATTTGTTAAAGTCATGAAGAAGTTTTATTCCCCCCTCAGAACATGATTGTGTTTTTCTTCAGAGGTCCTTGGGCAGTTCAGTAATGATTGCAGGAGCCAGGCTGACTGAGTTGGACCTGAGTGATAACGCTTTTGGGCCGGACGGTGTGAAGGGTATCGAGCAGTTGTTGAAAAGCCCGTCTTGCCACAGCTTGAGGGAGCTGAGACTCAACAACTGTGGCATGGGGGTAGGAGGAGGAAAAGTGAGTCCACAGACTGCATGTCATTGCCACTTTGGAATAGTGAGCCTTAAGTCATGGTTTTCTAACCGAGGTGACTGGTCTGTGTCTAGATCTTGGCCGAAGCTCTGATCCAGTGCTACAGACAGTCATCATCCCACGGAGCTCCACTTAATCTCAGAGTCTTCATCGCGGGGAGGAACCGCCTGGAAAATGAAGGAGCCAGTGCTCTGGCCAAGGCCTTTCAGGTAGAGACACATTTTCCTAAAGTAATTTTGGATGTCTGCTACTAGTCAGTATAAATCCTGACTCTGTTAATGGGTAATAATATGTGTAAACACAGGTGCAATTACAGTGAAAATTAATTGTCACGGTGAATGTATCATTGACATTTTCAGAAAATGGAAACATGATACATAAACTTCGACTATTGCCGGATTTCTTTCGACAGACGGACAATTTGAGTCTGACTACACGTGTAAAGATCAATTTAGCCGTGTATGTCTGACTCCTCCTCTGTAGGTTGTGCTGTATCTCTCTATAAACTAGTGTATTAAATTAAGTTTTTCTTTTTTGTGTCATAAGATGATAGGCAGTCTGGAAGAAGTCCACATGCCCCAGAATGGTATCAACCACAAGGGCGTGGCAGCGTTGGCTTCAGCCATGCAACACAACCCAGAGCTCCGTGTCCTCAACCTCAACGACAACACCTTCACCAAGAAGGGAACAGTGGCCATGGCACAGGTGAGGCCTGTTTATTTTCACACCTTTCTCCATTAAGACAAACACAGTATGTATGTACTGTATGTGTGTTTTGATGTCTTGCAGGCTCTGCGGTGTCTGAGGAATGTCCAGGTGATCAACTTTGGTGACTGTCTGGTTCGCTCTGAAGGAGCCATTGCCCTTGCTGCAGTTTTGAGAGAAGGACTGCCAGTCCTCAAGGTGAGTTCAGTGTCAAAGTTCAGCAGTTTGTGTCTCTAAATGTCTTCTCTGTCGCCACACACTCACATATGTCTCGTTTTCAGGCGCTGAATTTGTCGTTTGGTGAGATCACTGAGGCGGCAGCGCTGGTCGTGGCTCAGGCTGTCATGGACAAACCTTACATGGAGAAGGTGGATCTGAACGGTATGTTCACGGAGTAGAATTAATTGTATAATTCCAAAGATTAAACCTAATCTGTTTGTGATTTATACAGGAAACTGTCTAGGAGAAGAAGGCTGTGAGGCTTTGAGAGAGGTGATGGAGAGCATGGATAAAGGAGACATTCTGGCATCACTCAGGTAAGACTGTGTGTGTCGTGTGAAATTCAAGCAACACTTCCACACCCATGTTTGTACTTAAGTAAGAATGTTTCATAACATTGATGTAAATGGATAGATTGAAATTAAATTATTGGGTTCCTACTACCACTAAATTATCATAAATAATCATAGTCTTTGATCTATATAATCTTCATCACTGCTTTGACCATAAATGAAAATCACAGTGTTAATTACAAAACGGATCATTAAATTTATAAATGTTTCAAATAATGAAAATGACAGTATTCCTGACTGAGGCCCACATGTAATACTTCCAACACTCACTAGGGGGCCCCAGCACACACACTTTTGGAAGCAGTATTCTTGTTGTTTACCTGCAAATTAACAGGTTAACTTCATAACCTCAGCAAATTAAGCAATTTATCTCCTTGAAATTCACTGCAGTGATGATGAGGGTGAACCTGATGACGAGGAAGAGGAAGAGGAGGAGGATGAGGAGGAGGAGGAGGAGGAGGAGGATGATGATGTGATCGATGACTCTAATGAAGACGATGAGGAAGATGAAGACATTAAGGAAAATGGTGTCACAAGAAAAGACGACAGTCCTGCTAAACATCATCACCCAGTAAGCTGACTCTAAATTTGTTTATTTGCTTATTTATTTGATCTTAGACACCTTTTGTTCAACTGACGCTCATTTGTGGAACTTATTTAAAGGACAGGCAAAAAGAAAATTGAAGTCCTGTAAACCTGTTGATACGGCATCGTGACTCTCCACCACAATCACCCTCTTCTTTTTTTTAATTAAACAATTTAACAGAAGATCTACCTGCATTTCACACTAGGCAGATGTTAAGTGTCCTTTTTTTATAACTAGGGTTCAAAATTGAACTCTTGTGTGTCATTTTAACATAATTAAGTACATTTTATTCATTAAAAGTATATTAAATAGCCTCACTGTGAGGTCTTTATTTTCAGCAACAAATGACTGAATATATCTCTAACTACTTATCTTCATTATATTGCACTTACTGGAAACTAAATGTCCTTTTGCCTCTGATTATGTGATTATGTTACAGGCCGAGATCATGTCCTTTCTCAGCAGCCCCTCAGTTGAGAAACTTCTTCAGCTTGGAGACATGAGGACAGACCTGCTGCACCAGGTGGGAATTAAAGATGACATTAAAAACAGTGGGTGTTAACTGTCTCAGCAGGATGTTGAGAGAAAACCACTGAGACTCTTTTTCTCTTTTCCAGGTTGACGTGTCTGATCCCCACAAATCCGCCGACGTCCTTCTGAAAGTTGCTTCTTTGTACGGCGAGGAACCAGAGACGAAGACAGCTGTTCTAGAAACTATTGGTGAATAAAATATCACGTCTCACCTTTACAATTTAATTTTATCTATGTGATAAAAATGGGAAGGCAGCTGCAGACCGTCTGTGAACAGCGTAGGGTAACTCTAAAAGTAATGGATTGATAGTGTAGTTTTACTAAGAAACTACACTGCTTGGCCAAAAAAAAAGTCGCCACCTAAAAAAAAAAAGGGTCACATCGTTGGACCGCCTTTAGCTTTGATTACGGCACTCATTCACTGTGGCATTGTTTCCATAAGCTACTGCAATGTCACAAGATTTATTTCTGTCCAGTGTTGCATTAATTTTTCACCAAGATCTTGTATTGATGATGGGGGAGTCGGGCCACTGAGCAAAGCCTTCTCCAGCACATCCCAAATATTCTCAATGGGGTTAAGGTCTGGACTCTGTGGTGGCCAATCCATGTGTGAAAAGGATGTCTCATGCTCCCTGAACTACTCTTTTACAATATGAGCTGGATGAATCCTGGCATTGTCATCTTGGAATTTGCCCATGTCATCAGGGAAGAAAATTGATGGAATAATCTGGTCATTAATTATATTCAGGTAGTCAGCTGACCTCATTCTTTGGGTACATAATGTTGCTGAACCTAGACCTGACCAACTGCAGAAACCCCTTACCTATTTGCTTAGTTAAATCCAGGTGGCAACTTTTTTTTTTTGGCCAGGCAGTGTATTTTAGCTGTGTATTCACACTGAAACTGAGCAGCCTCAGAGGACATTTGTGTCTTAAATGCTTCCTCTAGGTGGTTCATAAAGCTATTTTGGCTAATGGATGCATTTAAAATAGATTTAATTGGTTGTCGTTTGTTCAAATACCTGACCTTCATCCCTTTGTCCCACAGATGATGTACTGAAAAAGCTCCTCTCTGGTTCGACCCTCCAGTCTCACTGCTTCCTCACCTCACTGCTGCTTATGATGGGACTACTGAAGGTACAGTACTGCTACTGTTCCCCTCCTCCTCCGGGAGTCTGACCAAGAGTCAGTGAAACAAAGACTAAAGCAAGGACAGACTTTTTCTGAGTCGAGAAACATTTAATTATGTTAATGCACTGTGTGGATCTGGAAAAAGAAATTTTCCATGGCCAACTTATTACTGAGAATTTCACCTGCAGCAATGGATGTGTTGTGCTTAAGAGTGAACTTTGTGGGAAACACTGTATTTCACTCCTTTCATCACTGTCGTATATACGTCAAATATTGTTTTGGTCTGTGTTTTAGGGTGAAGGAAAGATGAAAAAGGTGTCACTAGTCCCTGGACATCTGCTGTGTTTGGAACATGCCGTCCAGCAGGAATATTTCCCCCGACATTATGCCTCACTGCTTCACAACTTCATGTCCAAGTAAGATGATATTATATTGTTTGTGTCTCTTTCTCTTTTTGGCCTGTGGTTTAAAGTCAAACTTCAAAGTAGAAGTGAGTTCACATGACGTTCTCTGCGGTTGTTAGTAGTATGTGGTTTTGTTTTTGTGTGATGTGAGTGATGTGTTTTACAACTAGCCGTGTTAGCCCTGAGGTGAGACGGCAGCAAACCTTAAGTTAAGGAGTCAAACCCTGTTCTCTGAAACATTACCCGCATGAAACAAATGTTGAAAGAGAACTTGAAGTGAAGGAATTGACCCCGGTTCTCTGAAACATGAGTGAGTTAGTGACATACAGAAGCAACAAATGTTGAAGGTGAACTTTGGGTAAGGGAACTTTAGGGTGGTTTCACCCTTTTTTTCCCACTATAATGCTCATGTGTTTGTTTAATTCACATTCTATTACAGATGATAATAATGATAATAATAATAATGATTCGGATTAATTTTGGCCGGGGTTTTTTTTTATTGATTTTTTTTCTGATCTTTTACTTATAAAACTTATTACACACTTGAGTTTTAGTTCTTTTTATTAACACTTGCTTTTAATCTAATGTACCTGATTTTATATACAGATGAAATTTAATTTATGTAGTACAAATATTCTTTACTTAAGAATATTTAAGTAAACTTACAATTTTGGAATTATGGAACAGTGAGTGGCAGCTTTTCTGTGTGAATCTGCAGGAACGGTGATGCTCTCCATTCCTGTGGTGCTGCCAGAGAGAAGCTGAGCTCTGCTCTGGAGAAGAGGTGCGATGAAAAACACTGATCCACAACCACCAGCACTGGAACACACACAACACACACACACTCTCTACTGACATTAATTCAAACAGGAATGCTTTACACTTGAAAAAGGGACCGCTGACAACCACTGCTCTCCTCTCTTCTGATTGTTGTATATTTTATGAAGGCATTTCCAAAACCTTCCAGTATGTCTTAATTTGTATTTTTCTACTAATAATTTGGGCTTTTATTTTTCTAGAAAATGTAGATGAAAGTAATTAAAAAAAAAAAAAAAACTTTACATGTAATAACTTGTGGGACTAATGTGGAAAAAAAACACCCACATTTGAACCACAACAATGCATCTATAGTATGTCAACGATGAAATACTATAATAACAGATGTAAGGTTTCCACTTAAATAAGAATATATATTTTTTAACTGCAGCTACAGTGTGTTATTGAAAATAAATGAGAATTTTGAATAAAAGAGCAGCTTTTATTGTTCTGCTGTATTGATAGGCTGCTAAACACGATGTTTTGTTTGTTACATTAATATTTTTAAAATTGCATAGTGGGGAAAATATTGTAGAACATTCAGGGCCAACTTTCCGGTTACAATCACCACTCTGCTGCTAATAAGGTCAGAGTACTGCATGTATCAGACTGCACCACATAACTAAAGATGGACATGAGGGTTAGATTATTTGCTAGATTATCAAAAGTTGAACAGTTAATGTGATTATTCGAAATAGCACAGAAAGATAAAATATTCTCTCAATGATTGTGAAAACAGACATTTTTACTCCAGTGATGTTCTAATTTGTGGCGCATCTGTTACCACAAGGTGGCAGCAGCAGCGAGCATTTAGTCAGTGGAGTGAGTTAATGTGTGTTTGCAGAGAGATTTAGCTCAACACAGCTGTGAACCCTGCATTACTTTCACTAGCTCTAATGGGCTTTAGAATATTCAAATAATATAATAACACCATTAAATATTCAAATAACATTTTTGTTATTAATGCCCATCCCTGGTCATAAAACTGTCCACCTCACGCGGGACCATAATCACTTCTCGTTAATTTTCCTTTTTTTTTTGATACATAATCTATATTATTACATAATATTGCTCTTAAATGACTATTTCAGTGTGTTACCTCATGTCGCATGTCGATGACGAGATTGGAACATTTAAGGGAAGTAGGGCTGGCTGCAGGAATTAATCACCTATTTTGATAATCGATTAATCTGTTTGAGTTTTTTTATAAAGCTCTCTGCTTTATCGGCCTCATAAATGTGAATATTTTCTGCTTTATTTGCCCCCTATAACAAGGAAATTATTTAAACTGAATGATTTTTCGTTGGTGGATTAAAGAAGACATTTGAGAACAAAACCATAAATTGGCCAAGAAAATAGTTGATAATTGCAGTGCTAAATGGGATGCACTTTAATGGCATTTTCTGAATAATATTTCTGTTTTGGTTACCTCGTAAGTTGTTAATTTGAATGCTATGTCTTGAAATATAACACATTTAACAAGCCTCACTCCTCGTCTCTGTGTCTGTATGTAATGTTTTTGTCTGCTCAGTAATTCCTGGGACCCCTATTATTTGTCTATATTCTGAAGAATTATCAGAGAAACTATAATCCAATGTGACTTTTTGTACAGCCTGAACTCAGAAAACCATGAATGGTGACTGACAATACTCAATATGTTTAGAGAATATTTAACCAAGTGTAACAACAATTATTTATATGTGATATTGTTGTTTATTGTGTACAAATTTGCTCTTGACAGGAAGTGGGTCACATGACATGGACGCTTTTCAAACTTTGCAGTTTCATCCTCTTTTTTTGATGGTATAAAGTGTGTGTGTGTGTGTGTGTGCGTGCGCGTGCATGTAGGACACATTTTTGATTCAAACCTATATTTGTGAGGACATTTTGGCTTGTCCTCACAACTTAAAATAACTTTTTCTGTGGGTCGAGATTTTGTTTAAGGGTTAGGGCTAGAGTTGGGTTTAGGTTAAGACATTTAGTTGCGATAGTTACGGTCAGGGTAAAGGTGAAAGGAATGCATTATGTCTATGAGTGTCCTCACTAAGAACACTGTGTAAGAATGTGCCAGTGTGCGGTGGGTGTGCGTGGGTTTGTCAGTGAATGTAGGGATAAACGGAGTTTGTTTTGGATGGAGGGACAGAGCGGGGAACGCAGAGAGAGTGAGCGGACACGGTGAGAGCTTCAATGGCCAGTAAAGGACCTGCAGCCGGACTGAACCACAGCAAAACTATGGTGAGTCCCTCCTTAAAATACTCTTGTGTTTAAATGTATTTGAAGTTTTATCACCTTAAGGACTTTTTCTCTCACTGTCAATAAGTACCTACTTTGAAAGAATAAGATATTGGGTTTGTTAATAATAACCAAATATCAATAATATTTTGAAACTGCAAGGTAATAACTGTTTGTGCATAACATTTGCCCTCAAGTGAGCCCAGTTGCTGTTGTATTTACAGACTGTATTTCATTTTAATTGTACAGCATGACGGTTTAACTCATTTGAGCCATTTTAAGCTAAATAAGTGTTGTGTTGAGTAAAAGAAGCAAGCGCTAGACCCGAAAAACTCTGTTGGAGGCATTTTCAATTTGATTCTGACAATAAATGCATAAAATAAACCAACAAAAATCGAAACAAATAAAACAATAAAAATAAAATTTTATATATAACACACTGAATGAAGGAAGAGGTTAAGACACTTAAAAAAATTAGTTGATTGTTAAGAAATTATGTTTTTTTTTGGGGACTCAAACATTTTTTTCCCACTATAATAATAAGGAAGTGACGGCACTAAAACAAGGCATATACACAGGTGCACCCACAACAACGGACAATAGGGAAACAAACGACTGAAAACAAAAGTTCCAGGTTGAACAATGGACAGCAGAAATAACATTTGTGGAGTTATACATACTAACACATATTACAAGGTAATAACAGCATGTTATGTAATGATTTGTACATGCAAGGACTATAAAAGGTATGGTGTGCTGTTGTAAGTAATTGTATCCTTAGATTTAAGGGGGAACATAAAATAAAAATGCAGGTTGTTTTCATATATTTTAAATCTAATGGCAAAATCGGCATTTATTATTACATAACCTAACATCACAGGTCTATATATCCTCAGGTATTTTATTGCTTATTAAAACATGTGAATAGAGTATGAATGGTCAAAATGACAAAAATGAATTCTGGCAATGTGAAGGTAAAATGAGTGTTTACACATAGGACAATATTGCCTTAAAATGTTGCAGTGACATTTCTACATTCCAAGACGATTGAGAACAGTCTTCATATCGTCCCTGGTCAGAGGAGAAACATGTTTTTTTTTCTTTTCCCTGGCACAGCATCGGTGGAGAAAGACACTGTGCGTCTTTGTGCGCGGCTTCTCTGCGGTCTGGAGTGTTGATTCCCCGGGGGTGACACGGACAAATAGTCCGGCAGGAGGAAATTCCTCCGTCTCTAGTTTCTTGGCCTCTTTCTGCACAGGGGGTCAAATATAAACAGAAAAATAATCTTTGCTGCTGCAAAAAAATATCAAGGGTTTTGGTTTTGAGAAAAAACGGATTTGAGTGCTGGTTTGAGTGCTGGTTTATGAAGTTATTCTGTACAGAGTTTAGTGCGGCAGTTTTGACAGATGTACATTTTGCTTTGTTTACACTTTTTGAGACATTTCAGAGTGAGGCCATGAACATTTTCATGTACATTTCTGTGGATTAAGACTGTTGGTCCAACATGAGATTGTGGTTTTTATGAACCACTTTGTAAATCGGAAATTATTTTTCATTTAGCAGAAATTATGGTAAAACATTGGATTTGTCTGATTGTATGAATTATTGTTTTTCATTAGTTAGTTTGAGAATCTGACTTGAGGGGGCATTTCAGTTGAAACTTCCAACTAGGAACTCAAAAATTCTTACTTTTGACTACAACTGGAGTGCATCAAGGCAGACATTTTGGACCACTATTTTTTTACCATAGCCCACAATGGATAAACTCAACATCATATGAGTTTGATGCTAACTGGAGGCTACATATGTAACACAGTAACCCCCGGTTCCTCCAGATTTTACCCACGATTCACAGTTGGGCAGAGTCGGCACCAGTCTGCACTAGTTGGGCACAGTCAGCATGGCTAGTTGGGCACAAAAATCTGTCAGTGTGTGAGGGGTAAAGAATCGAATCAGCAAGTGTGTGAAGGTAACAGACCTGACCCGACCAAAATCACTGGTGTTTTTTCCTCCTCCCAGATGTTTCCCCATCTCTGGGCTCCACTGCTCCACCTGCTGCTCCTCGGCATCTATGCAGCACATGCTGCTAAATGTCCACAGCAGTGTGTGTGTGACCAGATCCAGCTCACCGTCGCCTGCGTCAACAAGAACCTCACCCAAGTTCCTCCTACTCTAGATGAGGTTTTGTTTCACGCACAAACACATAACACACAGTAGTACCACTTGTCTCTTCAGCAGTAAAATGATTATCTATCAGCTTTGTAGTCAGAAAAAGTCAGGAACCTTGCAGCCTACAGCATATTTAGTTCCCACCTTGTTCCTTTTACTATGTTTTCCTTTATTTACAGATCACAGTGAAGTTAGATCTTCGAGGAAATGACATCCAGGAACTTCCCAGTGGGGCTTTCAAACACACGCCCTACCTGACTCACCTGTCACTGCAGCGCTCCAACATCCGCAGGGTGAAGGAGGGGGCTTTTCGTGGCCTTGGTCGCTTGGTCTTCCTTAATCTGGCCAACAACAACATTGAAATCCTCTACCAGGTTCTACCACAAGAAATCCACAATAACTCCATGGTGGCATTACACCAGCTGATGTGCTCACAAAAATAATTTTTTGTGCTCTGTTTTCACAACTTTGACCAAAGTAAGATGAAGATGTTTCTCCTCTCTTTATTCTTTTGTGCATAAAGGAGTCATTCGATGGTCTGTCCTCACTGAAGCAGCTCTTGATTGACCGTAACCGCGTGGAAGAGATTCAACCTGGGGCTTTCTCTCAGCTGGGCTTCCTCAACCTGCTCTCCATTACACACAATCGTCTCGTCTACATCCCCAATATGGCCTTCCAGGTACAAACACAACGACATGCCTGCAGTGAAGTCGTTGAACTATTGATTAAATATCTGATCTCCTCTGCTTCTAGGGTTTGCAGAACATCAAATGGCTTCGTCTCAGTCACAACTCTCTAAACTACCTGGACACGGAGGCCTTCGCTAGTCTGTTCACACTCAACCGTCTCAGTCTGGACCACAATGAGCTGCAGTTCTTCCCCACTGAGACCATGACCAGGTGGGCCACTGCGTATGCCGTGATATCTGCATAGAGAGGACCACTGCCTGACCATAAGCAGTAAAAAACCTCTCAGTATCAAGGTACTGCATTTGAGGTCAAATGTTTACAATATTTTAGACACTTCTCTCTTTATTTTACCCAGACTGCAAGGGGTGACCCGTCTGGATCTGAGCTATAACCCCATGACTTACCTCGGAGAAGAAGTAGTGTCCATGGCCAAGCTCACCCACTTGTTCCTGGACCACATGTCCCTTCAGGACATGGCCAACACTGCGGTTTCCAAATCCCCCAGCCTCATCCACCTGGACATCAGCTACAACCAGCTACGTGTCATCCAGCCTTTCTCTGAAGGGTCATCAAACCTGGCACGCCTGAACCTGGCCGGGAACCCCATCTACTGCAACTGCTACCTGCGACCACTCAGGTGGGCCACAGCAGACGATCAACAACGGGACGCTTATCCAAACTTTAACGTTTACTTTTATTACTCTGCAGGGAGTGGGCGATCCGCAGCAAGGTGAAGCTGATGGGCACGTGTGGAGGACCAGCTCATTTCTCTGGAGAAAACCTGGACACAGTCTACCCTCCACAGCTGCGCTGCCAGAGCCAGGAGGCCATGCTGAAGGCTGAGTTTGAGGAGGCATCCAGGATCACTCCACCACCCACTCAAGAGCCAGAGAACAAAATCAAGTGTCCTGCCAACTGTGTCTGCGAGGTGAGGAGCATTAAAGGTGATGTGTGTAAAACATGTACAATAGCAACCATCGGTTCTTAAAAAGGTTACAGGTCAACCCTGTTTTCAGGCTGAGACGCACCACTCTTCCTGTGAAAACCGTGGTCACTCAAAAGTTCCCCGGGGTTTCTCTCCCGCCACGCGTTTCCTCGACCTCCGTGGCAACCACTTCCACTACATTCCCAGCAACAGCTTCCCTGGTGTTGCCCAGGTTGTGTCTCTGCACCTGCAGCGCTGCAAGATTGTGGAGGTGGAGGACGGCGCTTTCAGTGGGATGAAGGGACTGACCTACCTGTACCTGTCAGAGAATGACCTCACTTCCCTCAGCCCTGATGCCTTTAAAGGTCTGTGTTTAAACAGCCTTTTGTAGCACTATTCTGACTTTTGATGTGTGGTTGTATGAAGTACTGGCACATTGTCAGATCTACCTTCATGAAAGCAAGAATCACAGTGAACCAGTTTGAGACACAGACGCTCTCTCACACTGAAAATAATTTAATAATTTCTCTGAACAAACTGACATTTGCACCCTCTCACTTTCCTGCACCATAGAGAAAATCAGTGATTTTAGCCCGCAGGGACACAGAAGCTGCTGGTTTTCTGCTGCCTCCTCTGGTACATTTGTGTGACATAGGAAAATCAGGACAAAGGTTTTAAAACACCATTGTCACAAAATAACATATATAAGGTTACTGATGGAGACAGCAGTGGATGTACAACTCCTGTGTGCTGTGATGTAAAATCATTGATTTTCTCTATGGACTTTGGTGCAAGGAGCAAGCGGTTTACAAAGTGACTTCAAACTTCAATATCTAGTTGGAAAAGGTGCCTAATGGTGATATAAATAAGTGAACATATTTTCAAGATATTGTTAAATGCCTAAAATCTGATCTTTCGCTGTGTATCTGCTTCAGTGAGGATAAATATCTACAAAACCTGAACTGTCACTGCAACACCTACACTGACTTCCTGTTGCCTAAACCCACAGGTCTCCCTCAGCTGACTTACCTGCATCTGGAGAAAAACCGCTTCACCATCTTCCCCAAAGGAGCCTTTAATCCGGTGCCCAGCCTGCTGGCACTTCACTTGGAGAACAACGCCATCACCAAGCTGGAAGCGGGCATCTTGACCGGAGCTGAGGGTCTCAGATCTCTGTACCTCACTGGAAATGCCATTGTTAACATGTCGCCCAAAGCTCTGGACCAAGCCACTGACCTTGATACACTTCACCTGGGAGGAAACAAGTTGAAGGAGGTGCCCACCGAAGCACTGAGCAGGGTGGAGAACCTCAGAGACCTGAGGTTGTCGGGGAATTCCATCCGCTGGGTGGGGCCAAATGCTTTCCGACCTCTGGAGAGCTCACTGAAGGAGCTGTATCTGGATAACATGGGACTGGAGAAGGTGAGTGACTTTTAAATCTGGTCATTAATCTTTCTCATTGGATCCTTGTGCCTTCTTCATCAACTTTCACTCACTCCGTCTCTCCAGATGTCACAGAACTCTCTGGCAGGTCTGGGTCCAGGGTTGAGGAGTCTCTTCCTGGAGGGCAACCAGCTGGAAGAGGTGCCTGACCTCCATCCTCTCACCTCTCTGGAGGTCATCAACCTGGCTGACAATCCTATGATGTGTGACTGCCCCCTGCTGCCACTACGCTTGTAAGACAACTTCAGCACACTGACTAAAGTACACAGGGTTTTGACCTGGACTTTTTTTTCCTTTTGGGTGTGTATTTACATATTGTTATGTGTCTCTATATCAATATCTGACACTTTTATAGATAAAATATATTTCTAATCTATTTTTTTGCAGTACTGTTCAATAACCTTTTGCCATCATGCAAATCAAGTGGTCTGAGACAGTATAATACCTCTGAGGCTTCTGTTGGCAGCCTCATGACTATATCTGGGAGACTTTGACCAATCAGAGGGCAGTTTAGAGAGTGCGGGTATTCCACTACACCAACTCTGCATATTATAGTCTGGTCCCTCCTTCTTCTTCAAAATAGTTGGACAATAAATGCAGTTGATACCACACTATATACATTATAAATGTTTAATATGCTGTACTAAAATGCACTGAAACAAACCAAATCATTATTTGTTAGTAGTAGTATTTCCTTTATTTTTTTGACTTTGCTCATTCTGTCTGGGTTTTGTTTGGTTTAATTTTCTTCCTTTTTCTTTGTTTATCTCTTCTCACTATGTCGTGTTACCTGTCCACATCTATATTAATGTTTGCCATTTTTTATTTGTTTCCACACACAAAAATTATGGATAAAAGGTTAAAATAAATAAATAATTAATTAATTAAATGCAGTAAAACACCTGCCAATATCAGCCAAAATTAAACGATCATCTATTTTTCGAGCAATCCTCCCACATAATAATCACGCGCTGTTACTAAATAAGATTGTTAAATACCTAATGCATGATTCATTGGGAAGGTTCAGGATTCTTGTGACTGATAACATAATTTGTCTTTTCTTTTACATCTAGATGGATCGAGAAGGTCAACCTGAAGGTACGAGCCACCTGTGCCAATCCTCCCGAGCTGAAGGGTCGCAGGGTCAAGGACGTCCACATCTTCAAAGCCTGCCCCGGAGGAGAAGGTCTCCCCTCCACCCCAACTGCCGCCCCAAAGTCCACCACGGCACCCAAACCTAAGCTGATGCACATCAAAAAGCCCAAATCCAAATCCAGACCTCGCAAGAGTCCAAACACCAGAAAAGCAGCAGCAGCAGCAGCAGCAGCCAAGAAAGCAAAGAGAAGAAGCATGGCGTGAGTCTCAGCTGGCTTCTGAGGAGATATTCTGAGACCAGGGCTTCCAAAAACTGACCACATGTAAAGAAGTATTACACCACATCTGCCACTTTTCATTGATTTTATGGCATTATCTTTTCTAGTAAATCTAGAATCAACCAAAGATTTTAAACTCATCAGGTTTGCTGGAAGTTTTAGTGTCTCCATGAAGGTTAACATTGACAGTAGGACTGCAACAATCAATTGATTATTAAATTCATCGTCAACTATTTTGATAATTGAATTAATCGGTTTGTGTTTGTTGTTATTTTTGTAACAATTAAAACAGCTTCGTAAATGTGAATATTTCATATCATTTTAGTTTGTGGACAAAACAAGACATTGAACAGCATCAATATTTTGAGAGCTCGGGAAACACTGATCAACATTTTTAGACATTTTATGGACCCAGAAAACAAATTTTAAATCGAACAATAAGCGACAGATTAATTGAGTATAAAAAATAATCCCAGTTATTTGCAGCTCCATTGTTGCTACTTAATAACTGGCTTCTTGTAAATCGTTCCTTACCACGACTTCACATCGTCAAGCCCCAGCAGAAAAACTTACAATATTTTTATATAAAGAAAAATGTATTTATTTTTTTAATTTTCTTACAAAATCATGAAAAACAAAGACTTAACATCTGCATGTTGTGACAACCGGAAGGCATAAAACACAAAGTCCTTTCCAACACGAGGTGAGGGTGTTGGAAAGAAAGTGAGGTAGTTTAACAATCAGACAAGTTCGTCTACACTGCTCAAAATAAATGAAGGGGAAAATGAATCAGTCTTGAGTGTGAATTTGCATCCACCCCTTAATGAGTTGGTGATTTCCGTTCTGTTGGTGGATGTTACGTTATTTAATTATACAATTTATGTGATTTACCCTTAATTGTTTTCAGCATTATACACACACTCGAAGTAAAGGATTACCTGCTGTGGTAATCAGATCAAACTTAGAACAGCTTGGCTTTATTTAGCTGTGTATTAAACACACTAATAATGGAATACATCGAAGTCATTCATCAGTCTCCGTGTCAGCACTCGTATCAAAGATCATGTGGTCTCTCATTCGTGTAGTTAGACCTCACGATGACTGTTAGGTCTCGTGGTCACATGACAGCAGGTCATACAGTGTGAAACATACAGACATCCTACGAGTTTAAAGTGATTCAGTGTGAACTTTGCTATATGAGCCTGTTGCACGACAGCCATTTTGAAAAGCACAGGTGTTGACGTTAACGTTGGCTCTGTTCAGATACTTGAACCAGCATTCACACTGAAACTGAGGAAGCTAAATGGGACTCAGCCATCACAAACTTGACATGACAAAAATCTCCCTACAGTTCTATCCATCTTCTCTCTTCATTCCTCCAGAGTCAACAGCTCGGTGCTGCTCTCCAGCACTTCATCTGCAGCGCCGTAGTTTTCCATGTCGTCTTCGTGTTCACTCTGCTCCGTGTTGCTGTCGGCGGTGTAGCTGTCCTCCAGCGAAGTCAGCTCAGCGGGTGCTACGTTTTCAGGGCTGCTCCACTGCTGGCCTGAATTACTCAGCTCTCCTCCGTCCTCCTGTTTGACTGAAGTCAGGCAGATTTGTTTGCTGTTGCCTGGAGCATCAATGACCATCTCCACCTCCTCCACTTTGACCTGCACTGGACAGACTACAAAGACAGAGGGAAGTCAGACAAATAAACACATTTCTTTACAAAACAGCATGTTTATATAAACGTACACTCCTGCTCCACAAGCTCAGTCTTCGTTTGGATGCAAGGCATTTTCGGTGGAAGACTGAGGTCCTCGGCCTCTGATGGACTCAAGTGAGTGACACCAGTGACACTTGTGACCTCAGCCTCTTTTCCAGCATCGTCTGTAGTCTGTTCATCAGAGAGCCTCTTCCTTGCATACTTTTTTTCTACAGAAAGTGAAGGGGGGGAAAAAAAAAGAAAAGAGGTGAACGACATGATTTTTCATCACTTTCATGTAAAAGGAAACGCCAAACACTATTGGACATTTCTGGAACAACACATACTCTTTCTTCCGGTATAATACTGCTTGCATTTCTTGTTCCGTACCACCTGGAGTGTGTTTATATCAACTGGAAAAGCAGAATAAAAACACCTTTAACACTTAAATACTGTACAGAATTGACCAACATCCATACGACTACATTTTCGTTTAAAAAATTACTTTTCCAAAAGTGTTTCTTTAAATCTACAATGCCAAAATGCCTGATGAGTTTTTATATGAAACTTATGAGCTTACTGTCCAACAGACTTACATGGTTGGATTAAACCACTCTGTCCGCTCGTTTTTCATATTGTTGCCTTTAAAATAAAACTAATGAATTCAAATAAAATGTTGTTTTTTTACCTAGTCCAGGAGGCGGCTGAAGCGGATACCCCACCAGTTCACACCAGCCCACAGGGTAGATGTCTGGGGACTGGTGGTCGACCCATTGGTCATACTCATCCTCCCAGCCGTCGTAGTGGATAAGCAGCAGACGGCCCACGTAGCGCTTCACCGTGGCCACGCACACGAGGCGCGGCTCCATCAGGTCCGCCGCCTCCAGCTTCATGTTGGAGGCAAAGCCGTGACCTGGGTAATCCTGAGCAAAGACAAGTGGCATGTTTGTATGATTTCAAAGTTGGAACTCGAGGCCTTGACCCCCTAGTATTTAGGTGTGTGATCTGTCATGCAGCCCTCTAAAACAACGCCATTTTGGCAGGAAGCCGCACTCTTCAAATCTATAGATGTATATACCAGGCAACAGACTCGCAAATTCTGCAATATATTACTCGATCTCTGTGTATTTAAAATGCACTTTGATCACAAATGGACAGCTCTAAATATGATTCAGTCCTGTACTTAAGGCTGCCTTCATATAATCCGAGGTCAAGTGCTGTGTTGGATTTAAAATTCTTGTCTTACAGTGTTGAAGAGTTGTGCTGGTGCAGCTTTAGCGTTGGTCTCCAGTAGGTATTTTTCCCAGGTGAACATCTGATAGGCGTAACCTGACGGGAAACACGGAGGAATCTTTCATTGGCGGCATTTTTAAGGGAACACATGTGGTGAGGACCGGGCTTCAGTGACATCACCATACGTGTGTTTATACAGTAATTACCTTTAGGTACAGTGAGAGGGATTAAGTTCTTTTTACAGAAGTTTACAGGAAAGATGGCATGAGAAGACGCGTGGTAACAAAACTGGTCGTTGTCAGATGTGGCGCCGTCGATGCCAACCATCAGGTAACCATCTAACAGCACCTGGAGACGGAGGAAGAGATTCAGAGGAAAGGTTTGCAGTGTTAACAAAGCAGCTCAGACCAAAAATGACCAAACAAAAGCAGCTGTGTCACCTTCTTCACAGTGGCCACACAGATGTTTCCCAGGTTGAGCGGGTCGATGGCCTCCAGTTTCATTCCTTCTTCAAAGAATCCGCCCTCCATGTAGACGACCCTCGGCTGCAGATCACACAGTGGTAAGCATCACGTTGCATTGTTATATTCGTCCATCCATCCATCTTCTACCGCTTTATCCTCCACATAAAGCCATAAAAACCCTCATCTAACTAAACGCCTGCTTGAATAAAACAGTCTTTCGCTGTTTTTTCAAAAGAATTCACACAAGTTAAACAATGTAAAGACCGAGGCAGTGCATCCCACAGTTTGGGATAAAGGTGGTTTTTGGGAACAACTAAAAGTATCTGACCTAAGAGATGTAAGAAGGAGCTTATCGAAGCAAAGCTTGGTAAGGACCAAGTAAGGCTTTTAAAATTAACGACCAGTGGAGTGAAGATAAAACTGGTGTGATGTGATCTCTCTTGCGTAATTTAGAGTGTCCAGCTAACCCTAATCCTCATATCGCATGTTTTTGGCATTGTTATATTCTGTTTGTTTTTTTTATCTTTCTTTGAGGTTTGAAGTTACCTGGCTGAATTATATTTTTAATCAAACTGAAATATCTCAACAAACATACTAAAAGTGTCCTGCACACTCACATCTATCTATCTATATATCCAAATTAGTGACTGTTTTCTTACCTTTTTAAAGATACGCGATGAACAGTCTGAGAAACCCTTGAACGCACCGGTGGCATTTGCTGTTAAAAAAACAAAGGGAAAACTTTTCATATTAAGAATCTTAAGATAAAGAGATTTCCAAAACTCAAAAGAAACAAGCTACCGATGTAACCAGCGTTAAACCAATATCTGTAATCAAGGCGGCAGCATGTCTGACCAAGCAACCACTGGACTGACTAAAAGTTTGGGTAGTTAATAGCTTTATATGATGTGTCTTTTTTTTGGCTAATAAAAAGTTTTGTTCCTCTTATATTGGGTATATTGGGTCTTTTAAAGTTAGTTTTTTTTTTTTTAACATATCCACATAATACAACTGTACAACTATATGTATACATAGAGGTATTAAAGAAATACATTATGTAATTAAATCACAAAGTGATGAGTTATGTTCATACCAAAAGTAAGAGTAAGGGTTTTATCTACAGTTAGTTGTCGAGAATAAAGATTCTGGGACATAAAAGGGCCGGGTAATGAGGAGAGATATTGAAACATTGGGTGTTTTTGCTGCTACTTATGAGTCAAATGAGATAAAAAATATGTCATAGACTTACCGATGGGCGTCTTAATGGCGTGACCCACTTTGCTGGACCAGCCCATCGGGTGCAGGAGGGGACTTGACTCGTGGCACCATAAGGAAGACACGGTGTTCTCTGTGGCGTCGCTCTGATCTGAGAACACCAGGTGCAGACGGCCTCCGGTGTACGAGTCTATGACGGCCACACGGGTTCGGCTCATGTGTTTGGGATCCACCACCTCCATACGCATGCCTGATCTGAAAGGGCTCTTCATGGTCTCTGCCAGCTGGGAGTTGCAACAGCAGAAAAGAGATTCTGGATTAAGCGTTTATTGCAAGGACTAGTGTGTAAAATTTAGGTGATACTTTTTTTTCCGAAACTGAAGATAAAAATAATAAAATAATAATAAATAAATAAAACTTTTTCATTAACCCAGTATGTGCCTTTTAAATTTACATCAAGAACCAGGGTCAGCTCAAGCTACAAGTTCTCTGATTTTTCAGCTTCTCAAAACGTGAATATTTTCTGGTTTCTTTGCTCCGCATAATAAAAGAAACCATCCAAACTGAAAAATTAGGGTTTGTAGACAAAAAGGAGACATTCAACAGATTAATCAATAATGGAAAATAACAGTTGCAGGCCTAAACTGAAGGCTACACAGGTTCTTCTCGACACACTTAGAAGGGAAGGGTGAGGTGAGGAATATTCAGCTGCGAGATGCAACCTCACCAATAGAATTAATCAAACTTTACTCTTTGCATATCAGCAGAGAAACATCACACAGTGTCAGGCAGCTTCTAGTTTTACCTTTAAGGAGAAATCAACGGGTAGAGTGTTGGCGCCCACCAGCTTTGTCATCAGATACTCTTTCCAATCTGAAATGTTCTGCTTCACATCTACACATGATTTGTAAAAAAAAAAAAAAATGAGATCATGTCCTATCAATTGAGGTTTCCAGCAGGAACACGAGGAAAAACAGATTGACACACTTAAAAGACTCGCCTCATGTAATATATGCCCTACAATATGTTCATTTAACAGCTTTATCTTGCAGTTAGACGGCTTTTTCAGAATGGAAACTGAAGTTTGTAAACCCCCCTCACTCTCCCACACCAAAGTCCATTGAGAAAATCTGCATTTTTAGCCCACAGGGGATGCAGAGGTTGCTGGTTTTCCTTCTGCCTTGTTTGGTTAGTTTGTGTGACCTGGGTAAATCCAAACACCTTAGTCATAAAATAACACACTTGAACTTACTGATGGAGGCAGCTGTCGATTAACAACTACCGTGTGTGATGATGTAAAATCGCAGATTTTCCCTTTGGACTTTGGTTACTTCATCAAACTCAACATAATTCAACTGTCCTCCATGTAATGTAAGTGTTGACCCAAGCAGCTCATTAATTTCTGTATAAACACAGATGAGGTGAGTAAAGTCCTCACCTTGTGGAGGCACCAGCAGCTTGCTCGTCATGGCGCACCATCCAACCGGCTTCAGCTCTCCCGAAACGAGGCTGCACCAGAAATCATGGCTGCCGTCCTGCTCAAAGCCTTCATATCTCAGCAGAGCTTTGTATCCTGGAGACAAACGTAAATATATATGTTATCATATTCATTCATATGCATAAAAAAACAAAAAAAAAAACAGAGGATTCTATGGTTGAATGGCCTGTTGTCGTACACACCAGCAATTTGGATAACGGTAGCGATCCAGAGGACTTTACTGGGCAGGACAGCGTTGGTGTTCAGGACTTCCACCTTCATCCCAACAGTGATATCATCCCACTGGGAACAGAGCGGAGCCTGCAGTCAGAGGGACAGGTATTTATTAACATCCGTTTCATGCTCTTATTATACTTTTGTTCCATTATCAGTAGTGTGGCTTTAATTATATATCAGGTGTATTGACTCTATATAGAAATGGACGTAAATTCCCATTTTTCTTATCTTTACATGAAATTTAGGTCAAATCAGAAGAACACACAAGAAGTGTATATTTATGTTGATATATGAACATCTTGTACAGATTGTACAGTTGTACAGATACACGTTAACCTTCAGCCTCAGACTTTGACCAAAATTAGCAAAAAAACACTGAACATTTATCATCTGTGGATATATTAAAATAGTTTCTAGCTGCACAAGACTCACGTGTCTGAAGCAAGAAACCGATGCAGCCACAGATCCATCCTTCTCCAAGTACGGGCCCCACTCAAAACCTAAGGTTCCAGGGTGGAAAAAGAGGTACATTTCTGTTGTTTAATCATTTAAGAGTTGCACAAGTGTGTGCGTGTGTGTGTAGTTGTTCTTCTTTAGCACATTTTCTGGCATAAACACTGTCCTTGTCAAGACTAGTAGTCCCAATGAAGACCAAAGTCTATATATTTTCTGAGATCCGAGAGTTTAAGACTAGTATTTGAATGGTGGTGTATGTGTGTGTGTATGATATCACTCACCATCCAGTCCATTTTGGATTGGAAGGGCCTTTTTCACTTTGTTGAGCACAGTAGCTTTTTTTGAGGGGGGTCGTCCCTGCAGAGAAGAGCACGAGCAAAGACACGATAACTTTGCAGTGGCTGTCCAACAGACTGCAGTTAGTGCAGCCCCACTGAAAAAAAATTCTAAATTACTCATTAATTGATTCAGGAGCTTCATCTGGATGATGAAGTTTACACGCTGCAGGGAGAAACCTGAGATATTTTCATCTCAATCCTTCACATACGAACCCCAGAAAACAGGGGCGATATAGCTGATAGC
The DNA here is from genome assembly GCF_958295425.1 of Solea solea. Lineage (NCBI taxonomy): Eukaryota > Metazoa > Chordata > Actinopteri > Pleuronectiformes > Soleidae > Solea > Solea solea. The sequence continues at coordinate 5,187,169 of NC_081154.1, forward strand.
AGACAAATGTATCCTTCACTATGAAAGGTAGCTTTTAAGTGTATACTCACCTTCAGACGTGCCAGTACGGAGGACTTCTTGGAGTTTGACGAGTAGGAGCGTGAGCAGGACACACTGCAGAAGCGCTTTGTCCTCGAAAAGAAGGTCTTTAAGGTGCCGCTGGTGCCACACATCTCACACACCACTGTAAACATTTCAAAAATCAGCATGTAAATGCCTGACTTAATTAGAAAATACTTATAGCATGCACAGATTTATATGCATGGACAAACCATCGCTCCCAATTGACTCACATGATTTACATGTTATGCTTTCAAAAGGAAGGAAAAGGAGAATTGGTAAAAAAAAAAAAGGGCAGCAGTACTGCAGCATTATGGATGCTTACCGCTGAAAACCCTTTATTCTCTCAGCTTCTTTTGTGTGTCTCACCTGGCTTATCGTCACGTTTCTTTTGTCCCGGCTTTAACGCTCCTCTTGTAAGATCTTTGTCACCTCCTCCATCCATATGAATGGGTGCCGGGCCACTGATTTCAGCCTGTAAAGGAGGTAAAAGTTGGGTAAGCATAGAGGGTCATCATGAATGATTTTACATCACACAGGTAGAGCAGAAAAAAAATCCTTGACAGTGAGCGTTTGCTGATCCATAATTAACAGCTACTCACACTAATGTCATCATTAGGCTCAGCTGAAATGCTCCGCCGCTGGATGGAAGGCAGGCATTTTTTACAGCCGACTCCACTGCAGGAAGAACAGGATGGACGAAGGAACACTGTAGGAACCGCTCCGGGCCTCAGCTTTAGAGGCAAAGTGTGCTCAAAGTACTCCTTGCCAAAATGCTCACTGCAGAGGTGAGAGTAGGGCGTGGCCTTCCAATTTGGACGGGTGCGTTGGATCTGCTTCTCCCATTTGCGAAACTCCTCAGGGTCCTTGGGGAATTTGAACATTGTCGCACCATTGTCTACAGTCTTGCCACAGCCGTACGACACACAGTGGTAGGGCATCCTGTCCTCAATGGAAGTCTACCAGTGAAATCAGTGAGACCAAAGCAGGTTTGTTCACTGGACTTTTAGTCGTTGTTGAGGAGGCTCTGCAGAGGAAATTTGGTTTTATTTATTTAAACTACAAAATGTATTACTTCTACAGCTGTTTTTGGCTGCATTTGCCTGTGAGCAGCATAACTCAAAAACTGAAGGATGGATATGGGTTAACATTTGTGCTGATGTAGGTTATGGCTCAAGGACAGAATGTCTAGAGTTTGGTAGTTCAAATATGTAACTGTATTCAGCATTGATTTTAATCCATTGACCTTAACCACGTAAGATAGTTGTGTATTGACTCTGAGGGAAATTGAACTTGTCTATAGATTTTCACACTTGGGACGAGACAGTAACTGTAAATATTGGTGACGAATTAACTTGAACCAACTGGTTACAAAGCTTAACATTTAATTTTGTCAACATCAGCCTCTAAACACTGACTTGCACACCGACTCATCACTAACAATGTCAATGAAACGTTAATTTCTAATCAGTCTAATCAACAAAAACTAAATCAAAATAATCGATAAAAATGTGGACAGAGAAGGGAAACAGGCCTAAATGTATCTTATATATTGAAAATAGAACAATGAAGGTTAATCCTTCTTTTAAAGTCACTTTTGGTGTAAACAAGTGAGTCAAAACAAACCCAAGTGTGACTAGTTCGAGTTGCTACTGAACATGCAAGCTAATTGCTGCTACCCGTGCAAACACATTTATCTACATACAAAGCCGCAATGTGATTGTTATGACTTTAAATGTTCACTTACAAGACGCGGTAATGTGAAGACACTCGTTTAGGTGTGCGGAGTTTAGCTTTCAACCTCCCTGGATGCAAAGTGTTCGAGCTGAACCTTCGTGGCGCTCCAAAACACTGACGAGCATGTCGCTTACGTTTGACGTCGTCAAAACTGGAGACTAGGAATCACGGGAAATTGGGTTTTAGCAGGATTGGAGTGCAAGCTAGGCTGGTCCCAAATACAGGTATGGGCGTGTTAAGTTGTTGATATTTGATATTTGATGACATTTATATTTAGTACTAGTTAATGTAGTTGTTTAATAATAAACACAATCCTACATTCTGGCTACACTTTTGTACTTATTGCTAATATTGTACCATATCCCAGGCTGATCTTTTTTGACAGTAGCAATAAAAACACTCTTGAATTTGTATCCATATCACCACTAAAATTTATTAATTTCTTATTTGAGCCATAACCTACATTTACAGAATTTTACATCTTTTTACCTCGAAATTTCTCTAAAAATGTTCAGTAAAAATGTCTGAATTCATGGTCATGGATGTCCTGAACACAACATAGTGCACACAACCTCAAATTTGAGAATTTATTTGTGGTGCGTATGTGGGACATTTAACTTGAAATTGCACAAAAACTGTACAGTAAAAATGTCTGATTTGCAGTATGCTAGTTGTCCTGAACACAACCTTGTCAGTCTTGCCTAGAACATGTGGGAAATCCTGTTTTTATTACATCACAAATGTGTAATTTTTCAATTAAAATGTGTGACTGTGAGATTTTTAACTTGAAATTTGTCTTAAACTGTACAGAAAATTGCCTGATTTGCAGTATGCTAGTAGTCATCGGTGTCCTGAACATAACCTAGTCCGTCTTCCTACAGAACTTATGGAAAATGTTGTTTTATTACATCTCAACGTTGAGAATTTTTACTGCTGTGTTAATATTTATTCATTATTATAATACATAATTTCCCCTAATTGCACATGTGGAATAAGTTCTACTATACTTTAAATAAGAATATTACAGCTACAGTATTGGTTTACATGGTTTTCTTTATTTGCTGAACAGTGTTCTCTTGTCTGCATCATCACTGCTGTAAAGTTTACAGCAGTGTCAGTTTTCTAGCAGGGCCTTTAGGGCCTTTATGAGTAACCCCTGTGATTTAGATCATGTTTTGACCTTTCATCATCACATGGTCAGGAGTTTCCCTGACTACATTTTTGACAATTGTATACCATTACTCGGATAAAATGCTAGTAATGCAAACACTTCCATACAAGTAATGGTCTTGAAGAGGTGAATCTTAGACTATTCATCTCCTCAAAGGTCTTTGGAAAAAGCAAAGCCTGTATTAACTAACTATCTCTAACTATAAGGATTTAGAGTTGCCAAGTTGCTGACCTTGTTGTCGATCTTAGATTAAAGATTAGGCCGTTAATCCAAAATATAGCACTGGCACATTAGTGTTACTTCATCTCAGGTTCAAGTCTCATCACATTTCACAGACACCAGATCAGATCGATATCCGTGTACATTTATACACTTTACACACAACACAGGCAGAGGGTAATACACTGCAAATGCACATGATGAGATTTACATTGATTTGCAGCAGCAGCAGCAGCAGCAGCAGCATCTATAGCTAAACAACCAGTCATGTCAGTGCCTCAGCGGATCATGGTTCACTGTTAGTGTGTGAATGGAGTTTGGAGATAGAATACATCTCTCATTTCTGCTGTGTGATGATGAGGAGTTACATCAACGTTACAACCTTACCTGAGGAGATAAGGTGAATTATTCTTAACTGCTTTTTAAAATTGATTTCACAGACTTGCCTTGATGTCGCCTCTTTATCCCTCTTTTGCTCTATGTTTCATTTAGTTTTATTTACATTGACGATTTGTGTTTGAGGGTCCCGTCTTTGCGTTGTTTATCAAAGCACTTTGTAAACTTGTGTTTTTAAAGAGAGTCTTTTTAGTGTTTATTTAGTAATACTGTGACACTGAGAGTAATTCTGCTAAATTTCAATGTTCGTCTCTGTAATGTAGCAATAGTTCAAATCTTTTCAGTATTTAATATATATCTTTACCCTCGGAAGACTAACTTTGCTTTAGGGCATTGCTAATGGGGATCCTAATAAATAAACAAACAAACAAACATAATCACAAACTCAAAAGCAATCACTTGCAACAAAGCGTGACTTAGTGGCACACCCTGCTGGCCCAAAAGACCAACCTGATTGACCCTGTACTTTATAATGATGATAATATTTATTACTACATTGTTGGTTCACCTTGTATGCATGGTAGGGGGGGATTCAAAATACGAATTTGGTGATATATCGTAATTCTTCCACATGCAGTACGATAATCGATATGCCATGGCAATATCGGTATTTCAATTCATGAATGAGGGCACTCTAACATAAACAGTCCCTGCCAGTTTCACTCGCTGGGCATAGCTACTCAAATGAACGAGGGAAACTTGGGTGGAAGTTAGAGGGAGTTTACAGCGGGATAATGGTGGATCAAGCTACGATAAGAGATGCTGCATCCACGTTTAATACATAGACTTATGCACTTTGTTCTCTACGTTATAAATAAATTAAGAAATCCTGCACTTTTAACTTTTCACGGACGTTTCGTTAGACAAATATTATGATGTATCGCTACATGATTATCTTGCAATGTATTGATTATCACAGGAACGGTGTATCGTGATATTATTGGTATTGTGGACCATGTAACATGTATCATATCAGAAGACTAATCCAGGCCTGTCTAACAACTTGACATCCATCTGGCCTTTATGTCTTCATGTGAACTGGTAGGTTTCACTTGTGTACTCAGTGAGATTTAGTCCTCAGTATTAGCATCATTTTGCAGTGTAAAGTTTTGGCAAACGTGGTAAAGTTGGGACATGTGTTATTGTATGAACTGATGAGGGTCTCACAATCAGCATGGTGTTGGTTAAAAGAAGACCAGGGCTGGACCACAAACTCTGTTGGAGGCAGTCTCAGTTCAATTTGTCTTTCCTGGCAGAAAATGCAGAAAACAACCAAAAATAAACTTCCCCCCCCCCCCCCATAGTAAGACACACAAGGAGCCTCTAAACAATTTATTTAATTAATTAATTCATCTTCTACCAATTAATTCTCCACAGGAGGGTCAAGGGGTGCACTGGTGCCAATCACAGCTGACATAGGATGAAAGGCGGGGTACACCCTGGTAGTCTTGTATAAAGTACCTTAAAGGTATACTTGAGTATTAAGTGTCTTCCCAGAAATTGACTGGTAAAAGTTTAAGTCACTTTTTATATCTTAAAGTATGTGCAATTTACTGTACTTCAAAAGTAATTCTCTAATTTAAAATGTACTTTTTAGAAGTAAAAGTATTAAAAACGTGAGACGTTAGGATTGAGCCAGGGTGGCTCAGTGGTCTTTCAACTGGGAGGTTGTGGGTTCAATTTTTGGCTCTGCTAGTCTGTGTCCTTGAGCAAGACACTTAACCCCATGTTGCTCATCAAGACTAGAAAAGCTCTATATAAATACAGACCATTACCAACTCTTCTTCTGATTTTATTTGGTAGTAACGAGTAACAAAGATTGTTAGAGGAAACGTAGTGGAGTAAAAGTACACAATTTATTTAGGAAATGCAGTTGAGTAAAAGTTGCTAGAAATACAAATAACAAAGTGAAGTACAGATACATGAATTTTGTATTTAAGTACAGTAACAAAGTATTTGCACTTTGTTACATTACAGTCCTCTAACCCTAACCCAAACTATTAAATATAATTTTGCATATGACAAGAAAACTAAAAATTAAATATAGAAACAAGGAACACAAAAAAACAAGAGATGAAAAAGTAATGAACCTCTATCCTGGCGTATCACAGTAGAAAGGGAAGACGTAACATACGATTGAAACCAAAGGTAATAATACTTATAACAACATAATAGTTGTCATTGTTACATTGTTATGCACATGTACAAAGTAGACTGTGTTGCTCCGTGGTAGAATTGGGCCTCCTGGTGGGTTAATCCAGCCATAGTTGTAGTCCTGTGGGTATCAAGGCTACACTGCCCAAGCTTTGATTCTCAGTAAAACATACAGTACACTACACTCGTCCTCTGAATCTGATTCACTGATTCACTCGTGTGGTTGTTAAATAGCATTACAGGATTGATGATGTGACCAGTTCTTGATGGCTGGTAAAATCAGTCCATGGAGAATTCAGAAGATTTTAAATTGGCACAGTGCTTCCAGTGAGGTAGATGCATGAATGAGAATGTATTTGCAATGTATAGTACTGTTTATACATTTGAATGAACATGTATACTTTATTCTATTTTCATTTTTATACAGTAGATAATTTTGGCTAGGTTTTGTATCAGCGTTTTCAAACTCAAAACTTTTCAAGTGCTTTTGAGAAGTTTTCCTTGTACTTTCACTCACATATCATCACAGAAACTATAACTCGGTCGACCAAAACACCTGAAAAGGTCTCATAATTTGCTTTATTATTACTTTAAAATGTGACTATTTTTGATTTTTCTCTGTTGACTGTTGTATTTTACCATTTAGTGAAAGTATGTTTATGCATGTTGTTATGTATAGTACTTGCACTTACATATGCATAATATGCAAATTAACAAACTACACTGAACTTTTAAATTCTATATTACTTGCTATTATACATATTGTGCTTATAAACAAAATAAACTTCATAAAGGTAAAAGCTTGACAAAGGTTCTTTGATTCAACAAATGCAATAAACTAATATCTACAGTCATTTTAACTGTTAATCCTGTTATTAATAAACTGTTTTTGAGATATTAAAATACTTTTTAAAACCCTTTATCTATTTCTATGTTTATTACTCTTTATCATCTTTATATCTGACACCAAAAATATTCCAGCTGTGTTCTATTCCATGTTTTCCCATTTATATTACCGTCATTGCATTATTCACTCATAATCTGCTTATAAACAAGCTTAACTAAACTTTTGTAACTATATAGTTACTAAACTATTACTTGCTATTGCACTTTCTTACATAATTTATTGATTATACATGAGATAACTGAATCTTTGAGTTAAGATTTTGCATCCAAAGATCTGTTAAAAAAAGATTTCCCTGAATGGGTGGATGTCCTCATAAATATAACTTTAGTTACTTTTTTCCTATCAGATAGGCATTTTCTCATGTGTCAACTTCATTATTGCAGTAAATATTGTGATTTTTTTTATTTGCATCCCCTCAGTCCATAGAAGCCCCACCATCACCACCATCACTTCGCAGGCGAACAAGCCTCGTCTGCCCGACATTATCTTCCTCCAGACTCCGCTGGAAAAGGAGGCTGAAATGACGGATGCAGCCATGGGAGAGAGACCCGGGGACGGTTTATTTACATCCGAACAGGCGGTGTAAGTTCAGAAGGAAGCCGCTGCGTGTGTATGTGTCTCCCCCCTTTACTTTCACCGACCCTCTCCTCCTCCACCACCTCCTCCTCCGCTGGCAGAAATTTATAAAGAACAAAAAATCCGACGAGGGAGGGAGGGGGGTTGATATTCGCCGAGGCTGAAATCGAGAGGCGAACCCAGGGAAAGAGGAGTCATCCGTACACGGGACTTTCCCCCTCTTAGTCCCCCAAAAGGAGGGGGAAAAGTCGCAATATTGGACAACGAGAAGGAATGAGACTCTAAGGGCGTGAAAACGCCTGCAATTGTGGATACTTTACATATTTTTATTTCGAAAAAATATGGCCGAGAACGTTCTGGACTCTGGCCCGCCTTCAGCCAAGAGGCCTAAACTCTCCTCTCCGGCACTTTCCGCCTCCGCCAGCGATGGAAATGGTGAGTATTATTCAGTTATATACATTCTTTATGGCGTTATTCGTTAAGTTTGGTCTTTTTTCGGCGTCTATGTTTCACTCGTAGGAGGCCAAGAGACGCGGGATTACGACTCTTGTTTTTGTCGTAGCTTGCTAACACGTTAGCGTGTTAGCAGTGTGTGTGTGTGTGTGTCGGACGTGCAAATAGGAGCGAGCTTCCTTCAGCTAGCTCGCATGCTAACAGCCATTTTAGCCGGAGATAGCCCTGTTAGCTAGGTGGGCTAGCCGACTGCGGGTCCCACAACTGACGGTCCCCGTGTCTAATGGCTATGTTAGCCCAACTGGCAATAAGCTCAACGCGGGGCCAAGTTTACGACAAAGTTGTTGCAGCGGTGTCAAAATGACAGTTAGCTACACTTAGCTTTAACAGGTTTATGTCCATTATGTTCTAAAACAGTCCTGTTTTTTGCCCCATCATATCACGGAGCCTTTCCCTGACAATCCTCAACTACCATTATTTATCGTGTTAGCGAAAGCAAAGGTTGTCGATGGTGCTAGCCTTGCTGGAGAGCTAAATTTAGGCCCGCACAGGTCCCACTGATTGTTGAGCTCAGATTGCCATTGTCGTAGTGTGTGTATGTTTCTGTGCAGCAGCTGGAATAGTGGCCCGAGATCAAAACTGTGGAGCATGGACACACACACAGCGCCATGTCCAACCACTGCGTTATTATAACCAGCTAGTAGTCAACTAAGCCAGCAAACGAACGCTGCTGCAAACACGAAATAGTCGCCGATATTTCATCACTTAACCACCAGCTCTGCAATTCTACAGTGAACAGTTGTCCCATAGCTTGTCTAAGACTGTGCATGGGATTTATCAGTATGTCTCTGAGTATATTAGCATCTGTAAATCGCCCAGATGTTGCACAAATGTACGTTTTCTTACCGGCTATGAAGGAGCTGTCAGGACAGCTTGAGCATGCAGCTAATTGTACTCTACTGTATGTTTATAAGTAGTTTCATCCTTAGGTTATCTTTATTTTCTTAGTGACATCTTTTTCTTTTAAAATAATCAAATCAAGGTTAAGACTGAAGTTACAGCATTATAAACAAAACATATTTGCTGTATATATATATTAAGGATTAGGGCTGCAACTAACGATTATGTTCTCTATTGGTCAAGTACTTTTTTGGTCTTTGGTCCCAAACCTCGGAATGATGTTTCGAGGTCCTCAAGCCGAATGTTTTAATGATTTATTTGTTATATGGGGCATAGAAACCATAAATGATTCACATTTAAAATGCTCATTTAAAACACTTGATTAATAATCAGTTAATTAATTGCAGCCCTAATAAGGATCTGTGCATACATGCTCTTTATTGCATGCAAGTTGCTTTGTGACACTGGCATACAGAGGCTTTTTTTAGGGATTTTATTGAACTAAAAGCATGTATGTATGTAGTATTTATTAGGGGGTCATAGTCCAATAACAATAAAAAAACCAATATATTGGAATGCAGCATAATATAAAAGGTAAATCAAATGTACACATCTTTTCATTATATACATGGTACATGTGCACTCATTTAAAGATTTAATGACTCTTAATGACCTGGACTGCACCTATAGAGCAGTGTGTGTGTTTCAGTGGATGGCATGCAGCAGCAGCAGCAGCAGCATCTGAAATAGTGGCCTGGGAGCGAATCTGTGGAGCACAGACAGCACAATGTCCAACAACTGCGTTATTAACCAACTGGGTGTCAAATCAGTCAGTAAATGCTGCTTCAAACACAAAATAATCACGCAGATTTTTATCACTTAACCCACCAGCGCAATCATTTTACAATAGCTGCATCTGATTCTGCCTACTCTGCATCAGATTTATCAATATTTCTCTGTGAGTATCTGTGGAATAGACAATTTAACGATTAAATTACCCAGATATTGCACGTATTAACGTTTTCTTACCTGATTTATACAGTGAGGATTTGATAAAGGGAAAAAAAATGTTTGCGTGAGTATGCAGTTTATTGCTCTCAGTTTTCTTTGCTACACTATTACATATAGTGTTTGGGAGTATTGTTTATTAGACATGCGTGTACATATTTATGTAGACTTTATTATGTACCCAGAGCCTAGTAAAAAATACATAGAAAAACAGCACAATACATCGACAACGATTCCAAAGTGCACTGTACCTATACAGCATGTGCCAATCTAAAGATTTAGTGTATTCTATTTATTTAATAAAAATAAATAATTCTATTGCTTTATTGTTGAAACTAATGTTACACTGTCTTTTCTGCCTCTGTGTCTTGTTAATATTCGGTCTTACCATGCCTCCTATTATTGTTTTCATATTTTCCAATTGTGTGATGTATATATTTATGCTGCTGCACCACTGGAATCAAAACTTTCTGCAATTTCTCCATATTTAAGTTGTATAACCTGTAACCACAAATGGTGGTAATTAGGTTTAATAATTACATATCACTCTTGTCATTTGTCAAAAAAAACATTTTATAAATAGAAATTGACTCAAATGATTGGGTAACATATATACTGGCTGAGTGAGAATTTTGAACTTTAATGTATATTACAATCTGAAATCTGTGGTTTAATGTCTGTCTTGAAGATATATTTCGGTGATTTTTTTCTCTTCCTTGATTGCTTAAGCCATGCACTGTTGAACTTGGTGAATACGGTCTGAAAAACTGAAAAGGCATCTTGGAAATGGTCCATTTGTCCACTCACCTTGCAACATTTGAAATCAAATTTTAGTGGACAGGGATCTGGAGATATATATATTGGTGGGATCCAAAGGTCCAGACCATTACGATCAATTGTTTTGTGTTTGTGGATGCAGCTACACATACATATCCACAATTCTTTCACCTGCATTTTCTGTGCTCAATGACTAATTAATTTCTTGTGGGAGGGAACTGGTCAGAGACCGGTAAACAGCTTTTATCTGAATTTTTAATATGCAACATTCAATTACATTTTTACTCAGTCATGCTGAAAAATTAAGGATAAAAACAGCTTATCGGGGATGTGTCCCTCGTTGTCTCCTCCCCTCCCCTTACCCTCTCCCTGTTTTTCTCCCATCTCATTTTCTTCCACTTGGTAAACTTTGCATTTATTCTCCATTTCAGATTTCGGACCACTGTTTGAGTTGGAGCAGGATCTCCCGGACGAGCTCATCAGCTCCAATGAAACAGGCCTGGTCAATGGCGGGGACCTTAGCCAGTTGCACACCACTCTGGGTGGAGGACCTGCAGGGCTGGGTTCTGGAGGGCCAGGAGGAATGGGTCTTGGACTTGGCCCTGGAGGGGGTCCTGGGGGTGTCGGTGGAGGTCAGGACGCAGTGGCCAAGCACAAACAGCTGTCTGAGCTTTTGCGTTCAGGGGCCCCTGCCTCAAACCAACAAGGGCACCAAGGAGCCATGGGCAGCCCAGGAGGGCCCACTGCCATGGGGCAACACTTGGCAAACATGAAAGCATCCCCTGGTCAGGGACCTCAGCAAATGATGGGTCAGGGGCAGCAGCAGCAGCAGCAGCACCTCTCTCCTCAACAGCAGGCCACCATGATGCAGCAGCAACAGAATGCTGCGGCTGGAATGTTGGGTGGCATGAACAGAGCCATGATGAGCGCACAGCAGAAAGGCAATAATGGACCGCAGCAGCCAGGAATGATGGGGAACCAAGTGATGAACGGCTCCCCGAGGATGGGGTTTGGGAATCAAGGGATGGGTGGAAACGGCAACCTGTTGGCTGAGACGCTACAGCAACAAGGACCTGGAGGACAGAACAGTATGAGAGGCCAGCAGCCTGGAGCAATGAACAAGGTAGTGTGTACAGCAAGGATTTCCTCTTCCTTTTGACATGGTTTAATATTCCATAGGGCTACATCCATTAATTTGCAGTAAATTCACAAGAAAAAGGAGAGATTTAAATTCCACTGTTGCTGTTTTTCAAATACAACTCAGTTTTACTATTCTCATTAGTCATTTGTAGAACTCTCATTATATTCCACTTAATGCTCAAAAACTTCCTTATGCTATACAAAAGCATTACCCTCTAAAGCAGAGTCGTGGTCTAATTCAGACAAGGTTGGCTCATTTTTAGGCAGCATTTTAGCCTTCTTGATTCATTAGCACACACTTTGTGATTGATTAAATGTCAAGACCACGTGACCAAAAAACTTTTTCCCTTTAATTTATTTTGTAGCACACTAGAGTTTGGTTTGCCAAAGTAGCACTTAAGGGGTCTTTGTATTTTTTATCTATATGCTATACATGAATAAGCAATACACAGCCTGCTCATGCTTGTTCTTTAAGTAGAAAAGTCTGCATGTGTGATTTAACGATCCCATGGGACTGACAGCAAAATGTTGTAGTCGCAGGTTGCTGTTGCTCAAATGACGTTGCGGAGACACTGACGTTTGATGTAGGGTGTCTGGTTCAGTCAAAATTCAACTCAAACTTATGAAGGGAAATAGCCAGGCATAATGACAAGGAGTTAACCAGTGGTTTGCTTTCTTTTTTTTTTAAGATCAAACGTTTGCAGGAAGAAAAGGGGAAACATTAATTTCAGTTTACGTCCTCACACTGTAGTGATCACAGTGTTAATGTTAATTCTTGATTTCGTAACATCACCCAGTATTTCTTATTATTGAATCGATCCGATTAACATGCAACTTGAGGTAAAGGAATTGCATTTTTTTCGTTTCTAGTTAAGCATGTCCCTTTTGTAAATAGTTTATGGCATGAGGAAACCTACATGTACAAAATGTTAAATGTTTTAATTAATACCATGGAAATATCAGACACTATTGAGGAATCGGCTACATAACGATTTGTGTTTTTTGATTTGATTTGATGGTATTCTATTTCCTAATCATATGTAGTTTTTCTTTTCATTTTTTCCTGTTAGATGGCGATGATGGGGAACCCAGGAGGCCCCTTTGGTGGCCCTTATGCTGGGCAAGGGAATCAAGGTCTTGGAGGTGCAGGGCTGGGCCCTCAACTTCAGAACAAGGGCCCCATGGCCAACAGCCTGCCCCAGTTCAGTGTGGATAAGAAGAACCAGCCCATGCAAGGAATGGCTTCTATGGTGGGGAGAAATGTGTTTTGTTTCAGTTTTCCTTCACATGAACTAGTCCTCTTTGTTCACCCCTCTTATTTTAAATTCAACCACTCCCTCATCTCTTATTCTCTTTCCTCCTTCATCCGTTCTTCCTCGCCCTTTTTTATTTCCTGTCGGTTGACTTCTCTTTTCACTCATCCGTGTCCCATCTTCTTATTCCCTTCTATTTTAATTAACAGGGCTCCCAGCAGTCACAAGCTGGTGTGGGCGGTCCCTCTGGTGCACCTGTGGGAGGGGCCCCAGGGATGGTACCCAATGCTCAGGCAGGTCTAGTTGGTCCTGGTTCACAGGTTTCTGCAGCGTCTGCTGCAGCTGGCGCACCACCTACGGCTGACCCCGAGAAACGCAAGCTGATCCAGCAGCAACTAGTTCTCCTGCTCCACGCACACAAGTGCCAGCGGCGGGAACAGGCCAACGGTGAAGTCCGGCAGTGCAACCTTCCCCACTGTCGCACCATGAAGAATGTTCTCAACCACATGACACACTGCCAGGCTGGTAAATCTTGTCAGGGTGAGTTAAAGAGATGCTTTATGCTCAATTTGTAGCTCTGATGTGTTGCTGGGTTTGACAACCCAGCTGTGTTTTAAGGGCTACTCCATGCTTCATGTCCACAAAGAGTTGCCTTACATTTCTGCTTGCATGTATACAACTATAGTTCCATTCGTACTGAAATTGTGGTCTGCGTGACTCTAGCATATGTACTCGCACAATGCAACTGGGGGAAAAAAGGTGAGAATAATCGTCACAACTGGTGCATCTTTAAAGTGAGCGTGCATGGTTGTTGGCTTTTTCGTTGTCATTTTCTATTTGTTCCTAGAAGTAAACTAAAATTGCCACATTGTGGTGCTACAACAATGTGATTGCATTTCTACTTTAGTAGTGCTCTTCCTGACATGGTAAAATTAAATGCACTGGTTGGTACCCAGTGCATAGAGCAGGTGCGAATGAGGCATGAGTTGCATCATGTTTTAATTTAATTTATCTGTAGGGTTATATGGTATATTAATAATAACAATACAACAGCAGCCTTATTTTCAGACCAACTTTGTCATTGTTTTTACCCAAGCATCTCTAATTTAATTTAATCTCTAATCAATTGTTGTTGTCTCCTCCTCCCTCTCCTCCCACGATCCACCTCTGTATATCCCAACTACTCTGGTCTTTACTCCCCTTTTCATCCTCAGTTGCTCACTGTGCATCATCAAGGCAAATCATCTCTCATTGGAAGAACTGCACGCGACACGACTGTCCTGTCTGTCTGCCACTGAAGAATGCTGGGGACAAGAGGAACCCGCAGTGTGAGTGTCTGTATCTGACCAAACAATGTTTTACTTGCACATTTCTGCTACTTTTTATGTCCTGATGGCGTCGTCATATTTTGTCATTTTGTGATATATGTTGATACATGGAATACTGTTAATAATTATGTATTTAAAGACAAAGTGTTGGCAGTATCAGTTTCATACATCTATAGTGTAGTGATGATTATTTATGCATAATATCCAGGCATTTTGTTTATATATTGTGTCAAAAGAGATTATTTGTATTATTAATCCTTCTCTATTTTTTTGATCCAACAGCTCTACTTGGTGCTGCCGCTGCAGGTCTAGGCAATTCTCTTAGTGCTGTAACTGGTGGCCAACCAAGTGCACCTAACCTCAACCCGCCAAGTCAGATTGACCCCAGCTCGATAGAGAGAGCCTACGCAGCCCTGGGCCTCACGTACCAGGGCAACCAGATCCAAGCTCAGTCTCCCCAGTCCAACATGCCCAACCAAGGTCTGCAAGGCCAGACCGGCATGAGGTCTATGAATCCAATGGGTGAGTTCCCTTTTCTTAACTCTATGTAGAAAAACGCAAGTGTAAAGTGTAGTATTTCTCTCCAGCTAAGAGCTTAAAATTACTTTTAGCATTCAGAGTTGAAGAATAAGATGCGCCTCATGGCTTTCAGAAGTTGCTGATTGTCCTCCCCCTAGAAGTGCTTATCTGTAGCTTACACTGAACACAAGGCGAAGCTTGGGAGCAGTAAATGATACTGCTCCCAAGCTTCAGGAGCAGCAGAGAAACACAAGGAAGAAAAACTGACCATGTCCCGTCTCTTTATATGTATAGGTGCAAGTCCTATGGGAGTTAATGGAGGAGTGGGAGCTTCACCTCAAAGTCAACAAGCTAGCCTGCTACAGGATACCATGATGCACCTGAATGTGAACAGCCAAGGGTGAGACGGAACACAAAACATGACAATGCATAATTTTCCTAATGGTCTCCAGTTTTTTATAAAATTCTTCATCAGACTAGGGATGTAACGATTACCGGTATGACGATAAACCGCGGTAAAATTCCCGACGGTTATCATACCGTTTCAAATTTTAATTATCGTTAAAACCGTGATTGATTACCGCAACTGATTACCGAAAAACTCACAGTGATACTGCTCATTTCCTGGAGAAGCAGCAGCACCTGAACGGCACTCGCTCAAGTGGGCGCGCATGCGCAGTTTGCACTGTCTGTCCAGCGACAACACGGCTGAAGCCACCTGCGCTCCAGAGATTACCCCCCGTAAGATCAGAAATCTGGGCATATTTTGTATTTTTAAAGGATGTTGAGAGTAAAATAATTGAAGACAATCAATCCTTGTGCAGAAAATGCAAAAAAAAAATCTCTGCGAACTTCGCGGCGCGAAGCCACTTCCAATATGATGAGCCATCTCCGTGACCACCACACACAACTTTTCAGCGGGTAAATCAACAAAAACGGGATTTCGGAATAGTGGGAAACGTCATGGTTTGTCTCGCGAAAGCGAGTAGTGTGCAGACGACAGGTACCGTAGCAGACCAAAATGTGTTTGTTTCTGTGTTTTTTTATTTTATTTTTATGCTGTGTACGACCGCTGCTACTTAATTATTATCCGACACAGAGTGAGGACCTGTGTGTGTGTGTGTGTGTCAGTCAGTCAGATGATAATTATTATTATTAATAATAATAATAATAATAATAATGATAATAATAATAATCATATAATATAAAATATCTTTTTTTAAATAAAACTTGGTTAAAAGATTTCAGTGTGTGTGTGTTCAGTACTTTTGGAACATTTTGAACACATCTAACAATACCGTGATAATATTGATAACCGTGATAATTTTGGTCACGATAACCGTGATATGAAATTTTCATATCGTTACATCTCTACATCAGACTAAGACGTTTCTCTCTTCAAGAAATTAACTATTAAAACTCCACCCTTCCATCCCTTCTAGTCTGATGAATGATGCCGGTGGGGTCGGCTCCTTGCCCACGGCGGCTCCACTCTCTGCCACAGGCATGAGGAAAAGCTGGCATGAAGACATTACGCAGGACCTACGAAACCACTTGGTACACAAACTGTGAGTACTAAAGAAGAGCTCTCAAATATAATCACTTTCTTTCTGGCATATTGTCGACAGAAGTTATCCTTCTACAATACACAGCCCTAAGTTGCTTTCAGACATGCAATAAACTCCAGACATTCTCTGGAGATGATGCGAAAAGTGTGAGTGTCCTACCTCCTGTGTGTACGACTGATACACCAGCACCTCGTCTGGACACTCCAGAGGTTCTCCTGCTGATTTGTCTTAACTTGGACAATCTCACTCTTTGTTTATCATGTCAGAATGTCAAACTCCCGAGAGTGTCTGGGCTCATTTCTCCACACATATATCTAAAAATTGCTGGAGTGTGCTTAAAATGTTAGCAAGCCTTTTGAAAACACATTGACCCTACCGATGACAGCACTGTCATCTGACAGAATGATAAGAAGTGATGAATGAAAATGACCATGATTTAGCACTAGGGCCATGAACGCTCCTATCCCATGTTTACATCCTGTATAAGCACAGAAAACCCCTTATGCTTTATACACACAAACGTGGTGTTAAGCAAGTTTAATTCTATTAATATTTTGCCTCCCTCTCTCCTTTCCTTTTTCCTTTTTTTTCTCCCATCTAGTGTTCAGGCCATTTTTCCTACTCCAGATCCTGCCGCCCTCAAGGATCGACGAATGGAGAACTTGGTGGCCTACGCCAGAAAAGTTGAGGGAGACATGTACGAGTCAGCCAACAGTAGAGTAAGTCACTCTTTTTTTATTTGTAACTTTGTCTTAGCTCAGTGTGTTGCTCATAAAGGGGAAAACACATCATTTGGTTATTCTAACCAGCTGTCAAAAGTTAAAAGTTTCACTGCTCATGTGGCATCACGGGATGTGGCTGCAAACTGAGCTCATGAGTTTAACTGATGAGTTGTCAAGTCAAGTTTACTGCAGCTTGTAAAACATAGGTTTGTCTCAACAAAGGACTTGGGTTCAAACTCAAAGTTTAACTGACCTGTTTTATCCATAAATTTAGATTACTTTAAAAAAACATCTTGGCCATGTTTTAACCCCTCTTCCCTCTTTTTGACAGGCTGAGTACTATCACCTCTTAGCAGAGAAGATCTATAAGATCCAGAAGGAGCTGGAGGAGAAGAGGAGGACACGGCTCCAGAAGCAGGGATTGGGCATCGGGCCTGCAAGCATGGGTCAGCCCTCCACTGGACTGCCTCCAAGTGAGTGGACATGCAGCACATGTAGAGCTGTGAGATGACAGGAAGCACACACTCCTTTTGAACGATAATTTAACAGAAATTATTGCAGCAAATTGCTTCTTAATTTGTGAATTATTAGTGGCCAAATTTTACAAAAAAAAACACTACTCAGCCTGAACTGTGATCTTGATATTCACTCTGGGAAAGTATCTAGTCGGGCTGCAACTAACGATTTTTTTTCCATAGTCGATTATCCATTAAAGTCTGATCCATAAAATGTCAGCAAATGTTGAAAAGTGTTGATTGGAGATGTTCTCAAATGTCTTGATTTGTTCACAAACAAGACATTTAATGATTTATTTGTTATATGGTGCAAAAATATCCAGAAAGTAATCACATTTAATAAGCTGAAAAAGTAATAAGCAATTAGTCAAAAACTAATTTGATTATCTGTTTGAGTCTTAAATAACATCTAACGTGTCCAAAGGTCAATGACCTTACCTGACCAAAAAGCACAAAACATTCCAGAGTTTATCCAAACCTTCTCCACCAAGTGCTTGGCTTGTGTTGTTCCACCTCTCTTTCTATCCACAGATAATAACCTGAATTTCTTAATTTCCTGTCTCTGTTTTTATAGACGGTCCCCTCCCTGACCCATCTATGGTGCGGCCGACTGGACCAAATCAGATGGTCAACAGGATGCAAAGCCCAGGTACGTCAAAGAAATTGTTTAGAGAAATAAACTCTAGTCATATGATTTATTGTACAATATACATATATGTGTACAATAACCCAAACAAAAACAAATTATATTTTCCAAATTAAATGTTTTGTGTTGTATCATGACAACAAGTTTTGCGTTTTTCCAGGTATGAATCAATTCAATCAGATGGGGATACAATCTATGGGCCAGAGGTCCACGCCTCCACTCCCGATGGGATCATCTGGCAACCAGGTCAGTACAACACCAAGTATCATTTAGTCTTATGTGCGGCTGTTTTTTTTTCTTTGCAAACTAACACAACAAAATGCTGCTTGTATTATTCAGAAAAGTTAACTTTTTGAGAACCTCATCAGTGCCATTTTAAATCTGTAGATGGGAATGGTTGGATCCAGGATGGGACAGCCCAATGTCAACCAGATGCAGAACCAGTATCTGTCCCAGGGACAGTTTCCAGGCTCTGGAGGACCAGGAGTTGGTCCAGCTCAGCCTGCTATTTCTCAGCCCGGTGCACAGACTGGAATGGCACAGGTAAGATGGCCTTACCTGAGGTTTAAAGATTAAATGAAGTTTAGAAAAAAAAATACTATATTATTATTATTATTATTATTATTTTAATTATTATTATTTAACTGTATCGATTTCAACATTATTAAAAAAAAATGTAATTAACTGCAGAATTCCTTTAAAAGTCACACTGAATCAAATCATATTACGCGAGTCCACCAGTTTTTTTCATGCCTTGCTAAATCCAATAGTATCTTTTTTTAAATGTATTTTTATGTTATACACGGTCTAATTTCTTCAGTACAGTTGCTGCATATCTTAACACTCTTGGATGTAATAAAATTAAGTTGTGCCTTTTGATCAGTGGTCATTTTTTGATGTAGTGCAAATTATTGATTTTTTTGTACAGACGTATGCTTAAATGCTCCTTGAGCCTTAACTTGTTATTAATTTTTCCTGCATTTCTCTCCCATGTTTTTGTGCCCTCATCCATATCCATCCACAGACTCAGATGGGCACCCCTCCTTCTCTTCCTGTTGCTAGTCCACTGGGGCAGCCAGGTTCCGCTGGTGGTCCCAGTGGCATCCCCTCTGTGGGATCAATGGGTCCCCAGAGCGTGGGTGGTGGAGGACCCAACTCGGTTGGTGGAGCACCTCCTTCCTCGATGACTCCATCTCACACAAACCAACAACCCAACTCCATCCCTCACCTGGCAGCCATGCGTGGCAGCTCCCCCTCCCCGGCTCACAGCCGATCACCCACACCTCACCAAACACCCCCCAGGTTAGCTGGATCCCAGACCCCACAGCCACACACGCCTAATGCGCCACAGCTGGCTCCACCTCCCCAGCAAAACCAGCTCGGCCAAGGCCCGGGCTCCAACAAGTCCCTCCAGCAGCAGCATATAGGGCAGGCTGGGTCGACCACTCCGTCTCACCCTGGACTGGCCTCGAGTTCAACGCCGCAGCACAGTGCTCAGCTGCCACGCACTCCGGTTAGTGGGATTTATCTTATAGACTTTTAAGATCATAATATTACACATTTAATTGATCCGTAGTAGTTTCCTAACCTTTTCATCCAGTTTTTTCCTACTTGGTGTGAGTTGAACAATTTGGGGGAAAATATATAATGGGAATTGTGCTGATGGTAATGCCATTGCTATTTGATTTGCACTTTAATTTTTATTTCAAACTGATTTAAAACATGATGCAGCAGAACTTGAAATACCTTAAAAATACTGACTGCGCTGTATTCTAATGCAAGGGTGAGAATTAGACATAATATATCAAAATAGACCAATTTCCAAAAGCTGTATATATGTTCAAAAATGTAACAATAAGCATAAATGCAAGTGTAAACTCTGAGTCAGATTTGCTATATATATAACTTATATACCAAATTCCAGCCTTTGTGTTTTGTTTTCTTGAGCCCTACTACTCAGAACCATAAGCTCTTAGAATTAATTTTATAAAATGTTTTTGTCATATGCATCACCATTACATGTCACTCTTCCCCAGTTGTCACAAAAAGGTTCATTCCCCGCGGACAGTCAGGCCCTGACTCCGGCGTCTGTCAGCAGCCTGGACACTTCCTCGCAGCAGCCGCAGTCGAACGCCTCAGCCACCAACCTGGACTCCAAAATGGAGGTGAAGCAGCAGGACGAGGAGGACGAGAGTGATGCCGGCAGCTGCTCCAAAGGAGGGAAGCTCAGCAACCTCAAAATGGAGGAAAAGCCCATTAAATTAGAGGTGAAGAAGGAGGAGTGTTCTGGAGAGGGAGGTAAAGGTGTTCCCATGGATACATCAACAACGATGCCGACGTCCGGCATAAAAACGGAGGACAGGAAACCGGAGGTGAAGAAGGAGGTAAAAGAGGAGGAGGAGGAGACGTCAGAGGCAGCAACACAGGCCCCAGTGAAAAAGAAGAGTAAGGAGGACTTCAATTGTCGTAAAAAGCCAAGGGTTTATTTAAGTAGTTTAGAAGTGATTGGAAAATTGCAGCTTTCTGATTCCACTTTGGTCCTAATCTCCTCTCTGATCTTCCTTTCCACTCAGTCTTCAAGCCAGAGGAGCTTCGTCAGGCCCTGATGCCGACCCTGGAATCTCTCTACAGACAAGATCCAGAGTCCCTTCCTTTCAGAATGCCTGTTGACCCACAACTGCTGTGCATACCTGTATGTAATCCCCACTGATATCTTTTTATTACCCTGCCATGTGCATTATATTCCTCATGAGAACTTGAAAATTAACTATTGGGTCTGATGTTGCATCTGGTTTTGCTTTACTTGTGTCTATTTTTAACTCGCCAAACTCTGACATGGGCTTTAATGGCTTATTGTGGTCTTGCAGGACTACTTTGACATTGTGAAGAACCCCATGGACTTATCAACTATCAAACGAAAGCTGGACACTGGTAAGTACTTGCTGCTAAATATCAGCTTATGGTTTTTTGTCTTTCCTGGGAAAAGCAGTGGACCATAAGTAACTTTCTGAACTTTTCTCTTCAAGATAAATCAAATGTGTATAGATGAGTTGAAGTGGATTTATGTACAAGTAAGATCTGAAAGCACAACATCACCTTTATTTAGATGATGACCTGGTTGTAAACGCAGACTACTTAACTGCTCATGTTATTCATCCCGGTCTAAAGCAGCTCATACACTCCAACACTCATTATTAGTTTGGAAACTCCGCTTACGCCATCATGCAATGCTTTGTGTTTGGTTGTAGGTCAGTACCAGGATCCTTGGCAGTACGTGGAAGACATCTGGCTGATGTTCAACAACGCATGGCTGTACAACCGCAAAACATCCAGAGTCTACAAGTACTGCTCAAAGCTGGCTGAGGTGTTCGAGCAGGAGATCGACCCCGTCATGCAGAGCCTTGGCTACTGTTGTGGTAGGAAGGTAAGACAAAGTGTTGTATAAAAGTATGGGAAGTGGAAATAGATGTTTTTAATGGACAATCAAAGAAAACATGTTGAATGACATGATGTTCACAAATCCAGCATCTTTTTGGTATTGGGCTCTGTGACTCAAAGGGAGAGCGCAATCTTCTTATGAGATACAGCGTATAATGATCTGTGTAATCACACCAAGCTTTGATGCGTACATTGAAAATGCGTCACACATGCCTGCGTTAAGGCGCCGTGTATGAATGGTTGGAGTCTACTTCAAATGTAGGAGAAATTATCTCCCCTCATTCACATTTGAAAATGAAGGCAGTGAAGTGCTTTCATAGCTAAATTTGGCCTTGGGCATACCACCGCCATATCGCATTTCAGCTCTCATTAGACTCTGCTATTTTTGGTTTTGCAGACAAATAACAGAAGTGATTGGCTCTTATTATGGGAGGCTGGCTTAAAGCTTGACTTCTGACAATGAGACAAAACAAAGAAGGGCTTGATCGGGGCTGTAATTACAAAACTTAATTAGCTCAGTTCAGATCTTCAAGGAGAGATTTTACAGCTGCGTGAATGTGGGTTTGTTTCACACAGCAGGACCTGCCATTTTCTTATTAGTTAACTATTAAGTTATTAATAACCATTAAGTGTATACATTTGTCTTGTAGTATTGCTTTATTTGGGAAATAATGGTGTAGTACATTTTGTCACAAACTGAAGTTCACAAATGACATCATGTTGTTGGTGTTTCCCTGTTTGTTTAACAAACCAACACTGGGGGGGGGGGCTCACTAATGCCTTTCTCTCATTCAGTGCGTGTTGGATTAGTCAGTTGTCACTGAACTTGCCGTTGATGGTCCTGGTGATAACTTCATCTTCATTTCCATTTTCTTTGTTTCTGTCCATCAGTTGGAGTTTTCCCCTCAGACATTGTGCTGCTATGGAAAGCAGCTCTGCACTATTCCCCGAGATGCTGCTTACTTCAGCTACCAGAACAGGTACGGAAGGAGGAAGAAGCCCATGTTAGAAAGGGTGGAGGGACATTTAAAAAGATTTAAAAAGTTCAAAATGGCAAGAGATTTTTGGTTGAGGTTCAAATACTTAAACAGGTGGCATATAAGATATGTAGAATTAAATGAGGTGGTAGATATCAACATTTTTTATGGGTGTGCATTTTATATTTAATTTATTTCCCCAAATGCTTCCCTTCATTTTCCATGTTTTTGTATTTCATGTGCCATTTTAAGTCTGCCCACTCTTCACATTCTTTAAGTTGTCAGTTTGTATAATTTTAACACATTGTTAACACAAAACAGGCAGTTATGAAAAACCTACACACGCACGCAAAGCAGTTCACAGTTTAAGTTAAAAAGTTCACCTTACACTGGAACATGAAAGGACAGACTTTAAAATGAAACACTTGAATGCACCACTGAGCTGTCTTCTTTGTTCATGTGTGTTCAGTGTCTTTATTATGTCCTGTGCTACTGCTTGCCTTCTCAACATTTAGCACCTGTCGATTCCCCTCCTGCTCTGTTTGCTGTGATGTTGGTTGTTGTTGCTCATCCTGTCATGTCCAAATTGCTAATCTTTGCTTCCTCGACTCTCTGCTGTGTTGTCCTGGATGTTCGTCTCGTCTTGTTCCCTGGTCTCTATGACTTGTCTGTCCTCCCCTTGTCAACATTGGCTTGCTTTTTGCCTTGACCAAACCATGCACCTCCAAACCCATCCCCCATCCTCTCACTCCTAAAACAAATCATGACTGGCTGTTGCGATGACGACTTCCTGCTGTCCTGCGCTCCTCCTTCCTGCTTGCTCCACTTGTGGCACCCTGCCTTGCCCATGACGATGCGCTGTCTGTGATTGACTGTGCTGTGGGGAAACGGTGTAGTTCACCAAAATTTGGGCTTGTTGCTAACAGGTACCACTTCTGCGAGAAGTGCTTCAACGAGATACAGGGAGAGACAGTTTCCCTGGGCGATGACCCCTCCCAGCCACAGGCGTAAGTTGTCCTCATTTGACAAGGAAGTTCATTTCACATTAAAATCAAAACAAGAAATGTAAAGCTAGTATTAATTTTGACTGTCTTATGATTTCATAAGCAAGTGAAGATTTAATGCTTTATTTTTCATTTGTTGATTGACTCTCACTTTCAGATCAATTAACAAGGATCAGTTTGAGAAGAAGAAGAATGACACACTGGACCCTGAACTGTAAGTTATCGGCCTGCTAATGTCATCTGTGCATTAAAAATAAAAGAGAACCACACTACATTGTTCAAGTAATAAAATGTCATTTTTTTGTCTTTCTTTATTTCAGGCTTGTTGAATGTTTAGACTGTGGGCGAAGGATGCACCAGATCTGTGTCCTGCACAATGATACAATCTGGCCGGCTGGGTGAGTAGATTTTCATGATTTTTGTTTTAAATCTTTTTTTTTTTTTATGTAATTCCATTGACTCAAACTACTTTTCTGCTTGTTGTACCTCAAGCTTTGTGTGTGATGGCTGCTTAAAGAAGACAAATAAGACACGGAAAGAGAACAAGTATTCTGCCAAAAGTAAGTCCATTCCTTGTAATCATAAATAACTGGTGTATTTCTGTATGGTTTTGTGTACTTTTATGTCATATTTGACCTTGTTTTCTTTAACATTTGTTACTATATGGATAAAAGTATTTTGGCCACACCTGCTAAGTATTGAATTCAGGTGTTTCAATAGGCCATAGGCCCCTTATCTCCACTGAAAGGCAATCTTAACTTAATACCAAGACATGGACCTCATAAATGCTCTACACAGTCAATGGGCACAAATTCCCATAGAAACACTCCATATTAAAGCACTTGATATGTATAGTTTCTAAATCATGACAATCCTTGTTGTAATGGTCTGGTATCCAAGTACATTTGTCCACATGGTGTATATTTCCTGTACTATATTAAAAATGTTTTGCCTGATTTCCTCTTACCCAGGGTTGCCCCACACAAAGTTGGGAGTTTACCTGGAGACGAGGGTGAATGACTTCCTGAAGCGTCAGAGCCACCCGGAGTCTGGAGAAGTCACCATTCGTGTCGTCCATGTCTCAGATAAAGTTGTGGAGGTGAAACCAGGCATGAAGTCGAGGTAAAGAATTTTATTTATGTTACATAAGCCTATTTATTTTTCTGTACAGAAACTGGAGAAATCGAATGATTTGATTAACTTCTTTACTGGCTAGTATACAAATGCTGCTTGCCTATTTTCCAGTCAGTAAATTTACATTTTGTTTTTTTTACCTTCAGATTTGTGGACAGCGGAGAAATGTCAGAGTCCTTCCCATACAGGACAAAAGCCCTTTTTGCATTTGAGGACATTGATGGAGCAGAGGTGTGCTTCTTTGGGATGCATGTTCAAGAGTACGGATCTGACTGTCCTCAGCCAAACCAGCGGTAAGGATCGATTGTTTTTCACATAAACTTTGTAGTTTCAACAGTTCTGATATATTTTTTTAATATGTTTAATTATGTATTCTTTTACCCACTCAGGCGGGTATACATATCCTACCTGGACAGCGTACACTTCTTCCGACCCCGTGGACTACGAACAGCAGTTTACCATGAAATCCTCATCGGGTACTTGGAATATGTCAAGAGACTTGGGTGAGTACTTCCACTCAAACTAAATTTTAAAGTTGATCTCGAGTCACACTTCACAGAGCTTAGTTTTGCTAGTCTATAAATGTTCTGTTCTATCTCCCCTCAGCTACACCACTGGCCACATCTGGGCCTGCCCACCTAGTGAAGGGGACGACTACATCTTCCACTGTCACCCTATAGATCAGAAGATCCCAAAGCCCAAACGTCTTCAGGAATGGTACAAGAAAATGTTAGACAAAGCTGTGGCAGAGCGGATAGTGCACGACTACAAGGTAAAGAGAGAGACAGCATTTGAAGTTACACTTCCTACTCCTCAAGGGCTTTTGAGAAAGGATTTTGCACTGTACCCACACGAAACACTAATTTTGTTTTCATTACACCCTTTCAAAGGACGTCTTCAAGCAGGCAACAGAGGATCGTTTGACCAGTGCCAAGGAGCTGCCTTACTTTGAGGGTGACTTTTGGCCCAATGTGTTGGAGGAGAGCATCAAAGAGCTGGAGCAAGAGGAGGAGGAGAGGAAGAGAGAGGAGAACAGCACTTCCAATGAGAGTATTGATGTAAGTACAGTACCCACATGTCAAGCTTCACCTCACCCAGCACCACGTGCATGGCACATTGCCTTGCGTATCCTCTTTCAATTGGCATTTCAAGCGGCTCATTAATTGATATCGGTCACATTTCTACTGCACTGCACTGCACACACTGGTGCCCATTGGACGATTAACAGACCGACATTCCTTCAAAAGTGATCAGAGGACTCTTGCCTTTGATAGGCAACAGTTTGGGCACTTGTCACAGACATCACTGATGCCTGTCAAATGACCTAAACAGACAGATTTCCTTGAATTAATAGAGATAATAATCGCTGATTGTCTTTGTTTGTGCAGGACACAAAGAGTGACAGTAAAAATGCAAAGAAGAAGAACAACAAGAAGACGAGTAAGAACAAGGGCAGCTTGAGCAGAGGCAATAAGAAGAAGCCAGGGATGCCCAGCGTCTCCAACGACCTTTCACAGAAACTCTATGCCACTATGGAGAAACACAAAGAGGTACAGAGAATAATCTTTTATTAAGCAGTAAAATGAGATGGTTCCAGAGAGTTGACAAAGTTGAATTGTTTGTGAATCTGTTCTTTCTTATTCCTGTCCTAGGTGTTCTTTGTGATCCGACTGATCGCAGGCCCCATGGCTAATGCCTTGCCGCCTATCTCCGACCCTGATCCCCTGATGGCGTGTGACCTCATGGATGGCCGCGATGCTTTCCTGACAATTGCCCGGGACAAACACCTTGAGTTCAGCTCACTGCGGAGGTCCATGTGGAGCTCCATGTGCATGTTGGTGGAGTTGCATAACCAAAGCCAGGACCGATTTGTTTACACTTGTAATGAGTGCAAGCACCATGTGGAGACTCGTTTCCACTGTACTGTCTGTGAGGTGAGTTGGCGAGGGTGTGTTTTCTCCATTGTGGTGTCAGGTTATTTTGTAATTCACCGCCAGTACAAAAAGTCACACATCATTTTTTTTATTGTAATTCATCTAGCTTAAGTTACAAGCATTTGCAAGGGCATTGTTTTGGATAAGCGATGTCTGCTGCCATTTGAGGACATTTATTTAAATCCATGGTTGCATTCATTTTTCACCAAGTTGGTCTTCTCCAGCACATCCCAAAGATTCTCACTGGGGGTTAACGTGTAGACTCTGTAGTGGACAATCCACATACAAAAATGATCCTTGAACCATTCTGTCCAAATTTTAACCTGACGAATCCTGGCATTGTTTTAGGAATATGTGTGAAAAAACTGATCATTCAGTTTATTTTAGTAGTCAGCTGATGTCATTTTTCTGGTCAGATAAAAGTGCTAAAGCTAGTCCTTACTATGCTCCATTTCATCCCCCACAGGATTATGACCTCTGCATCACATGTTACAACACTAAGGGCCACGTGCACAAGATGGAGAAGTTAGGCCTTGGTTTGGATGATGAGAGCAACAACCAAGCCTCTGCTACTACCCAGAGCCCTGGAGACTCTCGTCGCCTCAGCATCCAGCGCTGCATCCAGTCCCTCGTCCATGCATGCCAGTGTCGAAACGCAAACTGCTCTCTGCCGTCCTGCCAGAAGATGAAACGGGTTGTTCAGCACACAAAGGGCTGCAAAAGGAAAACCAACGGTGGCTGCCCCATCTGCAAACAGCTTATCGCGCTTTGTTGTTACCACGCTAAGCACTGTCAGGAGAACAAGTGCCCAGTACCGTTCTGCCTGAACATCAAGCACAAGCTCCGTCAGCAGCAGCTGCAGCACAGGCTCCAGCAAGCCCAGATGCTGAGGAGGAGGATGGCCAGCATGCAAAGAGTGGGTCAGCCTGTTCCTGGAGGAGCTCCTGGTGGCAATGGTCTACCTTCTCCAGGAGCCAACAACGGAGCAACTGGTCCTGGTACCCCTACATCTGTGGGCACGCAGCCTTCTACCCCACAGACACCCACACAGGGGAATATGCCTGCACATTCACAGCAGAAGGGTGTTGGGATGGGGGGAATGGGAGTGCCAGGTCAGCAACAGCAGGTTCAACAACAAAGTAGTGCCATGCCACCGCAACACCATCTCCATCAGTTTCAGTCAGTGGGTGGAGGAGGTGGAGGGGGGATGATGAATTCTCCTCAGCAGCAGATGGTGTCTCAGCTCCAGCAGCAACCTCCCAATGTCCAGCAGCCGCAGCACCCTGGTGGTCTTCCTCCATACAACCCACGACCACCTGGAGCATCTCCTCTCCACCAGTCCTTGGGTAAACCTGGACTGGGTCCAGCCACCCCACCCCAGCAACAACCCAACCAAGGCCAGGGGACCATCCCTGTATCAGGACAACAGCAAGGCCCCCCTCTGGCTGCTGTGGAGACGGCCCTAAAAATTCAGCGCCTAGCAGAGACCCAGAGACAGATGGCCCAGGCCCAAGCACAGATCCGTAACTTGGGACAGGGTGGCATGATTCCCCAACATCCACACCACCAGAACACTCAGGCCCAGATGGGCATGCCCCACATTGGGGCCCAGGGCATGCCCCCACAGGCTCAGGGAGTTGTTGGCAGGACTATGTTAGACCCACAGCAGCAGGGAATGCTAGCAGGGATGCAGCAAGGTGGCCCTCAGTCACAGTTGCCACCTCAGGTTCAGCAGCAGCTCCAGCAGGTTCAGTCTGGTGGTGGACAGCTACAGCCAACAAACCAGCAATGGGGAGCCGGGGGACCAGCCATGAACCCCCAACAACGACCAAGTATGATGGCCCACATGGCTGCTCAGCAGCAGCAGCCAGGAGCTCCTCAGCAACCGCAGCAGCTGATGAATCAGCAGCAACCTCAAGCAGGAAACCGCGGGATAATGCAGGTAATGGGTGTTTCAGGAGGAGTAGCTGCGACACCTGCTGCATTAGCAAGTGCAGCTGCGTCAGGAAACCTGCCCCAGGCAGCACTTCAAGAACTCCTGCGAACGCTGCGCTCCCCAAGCTCACCGATTCAACAGCAGCAAGTCCTCAACATCCTACGTTCTAACCCTACTCTCATGGCTGCTTTTATCAGGCAAAGAGCAGCCAGATATCAAAATGCTCAGGGTGGACCTGGGGGGCCACCTCAGGGGCCCCCTGGAGGTGTGAGGTTTCCAGGTGCTGCAGGAGGGCTGCCTGGTGTGGGAGGCCCTGGAGCTAACCAACTTACTAGCATGGAAGGACAGCAGCAAGTTAATGTGAACCAGGCAGGTCAGCCAGGGATGAACATGGTTCAGGGCGGAGCAGGTGGCGGAAACATGCCCACTATGGCTCAGCTTCAGCAGTTACAACAGCAACAACAGCAACAACAACAACAGCAGCAGCAGCAACAGCAGCAACAACAACAACAACAACAACAACAACAGCAACAACAACAGCAGCAGCAGCGGCCAATGATGCCTGGGAATCTACAGCAACAGCAAATGGCAGCTTTGCAGCAGCAACAACAACAGCAACAACAACAACAACAACAGGGAGCAATGCAAGCAGGGCAACAAGGCATGCCATCACAGTTTCGAGAATTATTGATGATGAGAAGACACCTACAACAGCAGCAACAACAACAACAACAACAGCAGCAGCAGCAGCAGCAGCAGCAGATGGGAAACCACGGGCAGTTCCAGCAGCAGCAAGGCCAGCAAGGCTTCATGCAGCCTGGTCAGGGGCAGCCGGGGATGCCGCCCTCTTCACAACCCCAGCCAGGTGCAACAGGTGTAGTGGGCCCCCAGCAGCAGCAAGGGGGACAACAGGGTGGACCAGGACAGCCTGGTCAGCAAGGCTACCCTAACTCCATGTCAGTGGCTGCAGCGCTACAGCAAAGGCTCCAGATGCAGAAGCAGCAGCAGCAGCAGCAACAACAACAGCAGAATCAAATGCTTCAAGGGCAAGATGGAGGTCCCGGAGGAGCAGGAGGACCTCAACTTCAGCCTGGACCAGTTGGACCAGTGCAGGGACAACAGCAGGGTGGTGCTGGACCCCCACTGCCTCAGACATCTCAAGGCATGCTTCACCAGAACATTCACCAGAGGTTGCTGCAGCAGCAGCAGCAGCACCTCGGTGGAGGCTCTCCAGCCCAGCACAGCAGTCCTATGAGTCCGCAGCAGCAGATGGCTCAGTCCCCCCACCATCTCCAAGGACAGGGAGGACTTGGTCCTGCAGGGTCGCTCAGTAGTCAGGTCAGGTCCCCGCAGCCGTCACCAAGACCGCAGTCACAGCCGCCGCACTCCAGCCCGTCCCCGCGCATGCAGCCCTCAGCTCAGCCCCAGCCCTCGCCTCATCGCATTTCTCCACAGACTCAGACCGGTTCGCCCCACCCGGGCCACTTAGGCCAACATCACCCGAGCATGGCGCCACCCCAGCCTCCGCAACCTCAGCAGCCGGGCGGTTCCGTAGATCCCAGTCAGTTCAGCTCAGACCAGAATTCCATCATGTCCCAGTTGAGTGGGATGACGGGGATGCACAGTGGTCAGGCAGGGCCGTCGGACATGTTGGGTGGGAATAACGCCAACAGTGGCAACAATAACCAGGACCTGGGAACGAACATTAACCACAACAGTTTAGACCTGATGTAGCCTCGGCTCCACATCGCTGCCCCCCATGTACTGACAAACTGCCACGACAGGAGAGCAGCGCGGGACTGCGACTTTGAGGTTTTAGAAGTTTTTATTTTCTATTTAAATATTTTTGTGATGTACAAATAAGAACTGAAACTTCCTTCCTATGGGAGATGCAACATAAATCCTAGAAGTCAATAAAAAGAATAAATTAAAACAATGGTAAGTTATTGCTGTTAATATATATATATATATATATATAAATATCTATATATTTTTGCCAATTGTGTACAAAATGGTGGAAGGGCAGTGTTTCAGGTTGAAGATATTTCTTCCTTAAGTCTATGACTCAATATTTTTGGGGACTGAGAATTTTGCCTTTTTATGAATATTTTTAAGATTTTAAATGTGGCTAAAAATTTAAAGTTAAATGACACGTACCTTTGTTTCCACCACCACCCCACCCCCTACTTTTAAATACCCAGTCATGATTGTATCTATTTTGCAGAGATTTTATTTTTTTCCCCTCAGTGGATCACAAAACAAGCACCGACATATCTTCCATTACAGTCTTTCATAGTCATGGACATTTTTCCACGAGTCGGATGCAGATGAGTTTATCGAACGGGTGGATGGGTGCGGGGGTTAAATGCAGTTAAATTTTTGACATTGTTATTGTTGTTGTTTTGTTTTTTTTAATTTCCATCAGGGTCTTTTAGGTTTGAATGAAACCATAACAGTGTTTTTTGGAGGGCAGGTGACACTGACCTTGAGTTTGGTCAAACAGATGAAGATCCTTTTCACTCGTGTGCCGCGTCTCCACCCCACCATCTTGAGTTTTCCTATGAATGTGCACATCTTCCTCACCCTGAACCCTAAAAAAAAACAAAATGGAGGGATGAACTGTTAACGCCTAATATTTAAGCTGGAGGCGCTTTTTATGTCTGGTTTTTTTTTTTTTTTTTTTTTTTTTAAATCTGGCCAATGTTTCACAGGTTGTGCGTGTACATATATTATAAAAGCTTGTTTTGGTTGTTTTTTTTTTAAGAACTGTGATACAAAGAAAAAGGTTGTTGATGTGTTTTTTGGGCTGAAGTCGTTTAAAAAACTCCTGCCTGGTTCCTCATCCTTTGATGATTTCCTCTTTCACTTCTCTTTCCTCCTTTGTTCCCTGAACCTCATAACTGCCTCTCAGCCACAAATCAATGTCAGTACTGTACAAAGTTAAAGAAAATGGTGGACTTAGATACTGTTTTTGTAATGAAAAGTTAAAAAGTGTAAACGACAAAAAACAAACACAAAGAAATTGTACATATTTAAAATGTTATGAGCAGAAAGTTCCTGCTGCTTTGTTCCCTTTTTCTTGTTCGATTGGATATTTGCTGTATCTGTAAAAATATGATAAAGAAAATGATAAAAAAAAAATCTACAAAAGTACTCCTGAGCTACTGTACAGTATTGAGATTTTTTCTAAAAGGGTACAGTGTGGGGGTGTCGTAGGTCACAAGCACCAATGCGCCTTTTTCTGTGTATTTTTCAACAAGGGAGGGTGTCGGTCACACGCCTGGACAAAGACCTGCACCAGGGTCTGGTGTCGATCAGAAGTGTTGATCGGAATCCGTTTAAATTTGGTTGTTTAGCTTTTTACGGAGAGGACTGAAGACACAATATTCACACGCTCACTATTTTTCTCAGAAAGGTTGGGCTTTGCTGGGTTTTGGGGGGAGGGGGAACGCGTCAGAACCAGGTGGCAATATATCTTGAGACTTATTTTATAAAGAAAAAAAGAAAAAAAAACACAAGGAAAAACTGTCTTTTATATATAGATATATTATTTAATTTTATTTTTTTGGAAATAAAACTTGAAGCTACAGGAATTATTAGATATAAACATGTTTTGTTTTGTATTAAAAAAAAAAAAAAAGATGTTAATGGTGATGCAAAATGACACTGCGGACAGTCTCGGTCGCTCAGTTTGCCCCCGGGGGAGCTGCGGAGTTTAACTATACCATCCTTTTTTGAAGAAACCTTTCATGTACATGACTATAGTTGTAAAAAAAAACAAAACAAAAAAAAACATACTGAATCACTGTACAGACTGATGGCAACTGAACAAATGGTTTTGTTTTTATCATTTCTTCTCCTCTAAAGAGACTGGAAATACGACTATTTAAATATTTGTTTAGTATTCAAATGAAATCTTTGACCACTTTTCTTTTTTTTGTTCCTCTTGTTAACAATTTTTTGGTGCTTGCTGAGAGAAAGCAAAAATAACTGTTGCTCCATTTTCAATAGTTTCTTTTTTTAAGTTATTTTGGTGGTCTGATTGTTTTTTTGTTTTTTTGCCAATAAATTAATTGTACAATAAAGTATGTTTGTACCATTGGAAAAATTACACAATCGTTGGCTCGTTTTTGCGTTCACAGACGATGTTAAGACGAATAATTCATATTTTTTAACATAATTAATGGCTATCGGGAGAGAAAGCCTATCATGTGGCAGCAATAACAAATAGAGTTCTGAAGATTAACTGCTCTTAATTTTTAAAGGTGACATTTGAGTACAACAGAGCAACAAGCAGATTTTTTGTATTTAAATGAATGTAAACAGTAAAAAAAAAAGGCCTAAATCCTAACTCTATAACCCATGATGAAAAAGAAATGTCCAATATTACTCACAATCTACAAAAGTCCTTGATTATGGAGGCTCAGAATCATACTGGACCATTTTTGGTTTGTTTATATTGTGTTTTCCAAGCTAAAACCTGGTATAACACTTAAAATGCTGTGATTTTCCACTAAAAGTGACCATGTTGAACATTTGTTTTTAAATAATGATGGTTTGGTCACGTGCAGGAGTAGGAGGAAAAGTGGAAGACCACAGAGAAGGTTCATGGATGTTGTGAAGGGGGACATACTGTCAATAAAGAAGAGGACACAAGGGCGAGGTATAAGATGGAGCAAGATGATCCACCGTGGTGACCCATAAAGAGAGAAGACAAAAGGAGGAAGATTTCTTTAATAAAAGGGTTAGGGTCACAACTCTACTCACCCTGTTGATCTCGGAAATCCTGAAACACAAACCTTGTCAGATACTTTTCACACAGACCAAGTCAGACAGAGAGGATGTTAAACATGAGCAACATTTATTTTTTCCCTATGAACATAGAAATACACGATGTAGACTGGAGCATGATTCATGTGCAAGTTCATCACGTCACAATAAAGTGCAAGTTTATTTTTCGCTCGACGGAGGACGGAAGCAGCACAAGCGACTAATGGCATGAGCTCAGTGGTTATCACAAACTGTATAAAAATTCAGATTCAGAAGACAAACAGGTTCATTTAAAGAATAAATTATACATTCAGGTCAACGTACAAAAATAAGGACTTAAAAAAATACACATCTCTCCCTGCTGCTGCTGCATTCCCTTTTCCTTTCCTTTTTTTTCGCCTCCTCGTATTTCAAGTCTTAATAACATCAGTCTCGTGTTAGGAAACCAAAAAAAAGGTGAGACATAAGTGTGTGTGTGCTAAGATTTGAATTGTGGTTGTGGTTAAGGTTAGGCATTAACTGGTTGTGGTTATGGTTAGGGAGAGGGCCTAGGGAATGCATTATGTGCAAGAAACCCATCCTTGTGAGGACATTTTAGAAGGTCCTAACAAATTTAAAAGACTTTTTTCGGGGTCAATAGTTAGTTTTAGGGTTAGAAGTTAGGTTTTTGTTAGGTCTATTAGTGTTCTCACTAAGAACTCTGTACAAGAATATATGTTTGTGTACGCTCATGTATTTGTTACCTCTTTAGGACCTCTTTGAGCTTGAACTCTGACCTTGTCCGGACAGTACAAGTATACTGTGTATAAGTACAAGTACATGTGCATGTGTGTGTGAAAGACAAGAGAGAGGGAGAGAGACATTAGCCCCACAGACAAAACAACAACAAAATGACTCAACATCAGGCACTTCCATTCCCTGCAGTTTCATTATGAAACACTCAGACAGTTCTCGGATCATGAGACACTCGCTGAACCATTGACCATAGAGTGGGACGAGCGACATATGGACCAATGAGACGCCGCCGTGGGAGGATTCCACAGACGTGACAACACGTCACCACTTTTCCGTGTCACTTTTAACTTAACTTGATGTAATGGTGTAAAGGTGGATTTTAGTCTAAATCCACCTTTAGAATCATTTAAATGTAAATACTGTTAACACTGAGTCTTTATGGTTCAGCTGAGTGGGTTAGAGAAAACTGTGACAACTTTAATCTGACGCTGGTAATCCCAGAATGAATTGATTTAAAACTGCAGGCCAAACTCTAGAAAAACGTCCCCATGATGAACTGAACACTGCGTTTCCATTATACATGATCAACTGTCGAGTGTTGTCTAGTTTCTAGTTCGGTGAGCTACAGGTTTGGAGATGATTTGTTTTTTGTTGTTTTCTACAGATTAATTACGCTGTCGTTGCACTGGAGGACAGAAGCATGCACTCACGTGTGTCTTGTGTTTACTGGTTACGGGTACAACACTGCATGTTACTCACTGTAGTTTACATGTACGTTATGTTTATAGAGTCCAGTTCTGACTGAAGTACAGATACGGCAGGGCCATGTTTACATGCACAGAGGACTTCAAACTCTTTCACATTCAGTGAGAAATATCTCTTTTCCCACAGTATAATGTGTTACTAACCACCTTGCCATTTTTTTATGTTGCTAAGTGTTTAGAGTTTAGTGTTTAAACAGTATGTTTAAAATCATGTAAAATTCAGCAAAATTCTCTGATCTAAATAGCAGGGGGTTGTGGCCTCTGGCAGAGCTAAACACATACTCTCACACACTCATAGTGAGGATACTTCTCTGGCCCCTTACTCACCCTAACACATGGCATGGGAGTGAAGTATTGTTTTTAGTGGCTCTGTGCGTCTGAAATCATAGTTTACGATGTCGTCCAAAGATTGACAAAAAAAGTCATGGTTTAGTATATCGTCCAAAATGTGACAAGAAAGTCATAGATTAGTATGCCGTCCAAAATTGCACCAAAAAGTCATAGTATAGTACGTCGCCAAAAATGTGACAAATGTGACCACAAAGTAATATGTGGTCCAAATTTTGAAAAACTTTGACAAAAAAGTTTTTATGATTTATTTATGATTTTAAAATTTTGACAAAAATTCATGTCTTCCAAAATGCATCAAAGAGTCATAGGATAGCATGTCGTTCCACATTTTGACAAAAAAGTCATGGTATAGTATGTCGTCCAAAATCCGTCAAAAAAGTCATTGTATAGTAAGTCGTCCAAAATCTGTTAAAAAAGTCATACTATAGTATGTCGTCCAAATCAGTCAAAAAAGTCATAGTATAGTATGTCGTCCAAAATTTGACAAAAAAGTCATTGTATAGTATGTCGTCTAAATTTTGACAAAAAAGTCATAGTATAGTATGTCGTCCAAAATCGGTCAATAAAGTCATTGTATAGTATTTCGTCTAAAATTTGTCACAAACGTCATAGTATAGTATGTCGTCCAAAAACGGTCAAAAACGTCATAGTATGTCGTCCAAAATAAGTCAATAAAGTCATAGTATAGTATGTCATCCAAAATTTGACAAAAAAGTCATTGTACAGTATTTCGTCTAAAATCAGTCAAAAAAGTCATACCATAGTATGTCGTCCAAAATCAGTCAAAAAAGTCATAGTATTCTATGTCGTCCAAAATCAGTCAAAAAAGTCGTAGTATAGTATGTCGTCCAAAATTTGACAAAAAAGTCATTGTATAGTATGTCGTCCAAAATTTGACAAAAAAGTCATTGTATAGTATGTCATCTAAATTTTGACAAAAAAGTCATAGTATAGTATGTCGTCCAAAATCAGTCAAAAAAGTCATTGTATAGTATGTCGTCTAAATTTTGACAAAAACGTCATAGTATAGTATGTGGTCCAAAATCGGTCAAAAACGTCATAGTATAGTATGTCGTCCAAAATCGGTCAAAAACGTCATAGTATAGTATGTTGTCCAAAATCGGTCAAAAACGTCATAGTATAGTATGTCGTCCAAAAACAGACCAAAACGTCATAGTATAGTATGTCGTCCAAAATCGGTCAAAAACGTCATAGTATAGTATGTCGTCCAAAATTGGTCACAAAAGTCATAGTATAGCATGTCGTCCATAAACTGTCACAAAAGTCATAGTATAGCATGTCTTCCAAAATTGGTCGAAAACGTCATAGTATAGTATGTCGTCCCAAATCGGTCAAAAACGTCATAGTATAGTATGTCGTCCAAAATCGGTCAAAAACGTCATAGTATAGTATGTCGTCCAAAATCGATCAAAAACGTCATAGTATAGTAGGTCGTCCAAAATCGATCAAAAACGTCATAGTATAGTATGTCGTCCAAAATCGGTCAAAAACGTCATAGTATAGTATGCGTCCCAAATCGGTCAAAAACGTCATTGTATAGTATGTCGTCCAAAAACAGACCAAAACGTCATAGTTAAGTATGTCGTCCAAAATCGGTCAAAAACGTCATAGTATAGTATGTCGTCCAAAATCGGTCAAAAACGTCATAGTATAGTATGTCGTCCAAATAAAGTCGTAGTACAGTATGTTCTCCAAAGTGACTCTACTGGATGTTAGCATTGCAGAGGTACTTGTGCCAACCAGGGCTTGAACCTGGATCTTCTGAGTGAAAGGTAAGAGGTTAACCACGACACCAACCTGGTGAAGTCTCACTGTTGAATGTTGTCCTAAATGAAGCCAAAACATCATAGTATAGTTCGTCGTCAAAAAAGTCATAGTATAGTATGTCGTCCCAAATCGGTCAAAAACGTCATAGTATAGTATGTCGTCCAAAATCGGTCCAAAACGTCATAGTATAGTATGTCTTGCAAAATCAGTCAAAAAAGTCATACTATACTATGTCTTGCAAAATCAGTCAAAAAAGTCATACTATACTATGTCGTCCAAAATCAGTCAAAAAAGTCATAGTATAGTATGTCGTCCAAAATTTGACAAAAAAGTCATTGTATAGTATTTCGTCTAAATTTTGACAAAAAAGTCATACTATAGTATGTCTTGCAAAATCAGTCAAAAAAGTCATACTATACTATGTCGTCCAAAATCAGTCAAAAAAGTCATACTATACTATGTCGTCCAAAATCAGTCAAAAAAGTCATAGTATAGTATGTCGTCCAAATTTGACAAAAAAGTCATTGTATAGTATGTCGTCCAAATTTTGACAAAAAAGTCATAGTATAGTATGTTGTCCAAAATCAGTCAAAAAAGTCATAGTATAGTATGTCGTCCAAAATAAGTCAATAAAGTCATAGTATAGTATGTCGTCTAAAATTTGACAAAAAAGTCATAGTATAGTATGTCGTCTAAAATTTGAAAAAAAAGTCATAGTATAGTATGTCGTCCAAAATCTGTCAAAAAAGGCATAGTAAAGTATGTCTTGCAAAATCAGTTAAAAAAGTCATACTATAGTATGTCTTGCAAAATCAGTCAAAAAAGTCATACTATACTATGTCTTGCAAAATCAGTCAAAAAAGTCATACTATACTATGTCGTCCAAAATCAGTCAAAAAAGTCATAGTAAAGTATGTCGTCCAAAATCAGTCAAAAAAGTCATAGTATAGTATGTCGTCCAAATTTGACAAAAAAGTCATTGTATAGTATGTCGTCCAAATTTTGACAAAAAAGTCATAGTATAGTATGTCGTCCAAATTTGACAAAAAGTCATACTATACTATGTCGTCCAAAATCAGTCAAAAAAGTCATAGTATAGTATGTCGTCCAAAATCTGACAAAAAAGTCATTGTATAGTATGTCGTCCAAATTTTGACAAAAAAGTCATAGTATAGTATGTCGTCTAAAATTTGACAAAAAAGTCATAGTATAGTATGTCGTCTAAAATTTGACAAAAAAGTAATAGTATAGAGGTTGTCCAAAATAAGTCAATAAAGTCATAGTAAAGTATGTCGTCCAAAATCAGTCAAAAAAGTCATAGTATAGTATGTCTTGCAAAATCAGTCAAAAAAGTCATAGTATAGTATGTCTTGCAAAATCAGTCAAAAAAGTCATACTATACTATGTCTTGCAAAATCAGTCAAAAAAGTCATACTATACTATGTCTTGCAAAATCAGTCACAAACGTCATAGTATAGTATGTCGTCCAAAAATGGTCAAAAACGTCATAGTATGTCGTCCAAAATAAGTCAATAAAGTCATAGTATAGTATGTCGTCCAAAATTTGACAAAAAAGTCATTGTATAGTATTTCATCTAAAATTTGACAAAAAAGTCATTGTATAGTATTTCGTCTAAAATTTGACAAAAAAGTCATAGTATAGCATGTCGTCCATAAACGGTCACAAAAGTCATAGTATAGCATGTCGTCCAAAATTGGTCGAAAACGTCATAGTATAGTATGTCGTCCCAAATCGGTCAAAAACGTCATTGTATAGTATGTCGTCCAAAAACAGACCAAAACGTCATAGTTAAGTATGTCGTCCAAAATCGGTCAAAAACGTCATAGTATAGTATGTCGTCCAAAATCGGTCAAAAACGTCATAGTATAGTATGTCGTCCAAATAAAGTCGTAGTACAGTATGTTCTCCAAAGTGACTCTACTGGATGTTAGCATTGCAGAGGTACTTGTGCCAACCAGGGCTTGAACCTGGATCTTCTGAGTGAAAGGTAAGAGGTTAACCACGACACCAACCTGGTGAAGTCTCACTGTTGAATGTTGTCCTAAATGAAGCCAAAACATCATAGTATAGTTCGTCGTCAAAAAAGTCATAGTATAGTATGTCGTCCCAAATCGGTCAAAAACGTCATAGTATAGTATGTCGTCCAAAATCGGTCCAAAACGTCATAGTATAGTATGTCTTGCAAAATCAGTCAAAAAAGTCATACTATACTATGTCTTGCAAAATCAGTCAAAAAAGTCATACTATACTATGTCGTCCAAAATCAGTCAAAAAAGTCATAGTATAGTATGTCGTCCAAAATTTGACAAAAAAGTCATTGTATAGTATTTCGTCTAAATTTTGACAAAAAAGTCATACTATAGTATGTCTTGCAAAATCAGTCAAAAAAGTCATACTATACTATGTCGTCCAAAATCAGTCAAAAAAGTCATACTATACTATGTCGTCCAAAATCAGTCAAAAAAGTCATAGTATAGTATGTCGTCCAAATTTGACAAAAAAGTCATTGTATAGTATGTCGTCCAAATTTTGACAAAAAAGTCATAGTATAGTATGTTGTCCAAAATCAGTCAAAAAAGTCATAGTATAGTATGTCGTCCAAAATAAGTCAATAAAGTCATAGTATAGTATGTCGTCTAAAATTTGACAAAAAAGTCATAGTATAGTATGTCGTCTAAAATTTGAAATAAAAGTCATAGTATAGTATGTCGTCCAAAATCTGTCAAAAAAGGCATAGTAAAGTATGTCTTGCAAAATCAGTTAAAAAAGTCATACTATAGTATGTCTTGCAAAATCAGTCAAAAAAGTCATACTATACTATGTCTTGCAAAATCAGTCAAAAAAGTCATACTATACTATGTCGTCCAAAATCAGTCAAAAAAGTCATAGTAAAGTATGTCGTCCAAAATCAGTCAAAAAAGTCATAGTATAGTATGTCGTCCAAATTTGACAAAAAAGTCATTGTATAGTATGTCGTCCAAATTTTGACAAAAAAGTCATAGTATAGTATGTCGTCCAAATTTGACAAAAAGTCATACTATACTATGTCGTCCAAAATCAGTCAAAAAAGTCATAGTATAGTATGTCGTCCAAAATCTGACAAAAAAGTCATTGTATAGTATGTCGTCCAAATTTTGACAAAAAAGTCATAGTATAGTATGTCGTCTAAAATTTGACAAAAAAGTCATAGTATAGTATGTCGTCTAAAATTTGACAAAAAAGTAATAGTATAGAGGTTGTCCAAAATAAGTCAATAAAGTCATAGTAAAGTATGTCGTCCAAAATCAGTCAAAAAAGTCATAGTATAGTATGTCTTGCAAAATCAGTCAAAAAAGTCATAGTATAGTATGTCTTGCAAAATCAGTCAAAAAAGTCATACTATACTATGTCTTGCAAAATCAGTCAAAAAAGTCATACTATACTATGTCTTGCAAAATCAGTCAAAAAAGTCATAGTATAGTATGTCGTCCAAAATAAGTCAATAAAGTCATAGTATAGTATGTCGTCTAAAATTTGACAAAAAAGTCATAGTATAGTATGTCGTCCAAAATCTGTCAAAAAAGGCATAGTAAAGTATGTCTTGCAAAATCAGTTAAAAAAGTCATACTATAGTATGTCTTGCAAAATCAGTCAAAAAAGTCATACTATACTATGTCTTGCAAAATCAGTCAAAAAAGTCATAGTATAGTATGTCGTCCAAAATCTGACAAAAAAGTCATTGTATAGTATGTCGTCCAAATTTTGACAAAAAAGTCATAGTATAGTATGTCGTCCAAATTTGACAAAAAGTCATACTATACTATGTCGTCCAAAATCAGTCAAAAAAGTCATAGTATAGTATGTCGTCCAAAATCTGACAAAAAAGTCATTGTATAGTATGTCGTCCAAATTTTGACAAAAAAGTCATAGTATAGTATGTCGTCTAAAATTTGACAAAAAAGTCATAGTATAGTATGTCGTCTAAAATTTGACAAAAAAGTCATAGTATAGAGGTTGTCCAAAATAAGTCAATAAAGTCATAGTAAAGTATGTCGTCCAAAATCAGTCAAAAAAGTCATAGTATAGTATGTCTTGCAAAATCAGTCAAAAAAGTCATAGTATAGTATGTCTTGCAAAATCAGTCAAAAAAGTCATACTATACTATGTCTTGCAAAATCAGTCAAAAAAGTAATAGTATAGTATGTCGTCCAAAATAAGTCAATAAAGTCATAGTATAGTATGTCGTCTAAAATTTGACAAAAAAGTCATAGTATAGTATGTCGTCCAAAATCTGTCAAAAAAGGCATAGTAAAGTATGTCCTGCAAAATCAGTTAAAAAAGTCATACTATAGTATGTCTTGCAAAATCAGTCAAAAAAGTCATACTATACTATGTCTTGCAAAATCAGTCAAAAAAGTCATACTATACTATGTCGTCCAAAATCAGTCAAAAAAGTCATAGTAAAGTATGTCGTCCAAAATCAGTCAAAAAAGTCATAGTATAGTATGTCGTCCAAATTTGACAAAAAAGTCATTGTATAGTATGTCGTCCAAATTTTGACAAAAAAGTCATAGTATAGTATGTCGTCCAAATTTGACAAAAAGTCATACTATACTATGTCGTCCAAAATCAGTCAAAAAAGTCATAGTATAGTATGTCGTCCAAAATCTGACAAAAAAGTCATTGTATAGTATGTCGTCCAAATTTTGACAAAAAAGTCATAGTATAGTATGTCGTCTAAAATTTGACAAAAAAGTCATAGTATAGTATGTCGTCTAAAATTTGACAAAAAAGTCATAGTATAGAGGTTGTCCAAAATAAGTCAATAAAGTCATAGTAAAGTATGTCGTCCAAAATCAGTCAAAAAAGTCATAGTATAGTATGTCTTGCAAAATCAGTCAAAAAAGTCATAGTATAGTATGTCTTGCAAAATCAGTCAAAAAAGTCATACTATACTATGTCTTGCAAAATCAGTCAAAAAAGTCATAGTATAGTATGTCGTCCAAAATAAGTCAATAAAGTCATAGTATAGTATGTCGTCTAAAATTTGACAAAAAAGTCATAGTATAGTATGTCGTCTAAAATTTGACAAAAAAGTCATAGTATAGTATGTCGTCCAAAATCTGTCAAAAAAGTCATAGTAAAGTATGTCTTGCAAAATCAGTTAAAAAAGTCATACTATAGTATGTCTTGCAAAATCAGTCAAAAAAGTCATACTATACTATGTCTTCCAAAATCAGTCAAAAAAGTCATAGTAAAGTATGTCGTCCAAAATCAGTCAAAAAAGTCATAGTATAGTATGTCGTCCAAATTTGACAAAAAAGTCATTGTATAGTATGTCGTCCAAATTTTGACAAAAAAGTCATAGTATAGTATGTTGTCCAAAATCAGTCAAAAAAGTTATAGTATAGTATGTCGTCCAAAATAAGTCAATAAAGTCATAGTATAGTATGTCGTCTAAAATTTGACAAAAAAGTCATAGTATAGTATGTCGTCTAAAATTTGAAAAAAAAGTCATAGTATAGTATGTCGTCCAAAATCTGTCAAAAAAGGCATAGTAAAGTATGTCTTGCAAAATCAGTCAAAAAAGTCATACTATACTATGTCGTCCAAAATCAGTCAAAAAAGTCATAGTAAAGTATGTCGTCCAAAATCAGTCAAAAAAGTCATAGTATAGTATGTCGTCCAAATTTGACAAAAAAGTCATTGTATAGTATGTCGTCCAAATTTTGACAAAAAAGTCATAGTATAGTATGTCGTCCAAATTTGACAAAAAGTCATACTATACTATGTCGTCCAAAATCGGTCAAAAAAGTCATAGTATAGTATGTCGTCCAAAATCTGACAAAAAAGTCATTGTATAGTATGTCGTCCAAATTTTGACAAAAAAGTCATAGTATAGTATGTCGTCTAAAATTTGACAAAAAAGTCATAGTATAGTATGTCGTCTAAAATTTGACAAAAAAGTCATAGTATAGAGGTTGTCCAAAATAAGTCAATAAAGTCATAGTAAAGTATGTCGTCCAAAATCAGTCAAAAAAGTCATAGTATAGTATGTCTTGCAAAATCAGTCAAAAAAGTCATAGTATAGTATGTCTTGCAAAATCAGTCAAAAAAGTCATACTATACTATGTCTTGCAAAATCAGTCAAAAAAGTCATAGTATAGTATGTCGTCCAAAATAAGTCAATAAAGTCATAGTATAGTATGTCGTCTAAAATTTGACAAAAAAGTCATAGTATAGTATGTCGTCTAAAATTTGACAAAAAAGTCATAGTATAGTATGTCGTCCAAAATCTGTCAAAAAAGTCATAGTAAAGTATGTCTTGCAAAATCAGTTAAAAAAGTCATACTATAGTATGTCTTGCAAAATCAGTCAAAAAAGTCATACTATACTATGTCTTGCAAAATCAGTCAAAAAAGTCATACTATACTATGTCGTCCAAAATCAGTCAAAAAAGTCATAGTATAGTATGTCGTCCAAAATCAGTCAACAAAAGTCATAGTATAGTATGTCGTCCAAATTTGACAAAAAAGTCATTGTATAGTATGTCATCCAAATTTTGACAAAAAAGTCATAGTATAGTATGTCGTCCAAATTTGACAAAAAAGTCATTGTATAGTATGTCGTCCAAATTTTGACAAAAAAGTCATAGTATAGTATGTCGTCCAAAATCTGTCAAAAAAGTCATAGTAAAGTATGTCTTGCAAAATCAGTTAAAAAAGTCATACTATAGTATGTCTTGCAAAATCAGTCAAAAAAGTCATACTATACTATGTCTTCCAAAATCAGTCAAAAAAGTCATAGTAAAGTATGTCGTCCAAAATCAGTCAAAAAAGTCATAGTATAGTATGTCGTCCAAATTTGACAAAAAAGTCATTGTATAGTATGTCGTCCAAATTTTGACAAAAAAGTCATAGTATAGTATGTTGTCCAAAATCAGTCAAAAAAGTCATAGTATAGTATGTCGTCCAAAATAAGTCAATAAAGTCATAGTATAGTATGTCGTCTAAAATTTGACAAAAAAGTCATAGTATAGTATGTCGTCTAAAATTTGAAAAAAAAGTCATAGTATAGTATGTCGTCCAAAATCTGTCAAAAAAGGCATAGTAAAGTATGTCTTGCAAAATCAGTCAAAAAAGTCATACTATACTATGTCGTCCAAAATCAGTCAAAAAAGTCATAGTAAAGTATGTCGTCCAAAATCAGTCAAAAAAGTCATAGTATAGTATGTC
Organism: Solea solea; assembly: GCF_958295425.1. Classification (NCBI taxonomy): domain Eukaryota; kingdom Metazoa; phylum Chordata; class Actinopteri; order Pleuronectiformes; family Soleidae; genus Solea; species Solea solea. The sequence goes on from NC_081154.1 coordinate 5,231,285, forward strand.
GTCCAAATTTGACAAAAAAGTCATTGTATAGTATGTCGTCCAAATTTTGACAAAAAAGTCATAGTATAGTATGTCGTCCAAATTTGACAAAAAGTCATACTATACTATGTCGTCCAAAATCGGTCAAAAAAGTCATAGTATAGTATGTCGTCCAAAATCTGACAAAAAAGTCATTGTATAGTATGTCGTCCAAATTTTGACAAAAAAGTCATAGTATAGTATGTCGTCTAAAATTTGACAAAAAAGTCATAGTATAGTATGTCGTCTAAAATTTGACAAAAAAGTCATAGTATAGAGGTTGTCCAAAATAAGTCAATAAAGTCATAGTAAAGTATGTCGTCCAAAATCAGTCAAAAAAGTCATAGTATAGTATGTCTTGCAAAATCAGTCAAAAAAGTCATAGTATAGTATGTCTTGCAAAATCAGTCAAAAAAGTCATACTATACTATGTCTTGCAAAATCAGTCAAAAAAGTCATAGTATAGTATGTCGTCCAAAATAAGTCAATAAAGTCATAGTATAGTATGTCGTCTAAAATTTGACAAAAAAGTCATAGTATAGTATGTCGTCTAAAATTTGACAAAAAAGTCATAGTATAGTATGTCGTCCAAAATCTGTCAAAAAAGTCATAGTAAAGTATGTCTTGCAAAATCAGTTAAAAAAGTCATACTATAGTATGTCTTGCAAAATCAGTCAAAAAAGTCATACTATACTATGTCTTGCAAAATCAGTCAAAAAAGTCATACTATACTATGTCGTCCAAAATCAGTCAAAAAAGTCATAGTATAGTATGTCTTGCAAAATCAGTCAAAAAAGTCATAGTATAGTATGTCGTCCAAATTTGACAAAAAAGTCATTGTATAGTATGTCATCCAAATTTTGACAAAAAAGTCATAGTATAGTATGTCGTCCAAATTTGACAAAAAAGTAATTGTATAGTATGTCGTCCAAATTTTGACAAAAAAGTCATAGTATAGTATGTTGTCCAAAATCAGTCAAAAAAGTCATAGTATAGTATGTCGTCCAAAATAAGTCAATAAAGTCATAGTATAGTATGTCGTCTAAAATTTGACAAAAAAGTCATAGTATAGTATGTCGTCTAAAATTTGAAAAAAAAGTCATAGTATAGTATGTCGTCCAAAATCTGTCAAAAAGGGCATAGTAAAGTATGTCTTGCAAAATCAGTTAAAAAAGTCATACTATAGTATGTCTTGCAAAATCAGTCAAAAAAGTCATACTATACTATGTCTTGCAAAATCAGTCAAAAAAGTCATACTATACTATGTCGTCCAAAATCAGTCAAAAAAGTCATAGTAAAGTATGTCGTCCAAAATCAGTCAAAAAAGTCATAGTATAGTATGTCGTCCAAATTTGACAAAAAAGTCATTGTATAGTATGTCGTCCAAATTTTGACAAAAAAGTCATAGTATAGTATGTCGTCCAAATTTGACAAAAAGTCATACTATACTATGTTGTCCAAAATCGGTCAAAAAAGTCATAGTATAGTATGTCGTCCAAAATCTGACAAAAAAGTCATTGTATAGTATGTCGTCCAAATTTTGACAAAAAAGTCATAGTATAGTATGTCGTCTAAAATTTGACAAAAAAGTCATAGTATAGTATGTCGTCTAAAATTTGACAAAAAAGTCATAGTATAGAGGTTGTCCAAAATAAGTCAATAAAGTCATAGTAAAGTATGTCATCCAAAATCAGTCAAAAAAGTCATAGTATAGTATGTCTTGCAAAATCAGTCAAAAAAGTCATAGTATAGTATGTCTTGCAAAATCAGTCAAAAAAGTCATACTATACTATGTCTTGCAAAATCAGTCAAAAAAGTCATTCTATAGTATGTCTTGCAAAATCAGTCAAAAAAGTCATACTATACTATGTCTTGCAAAATCAGTCAAAAAAGTCATACCATAGTATGTCTTGCAAAATCAGTCAAAAAAGTCATACTATACTATGTCTTGCAAAATCAGTCAAAAAAGTCATACTATACTATGTCGTCCAAAATCAGTCAAAAAAGTCATAGTATAGTATGTCGTCCAAAATCAGTCAAAAAAGTCTTAGTATAGTATGTCGTCCAAAATGTGACAAAAAAGTAATTGTATAGTATGTCGTCCAAAATCAGTCAAAAAAGTCATAGTATAGTATTTCGTCCAAAATCAGTCAAAAAAGTCATTGTATATCGTCTAAATTATGACGATATGTATGTCGTCTAAATTTTGACAAAAAAGTCATAGTAAAGTATGTCGTCCAAAATCAGTCAATAAAGTCATAGTATAGTATGTCGTCCAACATTTGACAAAAAAGTCATTGTATAGTCAGTCAGTCAGTCATCATCTACCGCTTTATCCTCAACCAGAGGGTCGCGGGGGGTGCTGTGCCAATCTCAGCTACATCGGGCGATAGGCGGGGTACACCCTGGACAGTTCGCCAGTCCATCGCAGGGCCACACACAGATAGAGACAAACAACCATTCACTCTCAGACTCACTCCTATGGTCAATTTGGAGTGTCCAATTTACCTATCCCCCCATTGCATGTTTTTGGACTGTGGGAGGAAGCCGGAGTACCCGGAGAGAACCCACGCACACACGGGGAGAACATGCAAACTCCATGCAAAAAGGCCCTTGTTCCAACCGGGGCTCGAACCCGGGTCTTCTCGCTGCAAGGCGAGAGTGCTAACCACTACACCACCGTGTGGCCCTCATTGTATAGTATGTCGTCTAAAATTTGACAAAAAAAATCATAGTATAGTATGTCGTCCAAAATCAGTCAAAAAAGTCATAGTATAGTATGTCGTCCAAAATAAGTCAATAAAGTCATAGTATAGTATGTCGTCTAAAATTTGACAAAAAAGTCATAGTATAGTATGTCGTCCAAAATCAGTCAAAAAAGGCATAGTAAAGTATGTCTTGCAAAATCAGTTAAAAAAGTCATACTATAGTATGTCTTGCAAAATCAGTCAAAAAAGTCATACTATACTATGTCGTCCAAAATCAGTCAAAAAAGTCATAGTATAGTATGTCGTCCAAAATAAGTCAATAAAGTCATAGTATAGTATGTCGTCTAAAATTTGACAAAAAAGTCATAGTATAGTATGTCGTCCAAAATCGGTCAAAAAAGGCATAGTAAAGTATGTCTTGCAAAATCAGTTAAAAAAGTCATACTATAGTATGTCTTGCAAAATCAGTCAAAAAAGTCATACTATACTATGTCGTCCAAAATCAGTCAAAAAAGTCATAGTATAGTATGTCGTCCAAAATTTGACTAAAAAGTCATTGTATAGTATGTCATCTAAAATTTGACAAAAAAGTCATAGTATAGTATGTCATCCAAAATCAGTCAAAAAAGTCATAGTATAGTATGTCGTCCAAAATAAGTCAATAAAGTCATAGTATAGTATGTCGTCTAAAATTTGACAAAAAAGTCATAGTATAGTATGTCGTCCAAAATCAGTCAAAAAAGGCATAGTAAAGTATGTCTTGCAAAATCAGTTAAAAAAGTCATACTATAGTATGTCTTGCAAAATCAGTCAAAAAAGTCATACTATACTATGTCGTCCAAAATCAGTCAAAAAAGTCATAGTATAGTATGTCGTCCAAAATTTGACTAAAAAGTCATTGTATAGTATGTCATCTAAAATTTGACAAAAAAGTCATAGTATAGTATGTCGTCCAAAATCAGTCAAAAAAGGCATAGTATAGTATGTTGTCCAAAATCAGTTAAAAAAGTCATACTATAGTATGTCTTGCAAAATCAGTCAAAAAAGTCATACTATACTATGTCTTGCACAATCAGTCAAAAAAGTCATACTATACTGTCTTGCAAAATCAGTTAAAAAAGTCATACCATAGTATGTCATCCAAAATCAGTCAAAAAACTCATAGTATAGTATGTCTTGCAAAATCAGTCAAAAAAGTCATACTATACTATGTCTTGCAAAATCAGTCAAAAAAGTCATACTATACTATGTCGTCCAAAATCAGTCAAAAAAGTCATACTATACTATGTCGTCCAAAATCAGTCAAAAAAGTCATACTATGGTATGTCGTCCAAAATCAGTCAAAAAAGTCATACTATAGTATGTCGTCCAAAATCTGTCAAAAAAGTCATAGTATAGTATGTCGTCCAAAATTTGAAAAAAAGTGATACTGTAGTATGTCGTCTAAATTTTGACAAAAAAGTCATAGTATAGTATGCCGTCCAAAATTTGACAAAAAAGTCATAGTATAGTATGTCGTCCAAATTTTGACAAAAAAGTCGTAGTATAGTATGTCGTCCAAAATTTGAAAAAAAGTCATACCATAGTATGTCGTCCAAAATTTGAAAAAAAGTCATACCATAGTATGTCATCCAAATTTTCACAAAAAAAAGTAAAGTATGTTGTCTAAATTTTGACATAAAAGTCATATTATAGTATGTCGTCCACATTCAGACAGAAAAGTAATGTCGTCCAAAATTTGACAAAAAAGTCATAGTATAGCATTTTGTCCAAAATGTGACAAAAAAGTCATAGTATAGCATGTTGTCCAAATTTTGACAAAAAAGTCATAGTATAGCATGTTGTCCAAATTTTGACAAAAAGGTAATAGTATAGCATGTTGTCCAAAATGTGATAAAATAATCTTAGTATAGTATGTCGTCCAAAATTTGACAAAAAAGTCATAGTATAGTATTTTGTCCAATATGTGACAAAAAAAGTCATACTATAGTATGTTGTCTAAATTTTGACATAAAAGTCATATTATAGTATGTCGTCCACATTCAGACAGAAAAGTCATAGTATAGTATGTCGTCCAAAATGTGACAAAAAAGTCATAGTATTGTATGCCGTCCAAATTTCGACAAAAAAGTCTTAGTATAGTATGTCGTCCAAAATGTCACAAAAAAGTCATAGTATAGTCAGTCATCATCTACCGCTTTATCCTCCACCAGAGGGTCGCAGGGGGTGCTGTGCCAATTTCAGCTACATCGGGCGATAGGCGGGGTACTCCCTGGACAGTTCGCCAGTCCATCGCAGGGCCACACACAGATAGAGATAAACAACCATTCACTCTCACACTCACTCCTATGGTCAATTTAGGGTGTCCAATTTACCTAATCCCCACATTGCATGTTTTTGGACTGTGGGAGGAAGCCAGAGAACCTGAGAAAACCCACACACACACGGGGAGAAAATGCAAACTCCATGCAGGAAAAGTCATAGGTTAGTGCGTCATTCAAATTTTGATAAAAAAGTCGTAGTATAGTATGTCGTCCAAAATGTGACAAAAAGTCATAGTATAGTATGTCGTCCAAAATGTGACAAAAAGTCTTAGTATAGTATGTCGTCCAAAATGTGACAAAAAAGTAATTGTATAGTATGTCGTCCAAAATGTGACAAAAAAGTCATAGTAAAGTATGTCGTCCAAAATGTGACAAAAAAGTAATAGTATAGTATGTCGTCCAAAATGTGACAAAAAAGTCATAGTATAGTATGTCGTCCAAAATGTGACAAAAAAGTAATAATATAGTATGTCGTCCAAAATGTGACAAAAAAGTAATAGTATAGTATGTCGTCCAAAATGTGACAAAAAAGTCATAGTATAGTATGTCGTCCAAATTTTGACAAAAAAAGTCATACCATAGTATGTTGTCCAAATTTTGACAAAAAAGTCATAGTATAGTATGTCGTCCAAAATGTGACAAAAAAGTCATAGTATAGTATGTCGTCCAAAATGTGACAAAAAAGTAATAGTATAGTATGTAGTCCAAAATGTGACAAAAAGTCATAGTATAGTATGTTGTCCAAATTTTGACAAAAAAAGTCATACCATAGTATGTTGTCCAAATTTTGACAAAAAAGTCATAGTATAGTATGTCGTCCAAAATGTGACAAAAAAGTCATAGTATAGTATGTCGTCCAAAATGTGACAAAAAAGTAATAGTATAGTATGTAGTCCAAAATGTGACAAAAAGTCATAGTATAGTATGTTGTCCAAATTTTGACAAAAAAAGTCATACCATAGTATGTTGTCCAAATTTTGACAAAAAAGTCATAGTATAGTATGTCATCCAAATGTGATAAAAAAGTCATATTTAGCACGTCGTCCAAAATTGTGCCAAAAAGTCATAGTTTCGTGTGTCGTCCAAAATGTGACGAAAAAGTCATAGGTTAATATGTTGACACAGACAGGACAATTGAGGAAATGGATAAAGCTATGGCCATGTGAATCAAGGATTGTGAGTTCAACTCCCATCTGGAGTGTAAAAACTTTGAAAATATGATCCAAAAAAAAGGAATAGTTTAGTATGTGACAGTACTTCACTCCGTGGGAGTAAAGTTTTGTCACATTTTTTGTTTTTAGTGGCTCTGTGGTCTGTCTGTCTGTCTGTAATTAGCTAAGCGCAAATTACTTTTCCACACGTTTATGTTTCCTTTTGTCACCCTTAAAAGCCACTAATATTGACAGAGATCTAATGCCTTGTGTTAGGTGACAACCACCTACAGATAACTTTACCTGGAGTGCACCTCACATTCAGGTGACTCTGTGCATGTAAACAAAACCACTGACCCGACTGACAAAGAAAGTGGTTGCAAAGAAGGAACAGAAACGCCAATGTTGCCGCTTATCCAAGGTTTTAAACACACTCTGATAAAACCAGAGCCTTCGCTGCAGAGCTCATGCTTTCAACCCCCGCCCCCCCTCTCCTCATCACGTCTCACAACCTTCAGCCTTTGAAGAAGCCACTGGCCATTCTTGACTCTCTGAAAGTCACTGTGAGGGCGTTAAGGGTGACGTCTGTGACGGTCACCTCTCCTGGACAAGGGATGGGTCTCCACGCGTCGCCCGGCTCCTCTGATGCAGTGACATCATCTGGTCCGGCCATGGCGCACCACCTGTCTGTCCTCTCTTGTCCTGAGGGGGAGAAGAAACACAGAAAAAGAGAGACAGGAGGGCAGAGTGAAACCAAACATATGTTGCAGTTAAGGTAATATTATGAGTCCCGTCCTCTGCATTTTAGCAAACCTATACTAGGAACCTTCCTAGAACTAGAAGCAGTAGACAGCCACCAGAGCGAATTACCCTGACATACGTGTTTGATTGTAGGAGGAAACTGGGGAGAAAACATTTTTCAAAATCAAGTACTGGGTGGATTTAACCTCAGAAGAGGGTGTTTAGTTACCCTTCAACATTGATGGTGATTATAACTCTACTGTCTGACCAACTGACACACTTACCATTAAAGAAGTCTTCTGTCGTCTCCTTTTCAGCCTCTACCGTCTCCTCTTCCCTTTCCTCCTCCTCTTCCTCCTCCAGACCTTCCCAGTTTTCCAGCATTGGACTCGGAGGATTTGAGTCAAAGTACCTGAACCGTGGCCTCCTGGATTTGCTCCTGTGACATTGTTGTTCGTCGTCGTCGTCGTCATCGTCGTACGACTCGTCCTCGTCCTCCGAGACCCGCGAGCGCGTCAGGGAGAGACGCAGGCGGGGCGGCAGCGTCTCTGGTGTCTTGTGAGCACTGCGAAGATCCATGGTGTAGACGGAATCCTGAGTCCAAAGCAGAGCAGAGGAAATGCATCTGTCATTGTTCAAATAAATTATATAGACGAAGAACATGGCACAATGCAGCAACACTAAGACAAATATTCATTTATTTATTCCTTCATTCTTAGGTACATAGGGATGGACAACCTGAAACATCACCAGCATGAGGACTTTTCTCTCTTCGACTTGTTTGTTGACAATTATTCTGATTATTAAAGTCATTTAATTAATTTTACCTGCAAATGGAGTCTTTTGCCTTTGGATCCTTTCCTCCTGTGGCCCAGAGCTCTGTCTCTCTGCTCTCTGGGAAGAGGGCAAACACTTTATGAAGAACGTCAACATGAGTAGGGCTTCTTGAGACTGAATATTTTTTTTCACTTTACATAAAATAGCTATAAGTAATTTCAATGCAATAATGCATGCTATCATGGTGATCAACCAAGAGGGTTGTGTTTTTTTTTTTTAACTCAACCAAGCATTTTTGCATCTTTCTTTCTATTTGTACTATTTCAATAATATGAGATCTACATACTTCTTGTGTTTTGTTGATAACTGCTCAAAGTTGCTGAATTTAACTGAAGCTTACTGCTTTACTGTTCTTCTTTGCGCGGCAGCTCAGTATCGAATAACAGACCACATTTGGAGATTATTATGGAGATTCCCTTTGCACAACTTTTCTCACCCCCATCTCCAATTTCATTCCACCATCCAAGGCCACATGCTGGGAACACCAGCAGCAGACCGGTCTTGGATCTGAGTTTTAATGATGAAAATAATGCTCAAAGAAACATGACCTACTCTTTCTCCACTGTGAGTCAAGTCCTCAGGCTGCTCTTCATGTGGCACAAGTGACATGTTGAACTGAAACTTACTTCTCTTCGTAGGCCTGCACCAGCCGCTGGTCCAGGATGTGTTCCTCGGGTTCCCATGTGCTGTATCTGCAACACAACAGAAAAAAGTGTATGACTTCATGCTGGCATAAAACATATCTCTTAGCTTTTATTAATGATGTGTTCGTTACATTTACCATTCACTTTTTCAAAAGAGCATGTGATGTCATTACGTATGTGGACGTGGTACGTATAATACGAGTGGGTCTGTTTTATCTATAAAACTGAAATCAAAGTTCTGCCTCGCTGTGACAGGATATTGAATATTGTTGGTCTGTGAACATAACAAAACATCTTCACTATAAAACATTTTTCAACAAAACATGTGACTAATTAATAGAGAACATAATCACCAAGAGTAATTAATATAGTTTGGTTTCTATATGGTTTCTAATTATTTTATATCTCCATAATAGTGAATAGTTACATAAAGCTTGAATACTTAATATATACACTCACTAGCCACTTTCTTAGGCACATCAGTCCAACTTCTTGTTAACCCTAATTGGTCAAATTACACGGAGACAAAGTTGAAACAACCTGCTGGAGGTCAAACTGAGCATCAGAATTAGGAAGAAATGGGATTTAAGTGACTTTGAATGTGGCCTGGTTGTTGGTTTTGAACGTTTTGGATGTCCTCTGTACCCAATAAAGTGGCCAGTAAGTGTACATATTCACATCACAATCCAATAGTCCTATATAATCCATTCCTTTCACCAATTATGTTACTTACTTTGGAGGCCATCCTTTCCACTTCAGCAGATACTCCACATTTCCCTGCGGAGACATTAGGGTTTCATTAGGTTCAATCTCAGTGACACAGTGGTTTATCCCACACACACAAACACACACACACCAAAACATTTATACATCCTATAATAAACCTTGACATTACGAGCTGATGTGACCAACACCAAATTCAAATGAGGAGATAAAATGAGTCAGATTTTGTCAAAACTTCACATAGTAAAATCTATAACTACTTGGCTGGAAGAATTCAGGAAGTAGAAATTATGGAGTGGATCAATTATGGAAGATGAATCTCGTTGATGGCAAAACAATCAAGTTTATTGGAGATCATTCTGATTGTTGTCCTTTTTTCTTACTTCTTCTTTGTCTTTTCCTTTGTTGTTTGTTTGTTTGCTTCTTTCTTTATTCTTTCTTTTTTTAAATTTATTCTGGTTTTATCGCACTCAATAATGTTTTGTATTTTGTTCCCTTAGATGAACCATAAATGTGGACTGAAAAGCAGTGTGTGTGTGTGAAAGCAACACAATCTACACCTGTTAAAGTCAACAATATCTTAATTTTTACCTCTTAGTGACACGGGAGCTGGTACATTTGTGTAACCTTTTTCCAGAAACAGCTACACACTCAGCAAAGTCAGAGTTGAATGATGTGGGAAAACCTCATACAAAAACCCTGAACTATCCCTTTAAGACGAATTTATTGATGGAAAAATAACTGGAGACTGTTTTTTTCTGTTGACATTTTGCTAGAAAGAAAACAAAACTGTGAAATAAATAACCTAACTGAACCTTCAGAAAAAACACACAGGGGAAGATGTAAATGAAGTTCACACAATAATATTTATTTAAAATGTACCTATCTTTAAATCATTCAAAAAAATATATGGTTTTCATGCAAGGATGGGGAGAAAAGGTGTAAGGGAAGGACAAGGGGTGGAGAGTTATATCATTCTTGTGAGTAGGAGTCTGTAGCACGGATGCCGGTCCGAAAGGTGTGGATGTGGGCGGACATCACCACCAAGCACAGGAATTCTCCTCAGCTTTCCAGAAGGAGCTTGTGGTACAGAGCGGTCCTCCTCTCTCCTCCTCTTCCTACTGTCCACAGAGGAGCGACTTCCATGCCGATGGCTCAGCATGTTGACGTTGTCTGGTCGACTGATGGACTGAGAGCTCTGAGGCGCCGGACGTGCATGTTGCACCTGCTTGTGTGCGAGTGTCGTGGTGGTGTTATACCCCACGATGCTCTTGAAGTCATTCACAGCCAGTCGAAGAAACCTGTTGGGGATGAGGTGATCGGGGGAGACATGTGACTTTGTGCAGGTGAAGCAGGAGCGCTTCTGTGAGTCTAACAGTGCACTTCGGATACATTCATCGCAGTAACTGTATCCGCAGCAGGGCGTGGTGACGGCGTCTCTTATTAAATCGTTGCAGATTGGACAGAGAAGTTCTTCAGGAGCTGGATGTGAACTGACCTTCAGTGATGGCGGTTTGGGTGGAGCACTGGGTGGAGCACTGGGTGGAGCACAGGGAGTATGCGTCTTCTTCTCTCGTGCGTACACTTCTGCATGTATGGCAGGTATCATATATTCTCCAGTGCTGGTTAACATGGCCCCTTTGGTTCCTGATTCCACTTTCACCATGAAGCTGCGAGGAATACCCTTACTGGTCTTCACAGGCTTAGGAACCTCTCCATTCTGAACCTGGACCATCAGCATGGGGCAATGCTTAATGTAGTGACCCGGCTTTAGACAGCGAAAGCAGGTGTAGTTGGCAGGTGGAGGTCGAACTGTCCCCTTGGAGTAATACATAGAGCCATATAGTGAGCTGGACTGATGCATCATGGCTGTAATCTTGTCTTCCTCTGATGCATTTGTATCACAAATGTCGGCAGTCTTGAGAAGTTTAGCGAGTGGCAACGCACGAGAAGATACAGCAGGTGTAGAAGACGGTGTGTAACAACGCTCTCTGCGTGAAACAACAATCTTAGGCACCCTGCCAGCTGATTTCCCGCCAACAACTGGAACGCGTCGTACTATCACAGACGAGTATATCGGGATGTGAGCGTCACCATCTGTATATTCCTCTCGAGACTGTGCATCTGTGATCTGCAGGTCACAGTGTGTTGGGCTGAGCCGCTCCTGCACCATAATCTGCCTTTTGAGCTGGTTGAGGGTGATGTGCAGCCCCTCGAACTTGACTGTGTCGTAGCTCAGTTTGGAAAAAAACTTGTAATGAACACACAGCATCTTTGCAGGTGAGTCAATCAAGTGCAGAGAAAAAAACTAAAACACACTTGGCATGAAAATAAAATATACAAATAAAATACAGTAGGAGCAATAAAACTAGCCTCTCTCTCTTCTCAATTCGTGCTGAGTTGTGCTTCTCGTGGAAGTTACCTGTAGCAGTAGGCAGCTGGCAGATAGACTAGCACTTAGAATATAAATGATGATGTATCAAAGGACACTAATTTGATGACGTATCAAAGGATACTCGTGCCTGTTATGAATTTGATGACGTATCAAAGGACATTCGTGTCATTGAATTTGATGACGTATCAAAGGAAACTCGTGCCTAATATGAATTTGATGACACGCGCTTGAAAATAAACGTGTGACGTATCATCATTTTTAAGTTCACACACAAATGAGTGTTTTATGAATATGATCTCAGATAATAATTAAGAGGTTTTCTTACACCCTCCCCAGCGCTGTAGGTTTTAAAAATAAAACGAACTAACTAACAATAATATTACACCGATAAACGAACCACAACATAACGTTAGCAGCTTTGCTAACGTTAGCGACTTAGCTAAATTGCCAAAATACAGAGATAAACATACAGATAAGAGCTTCGACATAGTCTTTATCAGCAAAAGTGCAAAAAAGTATAGTTAATACCTTAGATATAATCTTTGTCGGCGAATGTTGAGATGTAAATGATTCGTATGGATGGCTAACGTTAGAAACTTGATGGCAACATATCCTGGAATATCAACATTAAAACGTGACATTAATAGGAAAAATTAAAATTATTTATTTCACTCACCAAACAATGTGAATTCAAATCCAAGTTGGAATATTGCTTGTGTGTGTGATAGAGAGGTGAATCAGCACCTTTCAAAGTGCTGGCACTTCAAATAGTGATATTTTTATTTACATGTAGATAGTCAGTGAATAATATTAATATATTTGCAATACAATTTGGCATGGTTACGGTAGCAGTTACACCAAACATGGTTTGTTTTACAAAATGTTGTCTTTCCTTTTCCGACAGTCAACAAATGTCCCAAAAACTTATTAAGTGTGGTTCTATGAGGTTGTGAAATCAATCTACATTCCAGCTTAAGTCTATGATATCTCAACAATATTATTAATATAAATTATAATATAAAAATATATTTTTACATCCTCTGCTGCAGATAAAAACCCAGATTTTTTTGTTTTACAGCCAACATAGTCTAAAGATATCATATAATTTATTGTTTTTTTGTTACTGTATTTTTTTGTTGTTGCTGTATTTCATACACTCTTTTCAGCTATATGGCATTCATGGTTCCTTTAGGAGAACAAAAAACAATACAGAATATAGTCAAATATAATCAAAATAAATTCAAAGTAATAAAACATTTACAGAAAGAAAGGAAGACATGAATTCTCATTTCTGTCTTCATGCGTTCCACTTAATTTGGATTGGCTCCACTTTCTGCTCTTTTGCTGAAAACAGGAAGACTCTGACTGGCAGTTCTGTTACTGAGTAAATATCACAAGCCGACCACGGTTTTCAATCTGAAGCCAAACTTTGTTATCACTCGAGGTATTTTTGAGGGAGTTTATAAAAAGGAAAAAGAGGAACAAAATCAACAGGCTGTATTATTAAACCATGAACAGCCTCAACATTATTCAATGTAGATATTCTGCATTCGCTGGAGCATTTTTTTGGCTCTTTTAATATGTTTTTTATAGAATCAGAGGAAACATCAGTGACGTCAGTGTCCTTCAACTCAAACAGCAAACAGACTCAGGACAAGGTGAATTAATAAACAGAACATATCACATGTTCATTTGCAGCAGCACAATAACAACACACGTTAAACAGTGGGACAATGTGTGTATTTCAACTTAAATTAAATGGTAATTATTAACTTTGGTGCCTACAGTAAATTAATGATCTGGATATTACTTTGGAAAGAACTTATCAAAAAACGTTCTACTTATTACCACAGTATTACTGCATTTATTACCAAGATATTGGCTGATATTAATTGTAAACACTGTAGTCTATCCATTGTTATTTCCAAGCTATTAGTTTGAAAAATATGTCCTTATTGACACGCTATTACTATTGTTATTACCTGGCTAATGTCAATAACGTGATTTTACTGTGATATTATCTCTTATTAACACACTGTTGCTATTGTTATTACCTGGATATTGGTTATAACATGACATTACAGTGATATAATCTCTTTATTAACACAACACTACTCCCATGTTATTATTTGGACACCGTATTGCTATTATTACCATTTTATTAGCTGGTTAATGTCAATCTGTGTCAATATGTCGATATAATCTCCGTATTAACACACAGTTGCTATTGATATTGTCATGTTATTACTTGGAGATTGTAAATAACATGGTATTGCAGTGGATATTCTCTTCTTATTCATGCACAGCTACTATTATCACCATTTAATGACCTAGCAAATGTCAATGACATGATATTACTTTTATTATATGACATTATCTTATCTTATTAACACACTGTTAGAAATGTCATGACCTGGATAATCAAAATGACATTGCATTAATGGGATATTATGTCTTTATTAACACACTGTTGCTATTGTCATTACCTGGATATAGTACATAACATGATATTACGGGTATATCACCTCCTTATTAATACACTATTATTCGTATTATCATTGTTATCAAGCTATCACCTGGATATTATGTTGGAAATAACATGGTATTATTGTTACTTATTAATAGAACATTCTTACTACCAAGTTATGACCTGATTTTACTTATGAAAACATCATGATGTCACTGTAATATTACACACCTATTCCAATACTACACCACACTCTATAGCCATGTTGCTGCTGTTTTTGTTGTTGTCAGAAGTAGTAGCCTCCTCCACTCTCGCTCTTTCTCTCTCACACACACACACACACACAAACACGAACGTCAGTGTTTACCTTCCGAACTCTTTTCTTGACGATCGATTCCACGGCAAACACTTGCTCTCCAATCGCTGACAGCTCCATCTCTGAGCTTTTAGATGCGAACACTGTGCTAACATTCAGCGGGGGATGACAGCGTTTCTCCCCGGGGCTTTTTCTTCTCCTCCTCGCTTCCCCGTGTTTCCTTCTCTCCTCCTCTCGCACTTCAGGAGCTCATGTATGCAAACATGCTGCTCTGTGCTGGATCTTACTGCGCGTCCGGTGACTTCACAAAAATCTGCGACACATCTGCTGCACACCGCCAACGCGCGCGCCCGCCGCCGAGAACGCGCTCTCGAAGAGTGGACGCGCACCACCAGCAGCTTCATCACACCAGGGGGGCTTTTCACGAGAGAGGGGAGGGGCCCCAAAGGACATGACCCTGACCCCTGACCTGAAGCAGAGCATATAAAAATATCATTTCAAGATTATTAAGGGAAGAGTATTATGGTATGAATTCTGAGAAGAAAAAGTCAGAATTCTGAGATTAATGTCAGAGAAAAAGATCAGAATTCTGAGATTTAAATCAGAAAAAAGGTCAGAATTCTGAGATTAAAGTCAGAATTCTGAGATTAAAGTCAGAATATTGAGGGAAAAAGTCAGAATTCTGAGGGGAAAAAGGCAGGTGAAAAACACTGATTTGAAGCAACAGTTTTTCATGTTTTAAAAAGGACCAGAAACGAATGAGTCAAAATGTATGTAGAAGCAATAAGTGCAGTGAACACACCCACACCACATCTTATACATAAAGTGCCATTATAAGCTTTTTTATTCTTTTATATGCAAAAAAAAATTGAAATAAAAATAAAATAAACCAAAAAAAAAAAAAAACAGAGATAATCAAGATTCCATTTAAACAAAAAGAGCCAAACAGATTGTCATGGCAAAAAAAATAAAAATAAAAGTTGAATGCACTTGTGAGACACGAGTAATGACGTGAATGCGTGCAAAGACCCCAACCCTGTTGATGTTTCACTTGAACGTGACACTAAACGTCTGCAGACCGGACTGGAATCGAGTTTCCTTTAAAAAAAAATAAGGCATGCACCATTTAAAACAAAAAACAAAAAAAATACATCATGTGATATCATCTTTATAAAAAAAAAAATCATTCAAATAACATAAAGTCCTTGGCTGCACACGTGAGAACATCAGCAGGAGATTATTAGCTAATCTGGGGGTTGAGCGTCAGCTGCTTCTCCTCTAACTTTAGGACTGGTGCTTTGGAAAAAATCTCCTGAAATGGCATCGAACTGCACAGCCTCGCTTAATCTTTCAGAGCAACACATATATTTATATATCATTTCTTTTCTAATGTAAACAAGTTAAGGCCAACATTGTCGTGAACACACAACACTTGTTTAGGTACAAATCTGATCCGAGAACCACAACGACGGCGACACTTTCATTAAAGCCCATTTCACAATAAACGACCAACACGACTCACATCAGTCAACATTCACCTGTCTTTCCACTTATTTTCTTTCTTTTTTAAATCCAATACTCAGTCGTACTGCACTGTCTCTCAAACCGACAGCTTTACTTTACACCAAAACAACCCGCAACTAAAAAACTTCACTGATCACTGTGGACTGTAGTGAGACAGACTCCGCGGGACAAACTGCGACGTCCTGTCAGAGCTGGATTTGGCAGGTTTTTTTTTTAAGAGAAAGAGGAGGAGCTCAGCGGAAGTTTCCCTCTTCAGCGGTGCTACAGAGGGAAACAGAGGTGGAAATCCTTTGGACAAAAAGAAGGACCAAATTAAGTCTCCTCTCAAATTATATTTGGTGGTTGTAAACAAACAAGTGATATGACAGAATTAAAGTTAGTTTACTGAGTTTTTGAAACTGCAAAGTGGGAAATGGTTCTCATCAGCAGATTAAGTCTATTAGTTACCACATAACATCTACACTACTGCCGCTTTTCCACTACATGGTCCCAACTCCCAGCTGTCGCTAAATACACCAGAATCCTCTGTTAAATATTGAGATTTTGACCTTTGCTAAATGTTGGGAGATTAACTTCTTTAAGTCATTTTAATTGATCTACAGTTTGGTCACGCACTGTATCGGCTTAGCTCGCTTGGAACCTCGCCAAAGCAGGTACTAAAAAAACAGGTACCAGGTACTATCGCTAATGGAAAAGCGAAAAAAAACAAAAAACATGCCAAGCTGTGCTGAGTCGTGCCGGGGCCATGTAGTGGAGAAGCGGCAAAAGGCTGCAACCATGGACTGTACATAACAAAAAAAAAGTTTCCATGCAAAAGCCAACGCAGGAGTAGCAATATACTGAACAGCCACCAGAGGGCGACTACCATTGGTTGTCCATTTGAATGGAAGTCAATAATTGAACGCTTGTGTTGTGCAATAAGGAGCCTGGTTGCAAACCGTGATTCTGGAGGCTTCAAAAACAGGATATCAGATTCTTATGGGTGATGTGTACACCGAGTGACAGACTTTTTCATCAAATATTCCTGATTGCTTGTCTTAAAAGACGACATGAAGCAGCAAACACTTAAACTTAAAAGATATTTTCATTTTCTGACCATCGACTCATACTGTAGATTAACCAGATTATGTTTTTTTTTATGTGCTGCACACGACAACTGCACCAACTCAATCTGCTGATGAGCCTTTTGGAATTATTTACTAAACCTTTAACTATTGAATTTGAATTTTTTACATACACAGTATAAATGTACTAAAGGATCATCATCGTCATTAGAATTGATGATATCTTTGATCACAACCGGATTTCATTCCTTTATACCCTAAACATTCTCTCGCTTTATGGTATTTCAATCCACATTTTACATTCATTTTACAGCAAGATCTTGTATAATACGATAGCGTTTGACCCCCTATGTTATCAATAAATCCAGATTATCAATAAAGCTAAAGTCTGGACTCTGTGGTGACCAATCCATGTATGAAAATGACGACTCATGCCTTCTAAACCACTCTTTTTACAATTTGATAAATCATGACATTGTTCTATTAGAATAAGCCTGAAAAATCTTGTCAGCTGACCTTTTTTAGGAGGAGGGCATGCTGAACTTTGTCCTGAAAAACCCAGATTAAAACACAGGCTTGTACAGCACAGATTTTTAGAGTATTTGACTTGTCTTTTTTGGGCTGGGAAGTGTACTGTAGTTGCCAGTTGGAAAAAGCAAGAAATGGAGGGGGGGGAAATGAGGCAAAACCTCCACTAGAGGGAGTGCTTGGCCTGGGTGTTGCATTGCTTTGTTGCCTTGTAAAACTGTTGTGACAGCACAGCCTCTGCTGATTGCAGGCTCAGTCTGTACCGGAAAAGAAGTGTTTGAAAAGGGGGTGAAATAGAAAATTGGCAGCGTGAAATATCACCGATGTGAAAACAGCGACTGAGAGGAGGAAGAGGAGGAGTGAGAAGGAGTCACGCTGTGGCAAAGAGAGGGGGGCACACTTTGGTGAAAGAGAAGGACGGAGGTGAATGCACAGATAGAGGGAGATTCACGACGTACAGGTGGACACGGAAACACGCCGACACGGTAATGAACATCACGATTAAAGCAGGGAGAGTCACTGACGGGGGACGGGGCAGATAAACGGCGTTCTGCCTGAATCTCCATGACTTTGCAAATATGAACAATAAAAAGAAAAATCAACAGTGTCAAAATTGACACTGAAAAATAGTCATTATATATATATATATATATATTTATAAAAACACAAAAAAAGAGCAGAAACAGAATAATAAGTCTGTGATTCTCCCTGTAAAGTGTTTGTTTCCTTCACTGCTTTGCATCTCATCAGATTAGAGCCCAGCAATGGTCGTGTAAACAAAATCCAAAAAAAAGGAGCCAAAAAAAAAAAAGAAAAAGTCTGTAGGTGTGTATCCGCGTGTCTAGCAGCGCACGCTTCTACTTCCTCTCCCATTTTGTCCTGGGATTATTGGCCTGTTGGGACATCTGTGAGCGGCTGGTTGAACCGTTAGCCGTCGGAGCGCCACGTTTGATGCGCCTCCACTTCCTCCGAGACGACCAGCAGGAGTTCACAGTTCTTCCCTCGCAGCTGCAGGCGCAGAAACTTCCTAGGTTGTGTTCAAAAACAAAAAGCCACAGTTATGAAGCTGGAAGAAAACTTAAAAAACAAAAATTAAACAAAGAGGTTGTTTAGAATTAGTAAACCTGCTTCATGTAGACAACCAATATAAACCACTTTGGGAAAACAATGATGTCTTTGTCCCACCTCTCTCTCGCTTTCTTCGTTGTCGTGGTTGTCATCCTCCTCTCCTCTGTGTTATGTCTACACACTTTATGCTAACTTTTACATTCTTTCCTTAGTCGCTCTGCTTTGGTTAATTCTGTCCACTACAGCGCCACATTCAGACCTGGCATACGTACTACAGCATTTAAAGTCATTTTGGGGGGTATTTTCTGCTGTTTTTAAATAACGACAAAGAAACAGATTACGTTTTGTTCCGTTTCTGTGTGGATAGGGCCTAAAATCTGTGTCTGCTTCAGTCTCAGATATCTTAAGAATATGCATGTAGCTATGTCTCAAACAGGGAACTGAAGTGTGCAAACCACTCACTCTCCCACACTAAAGTCCATTGAGAAAATCAGTGATTGTACATAACGGCACACAGGAGTTGTTGATCCACTGCTGCCTCCGTCAGTACATTTAAATGTTTTTTTTTTTTTGTCACTTCAGTGTTTGAAATCCATGATTAAGTTTTACCAAAAAGAAAAGGCACAAACTTGCCGAACAAGGCAGCAGTGGACCAGCAATTTCTGTGTCTCCAGCGAGATGAAGTGACACAAGTGACACAATTTGTATCTGTGTGTCTCTGCTGGCAGTTGTGTTCTTCAAAAAAAAAAAACAACCCTGCACTATATTACTTGAACCCTCAATTACATTTTTCTTTGGGGCACATGAGCTCCATTGGAACATTTCCCTGACATTCTGTCACCATATGAACCTGGTGATAACTCAACAATAGCCTTGTTACACTAGAAATCTCTCTCACTAGAGCAATAGCTTCACCAGAGCAGAACAAGCCTCCATTTACTGTGTAATTCTCATGGTGGAAATACAAAAAAGAAATAAGGAAGTGATGAGATAACCTGATAACAGTTGTCATGGTGAGCACATGTCCACCCAACCACAAACACACACACACTCACACACACACACACACACTTCACACCGTTCCCACCTAAGCTCTTCCGGGTTGCCGATGGGTTGAGGGCTTCGCAGCTTGGAGTCCAGGTTGTAGTAGACTCCTCCCACCTCTCTGACTCCAATCCAGTGCTGGCGTTTGAGTGGCAGCCGGAGCGGCCCCCAGCGCAGGTTGGATGGCACATTGAGAATGAAGCCTGTCACGTTGGTAAGCTTGATGCTGCCGACGTCCCTGGAGGAACAAAAACCATGTTTACTCTTTGTACTTCCATCTTGAGAAATTAGAAGGAGAAATTTCGGGATTTGAATTGGGTCAGAGCCTAATTTCATGTATGAAAATAAACTTAAAACAACTTCATACATCCCTCCATTTTCTACACCTCTAATCACATAAGGGTCATCTGACATAAGTGGGTCCAACTGACCTAATCCTAATCTGCTGTTTTTGTCTTAAAGGAGTCTCAGTCACGAAAAGAACATGCAAACTCCACACAAGGCCCGAACCGTGATCCGAATCGGTGACCTTCTTGCTGTGAGGCGACAATGCTAACCACTGTTCACTGTGAATCCCGGGTAAGATGCAAAGTTTGTGTGCTTTAGCTTTGTGTTCCCACACTTCTAACGCTTCGCAATCTCAAGGTTATTATCCATCTTGAGTTTAGAAGGACAAAAAAAATACGTACAATGTTTAGTTTTTACAAACTAGAAAGTCCTCAGAGAGTAAATACCACTGCAAATATCTATCCTGCGATGTTTAAGAATGCAAAAAGTAAAATAAAAAAAACCCTAAAACAAACAACTTTTGAAGTAAACATTCATGTGTAAAGAGTATTTTTGCGGTGAGCAAACAATCTTTAATTTATGGATTCTTTAGTTAGAAACTTAAAACAGATCTCCAAGGAATGCTTACACTACCACCAGTTACAGGTTTACTCCCCACCGCGTTGCATCAGTCAGCAGCGCCGAGCAGGAGTTGTTGTTTTTGTCTCTCGATCAGAGGGGGCAGCTTTGATTTTTGTTTCCTGTTTTGGCCGAGACAGAGGAACGGGAATATGGCTTTTCTGATAACATTAATGTTCTCCCGATAAAAGTAAAGTCTGTGGCTGTTATTGTTGTCCAACAGCAACAAACAGGACTAATGATGATGGTGGAGGGGCAGCAGGAACGCTGATAAAAACCGCCTCGGACTGTCAATTGACAGAAATGCTGACTAATCAAAGAGTTTGTTTGAGACCCAACAACTGATTAGATTTGCTGCAGTGCAAAGGAGGACACAGGGAGAAGTTTTTTCCAAAATATTAAAGTTGTTTATGTTTAAAGCATTTGAATGCTCGAATATGCATTATTTCCGACATACTTCTTTTTTCCCTCAGTCTATGGGAAAATGCTCTTTTCACTCTTGGTCCATGACCGTAAATGACCGGCCCGTGTTGAAAATATCTTCCGGGTCAGGTGTAAACATTGCTGTAGCCAGAGTGACAATGGTGTTGCTTGTGCTACACCAATTTGAGCCAAACTAGCCTTTAGGCGGACATGTTACATATGGAAATCAGGCATGGAATGTAAATGTGGCATTTGAGGAGCAGTGTTTTTCGTGTGGAGAAAAGGACTCCCCCTGTTTTAAACGCACAAAAAAGCTATGACCCTTCAGTAAAAAGAAAAATAATCCAAAAAGAAGCTTATGGTTATCACGATATTCAGGCCGCATGGATTTATTTAGATTTTATGGGTGTAAAATTGTCAAAAAACTTTCAACGAGTGAGTTCTTCTGCCCCTTTTTTCCAAGATAACTTCAACTTTTCGATATCTGGTAGTTATTCAACCGTTTAGGAATTAGGGTGCTGAGAAGCTGACGTCACAACCGCGTGTAAATCTCCGTCTGTGATTGAGCGATCATTGCGCGGAAGTCCTGAGGGGCTACCGTAATGACAAGTATATGGGTGCAAAGCTCTATTTCTCTGCTTTCCGGTATCCATCCACCCTTTACCGCTTTATCCTCCACATGTTGGTCATGCAGGGGATGCTGTAGCAATCTTAGCTGACATGATGATGAATTTTCGAGATATTAAAGGTCTAGGGAGTTACGGTAATGTACGCATGCCAATGGACGTAACAGAAGGGTGAAACAGATGTTCCTGTACTGCAGATGTCACAGCCTAATCGTGCATATTCTTTAAAAAGAAAATTGAAAAACATCAGAGACAAATATAGATTGTTTTGTTTCCTTTGGTTTAAGATATGCCTGACCCTCACACTGACCTCTCAGGGGAATATCTTAGGTCAGAGGTCGTATATACACTGTACAAGTAGTGACGGTTATTTTTACGACAAGCTCTAAATACTGTACCTTCTTTTATCCCACCAAACTGCCTCAAACCCTCGGGTCTGCAGCGCTGCCATGATGACATTTACGTCGTAGTTCCCGTTTCCCAGCATGCTCTTCTTGTGAGGCGTCACCAGAGTGCTGGGAGAGAGCCTGCAACAGGACCACAGTAAAGATGATTCACGACACTTTTGGTGTTTGAGTTTCACAACGCTGCAGTCAAAGCCATGGACTCGGACTGGTGAAGTAATGAAGATATGTAGAAATTCTGGTTATTTTCCAACCAGAGTATTAAAAATAAATAAATACCAGAGTGAATCATGTCAGACGGGAACCACCACGGCGTTGAGTGATACTGGAAAAGTTCCTTCTTTGTCTATTTTTACATGACTTTAGATTAGTCAACTATTTAGATAGCTCATCAGTTTGAATGTTTTTTCAAACATCATCATTTCCAAGTGTGGGAAACAATAATCAACATTTTTCCCGTTTTTCGATTGATCGAGAACATTATTGACAGATTATGAAAATAACTATTAGTTGCAGCTCTAATCTAGGTCAGTAACAGCTGTCTGGATATAATAGAGCTACTGTATTTCACACAGATTTCAACTTGACAGCAACTTTATATATTGTTATGTCTTGGTTCAAGAGCTCACCTCTGGTATATCTCCTGCAGGGTGTCTCGACTGAAAGCTGTCCCGTCCTGGAAGACGTTGTTGAGTGCATGCAGGGCACACAGCTCCCTCCGCTGCTTCTCGTGATAAATGGGTGGAGGTGTCAGAGAGGATTGAGTAGGTGCTGGTGGGGTGAGGGAGGAGGAGGAAGATGAGAGATCCTGCTGTTGCTGCTGCTGCTGCTGCTGAGAGTCCCTGGGATCCCTACTCCTCCTTTCCTCTGCTCCCACGACCACCACCTCTCCTCCTCCACCGCCGCCTCCACCTCCTTTCTGCTTGCTAACCTTCCAGGGCATACAGCCCAGCTCCTGCAGGCCGCCTCTCCCCTTCCCTTTCCACTCTCCGGCCGGGTACGGAGCACTGCCCATCCCTGGATGTTCACCTGCGCCTCTGCCTCTGCCACCTCCTCCCACCCCGCCACTACCTCCACAACTACAACTTTTAGGACGCTACATTTGCATCACGGCAACCATTGCTATAGCAACCTCTCAGCCACTAGGAGGAGAGGAGCCTGTGTGTCTCCGCGTACGGTTGAGAGAGAGGTGGTGGTGGGGTGGGGGGCGGCGGGGTATGTGAGGTAAAAGAGACCTGTCGTTGTTTAACACAGCAACACCTGCTCTCTCTGAAGGATGAACGTGAGGAAAGGTCACAAGGAGGGTGCGGACAATGACTGGAACTTCAGATAGGATTGGCAGAGGAAAAACAAAACAAAAAAAACACACTCCAGATTAGAATAACTCCACCAGCCACGCCGCAGTGGCGTCAATCAAAGAGCCACTGGTTGATCCCTGTACGTTTCCACTTCCTCCATTCTCACTGGGTTAGCGTGTGTTGACAGCTCTTTCCATCCAGTCACTGAGACTATATAGCTTTGCACTTCTTTCCATCAGCTGACTGGCTGCTGACCATAAAGGCCTCGCTTCCACTGGAACAGATGCAGCAGGAGTCTGACACCGAGCCTGAGGAACACCAGGGAGAAAAGCCGTTAGTTTTGTTGTGGATCTGTAATTTAGTTACACCACTCTCAAACTGTGGTACGTGTCCCACCAAGTGCTGCGCGAGCTTCCTCTGATGGTCAGAAATACTGCTCTAACTGTTCTACTGTATATAACAGGGTATGTGATCAGAGTGGAGATGACGAAGTTTGACGGGAGTGTGTAGAAAATGAAACAAATAACAAACAATTAATAACAATTAGAGTCACCTTATCTCTCACCAGTGTGTGAAGTATATGTGAGGAAGAGGAGGATGATGAGAGATAAATCTGCCTCCTGTGAGAATTCCGTAGCCGACTTTGCTCAGTCTATTTACACCACTGTATTTTTACTCTCAGAGCTGAGTATTTTCTCAGGTGGTACTTGGTATAAAACGTTTGAGAACCACCAAGTTACACAAACAAAAGTGACCAACCTACTGCAAGTGAACAGCAGCTAGAAACAGTGAAATAATTGGTTCTCAAATGGGGGTCAGTGGCACAACTTTTCACATAGGTCCACTGAAGGTGATTTTTTATGATTTTGCAATAGCTCACAAAATAGTTTAATATATTGTCATATTATTCCAAGAGATATGCATGAGGGGGGTGGGATGAATAAAGGAATGAATATACAACATTCTATCATGTAAATTGAGAACCTCTGCATTGAACAACCTCTTTTTGTTGTTGTTGACAGATGAAGCTGCTACAGTGCTGTCTAAGAAGAAGAAGAAGAAGACGAAGAAGAAGAAGAAGATAAACATTTGCAGCAGTGTGTGCTGTGTATAAGAGGAAGCAGGCTACTCAGTACGCTAGCAAAAAAAACATGACAATAGCACAGAATCATACACTCACATTACACAGACAGCGTCACAGACGAATGTCTGCTGTTAGACTCAGGAACCAAACACACAGGTGGAGATAATTCCATGACAGTAACAGTCACATTTGTACTTGTGGCTCTTCTTCTACGAGACACAAAAACACAAGCTGCTCTGTGTGTGTGTGTGTGTGTGTGTGTTTTACGCCTCATAACTTGGTCTTGTGTCGCCGCGAGGACTCACCTGGTTACGTTAACTTCCGGTGGTGAAACAACACGAATGTGCTAACGAAGCGCTGTGAGAAACAACAAAAAAGGTTAAGAAGCCAGAGTGAGTGTGAATGTGTCTCTCCTCTTTTCCCAAAGCCTCCTCTCTCCTTTGTCTCTGACACTTTTTTCCTGCTCTCTCTCTCTCTCCTTCTCTCGCTCTCTCTCTCTCGGACATGCGCAGTACCGTCTGGCTCCATGTTGCTCTCGCCGCCTGCGTCACAGCAGACAGGGGAGGAGCACTTCCTCCCCTCGGACGCACAAACCCCACATTTTACTCTTAATTCTCAACTATACAGTAATGTAATCAGTGTGTGAAGTGGGGGGGAATTTTCCCTTCGTCCACATGAACGTCCACGTGTATGCCTGTGTTACTAAATCAATATGAAAACATCCATTAAAATACAGGGCCTGCGCAAGTGTTTATGGGGCCTTGAAATGAATTTGTTTCTGGGCCCCACCACCACCACCACCACACACGTACACCCTAATACCACTAATGCTATAATAATTCTGGAAATTGCCCTATGTTTACTTTATTTTCTGGATTTAAATTAGTAAAAGTGATAAACTAAGTAAAACTGACTATAGGTAGTGAGCAAAACACATTTTACTCTTAATTCTCAACTGTACTGTATGTCTGTATTATTAAATCAATATGAAAACAAGATGGACTTGATTTGGGGGTGTCCCACCACCTCAGAGTAAGCACACACACATACACCCTAATCGCACCACAGGATCATTTTGTGACACGCTGGGAGCACCGGCCGCAAGTCGCCGTATTTTACACAGAAGTAACAGGCTTTTCTTTTCACCATGATGTTGCACTCTGTTGTGGAAACGTCTGCAGATTAGAAAACGTCGTCTTGCGTGGTTTCACAGCACACCATACGGAGACCGGACATGTTTATGTTTACTTGTTAACTTGTACCGTTTACCGTAGCGGTGAAGCAGTATGGTGTTTCTTCTCTGCAGACGTTTCCACAAAAGATAAAGTGTCGCACAGCTCCTAGTGTCCATGGCATCCAACGTCATCCGGAGAGTCTCAAGCATCAGATGCGAGGAGCTCAGATATCTGGGAGGGGCTCAGAGAAGAAGTCATGAGTCATTGTGCAGATTTTATCAATAAATGCAGTATGGAATATCACAGTATCACATGATGATACACATTTTTATTACATCAAATTCATTTTTTGGTTAATTGTCCTTTCTTAAGCAAAAATATCCATTCAGGTCAGTTTTCACTGCGGAATTCAAGCTGCAACACAAGGAATCCAGCGGAAACAATCGATTCATATGCTGCGTGTAATGTGGGTCAATAAAGCTGCTACTAAGACACATATTTGCCCTTGAGAAAAAGGCAGAGTGCTACCTAAGAAATGGACATGTTGTTTTCAAGTGCAGATGGAGAAAGTTGATCTCTGGGTTCACGTATTTATAAGTTATCTTTGATGTTTTCCTCAGATTTATTCTCTTCAGATTTATACCTCTTCGAACAGTAAGAGTTAAGAGGAGTTTCTCTTTGTATTCAGCAAAACAACACAAACATATAAAGATAAATGACTTTTTTTTCCGTGCTTCCCTCTGTGTCATGGTCAAGCTCAGACTTGTGGTGACAAGAGGGTGTGGAGGGCAAATTACTTTTTCATCACCCACTTCCCGCAGCTCCTTCTGGACGATCCCTAAGTGCTCCCAGGCCGCAGCTGCATCTCTATTTCAGTGTGAAACGTGCTTTCGTTAATATCCTCTCTTTTTCCAGGTTAGAGTTCAGACTCTGACCACAGAAACGCAGACGTGGGTGTCTTCTTCGCTGGCGCTTCTGCATCATCATGCGCCGGACAAACCCATGTGGTTCAACTGAAGGTCAGCCTGAAGGTCATTTGTAGTTCGAGTCATTAAAGGTACAGTGGGCAGGATTATTTTCCATAATAACCTCCTGGCGTCGTGTAAATCAAGTCATCTGGCTCCGTTTACAGCTTTTACAGGAGGTTTTGACCAATAATAACTCTGCGATCAGGCCTTTTCAGTGGAAAGATTGTAACTTAGGCACAGACAACAACTTTCTATATTACAAAGAAACTCAAAAAGTGACATTAAATAAAACATGTGTCAATATGGGTGGAGAGTTTTAGAGATGGAGTTGCAATCCCAAAAAACCTGCGACTAAAAGTCAATAATTATCTATTGATCCCACATACTCCAGCTTGCTTCCAGGGGAGGAATCATGATTGGGGGGGGGGGGGGGGGGGGGGGCGACGATGTAGTAGCAATAACAACAACAAATACGTAGTTTGTGTTAGGGGTTGTCATTTTTAAGACTTTATAATGCAGAAAAGTTCCATATTGTATCTTTAAAATGGGATCATGTTCATCCTACAATTATGTCGGAAAACTTTCTCTGAAGCTGCACAAAGCTCCACAGAAGCTCCTGGACAAAGCACGAGCTGGGCTGCCGTGCTTTATCCCAATATGACTTTTTGTTCATTATACCCTGATCGTCTTTAAAGTTTGATATCCTTTATGAATTATAGAAGAAGGAGGCGGGTGACGCAGTGGAGAAGAGTATGAAAACACGAAGCACGAAGCTCATGCAAAAACATATGCAAAAACTGAAGAATTATGACGCATGAAAATAGTAAAATCTAATTGGTGTGACCATGATGTCCAACCAAAAGCATGTGTGGCACTCTGAGAACCAAAACGAACGCCAGCAGTAGTAAATTCATTTGGAAGAGCGGTGAACCAGCGGAGAGACGGAAATACCTCAGGCAGAGAATCAGTCTTGCACTAAAAATCAAAATTGCACGTTTGTTTTTGCACAGAAAGACACAACAGCAACACTAAACTCTTCCTCCTCCTCCTCCCCCCCCATGTTCACATGTGTCCCAGTTTTCTTGCCAGTGCAGATGCCATGTCAGTCAGCACCTCCTCCCTGAAGCGCTCCTCCCTTCTCTGCAGCTCGTGGACAAAATGCCCCCTCAGCTCTTTCATCTCCATCACACGCCCCACCAGCTGCCTGCTCGTCGTCCTCTGTGCCTCTGGGGGGCAGTCTGGCCTGTCGTCCACCAGTTCAGGCCTCTGCCCGCACAGAGACACAGTCCTTCTCAGATCAGTGTCCACATCCAGCAGCTGATCTACAGTAGTAGGTTTTCCACCCAGGAGGTCAACGTGGGTGAGCACAGGGATGATGTGCCCCAAGACCTCGTCTCCAAACAGTTCCATGGTGGCTTGGATCGCACGGTGAGCATCCTGGTTGATCCCCCTGCCAGAGTGTGGAGCCTGCAGCACCAGCAGGACGGCATGTGGTCCAGGACTGACCAGCTGAAGGCTCCTCAAAGCCTCCTTCGCTCTCCTGTTGCCCCCAAGCGATGGACCCAGAAGATCTGGGGTGTCGACCACTGTAACCTCTCTGCCGTCCACCACTGCCGTAGATTGGGTGCTTTCCATCAGAGGACCCACGGGTGATTTTCTGACTTTGCTGCCCAACAACGTGTTTGCCAGGGAGGTTCGTCCTCCTCCACTGGGCCCAAGGAGGATCAGCCTCAAACCTGGGTCTCTGGGACTGCCGCTGCCTACTGACCCCTGGGCTTCATCTCCAGATGATCCTGCAGAGGTAGACAGACAGATATAGATAAATGTGTACTTAATTGCTGTCATGGGGAACAAGGCTTGATCGATAAGCACACAACACCCGGGCAGACACACAAGATTCACACACAAAAGCATCACAGAAAATAAACAAATAAATAAATACATCAATAAAAGAGGAGAGTCAACCCAGACAACATTTCTGTGTGATTATCACTGTTAGCAGGTGAATGACGTTTTAAACCAATAAGAATGTGTGTTGTTATTTATAAACTTTAAACTTAACAACTGTTGGTTGTAGCATAAGAAGCACAATATTTAAATTATGAGGGTGAATAATCCTGGAGTCTTTTAAATCAATGTTGAAGCAACACTTGTTCCTGCAGGTTTTTGCCACCTAATAGTTTTTTGTTCTGGTCTGTCTTTTTACATGTACAGCAACCTTTGGTGGTGACAAAGACGCTTTAGAAATCAAACGTATTATTCTTATTCTTATAACATACTTACATTAGCAAAAAAAAGATTCTAACACTTTGTAAATCCATAAAAATGTCTATTCAATGTACATTAATTCATTTTGGTCGACTTTTAATACCGTCATCCATTGTGTTGTCTTCGGGAAGAACTTCATTGGCAAAACGTGCAACAAACGTCAATGAGACAACACACACAGAGGAACCAACCTGATTCAATATGTCAGTATCTTCAGGCTGTTTAAGAAATAATATTAGGCTTTTTCATCTTGTATTCTTGTGTGTTAATCGGAGTTGTAATTCGGTGGGCCTGCAGATGATTCTTCGGTTTGGAAATGGCTGCTTGAGTGTTTCCAGCTTGCTTTTCATGTCAAAAAAAAAGAACCTTACATGATGCCTTCAGCTCTGCTCCTTTGACATCAGAATAACTCTATTGTCTTGTAAAATAATATATTTTTCATCTGACTTTGTGTCACTGGCAGACACAAGGAATGCAGAACCAAACTTGTCTCAGCCTCTTGACGTGGAAGAAAGGAAGCTGGGAGTTGTACAACATACAACATAAGATAAAAAAATATCACTGACCTGTGATAGCTTTGATAACTGCTGACAGCCACTTGAACTTGTGGGAAATACCTGATGGAGGAAGACTTGTAAATTCCAGGCCTGTGATTTTACTTATTGTGCAGCTCTGTCCCTAAATGACTCCTGATCCCTTCTGTGTAGATACAACACTGCTGTCGTGTGTCTGCTAGTTTTTAAAGAAAAACTCCCTCTCACCACTTAAACTTATCCAAACTCACACTGCAAACATCTCCCTGCCTATGTTTACCTTTACTTAAAAAAAAAGTCAATTTGCTGCACAGGGTGAAAAACAAACCACAAGCACGGATCACTTACGTATGATGAAGCGCCACGCTCTCGACAGAAATTTAAACAGGTTCTGGATTCCTAAGACATAAATAGAAAAGTCAACATCCTGCCTGTTTTTTTTTTAAACATATATATATGTACAGCTTCATGTATGACATTAAAAATGGTTTATTATAAATACTGTTTATATTTTAATACCACGTATTGTTCCCACGAGGCGCCCCACCCAGCTCCACAGAGCTGACAGACCTGAGGCAGAAACCAAACATTATTTCACTCTGACAAACACGACAATCACGTTAGATTATTATTCCCCATTGCATCAGAGGTCAAGCGTCATGTGATGCAAACTCACCGGTTAAAGAGCAGAAAATTCGAATCGGCCAGCGAATCAGAGCAGGCAGAGCTGCGGGGAAAAGCATTTTTTTAATAGGGGGACTATAAAAGACAGAAGTTTATTCAATTTAACACGTCAATATTCTTTCAGGCCCCTACAATGAGTCTGGTAAAAACAACTGAAAAACAGGTCAAAGGAAGAATAAAGTATGTACAATAACACTAAGAAATAATACATATTTTTACACATGTATGCGCACATCTAAATAAATCAATATGTAAATGTTTTGTGATCTCCATTTGGTGTGAATGTGAAACATCAGCCTCTGATGAGAAACGTTCAATGCATTTTTTGAGTGGTAAATGAACGTTAACGGGTTTAACAGCTAACAGTTTAAGGCAGAGGTCTCAAAGTTGCAGGCCACAGGCCACATGTGGCCCTCCCAATGGATCAGGCTGTCCGACATTTAATATATCAAGTTATAATGAGTCTGTTTTTGTTATTTATAGAGTAATTGAAACTGAAATATCGCCATTTTTTTAACTCAACCCCTATTGACCAGACTAGAAGCTCAGTGGCCTCTAAGTCAGTTGAATTTGAGACCTGTAGTTTATTTGCTATTTACGGTCATGCATGTTGAGTGAATGAATAAATGGGTTTAAGGTTTAAAAATGGAGGTGGTAATAAAGTCTAAATATACGTGTACGCTTGGGGATCTTTTTGTTTTTACTCGTGCAGGTGAAGTGTCGCTGTGTGTGTGTGTGACTGACTCTGAGAGAATCTGTAGAGAAGATACCCAACCACGGTGAAAGCTCCTAACTGGACGTTGCTGGTGCCCATCCACCAACCTAAACACACACACACACACACACACACAGAGCGGAGGACATTAGTACTGCAATGCTTTTCAATACTCACCATGTGGTCAACCTTTCACCTAATAGAGAAATTGTGATTTTAAAAACACTCTAAACTGCGTAACAACTGCAGCGTTGGAGGCCTGTAAACACATCCATTCTAACCGTGTGGCCCCCTCTGTGACCCCATGACCTTTAAAAAGGTACCTTACCTGCAACAGCCTCCCCAGCGTTGTCCTTTTCACACTGACATTCCATTTTTTAGCACTTCTCAGACTTTCAGCCAGAAGATAGATGGCAGCACTGAGGCTCCGGGTGAACTTTCAGTATAAAAGCCCTGAAAGTTCAGAGTGGTTAACGTGTATTGTTGTTATAAATGATGTAGGATTACAATGAAAATCAAGTGTCAAAGTGCAAGACAGTTTCTATGACACAGAGAGACCTATGAGAGGATCCATAGCCTGTTGCGTGTATGTTTTGAAAGTATAGGATAGCAAGGTTTAAAGTGCGATGTGAGATTAGATTTGAGAGTTGAAGAACCACTTTAATCAAGGAAGAACTGGACAAAACAGGAAGGAACACAAGTAAGACACTGATGTAACATTTCAAGTTCCTAATTCAAACAGCTACATCTCAGGGAAATCTGATACTGCGTCTATAATTTTGAGTTTCTTAAAGCTCCATTACCTGGTGTGAAGTGTGATAATCCTCCTCCAGGAAAACCATCTGACTCACTAGTTGATGTGACTCACATGTGCTCAAAGTCATATGCTGATCTCTTCTTCCTGCTGCTGTGTGGCGGCGTTCGCCTGCGCAGGCCTGCCCTCCACAGGAACACAGCCTCTTAGTTTGTGCTGCTGTGTGGCAAAACAATGCCGTGACAAGGTCCAGGTATGCTGCTAATGCTTGCGTTCTCACTTTGGAAGGGCACACCTTTCACCTCTCACCGTCACTTCAAGAAGAACTGGAAATGCTGCCTTGGCTGTACAGAACATTAACACAAGCACTTATTCACAATGAAACATATTAGAAGCAGGCTGGAAACAAGAGGTTTCTTTTATTTGTTGTTTTTTTATGGCTGTGTTTATGGTACAGGCTATTTTAATACCTGGTTTTTAAAGGTTTAATCGTATCAAGCAAGAACAGGAAACGTCTTTGACGGAAAGGTTGATCTCAAACCTCACAGGCCACGCGGAAGATTTAAAGGTCCAGTGTGTAAGAATTTGTGAACTCTGATAGTCACCCCTCCCTTTATCGAACATATCAAGGAACTGTGGTGGTCTTCTGGAATTCTCAGAGCTCACAGGTAGAAACACGGCAGAGCGAGATGGCAGCCTCTCACTTAAAGTAAATACATACAAAAGGAATATACTATGAACTGGTTCATCCGAGACATGCGTGTGTGTGTGCGTGTGTCACAACTCGTGACTTTTAAACATCTCCCCTATTTTTCACGCCGTTCCCAGCAAAAATAGACAGAGAGAGATCTGTAGATGATGACATTGACTTTCTACCAGCATGATTACATAAAACTCACACCTCTCACTGTAGTTTTAAGAGACTAGGCTGCATCCAAGTATTATCTTTTTAAAACTATTTTAACAGCAGTGCAGATTCTCTCTCTCTCTGTCCAAGTAAACAAACATCTCCGTCTTTCTTTCAGTTTTCTGTCAGGGATAAATCAGAAAATTAAGTCATAATCACATTGGCGCAAGACTACGAAAATAGAACACTTTTTATTTTAAAGTGATCACACACTTCCGACCTTTAAAGCCCATTAGATCACAAAATTTAGTGCGTGGCTGAAGGTCTCAGACTTCCTTCATGAACCCAGTTGGCCAGTAACAGCGTCAATGAGTTCCTGTTTCTTGGTCCCCGTTGTCCGAATCCCAAATTGTTTGCAGGCCTCCTTCAGCACCGACACCGTCAGTTTTCCCAAAGTGCCGTTCTGCACACGGGCCTTCAGCTCGTCTTCTGACATCTCCACTTTCGGCTTCTTTTCAGCTCCGCCTCCTGAATCTGCTGTGTGTCAACAAAGAAAAGCGGGACTGAGTCAAGTTATTGGAACTGATTAGTAACTTCATCATACCCATTCAGACCATTTTGTGAAACGGAGAAGTACAATTCAGATGTACGGTACTGCCAAGACAAACACACAGTGATGAGAGATTTCATTTATAACTTGACTTCTGAACCTGTTTTGCGTTTTGCAGCAGGTTTGTTGTCCGGGTTGTAGTAGGCAGGGTAGACCAGGTCTTTAAAGTCCTGGACCAAAGGACCCAGACGTTGGTCCATCTGTTCCACCTTTGGCACTGAGGCAGAGAAGGATACAGAGGGAAGTGTGAGATGAAGAACCAGCCACAAGAGCAACCAGGGTATCTGGTTTTGTGTGCATCTTACTGATGAGGTCGTCTGTCTCTTCTGGAGCAACCATATCCAGAGCCAAGGCCTCCAGGTTCCTGTAATGCTGCTGGATGACCGGGTTCTCAAACGCTTCGCTCCTGTATTACATGAAGAACCAAAACAGAAATATATATATATACCTTTTTTAGAATCAAATTTGGACATTAGCTACATTTTAGGGCATCTTTGAACTGAAAATCAAAACACCAGCACATACCTGTATTTGAAGCGGAGTTTGGAGACAATTTGTTTCATCATGTCCACCTGTGGCTGTGAGGCGCGACGACACTGGGGAGGATCGAGTGTTCGCAGGTCGTCGGCGTACGGCAGGGAGAAGCCGTTGAAACCTGATACAGGCGAGAGATGACAAGTTGTCAACAAGCTACAGTGCACACACATTTAATACACCTAATACAGAGGAGAGTTAATGTTCATTCTGTCTGTTGAATCTCATAAGCTATTGTCCCCATTTATGGCAGCATTACAGTGCCACATACAGGTCTGGCATATACACTGCAGCATTTATCAGTCATTTCATGTGTTTCTCAAAACAAGCCATATTATGTAAATTCCCCTTCCCACTTCTATTACTCCATTTTTGTAATTTATTTATTAATTTATTTTAGGAATTGAATTTAAAAATATAATATTAAATTATAATTAATTATTAATTATTATAAATATAATATGTTGGCTTAATCATCCCCAGTAAAACAAAAAAAAAAGTGTATTGGGTTGTTTTTTTATTACCTGGTGGTGTGATCTGTACTCGTCCCTCATCCATCTCCTCTTTCTGAGGCACTAGGGCAACAAATCGCGGAGGGTAGTTTCGGCGGGAGATGCAGCGGCACAGAGCGAACACGTTCTTCTCCCTACACTTCGTCAGCAGAGCCGAGAACAGGCATGCACTGCCTGAGGAGGAGGTGGAATAAATACATTTAGATTTGTAAAATGGACTTCCATACATATCGACGGCCTAAACTAAATGTTATCCCTCGCCTTAACCTTAACCAGTTGATCTGTATTCCTAACCTATCCACAATTCAAATGACCAGTTCCTCAAAAATGAGGTTCTGGTTCAGGGTTTATGCCAGAAAAGGTCATGAAGAGTTAACAGTACCTTTAATCTCATTTTCCTCAGGATAGATGAAGATGGCAGGCCGGATATGATGGTGCACTTTCAGTTTCTCCATTGGTTTGAATCCAATGAGTAACAATCCGGGGTCATCAAACTTCTTGATGGTGTCCACTTCATCCCTCTCCAGCACTATCATCTTTTTACCATAAATCTATAGCAGACAGACACACATGAAAATAAAGGAGAGATTAATGAGTGGCAACAAAATTAAAAGGTGTCTATTCAGATTAGTCATATTTGTGCTGGGATTACCTGTGCTTTCTTAATCTCACTGGGCAGCAGCAGGCTGCCAGTCTGAGTGTGGAATGTGCGGGTTTTGCTGCGGACTTGCTCGTTGGTTTCCCTGTACAGTTTGATGGAACCAGGTTTTGTGGCCTTCACAGCAGTTGCATAAAGTCCCACGGCGACATTCAAACCCTCACCCAGAATCAGGTTTAATCTAAAAAAAAAAAAAATGGCAAGGATGTGAAGAACAGGAGAGAAGATGAGTTACGTTACTTATAAATACACAAAGAATGACCAGAAAGAAGGGAAGAAAACACAGATCAGCAAATTTAAGGAAGGGATACAGGAGGTATAGCTGCGAGAACAACATCTATCAGTCTGGAAGTTTATTGAAACTACCTTGCCATGGTTCTCTTCTTCTGCTCTTTGGCCCGCACCCTCTTCTTGAGGTCCTCCAGTTTGCCACAGGGCTCCATCTGCAACCCCAGCTCACTCTCATCCTCTGGTGGACTGACAACGTCACAGAAGAACCGAGCGACATCGAAGCCGCCAGGTTTCATCAGGTGCATCAAATCAATCACAACACCTAAGAGAGGGGGGTGGTGGGTCACTGGCAGCTTACAGGAATTAAAAGCATTAGGGACCAGCAGCCTTTGCTTCAGACCCACCTGTCTCTTTGAGGTCACTGGCTTTTGTGCGAGCCTGTCGGTCCTTCACGCTGTCGCCACCATGTGGTTCATCCCTGCAGGTGAAGATCATGAGCCTCTTGTGTGAGAGACGAAGCTTGATGTCACTGTACAGGTTGGCGCAGCACCACAGGGCGTCGCCTAATGATGTCTCTCCGCTGCCCATGGTCTCAGCTGCTAACTGGGCGCCCTTTTTACCACGCAGAGCGTCCACATCCTGCACTCGCTTTGCACCTGTGAAAGACAGACACATGTAAGGAGGACATACAGAACAAACAAGGGCACCAAAAAGGACGTGTTGGGCAATTTTTCATTTCTTACCAGGTTCATCGAGGTCATGGTACACATAGACGTGCTTGAACGAGTCCTTGGGGTTTTTGCTTTGTTCTGTGCCGTAGAAAACCAGAGCCACCAGGTCCCTGTCACTGCTAATGATCTTACTGGTGTACACACTGCGCACGGCCTACACAGACAGAACACAGACACTTGTTATCATCAAGCTATTGAATGAAAAAGGGCATGAACAATTTTAGTCAAACCAATCTCTCTTCCGAGACATAACTTGAAAATGTATACTTTCCCAACTTTACTGTCGCCTCATTGCATAGAAAATATCTTACATGACTCCATAATATTTCTTGCAAATCCTAATAAATATCTAATTGAATGTATGTAGGATTTTCAGATGGCTGTTCAAATAAAAGTGATAACACACGACAAAGACAAGTGTCCATCTTACCTCCATAGTCATGTCAAAGTTAGATGGCTCTCCGTCTTCACCTTTAACAAACATTTCCCTGGAAGCGTCGACCAAGAAGACCAAACTGTCTCTTCCTGTGAGTTTGTAATACTCTGAGAAAGACAGACATCCTTATTTGTTTTTGATAAACAAAGTTAAAGGCTTTCAACAGTCTTACTGTCAGCTGATTTCACCTATCTGATCACATAGACAGAATAACACAAGGATGCCAAAACGTTTTCCCTTGAAGGGCCAGTAAACACCTATTGTTTACTGGCCACACTGAGGTCACTACTGAGACCTATTGTATAGCATCCAGATGCAAGCAAGTACAAAGATTCCATATTCTTTTATTAAACAATATTTTAGCATTTACATATTAAACAACAATGCTGCATTGTATGTTTCGGTCTCAAAATGTTACACTACCCACTTTGGATAGCCTTGGTATAAAATAAGACGTGATCATTTGTAATCTCACCTCCAGATTGCTCTCCTTCCTCCTGCTCTTCATCCTCGTCCTCATTGTGGTAGTAGGCGTTCCACTCTGCCATTGGGACTGTTCCTGTACATGTAAAAAGCAGTTTAACAAGACAAAAGGAAATCAGGAAAGACAAAGGACCTTGGAATACTGCAGGTATTCCGACTAGGTGGTAATACAGCATGTGGATTAGATTAAAAACAGGATTAAAAGAAGGTGCATTGTATTGTATTTTTGTAGCGATAATACAGAATATACATACATCATAGATGACAAATCCAAACAGTTATGTCCTGAATGCAATGTTTTCTTATGCTTTAAAAGCTTTATCAGAACGCAATACATTGTTGAAAACTGCCACAGGGTAATAACAAGATGCGTCTTCTTTTAGGCTTTTACGGTAAAAAGCCCGCGATCCAATGCGTAAAGTTGCTTTGTAAGGACATCTACATCCGGTTTTCAAAATGATAAAAACAAAACCATTTGATTAAAAAGTGCGAATATGGGACTTTAAACTTGTAATTTCTCAAATACTGAACAGTAAAATGTCTGATATTCAGTACACTAGTAGATGTGTGCTTAACAAAACTTTTTAATTTTCACTCAAAACATTTAGAGAACTCTCTTCATACAGTTGCTCAGTTGTGACACGGCGCTCTCTGTGTATTATTTCGAAAACCGGATGTTAACGTCACAGCCTCACTGCTCACATGCTCCTTTTTTTTTTTTTACCGTAAACACCTTTGTAAGGAGGGCGTTCAAATTCTGCGTCAGTTTGAACAAGGAGAAACGAGTGTCACATAGCTTGACTGCAGTGGATATCCAGGTCTCCTTTGGAACAGAAGTTTTTAATCTCAATGAGATTCACCTGGTTAAATCACAGGTTAATAACATAGTAGATAACTTTAGCACGAGTTAGCTTAGCTGCTTATTAGCCACAGTTCGCTTCATCAGTTCGGGTTTTTGGGGGCCGTTTCGTTCACGGCTCTGCAAACAGTGCACACAAACGTAATGGCATAAACTCTAACAGTAACTGGACATACATAGTAAGTGAATCCTGCACATTTCACTTACCAAGGCACTAATTTACTTCTCCCAACAAGTCCGGACGAGTTTCAGTGACTGGTGGTGTTGAGGAAGTAAAGGCG
This sequence comes from Solea solea, assembly GCF_958295425.1. Classification (NCBI taxonomy): domain Eukaryota; kingdom Metazoa; phylum Chordata; class Actinopteri; order Pleuronectiformes; family Soleidae; genus Solea; species Solea solea. The sequence continues at coordinate 5,268,857 of NC_081154.1, forward strand.
CACGCTCACTATACGTCATGGCCGTCTCGTCATCTATTGGTCAGACAAGTGTTTGTCAAAGATCGTAGCCAATCCTGGTGAAGTGGGCGGGACGTGTCATTCACAGGCTATCCTGTGTTATTGTTTACAGTGTGACACACTGACTTCTGCTGTGTCATCTCCGTCTACTTTTACTAGATTTTTTAAATTTAAACTTCGTTTTAGTTTCAACATTCTGCCTTGTGTTTGTTACCGTAACGATATATATACAAAAATATCAACCCGTTTGCTAGCTAGCTACCGCTAAGCTATATAACGACTTTTCTTTAAGTTGGTCAGAGTCAGCTGACTTTGAATTAAAATTTAAGCTGAATTAGCCGTGGTTGCAATTTATCTTTCTAATGGACCAACGCGACAATTTCCCAGTGAAACTGTACATCTACGACATATCCAGAGGCATGGCCAGGCAACTGAGTCCGGCCATGCTAGGTGAGTTTCTGACGAGCGAAGCCGAAGTCAGTGCTCCCCAGGCGGCGAGAGAAATCAGGAGAGAGCGGGGATGATGCTCGGGCCTGAGGCTTGAATTTATTTATTTTTTTCAATTAAAACAACTGCTTGCATCATCCAAAGTAATCATGTTTGTCCCATCCCTTTTTTTAGGGAAACAGCTTGATGGAATATGGTGAGTGCAGCTTTTTCCTTAGTTGTGTTTATTTGTTTGGTTTTATTCATAATCATGGGCTTGTTTTGCTAGAAAGTGTGAGTTTGTGTGTTACAGGCACACCGCTGTTGTTGTCCATGGTGAGGAGTACTTCTTTGGTGGAGGAGGCATCAGCAGTTGTCCACCAGTAAGACTGGGTTCCATCGTTGGAGTCAATAAAACATATATTACATAGGAATTTAAAACTCCCTGAACAAGGTGTACATAGATGTTTACGGAATGTCACGTGTCTTAGGGCGGCACTGTTCTAGGTGACCCGGACTCCATAGTGGACCTGGGCAACACTGAGGTCACTACTGAGATCTTAATTGACTATCTGACGTCACTGGCAGAGTCCACATACAGGTAAACAACCTCAGTCTCATGCATGGAGTAAAGTGAACATCTTCTATATAATTCTATATAAACAATCTTCTATTATCACCCTATAGGCAGCCATTCTCATTGTTTTACAAAAAACAAAACGCACAGTAAATTAATGTTAAGTGTTCTCTGCACACCTGGTTCTCTCCGCACACAGAGGTGACAAGTACAACTTGTTCGAGCACAACTGCAACACTTTCAGCGGCGAGGTGGCTCAGTTCCTAACGGGCAGAAAGATCCCATCGTACATTACAGACCTTCCATCCGACATATTGTCCACGTGAGTCAAAGCCCCATTTTTTCCCCTCTCTCTCTCTTTCAGACTTTCAGTGATTTTAATTAAACTGTGTCTTAGCGTTTTAAGCATCAATCCACATTAAAACACACCATAAAGCATTTGCTGCTCAGTACTATTTTTTCTTTTGACACAAAGCCTCTTTGTGTTTCAGTTGGACTTTGGTTTCTTCATGCTTGTATTTATTTATTTATTTTCCAACTTCCCCCTCACCACTTCACATCTCAGTTAGTATCAGTGTAACGCCACCATCTGCTGTGCTTTCTTCTCTTTAGGCCGTTCGGCCAGGCTCTCCGTCCCTTCCTGGATTCCATGGCCATAAATCCTGGAGGCAACAACATATCCGGACAGCGATAGATAGACAGATAGCTAGATAGATAGGACTGTGTATGTTAAAGACAATGTTTTTATTCAAGGGTGTTCATGTGAGTGAGATGTTCACCACCGTCCATCTCCACTGTCGTTACTCGACAGTTTTCTACACAGTACAACTTGGTGTTGGTGTGTCTCAAATGTAGAAGCTACAGGGAGGGGAGATGTAGGTATGTTTGAATGTGTATATTCAAATAATGGGGCCAAAATATATTATATATATATACATATATATATATATATATAAGAAAAATTATAAAATTTAAGAAACACTTAAATCCAAACAAAATAGAGTGTGTCCTTTTTCTTCTATGGTGCTGTTACTATTCATTAATTTGGAGGTGACGAGCTAACATATTTATACTTTTTATTGCCTAAAGCATGTCTACTTGTCGGTAATAATAAGTGCTTTTAAATCCATGGATACATTCACAAGGCTCATATATAGGTTATTATGATTCACTTTGTAATCAATGTTATATTTGTGCACTGAACAATAGGGTAAGGAGTTGTAATAACGTGATTTACTGAAGTTAATAGAAGCTTAACTCACACGATCATTGTCCTATTTGTATTTAAAATATAATAAAGTATTTAAAATATGTGAATTTTTGGAGTTTTTTTTTTTAAAGCTGTGACTCTTAAATATAGTTGTTAGAGTTAACAGCTCTATCATCATCAACATCACGTCTTCTGCCTGTTTCCAGGATACTGTTGTGAGTGAATGTAGTATCAGAAAACAGCCACTGGGTGTCACTGCAAGTTCACTACAACTTTTTATGGCATAAGGTATTCAATACATTGTATATGACCAAAAATGTCTTTGTGAATCAGTGTTTTTCTCGTGACGTGATAACTCAAAGCCCTCATATTATTGTAACCCCTTATTTGCTGTCATGACCATAAATACATTTTCTTGGTTTAAAGACAGAGAACAGCTGTCATGTTGTCACAGTCTGTGGTTGCAGGGCTTGTTGTTGAGCGTTTAGTCGACCCAGTTAGGTGATGATGAGAGTGTTTTGACCGAAAGTTGTTTTTTTTAAAAAAGAAACATGATTCAAACCAAACCCTTGTGGTATTTTCAGTTTTTTTTTTAATATTTCATCATCAAAAGTGGCTCCGATAACTCAAAAAACAATCCTCTTGTGAAGAACAGCTTGAGAACATTTTGGGTACAAATGAGTTCTGTAATAAGAAGCACAGGTACATACCGTATATACATGTTTGTTTTTTTGCTACATACCGAATACTAGGGCTGCAACGATAAATCAATTATTTCACTAACTGTCAACTATTTTGATAACCGATTAATCTGTTCAAGGCTAAAACAAGTTGTCAGACTATTCAGAAATCATGGACCTAACGACTAATTGATAATAATTTATGAAAATAACCCTTGGTTGCAGCCCTACTGAATATTACACCAAAACACTGGATTTACTTGGCTACTGTGTTTGTATTTGTGCATTTACACATCAAACCAGCTGAGGCTCACTGTGACAACATGGAATGATTTTCTCCTCATTTTACTTGGCACAAAAAAAACATTTTAATGCACTCACTGTATTCACTACTGGCTCTGTCCTACGCTACAGTCAATTTGTGTCACTTTGTTTTTGCTACGGATGTGAAAACTCTCCTCTAGTGCACGTTAGAAAACTAATAAAGATCTCTCTAGTCAAGTTTTGTGTTTTCATGTCTAAAAATCATCATCGTGAAATAATAGATTCTGTTAACTGCTGTTATATCAATAAATACTCATAACCATAATTTTGTACAGCCCTTATTTAACTAAAAAATATATGTAGGAAATTCCGTTAAATAAGCATATTTACACATATATATTCTTAAATAAAGTAGAAGACGATGGTTTTTCACACGACATGAAACCGTGTTCAAATGCACTGGATTAAAAATGTACAAAAAGATGACAAATTTTCACGCTAAACCTACTGTATGAGAATATGTAGAAAGAAGAGATGGACGCTGTGAAGAAAGGTTTCATACCATGACAAACCTCGGACACACTCGTTCTCTGCTAAATCTATTGCTTCTGAAATCAGATTTTTGTGCCCTGTCTCAACCTTCAACATTTTAAACTCTATGTAAATCAATATACAGCTCTTCTTGGGTCTTGATTTATTGGTTGTGGTTGATTTAAGCTTCTTAAATGTGATTATTTTTAGTTGCTTTGCTTCATAAAAATGCATATCTTTGGTTTGTGGACAAATCATGACATTTGGGGTCATCGAGTTTTAACGTTTTTTTTTTACCTTTTATGGACCAAACGACTAAAATAATCTTATTTTTTTGTTTCTGTACAAAAGTCAAGAGTGAGCATGGTCGCAAAAGCCTGCCCCACACTGGCGGATTTTCAAATCTGACTTGAGTTTAAAAAAACATGAGAGACCACAGACCGAATGAACTTTGTAAGCGATTTTAAATGTTTTAATCCTGAGAAAGCACAGGCTAGACGATCCAGTCTCACAGAAACTCGCGTGATTTAACAGGACTTCAGAATATACTGTAAATGGACTGTCGGTGTTATCAGCATGTTTTGTGCTGAGAAACGCAAAAAAAAAAAACTCGCTCTCATTGGTTATCGGGGGATTCTGCTCACGCCCCCAATCGCTGTTGAGTCGTTAATATCAAACACGTTTAATACGATTATGATTTGAAATCTGGAAGACTCTGATGTGTCTGATGACGTTAAAATCGTGTCTGTTAATCCCTCAGACTACAGATAATTTGTTCACATCAGCCTAAAATCGGAAGACACCCACAATTGTTGTAAGGGCCAGATTGAGACCAAAACCTGGCCAGTTATCCTCTAGTGTGGGGTTGGCTTAATATATTTTTTTCATTCTGTTATCTTGAGATCACGGCATAATCATCTTTACGATAACAAGACTTTAACGAGTAATGCATTATCTCGCGATGGTGAGATAAGTCCGAACTGGGACTGGCGCCAGGTTCCAGTTGAAGTCTGATAAAAAACACGGACACAAACGTATCTTAGGCTAGCCATTGTTAGCGGTAGCAGTCGTAAGCTATAACGCAGTATTTTGCACACGCTCTTGCGACTAAACTGGAAAAAAAATTCAGGCCAAGTGAACTTTTAGGTAAAAGTAGCAGTAGTGTTTTTACTATTGACACCAGTGTCAGCCATCTTGAAATGCTAGGTTTGTGAGGTTGCTCCGGGTTTTCAAGTCGGAAATCCGACCTTGAGGGGCTGTTCCAGTTGAAATTTCTGACTAGGAAGTTGAAAATTCCCACTTCTGACCTTTGACTGAAGTACAGCCTAATGCACTGATCAGTAGATTCTCCATTTTGTGACATTTTCAACTACTGGAAGGTGACGGAGCCTACATGCTGCTGCTGTTTCTCAACTCCGATGAAAAAATATTGGTAAAAAGGATACAACTTTTTAATTATTTGTTATCACGCAAAAATGAGCCTTGTTATCCTGTGATAACGAGATATAGTCTGTGATCTCGACAAAAGAATGAGAACATACAGTAGTAACGATGGCTGTTTCCACAGATATTGTCTGTAAAAAGGGGTAAAAGGGATAAGTGCTGTTAAGCTGTGTACGTGGCGTCTTATTCAGCCCTTATCTGTTGTATTGACCATTTTCGCCACCGCTCTTGTTTTCTGCTCTGTTTCACTGTATCGATCTTTATTCCTCCTGTAATCTGCCGCCGAAAAACCACTTCACACTTTAAACCAAATCCACAGTACTGTGTCATAAAAATCCTCTGGGCTCTTTCGGGGGCAACAAATATCAAGCACTCGTGGACACGTGCACTCGTTGTTAACGGTTCACTCCACCGTGCAGTCCCCCTGAGGGGGGGAGTGCTGCAGACGTAACACTTCACCTACAACTACACTGAGAAGTGTCGCCTGTTCACAGCCGCAGCTCTGCACACTGTCCTTTGCTGTCCAGGCTTTGAAGACAAAACAAGAAATGTTAAACGCTCCAGGACTAGAAATGCCTCGGTGAACTCTCCAGTAATGGAGCCTGGGGGTTAGAAATTACACACAGGCGTCCACACTTTCTAAGTTCTGACCTGGACAGCTCAGTAGTAAAGAGACCCACATCCACAGTGACTCCTTCCTATTTCCGTCGCCTGAGGAAGGAAAACATGTGGACATGTTTGTTGGTTTGTCTATTTTCCTCCTCTCTTTTCTCTTCTTTTGTGTAGAGCTCCAGCCTCTGGGTCTTTACCCCTCTTTCCTCCTTCCTCCTCTCCATCTCTATGGGTTGGGATGGAGGCTGATGGGAGCTGACATGTTGGTGGCATTGTCCTCATCGCACAGTTAATGTGACCCCCGAGGATGTTGTCCCTATATGCTTGGCCTGATGGCACAGAATGCAAAAACGCTGCATTGTGGAACGTGGGTGAGAGTGGACGAGCGGGGACGGAAACAGAACGAGGAGCGAAGCAGGAGCAGGAGCAGACTTGAGGAGATCCAACAGAGTGGATCTGTGGCATCTAAAGGCATCTCTGGAGCCTGGAAATGACCTGAACTGTTACCTTGAGATGATGTATGGTTACATGTAGCCTACAAATCATATGTGATATAGATTAACCACATCTAACTTCACTATTCTAGTTTTACTTCTCAGAGATGTAACATTGATTAGTTCCTTAATGGACGATATACTTTTCCCCCCAATTCTGTCACCAAAGATTTCATAAAATAAATTAATTTTGAATGGAATGCTGTGTTATTACAATAGAGATGAATCACTCGGGAGTGAAGTGAGAAGATCGATATGACCTTGGCATTAAAATGTTTTAACGCTTGAGAACACTGGCAGTGCCAGTCTCTGTGCAGTTAACTATTCTGGACTCAATTCCGAAATTATTAAAGTTATAATATATTAATTTAATTGAAAAATGAACCGTAACTGTCCCATCTTTTGGGGGAAAAACGTCACATTTTTCAACTCACGATGTCAAACGCAGCAAAAGCAAGAAACACAGCCACATTTGAAGGCACCACAACGTAGTGTCTTGAAGCATAGGCATAACGGCCAGTTCTTTAAGGCCATGGTTCTCAAACTGAGGAACGTGCACCACCAGTGGTACGCGAGCTTCCTCTGGTGGTCCGCAAGTCCGTAGCTGACTTTGCTCGGCCTATATACACCACAGTATTTTAAAGTTGCCGTTACTTCCAGAGCTCAATATTTGGGGTATATGGTAAGAAAATCCACCGAATGACCTAATCAATGCATTTTTATCTCATTTGATAAGTCTATACCTAATGCTAAGCTAATTGGCTGCTTGGTAGCATATGGATGTGAGAGTTGTGTCAATCTTTCAGCACCTTTAACCTCCCAAGATATTTGGATTTGAAGATCAAGGTGGAGTGAAAACATTTGCTTTGTGATCGTTGTGTATTTGTTCTCTGTATGTTTGCATATGGAAATAAATAGTAGTAGAGTAGTAAAAAAAAAGTTACCTCCCAAGATGTTGTTGCCATATCCAAATGTTAAAAATGACTGTTTAGATTCAATAAACAAATAAGTCCAGAGTTATAATTTTCCTCCCCACAGATAAACTAAAGAAATGCAATATGAAGGATAATAAACCATGTTTACGTCAAATCAAATTTTTCTACTTCTTCTCGAGTCCGTTTTTTCCGTCTCAGGCTTAGTATGGAATCGTTTTTTTTTTTTACCAAACAAACCATGAGTATTTGTTAATTAAGACATACTGAACCTAAACGCAACCTAACACACATGACCTGAAACCGAAAAACCTTTGCATGATACATATATGACTTTTGTCGTTATGTTCTCCAATCCGTACAAATGAACCACTCTGAGACTACACTGCTGCATCAAAACTGTGGCATGCGAGAATCTCTGAAGGCTGTTAGACCCTTAGGAACCTGAGAGCAACCTTGGTTAGATTTCCCTTCATGTAGAGTCTGTATACTTTATATGTCCAATAATGATCTTTACAACCTGAGTCCATAAATCTTTCAGAGTTGTGGTTCTGTTTAGACTCTTTTCCTCCTTAATCTAACTCTGTTTCTCACACATTGGTCACAATGTGCCTCCCCACTTCATATCCCTCACATCTTGGGCCAACTGCCCCAAACTCTGACATGGAGCTAACACCAAAGTCCACTCATTCATGCGTATTTGCAGCAGGCTGCTCTCTGAGGCACTGGGGCTCAAACGGTCACCTCAGTCGCACTGTGGGTGGAGTAGCTCTTCTGCCTAGGGTGGTGGTAATGGGGGGTTTGAGATTGGTGTTGCATGTGGACATGCTGTCCCTGTCCCTGTCCTGCTGCGCCTCCAGCTCCACCATACATCCCTTCATAGGGCTGGCAGAAGAGATCCGGCATGTTCTCTATACTCTCGTGCCTCCTGGTTGAGTAGCCATGTCTCCTTGTGGAGCTATGCAGAGAAGAGGACGAGGTTTGTCCCGGGACAGAGGTCTGCCTGTGGACATGACGGGCCGTTGGCTCCCAGGCCTTGAAGGCTGAGCTGGAGAGGAGCGGGTGTGTGGTGGTCTTGGGGAGATGCGAATGCTCCAGATAGCTAGAGGGGATAGAGATGGACAGGGGGCCATGGAGGTCGTGCTGTGCTGGCAGGGACTGGTGGATGTAGGACTTGTCTTTGGGCTGCACTGGTACAGGCTGGAAGGCAGGGGGCGCCACAGGTTGGTAGTGAGAGAAATCCATGAGTGGGAAGCTCTTGTAGTAGCTGCTAGATGCACCGTCCGCTGTAATGATGACAAGAGTGAAGACAGTTTGTCAGAAGAAGTGACATCTAGCCTTGTGCACAAAGCATTCATTCAGGAAGGACATGAAAAATGTGAACTCGACTTTTAAAATCTATGCTTGCTTAAATCTTGAACAGCCTTTGTTGACTGAAAACTACAGTTTGTAAACAGCTCATTCTCCCGCACCAAAGTCCATAGACAAAATCAGTATTTTTATCTCACAGGGAGCTGAAGGTCTAATGATGCCTTGTTTGGTAAATTTGTGTCACTCTGAACAAAAGGATTTCAAACACTAAAATCACAAAACAGCACATTTGAACATACTAACGGAGGCAGCAGTGGATCAACAACTCATAGGAACCATGCTGTAAAATCACCAACTTTCTCCATGGACTTTGGCGTGGGGAGTGGAAGCGACACAAATTTCAGTTCTCTCCTGGAAACAGTGATAAAAATGTGGCTTACAAATTATGATAAAGATATGTATGCCTAAAACTATGTCACTATAATGATGCAAAACATAACTGGAGAATGTTAAATCGAGTTAGGACATTCATTTTGTGAGACAGAGTTGGACATTTTGTTTGTTTTAACTTTTAATTTGACCTCCAAAGAAAGTTCTTCTTATTTTGCCACATTTCCGATCGCCCAACTGTATGTTTTTTTGTAACCCTGTCATCACTGTAACAATGATGCCATTTCCCAAATCTTAAACTTTTACTTTAGCCATGAGTGTTATCGTAAATGAGTCATCATGGGCCAAATTAAAAAAACATACATATGAATACCTTTTTCCCCACATATTTACAGACCCTGCTACCACGTTTGTCATCAATTCATAATATAAATCATGACAAGAGCAAATGTGTGCATAACATATGGTATTTCTGTTTCATTTTTTACTGCCATTGACTGTAATTATTCTGAAAACTTAAACCATTTATTTCCAAGAGATATACTGTATGTTTGATAAATGAATCACAATGTTTTATGCATGTTATGTAAAATATAAACACATGCATCTCAAGTAAAGGGCTGAAAAAAAGTTTCGTTTTATTTTTTACCTCTCCCCAAACAATATACAATATATATCTCCTTTAAACCATAAGATTCACAAATTACCAATTACTTACAAAATGATTGTCTGTACGTCTAGGACTAGAAAAGTCGCCTGTATATAGAGACTGAGAGACAGTGAGAAGAAGGCACAGGAGGGTCAAGATGATAGGGAGAGGTTTATTAGAAGATCAGAGGGGAAAGCTGGTGATTTAAATATTTCTAGTTGGTGTGTTCCCTCAAGGTGAAACACAGCGGCTTCTCCCATTTTGGAATAAAAACAGAGCAGAAGACAGGGAGTTTGTATACCGGGAAGAAGAAACTGAAGAGTGTAATGGAGAGGATTGAGGTACAATTATGTCAGGATGTGGGGACATTGCAATGTGGGGGTTATAAATACCCTTGCCCTGAGTCGTGTGAGTGTGTGTATAGGCATGAATGTCACATAGCATTATTTAAATAAACTAAGCAATATGAGGCCATCGCTGCAAGCTTCATGGCTGCGTGATCGGTAACCTTGTGTGTGTGGTTTAGTCCAGGAGTCAGAGGAGACTGCTGGTTTTCATATTTTTCTTCTCTATTCTTTAAAAAAAAGAAAAGAAAAGTTTATAGAAAATGCATTCACGTTAAAACTATGTATAATGAGTTTGTAGGGTCATAGGATTTTTTTTAACTGCCTTTCTCATGGGAACAATTTATGAGGAAAAAGAATAACAAGTATATTGGTGCATTTTTCTGTTAGAACTTAAGGCCTCAATGCTACACCAAAAACATAGCAGAAGACGTTAAACACATTACAATGAATATAATAACAGAAATTGAGACAGTATTAACCAGGCCAATAAAGAAAGAAAATAAAAGTTAAAACAACAACCAGCGTCAAAACTAGTGACTTTCACCTGAGAAGCTAATACTGTCATGAGCTAATGATGACATCATTAGCAGGCTAACATTAACAGTTCTGTCCTGTTCTTAATCTGATTTTTGGACATTCATACTATAACAAACTTGCTTCATTCCATATTCTCAAAGCCTTTTCATCTTTCTTTCTTTTTTTTTAAATGATTCCAACTTAAAAAATATGTTAGCATGTCTGGCTAACTGCTACCACTGTCTACTTTGATAACGTAAACATTCTTTCTGCTTTTAGTCCTGCTTTTAATCTAATTTTGAGATTTTTATGCTATTGCCAAACTCGCTTCACAAGATAGCCCTTATCTAAAACCCCCTTTTCTTGTAAAACCAATGAAAATGTAATCATTCACTGCTATAACGTAATCTTCCAATGACACCATGACTACTGCCTTCACATATGAGGCTAATAATGACATTATTATTGTCTTTAACTTTTTTAGTTATGTCTGCCAGACAGTCTTTAAAAAAGAAAGTTAAAAGGACCAACAAAGTAAAAATCACATTTCCTCGGCGCTTGTCTATATGTTTTTCTTCATCTAGCATCCAAACAAGAGACATCAACAAATTTAAAACCAATTGCTTCAACTGGTCTGTGTGTGAAATCAAGTTTATATTTCTAAGACAATTTATTCTATAAGGTGGAGGAAGGGCCTACCTAATGTTCAATTAATGTTTTTTATGATTATATCTCTGATGCTAAACTGTGTCGAGGGCCTACCCAAAGGCCTCGGGGCCTTGTGTAAAATGTAGTTGTCGTTGGAAAAAGACTCCATGGATAATAAAGTTAAAATAATCTACCTTGACAAGCAGTGAATTGCCTTTGGCAAACTGGTGGATTATAATTTTATTCTCATGGGATGCCTACTATTACACCTGCTACTATGATTCAAGAACAACGTGTGTATGCGTACGTGCACGAGTGTGTGTGTATTTTTGTGACCTTTGCAAGCATGGAACTGTATGTACATTCATCCTACAGCGTCTCCTCCAGGCTGGATTAACTTTTACATGTTATATGTTGCCGTTAGATCATAAATCTCTTACAAAACAAAAAGCGGAAAAAAACCTGCGAATGATAAATTGGAAAACATCAATGTTTTTGAGCCATTTGTCTCTTTATTTGCAGTATTTTTTTGACATGATGTGTTATGTTCAAAGGTCAAGGTGCTTTTTTATACCTTTATTTATTTTTTATTTATTTCCATTATCTTATGGTCAGACTGCAAGCTCTAACAGAGGACTACTGAGGGAACTATGGAGGCCTTTTTATATCAAAAAGGATGTCCTTCCTCATTTGTTTCCGGCGGACACTCGGGCTGCTGTAGAGACATGGCAGTCCAAAATGGCAGCTGCTGTAAAGCAAGGCCCTTGCCTGATGTACATATTATACTAAAGGCTTATTTTAAGTCTAAAGTTTACCCTGTTTCTGCCAATAAACTGTTTTTAAAACGAAATGGTGGAAAGTAGTATAGAATACAAAGAGTGAGTAACTTTATCTTCTACTTGTGAACATTCATTAAAACTGCTACTAGAGGGTGTATCCACTACTAGATGTATTAATGTGCAAATAAGACGAATAAATATCTCTTATAGATGCACCAGTAATATACACATATATATATGTATCAAAATGATGAAATAGGAGGACCATTCACAGCTTTTATAATGTTTACCCCTATACTTGTGAATATTTAATAAAGTTATAGATTTCATCAGTCTCTCTGTAACATTTAGAAAAACATTATACAATTAATATCAACTTCCTGTTCGCCATGAGGAAGAGTACAGTAGGTTCTTCCAAACTACTGTACTTTAAAGGTTATTGAGTCAGCTGGAGTCAGCGTCATTGTGCCTGTGTGTGTGTGTGTGTGTGTGTAAGTGTCCAACTTACCCACAGCTTTGAGGGAGGTGTACTTGTTCATTCCCACGTTGTTGTGGTTGCTGTGTGGCCGTGGAAGCCCTGGTCCAAAAGGCCCATGAGGAGAATTATTCAGATGGTACTGTTCTGTTATAGGAGGCAGACAGAGAGAGAGGCACCGTCAGAACGTGGTAAAAATACAATACGCATAATATAAATATCATTAACCTTTAGGGAATGTGACACACGCGTCACATCCCGTTGCGGCAAAAACAACACACTCCAAAGTGCACGTCCTGTCTCGTAAGCCCAAAACGAAACATGCTTTCAAGTCACTTTACTGTGGTCAGTGGTTTTACTGAGCGTGTCATCAGTGAAAGTGTCACATCAACACTGAGCTACACAAAACAACAACTCCCTCTTTTTTTCTTTTTTTTTTAGCCCGAGGCTGGTAACTTTGGGTGAGACAGCGGCTTTGACCCTGATGTCCACCCAGTCTCATGCTAAATGAACTGAGGTTAATGAACAATGGAACAAACTAGTGGAGAGAGTGAAGCCCTGGCTATTAGCATTAATGAAGTCCACTGATGCAGCCAGCGCACTTGATGTCAGCCCCCAGGGAGACACACACACACACACACACGTAGCACTCACAAAGGTTTACACACACACACAAACACATACACACTGCCAGTGTGCTTTATAAGGTCATTTGACAGAGTGAAAGAAATTCAGTGATATTTAGCTTTTTTTTAAAGCACCACTAGCATGTGTTTTGCTCTCCCGCTCAACTTAAATACAAGAAATAACCTGCTCTCTGGCCATTTTATTAGGTACACAGGATATCTAATAAAGTGGCGCACTCAAAGATGGGCTTCTGCATGACTTGACTGGAATAAGTGGTTAACTGAGTTACTATTTTCTCTCATTTGGAACCAGTCTGGTCATTCTCCTGTGACCTTCGGCGTCGACAAGCCATTCTCGGACCATTCTCTGTAAACCAGGTGGACAGGTGTGCGCGGGAGTGGACATAGAGTCGTCTCTGTCTCTCTTTCTCTGTGTTTGTGTGTTAAATTGACATTTTTCTTTCAACCGAAATGAAAATGTCTGAAAAATGACCTTTTCCTGGTGTATAAACACTGACCTTGTCAGAACCAGTAGACGAAAACCTGAGACAGGAAATACGGTTACGTTTAGGGGCTAAGATTTGAATTGTGGTTGGGTTAGGATTAGAGATGATGGTTCTTCAGACCCTCCATTGACTCCCATTTATTTGGACAGCTTTAACAAAATGATGTCCCTTCCATAATTCAAGTGTGAGCCCTAAACTTTTCCAGTTCCTCAGAAATGAGGTTTCAGATACAAGTACACACACACACAAAGGAGAAGCAGAGAGCTGGTGGAGGAGGAGAGAGGAAGATAAATGAGGAGGATGAGGATGTTCTGGTGGAAATACATTAGAATATTAGGCTGAAGCCGTCGGGTGTAGAAACATCAAGAGTTAGATTTTACAGCCCTGAGCCTGTGCCTTACACACACACACACACGAAAATCACCTTTAATCAGCTTAAACTACAACACATTGATAAAAGCTCTCTCTGGGTGTGTGTGTGTGTAATCATCCAGTGTAATCCAGTGGTGCTGACCTCTCAGCATGTTCCAAATTAGCAGATTATGAGTCCTTTTCTTCTTCATATCATATCACCGCCCTCATACTGTCATGCGTCTTCATCACGATGACATTAACGCACTCCATGACACAAACATGTCAGAGTGATGTCGGCAAACAGCCGTGATAATGATCTGTGTTTACAGGAAGCAGCGGGGACTGAAGTTTGTCTGTTTGACGGACAGACCGGAGAGAAACGGACATAATGTGTCCACATTGTGATGCTTTACAAGGTCTTTAACCTCACACTAACTGAGGGAATTATCTGAGCTCCTGGTGCACGGTCGTTGAGTTGAAGGCTCCAGCATGGCTGCACATATTAATTTCTCCATTAAGCGAACGTCTGAGCGTCGGGGTACTTTGAAGTTCAGAGCAAGAAGCTATGAACGCTGCTCACCGAGCGACGTTAATGTCCTCTTGTCTCAGTGGGAATCACAGTCGGCGCGTGATTAAGGTGGACGCCGAGTCTTCGTCTTGTCTAAATAATGAGCGTGTCTCGTTATAACGACGTTTACGACTTTAAACATAGGTGTGTCGTTAAAAACATTCGTTTTGTGCACGAAACCAGAACTTAATGTTGCTATAGTTACAAGCTGTTCAAAATGTCCACTCTATCACAACTCAAGCTATTTAATTAGAAGTGTGCACAACAACAACCGGCTCATAAATAACTCTATAATAATAAGGGTCAGGGGAAGAAATTAATGAATGATTTATATAACTGACAGTTTTGATAATCAATTGGTTTTGAGTGGCATTGGTTTCATAATATAGCAGCTCATTAAATTTGAATGCTCCGGTAGTTTTACACCTCTACAACAGTAAAATATGTAATACTTGTGGATTTATGCTCAGAACAAATCAATGAATCAAGGAAATAATGAACTATCTTTGAAAATAATTGTTATTAGTTGTCGTACTAAATAAATAGCATAAGTCGTGGCTGTGATAGCGTTGTTTTGCTGTCTCTCTATCGGGGGAAACAGTACAACGCACCAAGTTTTGATTATTTTCCTTTCAAATGGGAGCATCATTTGCAAAACTGACATTGTTTTTTGAATTAAAGAAGATTAACTCTCCAGGAACATGTTTAATGATGTTTTCCTGTAGACTTTCTTTTTGCAAACCTCGAGAGTCGCCCCCTGCTGGTTAACTGCTCTCTCTGTCCTACTTCCTGTCCTACTTCCCTTCCATTTTGGTATTCAGTTCATGTTTGTAACTGTCAGCCACGGGCTTTTTTAAATACTCGCCTCCAATGATTTCAAATGTGTCCAGTTGCTGTGAAGGTAATGGCCATTAGGACACCGTCGGCCATCTTGTCTACAGTGGAAAAACCAATAGTGTGTTTGGCAGTCCGTGTGGTGTTCACTCTGTCCTGTCTGTGGCTCAATTAGGGAACATTTCTGCATCACATTTTGTAAACTTGCCCACAAACTGTTCAAAGTGTCACTTAAAGAAAAGGCAAAGGCAAAAATGATCTTCAGATTTCAGACGGCGGTTTGAGGATGACGATCTTGGACGTTAAGGTGGGGTGAGTCATGATTTGAAGCACTGGACGAATTGACCTTCAAATGTCAACGTGCGAGTTTGTGCTAAAAAATGTGTTTCAGGTGACGTATGTAAGCAGACAGTCCTCGGGCCCGTTTACCTGCCTGTGTTCTTTTTGTTTTTGTCTCCGTATACAACGCTTCACAGATGCCTGTGCTTATTGACCACAAACAGCCGGTGGACATTTTCCCTCCTCTGGGAAAAACAGAGTGTAATGTGGATAAATATGGAACACATTAGCATCAATAGGTATCATCATCAACACTGATTTCGCTGCCAAGTCCCTCTGCTTTTGTCTGGACTCGTGCCCACACACTGACATTCATGAGGTGGAGGAAGAAAATACTGATGCACTGAAGTAGCACGATATTTCATGGTGTGATACCGTATCGATTCTTGGATTCTTGTGTTGATATATCGGAGACATTTTTGACAGTGGACTGTTGATTTGTCCGCTTTGTCCTTAGTCATAGTCACAAAAAGCTACAGCCTCGTTTTCATCAAAAAGAGCCGTCTTTCCGAGCCAGAGAAACTGCATCAATCTCTACGTGCAGTCGTCAGTGAGACCGGAGCGCAGGGACCGTCTACAAAGTGCAACGCCCGAAAACATTTAATAACTACACGATAATACGGTGTAGTGTCATCAAACTTTCTGAAAACTTCGCTGATGCTCTGTACATGACACTACACGGCTTTTTTTACAGTTCGTTATGTGTTTTTTTTCCTCAATCATTTTTCGTTTTATTTAAAAAAACGAACAAACTAATGATACACGGGTTGTTTAGTGTGGTATTTTTTATCCTAGTTTAACAGCGTCAGAGTCGTTATGATGGTAAAATGTCTTGTTGTGGGGAGATTGGGGGCTCCCTCCACTGCCCCCTATACTCTCTGTAGCTTTGTGTAGTGTAAATATGTACTCCAAAACTGTAGGGGGAGCGCCACACCCTTCTTTCTATTCACTATATATATAAAAAACATTACTATATTTGCTGATAACGTAAACATTTATTTTTTTTGCAACCAGGAGAGTCGCCCCCTGGTGGTTTTTTAACATATTCTTACATGTGGGTTAGCCTCAGGCTACCTTCATAAACGAGTGTTCTCTGTTAATGAACAGATACATGTTCATTAAAATGTATGATTTATAAAAACAGCAGGGGCCTTTTCCCCCCCACTGTTTCTTCTTTTATTCACTCCATCATAGTTTGATTTAGTTTATTATGCATCTTTTCTCACTGTGCAGTTCAGGCTCGGAACTCGGAAAACACAATAAACTTTAAACTCACAACTGTACTTTCTTTTAATGCAACTTGTTTTACCCCCGTACGACGCACTGGATTGAAGTGTACGTACGTGTGGGTCCACTCGAGTCATTAGCGTGGTGGCCTCTCGTATCAAACACTTTCACACACATTCATCCACTCACACACACACACACACACACACACACACACACACACACAAGCCACTGAATACTAATCCATACACATGAAGACACGGTGAGGTTTTGTCCCAACATTAAAATGAAAGGGGGGAAAAAAAGAAAATCTCTCTGCTGTCAAATTTACAAGTGGTTCATAGTTAGTGAGAAAAGTGTGTCATCCAGACTGTGATGTATGTGGATGTATAGAAAAATAGCACATGCAGCCTGTAGGGTTGGCAGCCTGCTTATATTAACATACTAATTACAGCACATACTGTAATGTGTGTGTGTGTGTTGCACGTGCAACAAGCATGTGTTCCAGTTACAGATGAAGATCCTCCTGTATTCTCTCTCTCTCTCTCTCTGGGCTGCAACTAGTAGCTTTGTTTACATGGAATGTAAAAAATTCACGTATCTGTACTTTACTTTGTGATTTGTATTTCTAACAACTTTTACTTTTACTCCACTACATTTCCTAAATACATTGTGTACCTCACTCTTTTAATACTTTTACTTGTAAAACTTAAGTACATGTCCATGATGTGTCCTCACTAAGATACAGAAACAGGCTTTGTGTGTTAGTGTGTGTATTCTCACCGCTCCTGCTGCGCAGCATCCTGGCTGAGATGCCATTGGCTCTTCCTCCGCTGGGCGAACTGGCCGTGGCGCTTTCCACGGAGCTCACTTCACCTCCCTGCTGCTTCAGCAGATCTGTCAGTGTCCTGGAGACACACACGCACACACACACACACACACACAAACACACACGCACAGTTAACTGGTGCTTTGATCTCTGATGTTCCGACTGTAGGTTGACGATATTTTGTTGCTTATAATAGGAGACAACAACAGTTCTTTGACTGTGGGCAAACTAAGTTTAGATTAAAACAGCTCAATGCTGTGCCAGAGATTAAACCGAAATACAAAGACGTTGATTGATTAATGATCAATTGGGAATAACCGTCTGATTAGTATTTTTAAGTCATCAATAAGAACACGAGCGGATTATTATTTGTCAAGTTTTCACATCTCTGTTATCAGAAACTTCAGGAAAAGTTAAGTTTTCTGTTTCGTGTATTTAACATTGAAATATATACAGTATGAGCTTGAAGGTGAAGACACCAAATGCAAGTATTAAGTGTTGTTTAGCAGCTGTTTTATTTAATTTATTTAATTGAATTTAAAACTGTTATTCTTAAACTGTTATACTTTATCAAATGTGGGGTGGAAAATGGGTTAAAATGGACTGACGCACTGATTCCTAAAAACAACAACAACAAGGACTCAGTGTTACATCATCCCCATTTGTTGGTTCACTTACAGTGAAACACCATCAGTGAGTGAATGAATGAATGAATGAGACAAACACCATCTGTCACCATCACAGATGTGTTGTCGGTCCCTCAGAGAGGGTTCTCCTCAACACCTGGAACCCCTGCTTACACACACACACACACACACACACAATTTTAGTGCTTTACCCTAACTATAACCATAACCACTATTCAAATCTTAGCCCTCCTACGAAATGAGGTCCTGCCTCATTAGGACCAGGTTTTTTGTCTCCATGAGGACTACTGGTCCTGACAAGGTCAGTGTTTATTTTAAAGATGTTAACAAATACAAATACACACACACATTCTTGTACAGTATACTTTTCTTGTATAGTATACTTAGAGAGAGACTCTTACAGACATGATGGATTCCTTTCTCCTTACCCTTAACTTAACCATGGCACCTAATCTTCAGCCTTAACCCAATTCTAACCCTTACCCTAAAACCCTTACCCAAAAAGCCCTTTAAAGATGTGAGGACCAACCAAAATGTCCTCACAAAGTACGGTTTATACGACTTTTTTAGTCTTCACAAAGCCACAAATACAAGCACACACACGCACACACATAAGCAATTAATTTAAAGTACATCCTGGCGTCCCAGTGGAGTGTGTGTGTGTGTGTGTGTGTGTGTGTGTTGACAGATGTACAGTTAGCCTCTCTGTGTGCGTTCAGTCACATATGTAACAACCATCCAGATATTTTCAAGCTTCAGGATTCAGGACACAGTTACAGTTACAGCACGGATGTGTATAAATCCTGTTTACACATAATACAACTATAGTAATGTAGTAGAAAATTGACAATAAAATAGATCTATCTGATACATACGGTATGACCCGAGAGAGACACATAGATACTGCACATAACAGATAAACGTCTATTTTTTATTTTTATACTGGTGTATATTTATTTTCTTTTTGTTTATATAAATACAGTAGGTGTAGAAGCTGATGCGAACTGAAATGGAACATCCTTATTTTTTAGGGACAGAATCACACAGGATCATCTTTTAAATAAATATACATTCACGAATGCTAATTAGCTACCAGATAACTCCGGTGTAATTACTTTTATTGTCTATTTTGTACAAACTTATTTCTATTTCATTATAATTGAATGCATTGATAAATGAACATATTTTTGCTCTCTACATGTGTCAACAACATATTCGCATAATCGTTTGAACCTTTTTAACTGCACATTGTTCCTATAAAACAAAACATAAAAAACTTAAAAATACAAATTTTGGGTCAAATTTGGGTTAAATCGTGGTGTGATAATAATAATATTAATAACACTAAAGGAAAAAAAACATCTTTTCCAGTAAAAACATTCATACTTAAAAATTGTGTGTGTGTGTGTGTGTGTTGTATGTGTTGTATGTGACTTGGGGCAGTTTTGGCTGCTAGACATATGGACAAGATTTCCTCCAATATGTTCATGTTTGGACTCGGGGCTTGTTGTGTTTGGATGGAAGAAATGCAAAGGAATGACAACACACTCACACTCACACACACACATGTTCAACACATATGACTTGAGGGGACATTGCATTGATTTACTCTCACCTTAACCATAATTACTACTGGCCTAATCCTAACCCTGACCCTAACCTAACCCTAACCTCAACCTAACCTTAAAACATATCTTCACCTTAAAATGTAGTAAGTTACATTATGGGGACTTACTTTTTGTCCCCACAAGGAAGACAAGTCCCCATAATGTGACTGTGTAAACAGGTTTAGGTCCCCACAACATTACTAATACCTGGACACACACACTTTTTTTAATTCCCTGTGTATTTGCTGAATTGACACCGTTGATGGTGTTCACTCCCTTGATCAATTATTCAAACACTGGCGCTTCTGTTCTGTTAATGAAGCTTGTGTCTTCAGCCCCCGCTGTCACACACACACACACACATAAGCTCTTGTACAGCAGTCTTAGTGAGGACACATGCATATAGCCATAAGCCATCCCTATATCCTTTCACCTTTACCCTAAGCATCACAACTATCTTAAAACCAGTGTTATGTAAGTACAAATACTTTGTTACTGTACCTAAGTACAACATTCACGTATCTGTACTTCACTCTGTTATTTATATTTCTAGCAACTTTTACTTTTACGACACTACATTTCCTAGTAACTATCTTTGGTACTTGTTACATACCAAATAAAATCAGAAGAAGGAGAGTTGGTATTATGGTCTGTATTTATATAGAGCTTTTCCTGTCTTGATGACATTCACACACTGCAACATGGGGTTAAGTGTCTTGCTCAAGGACACATAGTAGAGCCAGGAATTGAACCCATGACCCTCCATGACTACCACTAAGCCACTTTTTTTTTTAGATACATAAGTACAGTAAATGTCATATACTTTAAGACTTTTACTTAAGTAATATTATGAAAAAAGTGGCTTCAACTTCTACCAAAGTCATTTTCTGGTATAATACTTCAAGTATCTCTTCAAGGTCCTTTATACAACTCTGAAAAAAAAACAACTTTAAAGTTGTAAGGACCAGGCAAAATGTCCTCTATTTGGCCCACACACACACACACACACACGCACACACACACACACACCTGGCTTGCGAGCCATGATGTGTCTGATGTGACAGAATCAGCCAGAAGGAGCTTGTTTTTCACGCTCAAGCTGACAAACAGAGCAGTGTCTGCCTTTGGCCTCTGCACAGGTCGTTCATACATGATAATGAACGTGTGATGACGTGTGTGAGTAACACGGTCACAGAAACCAGAAACACAAAAAACAAAGCGCCCCCTGCAGGGACTCTGTCGATGACACGACGTTGTCGACTTGTATGTTGTCACGTAGACAAACTTTTAGTGGACTACGATGACGTTTCACCTGAAAAGGTGACTCTACTTTCATCTTCAAAGATGAAACTATATGAAAACAATAGGATGATTATTTGGTTTAAATATAAGTAAATGAGACGACCGACACCTTAAAGATGAAAAGTTTCTGTGTATTTATGCTGATTTACGACGTGATTTTGAGGCATAGAAATCATATTCATCCATTCAAAAATCAACTCACATCTTACATAATCATCTTATTTTCAATCCGTTTACGTTCATAACTGATGGTTCTCTTTGTAAACGTTAGCATCACATAACAAACGCCTGATCTTTCTTCTTCTTCTGTGAAGATTTAAATCACTTTCTCTTTTTAAATTCTCTCATTCTTGCTATCTTTATTCTTCACTAAAAACAGCGTTAAATCTGATTTTTCTTCTTCTTTTTAAACCACATTTGTCTTCCTCCTCTGTCTATCTCTCTGTTTCTTTGTCTCTCTGTCTCCCTCAGTCCCTCTCTGTCTCTCTATGTGTCTCTCAGTCTCTCTTTGTGTCTTGCTGTCTCACCCTGTCTCTCAGTCCCTCTCTCTCTCCGTCTCACCCTGTCTCTCAGTCCCTCTCTGTCTCTCCTTGTCTCTCCGTCCCTCTTTATGTGTCTCTCAGTCCCTCTCTGTCCCTCTGAGTCTCTCTCAGTCTCCCTGTCTCTCTGAGTCTCTCCCTGCCCCTCTCTGTCTCTCTGAGATTCTCTCTGTCTCTCTCAATCTCCCTGTCTCTTTGAGTCTCACCCTATCTCTCAGTGTCTCTCGGTCTCTCTCTTTCTCTCCTTGTCTCTCTGTCTCTCTGAGTCTATCTCAGTCTCTCTCATTCTCTCAGTCTCTCGCCGCCTCTTCCTGTCTCTCTTCTGTCTCTCTCTCTGTCTGTCTGTCTCTCTGTGACTCAGTGCCGTGCCACTGAGCCTCAGGTCTACACATACACACACACACACACACACACACACACACACTTGGCTCGCTGCATATACAACAACTTGCTGATTGGACTTTTAATCTGCAACAAAACCTGCACCTGTCTCTGTCTCTGTCTCTGGGCTTCGTCGTCGTGTTTATGGAGCGTTGGCTGAGCTTCATGTTTTTTTGGCGGACGCCTTTGAAAACCTTTTTGGTTCTTGCAGCTGTGTGATGAGGATTGATGGGAAACAACATAATGTACACTTATATATAGAGAGAGCGAGGATAAAATAGAAGTAAACCCCAATGTAAATGGACCTGAATGTGTTTTGTTGCATTTTTGGACATTAAAACTGTACCATTTGGTTGTAAATAAAACAAAAAAACAACCTCTGCTCTGTTCAGCATTCTTTTACTTTTAGTTTTGCTGATAAGAAAATAAAAGTGAAATATTCAAATTGCTGTAGTCAGACTCCTCCCACATTTTTGATATTTACGAATGAACAAAAAATCAGCTAATTCTCACAATATCACACCAAACATTGTCCATATATATATATATATATATATAGATATACATATATATATATACATATTATTAGTGTATAATGCATTAGTGCATTATAGGGAAGGATATTTCATAGATCAGGGATTCTCAATCCTAGAAGTTTCCCTGCTCTAACACACCTGGTTCAAATAAATGGCTCGTTATCAGCCTGATAACGAGCCATTTATTTGAACCAGGTGTGTTAGAGCAGGGAAACTTCTAGAACATGCAGGATAATGGGTCGAATAATGGGTTGAATTGAATAAGTACACCGTCTGTACTGGCAAGATTCGTTTTAATATTGCAATGTTATAGAAAACAATTTTTGATTAATGTAATTATTTTCCCCCCTTATTATTTCCTTTTCCCTATTCATAATAATAATCTAATAAGAAGAATATGCAGGTGGGTATAGCTCTACAGTCTAGTATGGAAACATTATACGACATTAAAGGTTTGAGCTGGAGTAATAAACCACGTACTAACACGCACGTGCACATGAGCACAGCTGTTTGTTTGTTTTGCTCTGTGTTCAAAGCGTGTTTTGTCCCTGACCTTTTCCCGAGGACACCGAATGTTCTCCCAAAAACACAAACATATGATTTATTTTTAACACCAGCTGAACAACACTGTCACCCCTCTCTGTCTTCTAATCAAAACCACTCTCCGGTCTCCAGACGTCGCTCTTCACGTGATTCATCTACGAAAACAAAACTTAGAGGGGGGGGGAGGGCGGTGATCTCTCCCGTCACTCACTCGTCTCTCTCTTTCTCTCCCATCAAAGTCGGAGATAAAAACCAGCTTTGCTGTTTTGTGTTTCCTTCATAACGCTCCTTTTTCATCCTCTGGCATTTCGGGGCATTGGAAACGAAACCTGGGACCTCGGCGTAAAGCGAAGTTTCCTCAACTCCACTTAAACAAACTCTATCTGCCGATGAGGACAAGGCGATGCAGCTGAAAAAGCTCCAGTGTGTGACATTTAGGAGGGTTTCTTTGGCAGACATTGAACTTACTACCTGTAGGTATGTGAATAACCTGCCTTTTGTTGCCTTGGAGTAAGATTCTTCTATGTTTGTGTTGCCAACATCTTACACCTGTGTGTTACTACAGCTACCAGAGAGACACATACATCAGAGTATTGTATTTGTTTGTATTTGTATTGTGTTTGTTGAGTTTTACCCCACAAGTAAAGGAGAATCACATTGTTTCCCTGACGTGAGTCTCTATTTGTTGCAATCTGCACACTCACCATTAGAGGTCACTAATTCACACATTCTGGACCTTTACATGAACTTTGACGTGAGAAAATTTAGACGTCATAGATTTAATTCTGATATAAAGTGATGACTAATAAAATGTTTGCTTACATTTATGTCTGGTAAATCTAACAAAATGTTACATTTTTTGTCTTGAACAAACGTGGAGGTTTGAGGCGTCACACCTACGTCTCACGTGTGACTGCTTAATTCTCAGTACAGAGCTTGGGATTGTGATTTGCAAGGTAAAGAGGATTAATGTTGACACATACACAATTTTCACATAGCCCACATACTGTAGATAATACTGTATGTGTGTGTGTGTGTGTGTGTGTGTGTGTTACAGTTCATACGTTCACAGTGTTTGTGGTTTTATGTCAAACAAGAAAACATATGGCCTTTTACGTAGGTTATGTAGATTCAAATGTTGTTTTTCTTTTTGCAGACTCATTGGAAATATAAAGACAATATTTCTGATGTGTTTTATGTGTATCATATTAACATTTCTAAAGGGATTTAGTAGTTATTTATGAGGATAAATTATCACATGGACAAAGAGGAAGAAACATGAAACACTGGTGAGACGTCCACCAAACAGCAGATCACAGACTGAGATCAAGCATCAAACAAATTATCCGTTGTTGTGTTTTGAGGAAATTCTGTTTTGTTTTTCATGGAGAGGATGTTTACAACGCTATCCTTTTCTAGACCAAACCAGGTGTTAGATGTGCCTAAACCTGAGCACAGGTTAAGGACCATATATGTGTTTTACGTACATCCATACGTCCCAAACGTTATCTCCGTCACTAACCTCCCTGAGATGTAATAAAAATATATTTGACATTTTTCGCAAACATATTTGTTGTATGCATTACTTCCATGTGTGTAATAATTTAGACGGTTATATATCTAGGAACTGATTACCATCACCTTCATTTCATGAAAATTGCTAAACGTGCTAAAATTTGTTTAAACACAGTCATGTTTTGGCTTAGGAATGTGAGCTTACATGTATTTATGTTTGTAGAAACTAAAAATGGTACCATATTTTATGAACCTGGACTGTTGTTCCACCACGTTTAGCTGTTAGCGACCAGTTAGCTACATCCTGCTGTTAGCTTAAGGTAGCAGCATTGGAGTCGTTTTTGTTGTTTTTGCTAGTGCAGTTTTGTGGTTAAAGTTTTCACTCAGTAATTCCAGCTGGTTTAAGATGATTATATACAGCTGGAGACCGATTTAAAAACTCACCGTGAGTCATGAGTTTTACTTTGACTCTTTTGTTTTTAACTCTGTGACAGACAAAGAAAAACTCATGCTGGAGCGACGTCACCCCTGAGATACACAGCACAGTAAAAGTACAAGTATTTTGCCAGAAAATGACTTTCGTAAAAGCTGAAGTCACTTTTTTTTATTATATTACTAAAGTAAAAGTCTTAAAGTATATGACATTTGCTGTACTGAAGTATCAAAAGTTAATTTAGATTGAGCCATGGTAGCTCAGTGGTCTTTCAACTGGAAGGTTGTGGGTTCATGTTCCTCAAGACTAGAAAAGCTCTATATAAATACAGACCATTACTCTTTTACTGATTTTATTTGGAAGTAACGAGTAACAGTTAGACAGTTAGAGGAAATGTAGTGGAGTAAAAGTGAAGTAACTTTGCTACATTACAACACTGGAGACACGACACATTAAAACACAGTCAACCTTCCGACTTTTCACTTGTCAACCAGTTGATGTGGATGAACAGACCCAACACAGAACACAGCACAGAGCCTTGAGTCAGTGGCTGCTGACCCACATTTTAAGTGTGTTTATGTGGGTGTGTGTGGGTCCAGTGTCGCCCAACAGGACTGAGGAGCAGAGCAGAGCAGAGAGTGAGAGGATGTTAAAGTCTGCAGCAGCTGGAGGCTGGAAACTGTCACATGTGACACAGCGAAGCTGTCAACAACTCATCTGTCCTCCGACTGTGAGAGTAACTGAGGTGATGTGAGGAACACACATATGTGTGTGTGTGCACTTTAACGTGTATATCAGCGACAACTCAACAACCCCCAGTGGATGTAACGGATGAAGGGGAAACTAAGAGAGAAGAGTAAGAGAGGAAGGAAACTCAATCAGGTTTATATCAGTTTAAATGGTATCGCTGTGGCATTAGTGGTAAAATCCTGTTTTGCAGAAGCTTCACAGCAAACACACAACTTGTGTGTGAACAACACAACAGCTCTACTGCTGGCACACACTACATACACGTAGGTTAGTGGGTTTGTGTACTTGTGTGTACTATTTAGAACTTTTTGAGGTCCAAAAAATGTACAAACCTAATTGTGTGGGGACATATTGTCTGGCTTTTTCATGGTTAAGACCGGGTTTTTCGGGTAAGGCACTTAGTTGTGATAATTTTAGGGTTAGGCATTAACTAGTGATGGTTACCATTAGGGATAAAGCTTTGTTTAGTATGTCCAGATGAATGGAAGTCAATGCAGTGTCCTCAGAGGAATAGCTGTGCAAACCTCTGTGTGTGCGTTTATGTCTCATGTTATGTAATGAAGGACACTGTCATTTAAAGGGTTTGATGGATCTGTCCTGATTTAAAGCAGACACATCAGCGATACTCAATACTGTGTGGACGCACACATGGACTTCCACTGCACGCAACAGATCAGATCACACACACACACACACACAAACTTGTTTTTACATCTTAGTGAGGACACTTCATAGACATAAAGCATTCCCTATAGCTTTCCCCTATAGTTTTTGGTCTCATGAGGACTGGTCCTGACAAGGTTAGTATTTATGTCAGAAAAAGGTCATAACGAGGAAACAAATACAAGTATATACACACACACTCTTGTACATCTTAACTTGACCCTACATTTCTTTTGCTTTTTAGTGTTAAAAGGGTATTTATGTGTTAGAAATAATAAAATTGTCTATAAATATGGTTAAATTATAATATTTATATTTTGTGTATTTCACTAATGCATATGACGATATCCTAAATCTAACATATCTTGTTTTAGGTGATGACATAGATAATATCCATATATTATTGCACAGCCCTAACACACTAAATGTATAGGACATGCAAACAGTCAAACGCTGTAGGACCACCTGTTTGACGTGTTGTCGTGGAAACCACACGTCTCCTGAAAGTCCAGACAAAACCCCTTCGATCAGATTCTCATTAACCGGATCAATTCCCTCTGTTTTTGTCTGATTATTGGATTATTTCACTGTTGACCTCTGGGGCCACACGTATGTCCAGACACGCACATACACTCTCACATGACTGCACACACACACACACACACACACGTACACATCATGTGAACTCCGCTGCCAACCGTGTTGGTCCTCGTGTCAGCTGGACTGCAGCAGTGCGAGGCGTGGCCTCGCGGCTGTCCCGACCACTGTGGTGAATCTGAGCCGTGCTCACGCAACCGTAACACCACTGCTATCATTCTTGTTGTTAATTGAACTATAAATCACACTGAGTGTGTGTGTGTGTGTGTGTGTGTGTGTGTGATGGTGAAGGTCAGTGGTGTTTGTTGACTCTCTCAGTGTAAAGCCAGTGCTCTCTGCAGTTGGGAGCTCCTCATTAGACGTGACGTGAATGACCTAAGGCGGCGCTCTCTCCATTTCTTTTCTGTAAACCTGGAAGAAGTGCAAGTGTTGCAGAAGGTGCTTGAAACAGTCAGAACTGACAATTTAAGTCGATTTTGAGGTTTCGAGTGGAAACAATTCTTTGCAAGGTCATCCTAGAAACTGCACCTGTATCATGAATTAAGCGTCCTATTTAGATGGTTTTTATTTGTTATCCTCTTTTGTTTTGTGTCTATTTATTCTCTTTATTCTCTTTTATTATTTTATTGTGTTTCTCCGGTCCCTGAGTTCCAAATTTGGTTCTTTCATAGACGTCTGAATGTTGGAATGAACAATAAAGCACCTTGAATCCTTGGATTGACTTAATTCTTACTTATACTACATTTTATATTGCTATATTTTCATTTTAATATATATTTTACTATTGTTTAGCATCTTAAAAAGAGACAGAAATACTATCTATTGTATTCTATTATCTTGGCGTTGTCCTTGATGCTGTATTACAGTGGTTGGATGCAGTGTTTTTGTCATTTTGTTGTGTATGATAGTTGTAAATGTGTTGTTGTCATCCGTGACCACGTTGTTGTGCCGCCTTCTTGGCCAGAACCCCTGTTATGAATCCTCAAAGTTTGTAATTATGACCAAAATCATGGGGGTTTGTCATCTGCAACCAGGCTCTTATTGATGATACCAGCTGTCAATCACTCTGTAATTTACAATCATTTGCAAAATTGACATGAAGACTCCCTGAAAGTTAGCCTGGGTGATCGCTAACCCAAATCTGCTAGTGATTAGGTTTCAATCTACATTATCTCTGAAAAAAGGGAACCAGTTTCCCCTTAACGAAGTGAGGTCTGGCAGCTTCTGTATATATCCTGGAAGCCACCGAAGAGCAGCTGTCTGTTGATGTTGACAGGAAAAATGAAATTTCTACTTCTCACTTGTCCTTCACAGTAAGTGCTAAAAACAAACATCCAAAAGTGATTCTTCAGTTCTGACTCCCACACCAAAATCAGAGGTGAAGGAAGCCTTTTTGACGAGAGGTTAAATGTCAAAAAAGACAAACAGAAATCCAGTTGCCTCAGTTTTTAGCTCTTAAAGGATGAGTGACAAGCTAATTTTCCCAAGTGAGTTTGGATGTCGTCGTCACACGTAAGAAGTAAGTTTTGTATCTTTCAACAGAATTTGACAAGCACCATTTTTTGACCAGTGGACGATCACCTGCAACCAGGCTCCTACTGGAAGATAGCAGCTGTCAATCACACTCATATGTGCCACGACGCATGTTTTTCCTGAAGAAAAAGAGTGTCGAGTGGGTTGTGTAATCTCTACATTTTGAGTTCCAAAGCTGATTTGGGGTGAACCTGCTCTATTTCCGTGTGTAAAAGTCTACCTTTGGTGTAACATGATCCCACTCTGACGTGGGTTGATTTTTATGCATTTTCACCTCATGAAGCTGAGTAAACGAGGGCTTTTGGACCGGGGATTTACGTCAGCGGGGCTGAGACACAAACGAGCACACGCAGGCAAGTGCGGACCGGAGACGGTAAAGCTGTAATCTCGGTGAAACTTCTTTAATCTCGAGGAGGAGGAGCACTAATCTTGTGGGAGCGAGGAGTGTTTGTGCAGCGGGAGTGAGGTGCTACCCTGCAGGAAATATTAATCCTGGTTGTGTGTGTGTGTGTGTGTTATCCACTGAAATGAGGTCTGTGGCTCAGGTTAATGGGGAGACACACACAAACTTATTCAAATTACAGTGTGTGAAGAAATCATAGAAAGTGAAGCAAAAAGGGAGGAGACGATGAGAGGATGGAGAGAAAAAAGAGAAAGATGTGAGTAGTTGGATCTGGTCCCTTGTCTCTTGGCTCTTTAGGCCCCAGAGGAAAGAAATGAGGGGATGAAAAGGAAGACGAACGCTGCGAGAGAAGGGGAAAGTAAAAAGAGGGAGGGATGACGGCTGGACAAGGAAGGAGGAAGGAGACTTGAGTATCACTGAGATTTGTAGAAGGAAACAAAGTAATAAACCGAGACGGAGGAGAGAGAGTGAGGAGAGGCAGCTGGAGCGAGCGTTGGATAATTTGGGATGAAATGTGGAGATCTGAGCTCATGCTGTTTGCAGTAATGATTTCCTGAGGTGAAGACATTGAACCCTGGGCAGAGAGAGTTCCACCACGCGTCTGGAGAACATGAGATGAAGCAGATTTTTTTAAATAACGTGTGTGTGTGTGTGTGTTCTACAGTAACAAAATGAATACATCTCTTCAGTGTTCAAAGGTGTGAGATAAGGTGATTTGATTTGTGGGACTTTGTCAAACACTGACTCAAAACAACTGACTGCAGCAAAAAAAAAAAAAAAAAGTTTGGTCAATAGGTTGTTTTTTGTTTTTTTTCTTGTTTTTTTTGTTTATTTCAAATGTAAGTCATGCTTATGGTACAACGTAAATGGTACAAAAGGGGTGGAATATATATATAAAAATAAATAATAATGAAAAAGAACAGAAAAGAAAAGAAAAGAAAAGAAAAAAACAGAAAAAGAGAAACAAAGAAACAGGCAGCAAAGAAATAAAAACAAAGGAAAAAAGAAAATTAGAAACATGATGAAAAGATAATGAACAAAAACAAAATAAGGGCATGATGTACATCTATATACAGTGTGTGTATGCATGTATGTATAAATATGTCTGTAGTAGGCTGTAAGGACAAATCTGTCTTTGGTATAGGACATGTTTGCTGGTCCTCACAACTTAAAAGGGTTTATTGAGGGTTAAGACCTGGTTTTAAGGTAATTCATTTTGAGTTAAGGGTTAGTTGTGATCAGTGTTGTAATGTAACAAAGTACTTAAGTACAAAATTCACACATCTGTACTTTACATTGTTATTTATATTTCTAGCAACCTTTACTTTTACTCAACTACATTTCCATATCTTTGTTACTCGTTACTACCAAATACAATCAGAAGAAGAAGAGTTGGTATTATGGTCTGTATTTATAGAGCTTTTCTAGTCTTGATGAGCTGCTTTACACTACAGTTTTCACCCATTCACACGTCTTGGATACTCACCCACACCCGCATATAGACTAGCAGAGCCAGAAATTGAACCCACAACCTTCCAGTTGAAAGACAACTCACCCTACCACTGAGCCACCATGGCTCAATCAGAACTCCATTTATAGAAAATTACTTTTTGATACTTAAGTACAGTAAATGTCATATACTTTTACTTAAGTAATATCATAAAAAAGTGACTTTAACTTCTACCAAAGTAATTTTCTGGTTGTAGTGGTTAAGGTAAGGGGTAAATGGGTGAGGAGCTGTATTATGTCCGTGAGTGTCCTCAGTGAGAATGCTGTACAAGAATCTGTGTGTGTGTGTGTGTAATCAGAAACACCTGAACAGACTTGGTCATGTGACATTAGAGGAAGTTAAGCTATGCTAACTACCACACACACACATGCATGTGCACGAATGAGTAAACCTACATTATAAATACATATTCACGAGTTAGAAAGTTGTAAATTCCAAGCTGCTAATTTTAGTGTTCACTGTTGTTTTTTTGGTGGTTTCAAGTCAGAATTTCCAACTTTCCAAGGTCCCCACAATGCATCAGCAAACACATGCATGCAAACACACAAACACACACACAGATGGATGCAAACATGACACTGTCTCTCTCACACACACACACACACACACAAACTATAATCCACCTTAATCTACTGTTTGAGAAACTATGCTAACATTCAGACATCCACCCACAACACACACATGAAAACATAAAATGCACAGTGAAAAAAAGAAAATGGTTGACAGATTAAATTGGAAGAAACCAACCAAGTATATAGGCGCAAAGCTCTATTTCTCTGCTTTTCTGTATCCATCCATCCATCGTCTACCGTTTTATCCTCCACATGGGGAAGCTGACATAGGAAGAAAGGGTGGACAGATGGCCAGTCCATAGTTTTTTAATTTTCTAGATATCACAAACGGTCTAGGAGTTACGTGTGTTTCTGTCAATTTTGGGTCAAGTAAAAACATAAATAACCTTTTCAACAGTCGCTGACGTGTTTGTTTGACGCCTGCAACTTGGCACCCGGCACTGCCCTCTAGAGGAAGTACATTGTAACAACCGTACCAACGCAAAAGACGCACAGAGATTATGTAGGTGAGGGACAGGGGACAACGTTTGGGACAGATGGAATAAATGCGATGACTGTAAACATGATGGAGTTTGACTGAAAGTTCCAGAAGTGAATTCTTCTGCTTTAAAAAAAAAACAGATTCTGTTACGGTTTAAATGCTTCTTGTCTCCGCCCACCACTGCTCTGCTGCTGTATACACACAAATGCTCCCTCAGGTGTTACATAATTTCCTTTCACGAAGACCAAACTGAGGCAAAATAAAAGCATCAATAAGCCATATTTTTGTCAGCCATTTTCTTTTTTTCCCCGCGCACAAACACATGCACACACGCCTCACCTGGAGTTGAGGTCGGCATGCCCCGCCCCTGCTCCTCCTCCTGCTCCTCCTCCTCCACCGCTTCCCCCTCGACTTTTCTCCAGGCCCAGTTTGGTGAAGATGCCCACCAGCACCATGATGGCCACCACTCCACAGATGATGTAGACGATGAGGTGAGTGCGGTCCCGTTCCTGGTCCCCCTGGCCCTCGGTGATGGTGGCCACGGGTTTGCCGGTGTTGGCCCAGATGGGCGTGTCGTAGTTGGAGCAGATGCCCTGGTCCAGCCGCTGCTGGCGGAACTGGCAGCAGAAGCGGTAGAAGCACGTGCCGCAGCAGTACAGGAACACGCCGGCGTTGCAGTTGAACGGCGGGTCCCACTGGCCCATCACGTCGTAGTAACCCTGGCAACGGGTCCCACCAGCCGGAGGGGAGTCCTCGTCGTCGGCGTCCCCGCCACTTGCGGGCGTGGACAAGCCCGTCTCTGGGGGAGTGTTCTGCGTTGTCTCCACGTAGCCAGTGGTTGTCTGGTTGGCGAGCGTGGTGGGGACGATGAACGGGTCACTTTTGGCCACGCTCGTGGTGACGGACGGGTCCTGGGCGAGGGCGGGCTGCCCTATGAGGACGGACAAGAGGACGAAGACGAGGGACAGGTGGTAGGGGGCAGGGTCGGAGGCCGCCATGCTGCTAGGGAAGCCCTTTTTGTCCAAAATCAGCAGGCTTTCAAAACAGGAAGGAGAAACGTTTGAGAAAGAGTGTTAAAGACGGACGAAGGCCACAGATGATGATTTCAACATTAGAACCATAACAACAACAGGGGCAGCCGATCGCCAAGTGGAAAGGGAACTTGGCTTATGACTGGAGGGTTGCCAATTCAAGTCCGCCACCAGGTCAATGGCTGTGGTGTTATTAAAAGGAGATTAATAAAAAAAAAAAAAAAAAAGATACTGAACCACAAAAACTGTCTTTGACTTTTTACAATGAAATAAATCCCGTATAACTTTTGGACCTCGTGCAACATTTGTGAAACCACTTACTTTTAATTTTACTACATAATTTACTCTCACTTTACAGCATGAAAGTTTAACCTGTTAAAAAACAGTTAATTGTGCTGCATTTTAACATAACATTTCATTGACTTTTTGCCCATTTTGGATGATTTTGTACAATGATATGAAACGCATGTGTAAGCCATTGTTTTTTCAAGTAAAAAACAATCGTTTGATTTTAATCCATTTAATCTCAGATTCAGTTTTGCGCCCAGATATTCAAACCTCGAATGAAATTACTGATCCATTTGTTTCTTACACATGTTAATACTGTATGAAATGATCAAAATGACCATCTTCTGGTAATTATACAATGTAGTAACGAGCGAGAACAGACACATATGACGGATGCTACTGATGCTACAAACGACCAAAAACAAGCCAATTCACAGCACATGTGCCTTTAAAGAAAATTGATTTTAGCCTGAATGTTTAGACTGTGATGATGGATCCATTGATTTTTTTTTTACATACTTATAGAATCGATGATGAAAAGAGGTCAGAGGATGTGTGAAACAGGTCAGTCAGAAAACACTGACAAAAAAAAAAGAGCAGATTAAATGTTTAGTGTCAGCTGTTGCACTGAGAAATCCACTGAAATGAGACACTCTTTCCTTTTTTTTTTAAATAAATAAATAAATAAGAGATTTCATATTTCATATTGCCTTAAACTCAGAATTTTAAACTCACCTTCTCCCCCGTCTTTGCAGTCTGGACGCAGTCGAGCCTCCTCGCTGATTTCTCTTCAAAGTTCAAGAAAAAGAAATTCCCCCTCTCTCTAGAGAAATCCACAAACTTTACTCAGAAGCATCTTCTCTCACTCCCTGCAGGTTTTTTCCCCCTCGACCGTCCTTTATGTGTTCTCCATCATCAGCCTCGATCTGAGGGATTTAACAAACACCACACTCCTCTTATCCTCCTCCTCGTCTTCTTCTTCTTCTTCTTCTTGTCTGTCACTGCTACACATGTGAGTCCAGAGCGGTTCAGGACTGTCAGGATGTTCTCCTGACACTAACCCTGTGCGCTCTGTGAGTGTGTGTGTGTGTGTGTGTGAGAGAGAGAGAGAGAGAGAGCGAGAGAGAGAGCGGCTGAGCTGAGCTGCTGCAACAGTTCAGGAACCAAATGTGATCTTCTCCTTTGTTTACCTCTCCTCACTTCAGTGCCAGATACGGGGAGAGAGAGAGAGAGAGAGAGAGAGAGAGAGAGAGAGAGAGAGAGTGTGTGTGTATGTGTGTGTATCCAGCTGCATCTCCCATCATCCCCCACAGGAGAAAAAGCCTGGAAGAAAAGAGGAAAGAGGCGAGAGAGTGAGAGAGAGGAGGGAAAACTGAAACATGGACTGGAACTGAGTGATGAATCACTTTTTTAAGTCTTTCTCTCCTTCTCTCTGTGGACGTCTCCCCTCATAACTGTCTTTCTTTGTATATTTGTGTGCATGTGTCCTAAATAAGATATGTGAACGAGTTGTCAAACAAAAAAGTCGTTTTCACACCTAATAGTCCGCTGGACTCGGTTCGATTGGGGGTTGCAGCATTCAGCCGGTCTGAGTTTGCTTTACCCCTCCTCGCCTGAGGGCGGCGCTGCAGCAAGAATTACTGAAGGAGAAGACGAGACAAACAAAGTTTTGTGCAAACATACTACACACATACACACTGCAACAATGGGCTCAGCCAATTCTCCCCCGGCTATCGTTCTGTACTAGGCATATTTTTGGTTGCGTTGTACCCACAATGCCCTGCGCTGTAGTCCGCTTCCTGCATTTGGTTCACTTAACGCAAAGCCGAGACCTATACGAGTTTGGTTGCACATTCACACTTCCTCCCCACAAACGAACATGGTTTCCGAGGCAAGTAGGGCTGGTGTGAATGAATGCACCATTAACTGTGATGGTTAAGGTTAGGGTAAGGGGTTAGGGAATGTAATATGTCTATGAGTGTCTGTGTGTTCTCTTCTCTTGAGGAGATTTTCAGTTTCAAACTGATTTTTTTTTTTGCAGGATTTGCGACTGGAAACTCACATTTGTCACATGCATCACACTGGTGTCGCTTAATATGAGCTCTGCTTTACTGTCCATGTTCCTCCAAACTGGATGATGATTTATGAATTTAACATCATGTTCTGCTGAAGAAGAGATGAAAATAGTGATCGAGACGATTAACTGGTCAGGAAAATCAAGTAGTAAAATCAAATTTTCCCATTATATTAAAAAAAATTGTTATTTTCCAGTGTAGACGCCCTCTAGTGGCTATTCAATGTATTCTTATTATTTCCATTTCCTATGCTTCATCCAGCATAGTCCAATGTTCATGTTTTCTGAGGTTCTGGTTAAAGTTACTGCTGGATGAAGGATGTGACTTGTGGTTCCAGGTTAACGTGGGGGTGAGGCACTAACTAGTTATGGTTAACTTAAGGGATAAAAGCAATGATGAGTCTGTTGAAATGATTGAAGTCCTGACAGAAATAGCTGTGTGCTGAAAAACCCGAGTGTGTGACATGTTTCAGTGGCGTGATGAGGCCGGTCAACATCTGCTCATCATCTACTTATCGTCCCTTCATCCGCTTGTGCTGTTCTGTTCTGCACCTCTCTCTCTCTCTCCCCGACTCAAACACACACACACAGAGGCATTACACCCCCCCCCCCCCCCCCCCCCCCCCCACCTCAGAGCCTCTCATCATCCCCTCATCTCCCACTTAGCCACCCCTTTCTTCTCTCGTCTCTCAGCGTCTCTTCTCCACCCTCCCTTCTCGCCTTGGGCATAGATAGCACACTTGTTTGCAAATGTGTGTGCGCACCTATACTGTACGTGTGTGTGGTGGGTGAGGGGCGGGGGGGTGAGGGGCGGGGGGGGGGGGGGGGTCCAGGGTCTATTTGCATCAAAAAAGATTCAGCAGTCATCAGGGTCCAACTCCAGCTTTGCATCTTCTTTTGTTTGATTCCCAACTTGTGCCTGTATAGATGCCAAAATCAGAAACACACACACATGCACACACACACACACACAAAATCAGTTCATATGCATACAGAAAAATGTCCAAAATAAAAGTACAGCTATTTTAGTGAGCACAATCATAGATATAATAATACATCCCCTTGAGCCCAGAAGGAGTCAAACTTGTGGGCCACCACTTAATATCAAGTTATAATAATATTATTTCTGTATGCTTTTGTTTCATTAATAGATTCACTTTGCCTCATATATTGTGTATATTAATAACACTTTTATTTTGAAATTATGTGAAATCTAATCATAAAATTATATAATTTTGGTCTTTTTCTCTCTCAAAAAGTAGGATTTTTTTTCACTTGACCGGCCCCTTACTGACCAAACTAGACCCTTCCCTTAGCCCCTTACCTTAACCATTAACCTTACCTTAACTCCACACTCTAACACTTTTGAGGTGTGATAACATGTGGACCAGCCAAAATATCCTCATAAAGATTTATGACCGTGACGTCAGAGGACATTGCACTGATTTACACTCACCTTAACCATAACTACTACTGGCCCAATCCTAATCCTAATCCTAACACAAACCTAACCTAAGGCTAACACCTTAAAATGTAGTACAGTATAGGGATTTAGGAAGACAAGCCCCCATAATGTGTAAACAGATTTATGACTCCACAACATAAGGAATACCGGGCACACACACATACACACGCAGAGAGAGTCCAGTAAAAGGAGCGTCCCTCATAGTAAATTAACCACATGTGCACATTTTAATGGAATTATAAGCCAGATTGACAGAGAGACTTTTTTTGTTTTTGCTTTCCGCTAATCGCCTCTGCCCAAAATCCCCTCCTTTATGTCCCGTCATTCTGGAGGAAAACTCAACGCTTCCTCCACTTCCCTCTGATTTAACTCTCTCTATCTGTGTGCTGGATATCTGAAGAGAGAGGGAGCGTAATAGAGAGAATGAAAAGAAAGGGAGAGTGAATGTAGGGCAGTGGGGAGGAGACTGACAGCAGAGAGAAAGAAAGAAAGAAAGAAAGTTGGGGATGGAGAGATGGAAGAGTGGGGGAGAAGTGATTGGCTGAGGACCAAAGATGAGAGAGAGAGGGTTTACAGGAAGAAGGAGGAGGGAGAAAGAGAGTGGGGGAGGACATGATGAACAGGATGGAGGAATGAAGGAAGGAAGAAACAGATGATATGTATTTATTTACTTCATTTAAGCTTCACTGATACAGGACCTTTGACCTTTTGTGACGCCCGTGCGAATGTGTGTGTGTTACATATGGACGATTATTGATCCGAGCTCGTTGTGCAGAAAGGTCACCGAAACCACATGAGGACCAGGACCAGGACCAGGAGTGCAATCAAATTTCATGGCATTAGTATAGTTTATCCTGTGGTCATTTAATAATGTAACAATAAGTAGGTGTGTCACCACTGCATCTGAAGAAAAAGTATGTTTCACAGCTGCCTGTTAATGAACAAAAATCCAGTTTAATCCCAGGTTTTTAGTTTAAACCTGGGATATAACCCCCCCCCCAAAAAGAAAGAAATCTCCTGTGTCCCACACGACCACGTCTTTGGCAAACACTGATCCAAACAATTGATTTAAAGGGAGAGCGTATAGTAAAAAATAAATTTTACCATAATGTACACTGTCATACTTTTCAAAGTTTTCTCCTCAATACTCGGTCATTAGAGATGAGACGATGTGGCTTGAAAGCAGAACGACGGAATCTTTCATCTACTGAGGGAAGACTTTTCAGTGGACGTGTCTTACATACTGTCGTGCTAACGTGCTAATTATAAATAGAAACTGTCTGAATGCTGATTTGACTCTAGAATCTGTGTGTGTGTGATCAGAGAAAATGCCCCTTAATGAGTTGATCCACCAAAGGCTTTGATGCTGATCAGCTCATGGAATCCTGGGAAATATAAAATATAAAAGGGGGGGGGGGGGAAGGATTTTGTGATGACCTTTGACCTTTTATGGTTCGCAGATAAAGGCAGACTTTGAGGTCAGACACTGACTGATGTTGGGGTACAGGAACAGTACTTTTTTTTTTAGACGGGAGGGGAGTTCCTTTCATTTGACATTTGGACGTAACCCTAATAGTCTCAGTATGTGTGTGTGTGTGTGTGTGTGTGTAAATACAACACAAAGAGCAGAGTTTTTTCAGTCAGAGACATTAGTGAGTGTTACGCAACATTAATTAATCTGCTCGGGCCGCTTAAATTCCATTTTATGTGTCTTTGAAGATGCAGTTATCATAAAAGATCTATTTATAACACGCACTGTTACACTGCTGCTGCTGCTGCTGCTGTGCTCTTTCCGCCGCCACGGCTAAATTAAAAACAAAACAAAACACAGGGGAGGTATAGCATGTTTTTTACATGACAAATATTATAATTAATAGCACGTAAAAAAGTATTTTAACAACTTTTCAGAAAGATAAAAGGCCCAGTGAGTAACATTTAGGAGCTTTTATTGGCAGAATTAAATATACGACACCCATAACTATGTTTGTTAAAGTGAATTATTGCTTTTTTGTAGCCTTACACGTGATACCTTTAATATATACTATAGAAACACGTATAAATGTTTTCAGAAATCCTACGTATGCACTATAAGTATGAAAGTACCTGATTTAAAGTCAAATATGGTGACGTAAATTAATATTGACATAGTGTACACACACACACACAGACTGTCTGAGGGTCGTGATGCAGGGGTTTGGTCCAGACGGACCGCACTGACTGCACACTGACCACACAACAGGAAGCTGATTGATCACAAACATCAGTCTATTGATCTCTGCTTATAGACCATAATGTCAGGCAACCACAACATGAAAAAAGCTCCATGTATATGTGTGTGTGAGTGTGTGTGGAGAGCAAGGTTATTATAGTTAAGGAAAACTAACAAAATAACAAAAAACTAAAATTCATATGAAGTGTATTTATTTCTTTATAATATAAGGATTTGTGTATTATTGCAGCAGCAAGGGTGCACCTGCGGCACAGATCTGGAGGACTACGATTTAAAAATGGCGTCTTTTCTTGGGGTTTTATGACACAATACTTAACTTATTATGACTTTTTTGGAAAAAAACACCTAACACTAACACCAAAACTAATAAAAACTAAAACTAAAACTAATCAAAACTAGCTATCTAGATAGCTAGTTTAGATATAGCTACTCACTATCCAAAACTGTTATAACCTTGGTGTGGAGTATGCATATCTTTGTCAGGACCAAAACTTTTTAGGACATTTTAACAACTTTAATAGACTTTTTAAAGGTTGAAGATAGATTTAGGGTTAAGATAAGATATACATATGTATATATATATATATATGTGTATATATATATGTTAACATGTTTTCATGATTAAAAACCTCCTAATCGCTGCAAACGAGCCGATCAAAATATCTCCTCACTGACGCTCTCGTCAGCCGCGCTGTTTCAGACCAAACAGTTGCTGTGATTGGCCAGCCAACGAGAGCTTTCCTACTGTCCTGTGATTGGCCAGGTACCTGGAAGTGACGTAATAGATAGGCCAGCTCTCAGATACACAGCTCCCCCTCTGGCACGGTGGATGCTCTGCATCTCAGCAGCTACAACGAGACTAGTTCTTCTTCTTCTTCTGCGGTTGAATGTACGCAACCGGATGTGGCCGGACTAGTGCCCGCACCGGGAGGCGCTACGGTGGTGAGGATTTCTGATGACTGATGATTTCTGAAAGTTATCTCTTAACTTTCTTTCACAGATATGAATCATATTTGCTTCACAAGTAAATTAAAACATTAAAAACATAGGTTTTTTAAAACAAAATACAGTGTCACCACTGCATCTGAAGAAAAAGTATGTTTCACAGCTGCCTGTTAATGAACAAAAATCCTGTTTAATCCCAGGTTTTTAGTTTAAACCTGGGATATAACCCCCCCCCCCCCCAAAAAAAGAAAGAAATCTCCTGTGTCCCACACGACCCAGTCTTTGGCAAACACTGATCCAAACAATTGATTTAAAGGGAGAGCGTATAGTAAAAGATAATGTACACTGTCATACTTTTCAAAGTTTCAATCGACATCAAATTAAGGAAGTGTCGATCCGCTTCGCAGAGCCCAGGAAAACAATACAACACTATTTTCTCAGCAGTGGCTGAACTGTTTGTTCTGAAACTTTAGGGTTTCATAAACGAGGTAATGACGCAGATACACACACAAACGCAGCGTTAATTGGAGCTTCCGGTCTATGTCACCTTTAAACTATTTTTATTTTTTTATTTAATTTTCCACCACCATTGTTTGTCTACTTCACTCAGCTGCCTCTTTACTGTAACTTTAAAAAACAATAAACATTATTCTTGGTCACGTTTGTCTGACGTTGGGCATCAGAGATAAAAAAACACTGTAGGATACCGAGCAGCCCTGGTGGAAGTTTGCACTCTCTGTGTTTTATCTTTAAAATTAAAGAGCAGCAGCTACATACAGATGCACGAGGGCCAAGTTCCCTGCCTAATAAATCCACTTTAACAATGTTAGTATTCTAACGGACTCATGTTGATAAAGCTTTCCCTGTGCAAGGGTCTTTTAATGAATACCAATTACATATGTTAATTCAGCCAGTGCTTTATCTGTATTTATATGGTCACACACGCACACGAGTCTGTGTGTGTGCGTGTGTGTGATTTGTTCAGATCTCATTACACAAAATTCTAATATAAAGAGTTCGTACTCCAGAGAGCAGGAAAGGGTAATTACAAATTAAAAATCACCTTTCAGAGGCTGTGGGTTTGGGCTCTGTGTGTGTGTGTGTGTGTGTGTGTGTGTGTGTGTGTGTGTGTGTTGTGCACATGCGTGTTACTGTACACGTCAATAAAACATGCATCCAGAAACAAACAAAGCACTTATAATAACATGGAAGCAGGCAAAGGCCAGAGTGGGACAAAATAAATGATTATAGAAGCTGAAGTTCACTTATATTTCAGCACATGTCATTTTTCTCTCCAATTAAGACTCAGGAACAAGAGATTTGAGGAATTTAAACATAAAACAGGGAAAAGTAGATTTTTTTTTAATGCTGCTATTGTTGTCGTTGCAATGAGAGCAGAGAAGTTAAAGGTTTAAACACAGAGTTTAACTCGCTGCTCCTGATATTAAACAGGTCTATCTCTTTAGTTTCATGGATTATAGAAACTAGTCACAAAGTGTGTGTGTATATATATATATATATATATGAAGAGTTATTAAAGTCCATAAGTCCATTAGGTGCATGATCATGTTCACGTTTCAATTAGAAAAGCAAAGACAAAGAGAGCAGTAGAGCCCCCAGAGGGTCTGACTGAGCACAGAACTACAACCCACATCATCCCTGACCAACACACACACAAACACACACATACACACATCATTAACTCCACAATAAACCTGAGTGAAACTTCTCCCTCCTCTTCCTCAAGACAAAGCTTTAACAGACTTTCAAACATGGGAAACTCACGCGTTTGTAAAGCGTTCACTGCACGCACCAAAGTCCATAGAGAAAACTAGCGATTTTACGTCATGGCACACAGGAGTTGTTAATCGACTATTTCCTCAACCTGCAAATTGTGTATGAACGTGTGTATTTTGTCACATTAGTGTAAGGAATGATTTGATCGGGTTTACGTAAGTGACAAAAACGTACCAAACGTGGCAGCAGTAGAGCAACAGCTCCTGTGTCCCTGTGAGCTAAAAACGATGATTTTCTCTATGGACTTTGGTGCAGGAGAGTGAACTGTTTACAAACTTTAATCTCAGGCGAGAAAAAAAATATGGCAAACATATTCCAAAGATATTATCAAGCACAACCCTGAACTATCCCTTTAAGAGACTGAAGCCTGTCTGGAAAATACAAAAAATGCAAAGGTTACAAAAGTAGGAAATACATCATCTCAGTTTGGATGATGAAGACACAAGGAAGGCCAAGAGTGCAACAGTATTGTCTCCAATTAGGCTACTGTGTGTGTGTTTAAGACCTTGTCAGGACCAGTAGTCCTGAACAAAACCTGGTTCTAATGAGGCAGAACCTCATTTCTGTTAAGTTGTGGGTTAAGATTTGAATTGTGGTTATGGTTAAGGTTAGGGTTAGGCATTAACTAGTTATGGTTACGTTAGAGATGAAGCTTAGTTAAGACTATGTCCTAAGAAGAACAGGACACACAAACCTGTGTGTGTGTGTGTGTGTGTGTGTGTGTGTGTGTGTGTGCTCGGTCCCCTCTGGACCTCCCTGTCAGTGATGACCTTTACCAAATCAAAGGAGATG
This sequence comes from Solea solea, assembly GCF_958295425.1. NCBI lineage: Eukaryota > Metazoa > Chordata > Actinopteri > Pleuronectiformes > Soleidae > Solea > Solea solea. The sequence goes on from NC_081154.1 coordinate 5,311,076, forward strand.
CAAATATCCAGCTTCATTTGGGCCCATTACAACTGCACACACACACACACACACACACACACACAGAAGTGAATGAGCTCAGAGTGGACATCCAGTGAGAATAGCTGTCTGTCTTCCTGCCTGCCTTTGATTAGCAATTTGAAGGGGCTCGGCCTCGGCCCCCGTCTCTCCTCAACAGATATAAATCAGTGGTGACGCTGCATCGTCCATTTACCTCCATCATTTCTACAGAGAATTGTAACCCCCCCACACACACACAGTCTTTGTGTCTCTGCTCTCACTTTGCCTCCATACATTTGAGTACAAAGTGCTAAATTTAGAAAATCTAAATCGTGATTTGTATTTATGCTAAATTAATCAAATACATGCAACACAGCAAGGTAATAAAAGTCATATACAGAGAGCAGTTTACAATTGACAGCCACTTTAATAGGTACACCAGACACCTACTAAAGTGGTTTGATGCCCTTCATCTGAAAACAAGCACTGCTTGGACCTGACTGGGGGAGCGTTTGTGTGTATACAGTGGCAGCACAGAGGTGGGCGGGGACAAGAAATATTTGTCCTGTCAAACAGTTTAACAAACTGGTTTTTAGAGTGTAATCTGTGTTTCACTGAAATCACTGAAGTGATCTCCAAACGTGTCAGCCGTCGTCAGATTGATGAAGATAAATCGCTGATAATCCTGTCGTATTTCCCTCACTAAAACATCACAGTAGTTTCATATAAATAATCTGAATCTGAAGTTTCTCCTGCGGTGGAAAAATACACCATCACCGTCTGCCCTTCTGCTGTGATTGTGTCACAGTGATGTGAGGGGAAGGAAGTGTTGACACCTTGACCTTTCACAGCTACAGGTGAAAAAAACACCCAAAAGTCTCAGGCTGAGCAGAAATCGATGTCTCGACTTCATTAATGGATTTTATGTCTCGGGTTGTTACGTGTTTTTTTTTCCTCTGCGGACATTAAAGATTAAACTCGTTGTTGATGCATGTGGTGAAACAGGAAAGCAGGAAAGACAGGAGCAGCTCTGGCTGTGTTCAGATTACTGAATAATTTGACTTTATTCCAAATTTGTATTATTTTATTTGATCTAATCTTACCTTATCTGATCTTTGTTTATCTAACCTTATCTGATTTAATCTCATTTTAGATGATCTTATTTTATTCTATCTAATCTTGCCTTATCTTAAATCATCTAATTTGATCCGATTTTATCTTATCTTAAATCATCATAGTTTATCTAATCTTATCAGTTTATTTGATCTAATCCTAATTTATCTAAATTTATCTTAGATCATTTTAGCTCATCTTATTTTATTTCATCTAATTTTACCTTATTTTAAATCATCTTATTTGATCTAATCTTACCTTATCTTAAGTGATCTTATTTTATCCGATCTTATTCTAGCTCAGCTCATTTTATTTTATTTAGTCTTAACTTATCTTAAATCATCTTATTTTATCTAATCTTACAGTGTCAGTGTTGCTGACTCATGCTGCTGCTGCTTCAGGGTCACGAACCGTCAAATCTGATTTTTAACGAGTCTGATTTTAATCAGATTTGAACAATTTGAGCTTGTAATCTGAACGTAGCTAACGTCGTCCTCAGTGGACTCAGTGTCTCCCTGGAAGGAGCTCAGTCTCCTCCTGACACATCAGTCTTCCCCGCAGACGCTGTCACAGTCGTACTAACTCCCCGTTTTTCGTGAAACATTAGCAATGCTAAGCAGCAGCAGCAGCAGCAGGTGAGTGGCAGTGGCACTAGTTGATTTTAATAGGGGAGCAGCTATTTTGGTAAATCCTCCAGCTCCTTCTTCCTCCTCTGGAGTTAATCACACCCAGCGATGCATCACAACACAGCCGCTCCACTCACTTTAGCAGTCAGGAGGGGGAAACTGCATTAATGCAGTTTGATAAGACAAATATCAGGAATTTACCCTCTAATTACACCTTTGTTTCACCCTGTTTAACTAACCTGCTCTTTTAGAACACGTTTAATCATTTAAATCTCATATAAAAGTAGAGAACTACACTCATATGTACCAACATTTGCACAGAATTACAAAAATGTTACACACAGGAAACACCAGCGTGCAAATATTCAGACTTTTTTTTGAATACATTTATGCAGGAAAGAGGGGTTTTTAAAAGTTGTAATGAGTAGTGAAGTGACGTGAAGTGTCCTGTGTGGGTATATAACGGTGTGACAGTGAGTGACGGCATGCACGTCTGCCTGGTGGTTTTTGGGGAAAGTTTTCGCTTGTTTTTAACAGGTAGGAAGTTGTAACAGGGTGTTGAATATTGTGGGATTAACACATGAAGAACCAGCTCAATCTCACTGGAAACATGGCTGCCAGCAGGAAATTATGATAGCAACTTGATAAAAGGCTCACCTGCCATCTGCCAGACGTGTTTTCGGCTTTATCTCATCATTAGACATCCTTTTTTTTTGGCTGTAAACTAAAGTTTGTCAACTGCTCAATCTCCATAGAGAAAATCAGTGATTTGACTTCACGTGGACACAGGAGCTGCTGGTCGACTGCTGCTTAATCTGAACAAAGGCTTTCAAACACCAAAGTCATTAAGGAGGGTACTGTATGTGAGATCAAGGATGTAAGGGTGTGAAAGGGTTTGATAAAAGATGTCAAGCCTCCTGTTTATAACAAAGGTAAGCAGAGTTTAGGTTGTCATCTAATCACTTTAACGCCTCACTGTCTCAAGGGGAATGCGTGTGAACTTTATTTGTCACGTGGGACACAATATGGTTCTGATGTAGAATACGCGGTTATTTTCTTTCATTTTATTTTTATTCAAGAAGTTAAAGTAATGAGAAGAAAAGTGGTAAAATACCAGTGTTAAGCATTATTTCCTTGGTTTTCAACAACTAACATAGCATTTATTTGTTTATTTATTTATTCACTATCTGCACCTTATCGTTTATATATATATTTAAAAATAAACCGGACCTCTGGTCACCTTTTTTATTCACTCTTGTCAAATGTATGTTAAGTTATGTTGATGTCTACGTTTCATGTACAGCGTGTGTTTGAAAAACCGGAGTCGAATTCCTTGTATGTGTTACATACTTGGCCAATAAAGCTGATTCTGATTCTGATTGGTTTTAGTAATAAATAAATATGAATGGAAGTGAACAACATTTATTTTCTTCCAAAGCAAAACAAGTTCTCATCAAGGGATTAAAGCGCTATGTATTTTCATTCGTTTTTCACTGTGTGTTACATGAAACCTTACACACGTAAAGGTGTTTTTTCAACAACTTACACATTGTTGATTCTAGTAATGGTTTGAATGGAGGTAAATTGCAAGTATTTTCTCACAATGTTAAACATGTCCTCAAAAAGGATTTAAAACATTATTAAACACAATACTGGTCGATGTAGACTGAATCTTCAAGAAGCTATTCTAATTTTTTGCTCGTTAATTTTGTTGCTGCGGTTATTTTCTTCAATGGGGGTTTGACACGAAGTTGTTCCAACTTTCTCTGAAGTTGCTGCAGATCCTTCTCGTCTTTGAAAAAGAGTCCTGCATCCATTGTCTGAGGCTTGGGGAAAATGACTATATACTCCTGTGTAATACAAAAGCATAAAAGTTAAAATGTGTAACCAAATCCCTATTTAAACCAACATTTTTAGATACAGAATACTGACCGTGTTTCGCAGGATTTTTGGCTGGAGATTCTCTCAGTTTTTTGGCCGGAGAATGTTTTACCGATGATGGTCCCGGTATTTCATCAAACAAATGTCTCTCTACTAATAAACAAAACAAAACAAAGTCATCATTTGTCAGGTCTTAATTTAGATTGGAAAATAAATCATTACGTGGGTCAGGACAATATGCATGTAATACAAAATGTATACTCAGCATTACCTAAGAAGCGGGGTCTCTTAAATGAACCGTATTCAGAGTTATACGTTTCCATGGGCATCAATGCTGTTTTAAAACACAGTAAGAAAACAAATCAGATAAAATAGGAGATATAACAACGTTTTTAAAATAAAAAGGACAAAAAAAGTTTGGTTGAAAACTCACCAGCAACAAGAGCCATTTTCATAGAATGTAGATGTAGCAGCAATCTGTAGGTTCTCCACGAATGTGTTGGCGAGATACTGAAAATGCTTGTTTATATAGGAAATCCCCACACCTCTTACCACGTGTTGTCACCCATGGGGGAGTAACCCTCTTTTTTGTAAAGGAAATAAATGTTTAACACCTCTTTTTACCCTTATCCTATTCCCGCATACGAACATCCTTGTTAGGAAATAACTTTATTCATTGATTTCCTGTGATTTTTTTTTAGATGACACAAATTTAAAAACAGACTAAGAAACTAATGACAAGACAGTGCTTTAACCACTTGTTGAGAACTCGTTTCTCCTTGTGAGAAAACAAAATGTTATTCTGATCATTACTAAGACCAACGCTATGTTAGTTGTTGAAAACCAAGGAAGCATGGTAAAACAATTTTACCACTTTTCTTCAAATTACTTATAAAAATATTATTAAAAATTAAAGAATTAAAGAATATAACTGCAGCAAGAAAATAAACTAACAAAAAATTAGAGTAGCCTCTTGAAGATTCAGTCCACATAAACCAATATTGTGTTTAACACTGAGAGAAGGAAAGGAGTGGGGAAAACAATGTTTGAACTCCTTTTTGAGGACATGTGTAACATTGTGAGAAAACACAGTTCACCTCCATTCAAACCATTACTAGCATCAACAATGTTTTTGTTGTTGAAAACAAGAAAGTAAAGGTAAGATAAATGTCATTTTACCACTGTTCTTATCATTGCTTTAACGTCTTGAATAAAATTAAAGAAAATAACCGTGTATTCTACCTCAAACCATATTGTGTCCCACGTGACAAATAAAGTTCCCATACCTTGCCCTGAGACAGTGAGGCGTTAAAGCCCTCTTTGTTATAGACAGGGTATTTGACACCTTTTATCAGCCATTTACATTACTAAGACCAACGCTATGTTAGTTGTTGAAAACCAAGGAAGCTTTTCTTTGCATTACTTTAACTTCTGGAATAAACATAAAATTAAAGAAAATAACCGGAGCAACAAAATAAACTAACAAAAAATTAGAGTAGCCTCTTGAAGATTCAGTCTACATCAAAACAATATTGTGTTTAACACTGAGAGAAGGAAAGAAGTGGGGAAAACAATGTTTGAACTCCTTTTTGAGGACATTTTTAACATTGTGAGAAAATAAACGCAGTTTACCTTCATTTAAACCATTACTAGCATCAACAGAGTGGCGGATCTAGAACATTCTACATGGGGGGGCAAAGCAGTGGCAAGAGGTCTTGGCAGGGTGGCATGTATGAATCCCCAAATGTAAATGGATTTAACAGAATAAACACAAAAATACTTATTTATCCTATTTATTGTTTTATCATGAACAACAGGAACAAGCCCAGTGTTTAAACTAAACAACACTGTGCATCTCTTCAAAGAGGACCCTCCCTGTCATCTTCATCCGACTACCTCTGTCCCACTTTCTGAATCTGCAGCAGCCTCCTCCTCTTCATCCATCACATACTCATCTCCTTCTGTGGCCTTCAGCCGCTCTGACCCTCCTGGTCTCTCCAGTTGACTACCTTCTCCTTCATTTCCCTCCTTCTCTTCCTGCTTTGCACATTTCTCACTAAAAGACCTTTCAATATAACATCCCCACTTGTTGCTTTCCCTTTCATTGTTCTGCTCTCTCCAGTCAAGATGTGAGAAGCTCTGGTTGTCCTTGTATCACTACACTGTAGGGCCATGAAGCTAATAAGTATCAGAACATATTTATTACACACACACAAACAACAGTTATGTTTAGACTACTTAATGCTATTGTATTTGTTATTTTCCCAGTTAGACAGTAAAGGATGTCACCTGGTTTAGGTTGTGTGCAGCCTCATTGCTGTGATATGTGACATTTAAGTGGTTTTATAGTATAGAAATGTGTAGTTTGTTGTGACGTAAAGAAACGGAGACCCTCTGTAAACGTCATGGACAGGTTTTAATATATTGTATGAAGCTGTTCTTGTCTTTACTAAAATCAAAACTAATCAAATGCTCGTACAAATCACGAGCGAGCGATTTCACATTTGGCTAATTAATGCACGCGCTGTTATTGCTAATGCTGAACCGCCGTTAGCATAGATTACGTTCATTATAAATGTAACTTTAAGTTAAATTAGTGTGTTTAAACTTCACCTGGGGAAACTGACTTCACCTACAGATGCTCGGGGGGGCGCTCAGTCGCTCCACTCTTAGCCGGGATGTAGGGCAGAGCCACCGCAGCCGACTCGCTGTGTGTGAGCCACACTATGAACGGCGCACTGCACGTTTGATGCAGGGCCGTAGCTGCGGGGGTCAGGGCAAGTGGGTCAGGGGCCTGAGATTATATTTACAATTATTCACTTTCGTTCAATTTATTGTTGGTTTCAATGCTTTAAAAAGCTTGTGGACATAGTGGCGGATCTTTTTACAAGTACATTTTTAAGAACACAAAAGTTAAGTGGGCCCCTGTAGCTCCACCCCTGCATCAACAATGTTGTTGTTGAAGACAAGGAAGTAAGGTAACATAAATGACATTTTACCACTTTATCATTGCTTTAACTTCTTGAATAAAATTTACATAAATAACTGCGTATTCTACATCAAACCATATTGTGTCCCACGTGACAAATAAAGTTCCCATACCTTGACCTGAGACAGTGAGGCGTTAAAGGGATTAGATGACAACTTAAACTCTGCTCCTCTTTGTTATAGACAGGGTATTTGACACCTTTTATCATCCATTTACATTACTAAGACCAACGCTATGTTAGTTGTTGAAAACCAATAAAGCTTTTCTTCGCATTACTTTAACTTTTTGAATAAAAATAAAATTAAAGAAAATAACCGCAGCAACAAAATAAACTAGCAAAAAATTAGAGTAGCCTCTTGAAGATTCAGTCTACATCAACCAATATTGTGTTTAACACTGAGAGAAGGAAAGAAGTGGGGAAAACAATGTTTTAACTCCTTTTTGAGGACAGGTTTAACATTGTGAGAAAATAAATGCAGTTTCATCAACAATGCGTTAGTTAAAAAAACAAGAGTAAAAAACTAATGAAAATACATAGTGCTTTAATTCCTTGATGAGAACTTGTTTTGCTTTGTCAGAAAATAAATGCCGTTTACTTCCATGAAGATCATTACTAAGACCTATGCTATGTTAGTTGTTGAAAACCAAGGAAGTATTGCTAATCACAGGAATTTTACCACTTTTATTCTCATTGCTTTAACTTCTTAAATAAAAATAAAATGAAAGAATATAACTGCGTATTCTACATCAGAACCATATTGTGTCCCACGTGACAAATAAAGTTCCCATGCATTCCCCTGAGACAGTGAGGTGTTGAAGAGATTAGATAACAACCTAAACTTTGCTTACCTTTGTTATAAACAGGAGGCTTGACATCTTTTATCAAACCATTTCACACCCTTACATCCTTGATCTCACATACCCCCCCCCCCCCCCCCCCGTAATGAACCCTCACCAAGTGCATGTTTATGTCACTTCCGTGCCCATTTTCAAAGAGACCCCCCCTTTCCTGCCACAAATGGCTCATGCACATCACACACGTCGCAAACCAAACCGGTCGTAAAACCTGCATGCGCGAAAAAAGTGTATATTCTATTCTATTCTATATCTATCTATCTATCTATCTATTGATCTATCTATCTATCTAACTTTAAAATTAAGCTTCAGTTAAGGTTAAGTTAAGCCACTTCAATTAAGTTCACCTCAGTTCAGGTCAGTTAATTTATATTAAGGTAAGTTACGTTTAGTTCAGTTCAATTCAGTCAGTTAAGTTCACTTTAATTAAGTTTAGATCAGTCAGTTAAGTTAAAGTAAGTTAAGTTAGGTCAAGTTTAGGTCAGTCAGTTAAGTTAGATTAAGTTAGGTTAAGTTCATTTTAGTTACGTTTAGGTTAGTCAGTTAAGTTAAATGAAGTTTAGTTAGGTTAAGTTCACACTAGTTAAGTTAGGTTCAGTTAAGTTCAGTCAACCGCAGTCAAGTTAAGCTTAGTTCTATTGAGTAGATAAGTTCAGTTCATTTTCATTCCAGTGATTGAGTTCAGTTCACTTAAGATGACTTTATGTAAGTTAAGCTCAGTTCAGTTAAGTTAATGAGCTAAAAGATGCTGAAACCGATTAGAAATGATGTGAAGTGAACAGTGGAGTAATAATTGATAATAATAATAATCAATATTGATGAGTGCAGGTTGAAGTCAAATAAAAACTGCAGTTAATGTAATTCTATATTGTTATTAAGTGAGACTCAAACAGTGATTCCTGCTTCTCCTTTGACCCTCCGTGTCATTTTTAAGCACACAGTCTTGTGTCTTCCAAACAAACGTGTAAAACGAAACACTCCTGCTCTGCTCTTCTCTCCTCCTCCTCCTCCCTCTCCGTCTCTCTCTCCTTCCGTCTGTGCAAATGTCAGCCTTCACATCCTCTGCTATCAAAGACGCCGCAGCCGCAGCAGGATCCACCCCAACGCTGACTGCTCCTCTCACATCACACATCACACAACTTCACCCCAAAACAGCAGAGACAGAAGCATGGAGACACAAAAGAGAGACTTCAGAGTTGAAACACACACACACACACACACACACGCGTGTGGAGTGGTTTGATAAAAAGGGAACAACACGCACAAACACACAGGATTAAACATGTTGTTTAGTGCCAAAGACAAAGTGAGGAGTCAAAGCTGCTCCTGCTGCTCATTTAATTTATGCTTTTTAGTTTATGTTTCCCAAACTTTTTTTTTTATAAAGACTCATTTTTTTTAAAAGATGACAAACTAACCCCACCCAGTTACGCCATAAATCACGTATTTGCATTAGATTTCCATTTTTACTGCCGTGCGTGAGAAGGATAAACCGAGACTTTTCTTAGAGATGTAAATGACGTTCAATGATGAACAACTTTTATTTCATAAATCTAAAGTGAATTATTATTTGGTGACCAAAACAAATAGACCTGACCTGGTCTCCTGTCTCAGTCTTTAAAGGAGCATGACAAAAAGTTTGCAAATCAAAATTACAGCAGACGTGGACCCTTAACTCAACTTAACTTAACTTTTTTTGTTGTTGAATGAAACTGCAGGTTTGACCAAAACATACTTCAACTTTCTCTTGACACAGAACTGGGAATGTTTCTCTTGTATTCTATGGATATAGAGCCTTTCCACAAACAAACATACTGATCCCAATTTCTCTGCATTTTTAAGATACCACTTACTACAATAGTCGGATTTTTCGGGGGCTAACTCAAGAGTTCCATTTATTTATAATGGGGGAAAACAGTTGCTGACTCAGCATAAGCAGGGCAGCCAAAGGTTATGTGGAAGAGAATTGGGCTTGTAGCCAGACGGTTGCCAGTTTGAATCCCTACCTCGTCAAGGGCTGGGGTGACCCTGAGCTAAATCTCTTCTCTGTGGTGACCCCCAAAGAAAGACAAGACAAAAGAAGAAAAAAACAATACATATAACAATGATAATAATAATTATAATAATAATGATAATTTCCTTATGCCACAAACCTACATTCAAATCCTTTACTTTTTGACTTCTGCTGCTCACAGAGACACAAATACTAACAAAAAGCATAAACACTTGATATTTGTGACTTGTGATTTTCACAGTGGCAGTTTGTTGGCCCTTTTATGTCATTCTCGTGACATTTTTGTACTTTTTTTTGTTTTGTTTTTTTGTTTATGCGTGTAATTAAACATGATGTGCGACTGCTGGCTGCACAGTGGAGAGCTGCTGTCAGTGCGGCCCTTTGGAGCTCGCTGTAGTTAATTAGTGGCACGGCCTCAGGACTTTTATCTGCTCTGTGTATGGGGGAGAGAGAGAGAGAGAGAGAGAGAGAGAGATGGTAGTGATGCTACACTGGGGAGCTGCTGTGACCTGTATGTTCTTGTATGTATACCCTTGTGGGGACCACTTTGAATTTCAAAACCTTGAAAGTGAGGACATTTTATGCCGGTCCTCACATTCACACCATAAAACAGCTGAGGTTAAAATCAGGTTTATGTTAAGGTTAAGGAAAAGGGCTAAGGAACGAAATGTGTTTGCACGCATATTTTTGTGAGGACTAAAAAAATGTTAAAGGAGGACATGTTGGTTCCGTGTCACACCTATTTGAGGGTAAAGACCTGGTTTTAGGTTAGGTTTATGTCACGATTTAGTTACAGTCCCGAGTGTCCTCACTCAGACAGCTGTACAAGATAGTGTGTGTGTGGGTGAAGTGACTCTATTGAAATTGCAAGAGCACAGTGAGCCGGTTGCATGTTTGCGTGACTAGCATCAAATATCTGTGCATTGGATTCAGAGTGTGTGTGTGTGTGTGTGTGTGTGTGTGAAAGCTACCCACAGCTCATCAGGGTCTTTGAGAGCTGATTGGCTCCAGCTGAGTGAGGCTTGAAAGACTTTGTGAGGCTGGGGTGGTCCGAGGGTCAGTTTGATGTTGCACATGTCAGAGAGAGGAGAAGAAGGCGAAGAGGTCACTTCTGCCACCACTGTCGAACGCAAACACTCTCATAGTCAACACTTACCCTGTAATTGGGATCCACTCAGGCTCCTGTAGATTTTCAAAAGAGACTCTCACCACAGATGATTCTCTGCCTGTTGAATTGTGCCAGAGCTTTCTTTTTTTTTCAAAATTACCAGATAACAAATAACATACATGTTTGTTCCTTGTTGATATATGTTGCCTACATTACCCAGAATGCAACCTGAAACATCACTAAAAGTAAAATCTGGAAACATCCACCACACTTACTGATGTCCTAGATGGCTTCAACATGATGGGTGGAGACGGCAGATTTAGTTACAATGGCTCCCTCTAGTGGAATCTTCCTTCTGTTTCCATCAGGATGGAGCAGGCTGCAATAAAGTTGATGAAAAATGAATAAGCACCAATAAAACAGACAAAAAAAGAAGATATATTTAATTTATGATGCTGTGACTGTGAGAGGGAAGAAAAACAAAAGACTTCATCTCAGAGTTTTTATAATATTTTTATTTATTTTTTTTAAACTTTTCTTTCTTTAAAAAAATGACGAAGTCCAAGTATTTTGGAAGCCTCGCCCTGACCCCCATGTTCCCCCGGCTGGCCAGATCGACTCTAAAGCAACCAGAAAAGAAAAATAGTCATATGGACAATTGATAATATACACCCCATATACAGCAATACATAATGTTACCAATAATACACTACCTCCAATGAGGCTTCAATTCAAACTGTTGCCACTGATATGGTTCATTTGAACAGCAACTGTCAACCAATGACGGTTGGTTTTTTTCTTCTTTTTTTTTTTTGACTAGTGTGGGCAGGGTTATAGTTACAGTGGTGAGGTGACATCACCACCACTTCATCGGCTCAGCTGAGCAACACAACAAACAACAGTGTTGACTCAGCCTCGCCGCTAACAGTGCTAATATTCGGCTTTTCTTTTTGACCCAAACACCCCCCCTTTAAACCAATCAGATTCAGCATAAGTGCAAAGTTTTTCGGAGGCACTGACACATGCTTCGCCATCTCCAGGAGCACAGGTGAACGCCACCAGCACGCCCTTGTAAGCTCGTACCTGTCAAACCGCTTTCCAAGGGTTGAAATGATGTTAATACAATGATCTGCTGGTTTCCCTTTAAAGGAGCCAATTGTAAGTTTGGCAACTGCTACGTAGCCCAACATTAGCATTAGCAGAAATGTTGCTTAGCATCAAACTTCGCTGCTACACTGCTGTCTACAACAGTAGAAAAGCAAACTAGCCTCCATTTCTACCAATAATAAGTTAGCATGCTAAATAGCTAGTTAGCCTCAGTTGTCCTCCCTGTCTGCTACATTAGAACCTCTTTTCTCAAAGCCCTGGGGAAAACTACTAAGAAAACACATGTATTGCTAACGTTGCAAAACAGCAAAACTAGCATATAGCTCCTTTAACCTGGATATAAATGCAGGTCAGGACACATGAGGATTTTAGAGTGTGCTGTTGGTTCCCTTTTAAGGAGCTAATTATTAGATGGCCAAAGCTATGTAGCCAAACGTTAGCATTGGCAAACATGTTGCTTAGCAACTAACTTTACTACTACACTGCCAATAGTGTCCTCTAACAGTGGAAAACAAACCATTTCCATCACTGCTTAGTGATGTTAGCTAGCCACAACCCTGCTGGCCCAGTGAAGTCAATGTAGCATCCTCTTGAAGAAGCTTGGCTCCAACAGCGTATTAACACTGTTTTTCTTTAAGGGCTTGGCAAAACTGCTAAGTAAACACCATTAATACTAATGCTGGTAGCATTGCAATAGCAAAACTAACAAATAGCTCCTTTAACCTGGTTATAACTCAGGTCAAGACACATGAGGATTTTACAGTGTGCTGTTCCCTTTGAAGGAGCCAATTATAAGGTTAGCTACTGTACCATAGCCAAACCTTAAAATTAGCAGAAATGGTGCCCGGTAATGAACTTCCCTCCTACACCATCAACGGCCGTCTCCATCAGTAGAGAGCAAACTAGCCTCTAATACCATCACTACATGCTAACCAGCTAGCCCTGGCCTAGCCTTCCCATTTTGTCCCATTCTGATGATAAGACACGGTGGTGTCCTCACTGGCCTGAAGAAGTAGCACTGCCCCAAAAGCATATTAACACCTCTTTCCTTCTTAGTCTTAGCAAAACTGCTAAATAAACACCTGTAATGCTAACATTGGCTGTGTAGTAATAACAAAACTAGCTTGTAACTCCTTTAACCTGGTTATAATACAGGTTAGAGCACATGAGGATTTTTACAGTGTGCTGTATGAATCTCCACATAATTCAAATTCAGAGAATCCACTTCAGTCCCACCAGTTCAGGTCCTCATCATGATCATGATTTTCCTCATTTCACCTCATCCCGCATACAGTAACAGCCAGTGAAAGACAGGGCGAAGTGTGAAAATGTGTGTGTGCATGTGTTTGCATGTGCCAGTGACCCCTGCAGTGGTGGAGACAGCATAGAGAAGTTTTCAGTATGTGCATAAAATAAAGACAGAGCCTGTACACAGTGTGAGCAAGTGTGAGTCCATCTGTGAGCGAAGCTACAAACATGACTCCCAGTGGAGCTGCAGGTCCGTGCTGTCCAGAAAATCAGCTGAGAAGACACTTGGGGGAGTGTGCGGCACCAGTGGAGCCAGACTAGTCCCACCGTCTCCTTCACTGCCTCCTCCCACACCTCCTCTCCCCACGCCACTGCCTGAGCTCCCTCCGCTTCCCACCATGGAGATATCCAGCCAGTCCATGCTGTCCAATGTGGGGTCGCCAAAGTCCAACCCTGTAGAATGAGGGGAGAAGCCCAGGTCGGATGTGTCCATGGGGGAGGAAGAGTGGTCCAGGATGCTGGGCGTACTCAGCATTTGGCTGTGGAGGTCGTCGATGAGCGTCAGGGCGCCGTCAGGCTCCACACCCAGCAGGGGGCTGCCCGTAGTGCTCTCCAGGAAGTCCTCCAGGCGTCCACTGCCTGTGCAGGGTTCTACCATTGAGGGCTGAGGGGAAATGATGGGTTGTGTCTGGGTGGGAGGGGACAGGCGGAGGGGAGATGGGGGAGAAGATGGGGAGGGTGGTTCTGAGTGGAGATGGGCGAGGGAAGGGTCAGGGTTGGCCTTGAAGCTGGGGATTTCTGCAGGAGGAGAGAGAAAGAATATCTTATGAGTGCTGGAGATGGATTCATTACTTATGCTTTCTTCAGACTGCCAGAAACATCAGATTTTTCTGATGGGTCAGCAAACAAAATAATCTGTCTGTGAAGGTTCTCAGTCATGGACTACTAAATTCTGACGTTCTCAGAAGTGACAAGGTGTTTTTAAATGTGATTCAGATCCGATTTCTACAGATATGTCTCAGTGTGAACTCTCTGGCTGCCGCATTTCACTTCGACGGTGGAGTGAGTTCTGCACCACAAATTGACAGGAAGATTGTTTAGAGAAATGACGTGCCTCCATTTTGCCTGCCAACCTTTCTGAAAGCCACGTCTTAAACGTGGCTACACAAACGTTATCAAACATGTTGGTTATGTCTGGACAACACAAATCCAATTAGATGCCTGAAAAGATCAGATTTAAGAGACAACTCTGATTTACCTCCGCTCTTCAGCAGGATGTCGAAGAGGTCGTCCATCTGCTGACTGTTCATGCCGTTCTCCTGCAAACACAGAGGAACTTCTTTTACTACACAAACACACAACAGTGCACTAAAACACACTCATCAACACAGACATACAATTTAGTTTTTAAGGCCCATTTTGTTCCTAGTTTGTCATTTTCTTATGTCATTGGATGCATGTAGAAGACATGTTATCACAGCATTCACCATTTGTTTCACTGTGATTTTTTTTAATGACACAAACATGTCCAAACTTCTCAACATCATAAAGCAAAAACGGTTCAGTGAAATTATGTAGTCCTGTTTTAAGAAGAGAAATACACCAGTTTTTTGTTGCTGTGCTCATTTGCTGATACATAAGTTAATTAGTTCTGTGTCTTTCTTTCCTTCTCCTCAAAAGTGTGATGTAAAAACCCAAATCATGGATAATATCGAGGATAAAGTTTGAGTGTGAAGAAATAAGATGTAATAAAGAGGAAAAGTAAGAAAAAAGAACAACAGCGAAGAAGGGATGGAGAGACAAAGTCGTGCTAGAAGACATACTTTGGAGCGTTTGGTAGGAAGGGAGGTGTGGAGTTTGGGAGAGGGAGGTGTGAAGAGTGTGTGCCGGTCATAAGGTGGACACACCTCCTCTCTCTGCCAGGATGGAGGGATGAAGCGATGGTATGGAAAAAAAGAGAGGGGGGGAAAAGGGAGAAGAAGTTAATGAAGTCGTACGCTTAGCAGCGGCATTGGCGTGGCGACAGAGAAGGCGGGGCTCAGAGGAGAGGATGGCGTTACCTTGAGAGAGGACAGAAGTTGGCTTTGGCTCTCGCTCTCCAACACGTCGTCGAAGAACGGCTGCAGGATGGGAGGAGCTGTGACTGGTGGGCTGGGCTGCTGGACGCCATTAATGTCAAGGTGAAGCCCCGCCTTCTGTTCCTGTGTAAAGAGAAGAAGACATATTCAGACTTGGACAAGTGCAGAGAAGATTTGTGGAAAATTCAATTGTGATGCTTTTTTTCATGTTTCACCAGTCAGCAGTGTGTTTGACTAAACCAGGTTAGTGGCGACACCTTGTGGCAGAGAGATGTTATTGTTAGGAAGATGCAGACAGTCCTGCTACAGTTCTTCAATGTTACTTTATACAAAATATACATACATCAAAATGTAGTGCCTGGAACTGGATAGGTAATTAAAAACTTAATGCTAAAAACTAAATTAAAATCCATTTTTTATAATGAGTAATTTGGAGTATACAAAGCGGTGCAGTTCTGTTTGTTATATAATTACATTTTCATTCACAAATGTTGTGAAGGGTGCCAAAACAAAGGTTCCAAAAAATCTAATTGTTCACACCCCTCTGCTAAGTAACCTAACACAGTGATCGATACAGAATTGTCACTTTCTGGCAACAAAGGAATGGAATAGGGAAAAAACATAAAAGAGAGAAGATTCGAGGCCGTCAGTGTGTGAACTGTGTCGTGTTCTTCTTTGCTGTATTCATTTGTGGGCAACAGTGTGCTGTGGAAATGCAGACGAGGTCAGGGTTTACTATTCCAAACCAAACTGTGGCGAGCTGAACTGGACTTGGTGGAAAAACAGCTTTACTCCGAGTGATATATTCTAGATTGTACCTTTTTGCTTGTCTGGCTCACAGGCTCGGCTTTGGCCTGCTCTTTTGATTGGCTCTCAGCGCTGGGGAGTTTACTTGGAGTCGACTGCAATCTCTGAAAACAGAGACGATAAAAGGTATTTATTAAACTTCATGGTAAATCAACTCAGTCCATCACAAAAAAGAAAAAAATCCACCGTACCTGCAGTGTGATGCGTCCGTTGGGTTTGGCCAATGAGGACACTCCATTCTGCCCGTCTGTCGTGTGATTGGTGAGAGCGATCAGGTAATGGTTGCCGTTGCTGTCGGTGACCAGCGTGGGTGTGCCGTTGGCCTTCAGGAGGTCTAATGAAATGGCCTGAGTGTGGATCTGAGTGCTGTTTTGTTGGTTGACCAAGACTGGCGTCACCTGGAAACATCATTTTTAATATAATTACAATTCTTAATTGCGTTATTACACCACAAAATTATAACATGTAGTTAGTGTTAGCTGCACAAAATGTTTTCTCCCCTCAATTTCAAGAACTGCAGGGTGGTCACCTGTTGTGTGGCGACAGCTGTCGTCTGTTGTTTGTGCTGCAGCCTCTGATGAGCCTTTAGCTGCCTCCTCTGCTGGATTTGGTTCACTGCGGGCTTCGGGCTCGCCACCGTCTGGTTCTGGATCTGCACCTGAACCTGCTTCAGCTGCACTTGGTTCTTCTGCTGGCTCTGCTGCACTTGCCCTTGGTGTTGTTTGAGCTGGTTCTGCTGCACCAGCTTCTGCTGGGCAAGTTTCTGCTGTGCTAACTTCTGCTGGGCCTGGAGCTGCTTCTGCTGAGTCTGCTGTATGATGAGCTGCTGGAGCTGCTGCTGCTGCTGAAGCAGGACTTGAGCTTCTTTCTTTTGCTGCAGTTGCTTTTGCGTCGAGTTTGTTTTAGCCTCTGCCACCTTAAGCGCTTGTGCCTGACTCTGCTGCTGTTGGGGTTGTTGCAGCTGCTGTTTCTGCTGCTCTGCTTGTTGGACCTGCAGCCGATGAATCTGCTGCAGTCTTAGCAGAGTCTCCTGGGAGCACTGCATTGGCTGGAGCAGCTTCTTTCCCTGGGCTTCCTCCGTTACACCTTCCATTTCTTCCTCCGAGTCTTCCTCCTTCTTCACCCTCAACACAACACCGTTGGGGAGAGTTGGGGGCTGAATGGCTGAGGCTTTTATTAGAGTTTCAAGTTTAACTTCTGACATTGTTTTGCTCTTTTCACTGCCTTCTTTCTTCACCAGTATTGCACCTGGCATCTTTCCCTGCTCCAGCTGAGACCTGAGAGTCTCCACCAGCCTCTGCTTCTGCCTTAGCATCCTGGTCAACTCCTCGATCTGTTTGTCCTTCTCATGGAGCATCTGGTCTTTGTCCACGGCTGAACTTGTCAGGGGCTCCGGGCGCTGGCCTGAGGCAGATGGAGACCCGGACAGACTGCATGGACTCCGAATCTCATCTTTCACCATGGTGAGAGGCTGCGAGAGCAGGGAGATGCTTGATGAGGACTGAGGGGATTGTTGCAAGGTGAGCTGGGTCAGAGGAGAGCTCACCTATAGGATGATAAAAGTTAATGTTAGTGTTTAAATATTCAAAGGAAACATTTTAAATTTAACAATCATTCACAAAAAGGTCTCACCATCTCTCCAAACATGTCTCCACTACAGCTCGTCTCATCTGGACTCATGCCGGCCAAAGACCTCTCAGAGGGTGTGGGAGACATGGGAGGGCTGGAGCTGGTGCTGCCAAACCGCATGACTCTCCCAGGAACAGCGTGAGCCAGCGAAGCTAATGCTAATTTGAACCCACCCTCTCCCAAATGCTCGGGTGTGGTAGTTGTGGTGGAAGAGGATATGCTGGTGCTGGCAGCCGAGATAGCACCCAGCTGGCTGGCCAGAAAAGGGCCATTCTTTGAAGCCGCTGCGGTGCCGCCGTTTTGCTCCTGGTAGTTGCGCAGTCTCTCAATGAGATCATTCTTGGTGCCTGAGACGGTCAGACATCGTAATTTCAGTTCCTGTTTCAACTCGGCAACCTGGAGGATGAGAAACCAGATTGGTACTTATGAAGCAGGTATTGACTGAAACTGAGAGAACATAACAACTCATATCTGACTCAATGTTTCTAGTTTAAAGTGGATCACACAGTCCCATGATTAATGAGAGCAGTTTAACCATAGGTTAAACAGGACTCTTTTTTTCCCAAGTCTCTATCAACTCAACTTTGACAATAATTCCACAAAAGTGAGTACTACTTCAAAAAGTCATAAAGTCAAATTATTGATCATTTACAGTCTGGACCATTTACATCAGTCACTCCAAGAGTCCAGATCCAGAGGTATGTGGCAGGAGATTATTGTCTGGATCACAGAATAACTATGCAGTATTTTTCAGCCATTTACTGTAAGAATTATGTGGGTCTTTTGTTTTTTTTTTGGATTTCAAAGACAGTTTGTCATCTTTGAAAAGTGTGCCCCAGCAACACACACTTCTTGATCCCCTTCAATAAAACGCAGTTAAATCAAGTTGCTAACTTTAGAGTAGTACAAATATTCTTGGCAGGAGTGAGCGAGGTTTTCCCTATAAATTTACTTTGAACTCATCCAGGTTGGCTGGCAAAGTGCTGGGTTTAGCTCCTCCCATTGCAGGATGGCTGTGACGGGCAGTGGCGCTCTGACTGGAGGGAGCTGGGATGGTGCTTGAAGGAACGCTGTGGGAGGGGGAAGGGCCCGAGCTGGTTGTGAGGGGCTGCTCGTTTGGAGGCCTGAGAAGAGAGAAAAGGAGCAGGTGTGAACGTGCGTCCGTCGTCCTGTGATACAAGCCACTGATGTTAGATGTTCCAGAGAGTAAGAGTTAGTGACATCTAATGATAAAACTGCAGATTGTATGTCAACGGAGTATATGCATGCAGCGCCTCTTCCGACTTCCACTAAAATATAAGCCAGTTACATGTTGCTAAGGGGAAACTTGGACTTATTTAAGGTAACATTAGCGATGAAAACTTCCAACTTCCAACAATTAAAAGACCTTTACATTGTCATGAGGGAACAACAGCAGAGCAACGCTGCATCCGTCTGTGCACAGCCTACGCAGACACTGAACGTAGAACAAATTTGGCTGATAGTCGGGCTGGCTAGAGTATATACAGCAATAACGGTGTGCTGTAGAAACACGACAGCGGAAGGCGGCGGCCTCCAAAAAGCAAAGTCACTGTGCTAATGTACATGCAAAAATCTTATTCCAAGGCCACAAAAAACAGATACATTTTATTTTTAAAGCAGGTATACACTTACACCAACATTAGTGCTGTTGCAGTGTCTTAATGAAAGAGGTTGTTTGTGTGTTACCTCAACACCAGTGAAACAGGAAGTGACACAGTACGCTGTCGCAGAAAGTTAGCTCGTCACTCACTCACTGCTGCTGCTCTTTAAAGGGCCACAGGACCCGTTTTCTCCACGAGTGGTGTTGCCATTGTTAATATCTGACTTGGTCTGAATATAAGGTGACATCATGCGAGGGTGTGGCTGTGGCCTTGTTCCTACCACAGTGTCCATTTCGTGTTTACCACAAAAGCGCTAGCAAACATACTTATGGGTAGTATATATATTTGATTTCTGCAAATAACTCCTACGCTACAAGTAACAAGAACACGGTCATTCTCACTTTTACAACACAAACACACACATGCAGACATGGCCGTGACGCTTGACACTGACTTGGGAGGGGCGGGCAGGATAGTGTGGTAGTTGTAGTGCTGCTGTTGCTGGCTGATGATCTGCAGCTGCAGGAAGAGCTGCTGTTGATGAAGCAGCTTCGCGTAGGAAGAGTCCATCTGTGGCGGACGCTCCTTGTCTGCTTTCTGGTCCGGAGGGATGTACTGGTGGTACTTCAGCTTCTTCACCTGCATGCCGTCGATAAAGATGGTTTAAAAAAAAACACAATCCCGACCTTTAATAACCTCTAAACAGTTTCATGTCGTCAAAGTAAGGCATTCATCCTGCATTATGCTTGGTTACACAAGAGAGATCCGTGGAGAGATTAGTATTTCTAGTTACGAAAGTATGTATTATAGTGAACAGAAGATACTGTTGTTACAGAAAATTATGCAAATCAACTCCTCTTTGTGTTAAATGTCAAAAAGCTATGACTTTAAACAAAAAAACGTTGCTCTCTACTTCTACAGGAACTGAAAAAAAGAAGCCCTTTTCAAATTTGAGAAGGTACTTTCAATATGTGTCCTTCTGGATTTTCTGAGGACTAATGTGCAAGGGCCAGTACCAAGAAATTAACAAATGAACCTAGTAAAAAGCAATCTACATTCATAAAAACAATGAATTTCATCATTTTATATATTTTTAACAAATAAAATAAGTCAGAGGTTTTGTGCTTTAAAATAAAAAAGTAACAAACAAATTCACTGACCTTGGGTTTGCTGTCCTTTGATTTCTTAGGTCTGTGTGGAGGACGATCTGAACCCGTCTTAGCCTGAGTCTGCTGACAGAACGTGAGAAACGGGGTCAGGGAGGAGGAAGGAAGGGAATGAGGAGACGAAGGAGGGAGGGAGGGAGGGAAGGTTAGTCAGTTATAGCTGCTCCACAAACAGAGATCAGGGTCACATGTATTCATAAGTCATCAAATGTGCAGGATATACAACATGAAATGACATCAGGCTTAGGAAAGAGCAGAAAATACCGGGGGGTTGCGCACCTTGGTGTGTCCAGCGGAGGAGCGGGAACTTGTTGAAGTCAACATTGTTCCATTTGTTAATTTTGGGGGTGAGGGGGAGTCTGAGCCATTCACCTGGGGAGGAGGTGGTGGAGGCAGTGCAGGTGGTGCAGGTGGTGCAGGTGGTGGTGTAGGCTGAGTAAGGAACTGAAAGAAAAATGACCATGGTTAAAGGTGTGATTGTGTTTAGCCACTGTTTTAATTAATTATTTCAAGTTAAAGCGAGTCTGTCTTGATTGACAGTGACACGATTGGCACTGTGATGCACCTGTGTGGGAGCAATGTCCCCGTTCTGGGCGAGTGCGTCAGAGGGAGACAGCTGAGGGACGGCACTCAGGGGAGAGTCGTGATTGGCCAGCTGGTCTGGTGAAAGAGCATCACTGCTGTCTTCATCCAGAGAGGAGCTCTCTCCCTTTGGAGAATCTGTGACAGAGCAGATGGCATCAGTTTCATGTGAAACCACGGCCTCACGTCTTTCTTTTTTTTGGTGCTTTGGTTAGATCAGCAAATGTTGCCTGCAACTGTACCCCCGACCAAGTCAACACAATGTACATCCCAGTCAAACAGAGTGATGAAGTTTGCAAAGCAGCCGTGAGTGACTTTAGAGAACTTATGCAACACTGTACTGTACGTCCGACCGAGTTTCAAAACAACACTGTGTCCAAACATAGTTGTTGTGTCATTTTGTGCAACAGAGTTGTGGTTTAGTTTTTATGGTATCACAGTAACTGCGATGCAACACAGTTATGTGTTGGATAGTTGTGCGATTACAGACAGGCAGACGTTCCTTGAATTAATAGATGTGTGGCAACGCGCTCCTTTCATTGTAATGTCACATTTTATATCTCTTATTCATTTAAGGACTCTTGCCTTTGCTGACCTTGCCCACAGACAGATAGAGAGATGTGTGTGTGTGACTGCCTGAATGTCCTGAGGTGGAGATTGTGTGTAGTTACCCTCCGGTGAGTGCTGCTGGAGGCAGGTAACAGATAGGATGTTCTTGTGGACCAGCTCGATGGGACCGGGTCTGTGGGAGAGCTTGTCGTTGAGGTCGTCGGCCAGTCGTGCTCGCTTCAGCTGCAGCTGCTTGGCCTGTAGAGACGGCTCTGCCGATGTTTCTGTGGCCAAAAAACATATGGAACAAATGCTTTTTGTCGCTGTGATGGAGAATTTAATTATAAACTACAACACAGGCAGGGGGGAAACATTCAGATACAGGACAGCATGAGACGAACCTTATTTCAAAGTAATTCAAAAGTAGCATTCTGAGAAAATGATGACTTCAAACCCAAGTCCAAATATAAACATGAACAAGGAACCATACTCTAATCTCATAGAGACAGTCCGTTCCGTTTTGTTTACTCTATGGTTCCTTATAGGTGAATAATCACATTTTCATTTTCGTTTTTAAGTTAATTTCACAGGTAAATCCTCACCCTCCAGAATGTGCATCCTGACCAGCTCGGAGCGCTCAGGACGGCACCTGATCTTCCTCTTCAGATAGTCCTCGGTCTGGTTGAAAACAAAAACGTGGCAGTCGTTAGGCATCGTGAGTGGAAGACAACACAAAAGCCTCAGGGCACCATCGGCTTTGAGTTGAACTCATACAAACATGTCGTTATAAAGGATATTTCTCCACGTGAAATAGTAGGAAAAACACAGATTTTACTAGTAATTAGGGTTTAAGAGAATCAGGGTCGTGCTATTGTAAGTGTAAGTAAGGGTAAGTCACACTAAACTCATCTGTACAAGCTTTTTTCCCCTGAAAAAGGTCTTAGTTTACAACTGCTTCCTGTGATGTATTCAAATAATTATATAGTATGGTCATTTTTAGCGCTGCTATCACAACAAATCTTATCTAAAGACATGTCCTGCATGTTTTAGTTTTTCCTACCCGGGTGATTCAGAAACACAGTTATCACCACAGTGTTAGGACATTTTTGTGGTGACGTTTCTGCAACTGCTCATTATTTGTCAATCTAAACTTCACATAGCTTTCATTAGGAGCCTCACATAAGAAGCTGCAGAAAACGCCGATGTTTTTTATTGTTTGTACAGTGTGCAACGTTTTCAATCGACTTCCTGTAAGCAGGTAACTGTTGATATACGGCACATTAAACTTGTTACCACACTTACCCTTGCTCGCTCCAGACTCCTCCGCTGTTCATGAAAGGCTGCCGGGCTCTTCAGTGCTACACAGAGAGGGGGAGATGAGAGTCAGAGAGTCAGAGAGGGGTGAGTGCAGCTCACACAGACCGGTCCCTCCTGTGAGTGACAATGTGACAACCGATGGTGGGAACAGCTGCAGCTACAGAGGAAGACAGATTCAAAGCAGAAGTCGCTACAGGGAGAGAAGGTCAGCACTGCTATTATAAAATAAACCGAACTCTGCTCAGTGAGCAGAATAAAACACAGTTATTTTCCAGCCGTCCAAGACAAATTCTGTCATCAGCAACAAATTTGGAGCTGCAGGGATTTTCCTTTTGTTCTTTTTCTTCAACATCATCATGGAGGATGCATATTCACGTAATTCTAGAGAGTTCCAATTCCAATTCAGTCAATATTGATAATTATCATGATAAAAATGAGTAGATTAAGTTTTGGTTTTACAACTCTTAACATAAAGAAAACACCAAACTCTTGATTCACATTTGCCAAATGTGAATCTTAATGTGTTTGCACAAAACATAAACATATCTAGGGCTGCAACTAACCATTACTTTCACAATTAATCGAGTACTTGTTTGGTCCATAAAATGTCAGAAAAACGTTGAAAATGTTGATTGGAGTTTGAAACTATTCAGTTTCAATTATTTCTTTGATATATGGAGCAAATAAATCAGAAAATATTCAGATGTAAAAAGCAGAAAAATCAGAAAACTTGTTTTAATTATTGGAAAAACACGATTTATCAATTAAGTTAGTATTCATTTAATAATTGAATAATCGTTGCTGCCATAAAATATATAGATCAAAACTGTTATATTTAATAAAATTGTTATTTAATTATTACCAAGCCCTACATAAACACTGCAGCACAAAGTGTCGAGTCCTCTTGGAGAAAATTAGCCATACCTAACTGAACCACACGAGTGGTAACCATGACCAAACCCTAACTTGTGATGACTCAAAACCACCATCATAACAAACTCCGGTATTCACCAAAAATGATAGCAGTGATTTCATTTTCATTTCAAAGCTCAACTGAAACATTTACAATAATGTCAGAAAACAGGTTTCCAAAATGTTTATGTGGTGTTTCCCAAACCTCAGAATGATGATGCTCACAATTATCTTGTTTTGTCCACAAAGAGTTTTCATGATAATAATGTTTTTTTGGAGCCAACCAGAAAGTATTCATATTAAAAGAAGCTGAAAAATCTAATAACTTATTGTAATTAGTAAAAATTAAATTTGTATTATTATTATTAATTTTATTATTTTCAAAATGGATAATGATAAATTTAGTCATCGATGAATCATTGATTAATCAATGAATTGTTGCAGCCCATTGTTATCTGTCCTTGTGACAGGTCTTTCTTTGCTTCTTCTGTTGTTGGCCTGTTATTTACTTTACACAACAATGGAAATCTACTTAACTCTGTTGTACACTATATTATTGATATGAGATTTTCACTTTTCTCTTTCTGATTCTGACCATTATCTCACCACTATTGATACCGAGTATTACAGTGGTGGAACCCACACCTGACCTCGGCAACATCTTCTCAAATAGATGTTCACATAATTCCTCACTAAACTCTCATTTAATGCAGCTACACGTAAAGTTACATGGTTATTTTTACAGGACACATGCTGACAGTCATCGTCCTCTTCCCGACAACAGTCAGGTCAAATTGTTTCAAAAGCCAGCTGTCTGCATTAAGTCTGACAGATGGACCGTGTCCTGCACTCCGGTGTGAGGGGACATAAATTGTTGATGTGCAGTTGTCTGACATTGATGTTTAAAATTGAGAATTATGACAGTGTGAGTGTGTGTGTGTGTGTGTGTGGGTGTGGACGGACGGATTGACTGCTGTTCACAAAGAAAATATAACATTAATCACTGTGTTTATGACTGACCGTGATCTAACGAATGTGGGTGGGTGTGTGAATGCCCATGTGTTATGTGTGTGTGTGCGTGTGTGAGAGTTGGGAGCACATATTTATGTATTTTTAGCGAGACAGTTGTGGCCTGTCTTTAGCCGGGCTGCTCTCAAGAGAGAAAGTCTTTTCAAGCAGATGCACAAAGTATAAAAAACATTAATAGATGTGCTCAACATTGCATGGTTTTTAATTGTACTAAATGAAAAACGTTAAGAAAAGCTTAACAAGACAGTCAAACACAGAGGTTCACTGGATTTGGGGAAGGATATTGGGGAGGAAAGTGGCAGTTACAGTGATGTAACATAGCAATTGACTAGTTGGTCAAGAGCTGGTGAAATAGCCTCCAAGGATGTGCGAGGGTGGATACTCCTGCTACGGCGTGGGGCGTCGACTGTGTGTGTGTGCCACGGACGACTGGGTGGGGGTTGATGGGAGGTATCCATGTGTCCCAACCTCTGTGGTCGAGAGAAGACATAGCCTACATACCATGCTGTAATATATAACCAAACAGTAAAGATCATAACAAGGCAGCTGGTTCACCGGTCCTATTAAAAAGGTCCAGCGTCTGAATTAGTGACATCTAATGGTAACACTGGAACAAACAGAAGATTGCTCCCTTCTCACAGAAGAAAGGATGTTGCTGTTCATCGTTTGTATAGCAAGTTTCCATTTAAAAAAAAAAAAAGCTGTGGTTGGTTTGTCTGTGTGAGCTGTTGTAGGAAAATGGTGGTAAAAGATGGCTGCCTCTGTAAAGCAAGACCCTTGCCTTAAGTACACATTACATCTATCTCATTTCATGTTTTGTGCCAGGAAGAACGCAGCTTTTCTGAAATTGTAAGCTTCCCCATCTCTTAATTTTTATAGCTGCTTCTTCTTCCTTCTGCTGCATCTGACTGATGGGCTTGGTTCTGATGTTAATACAATCCATCTTTTATTACACTGCTGTAATTGACAGTTATATTCAGTTTCTATAAAGTAGTGATTTAACGCCGTCTGAACACCTGGCCTTTAAGATGGCAGCATCAATCACCATTCTATACTTTTTTTTTTCCAGTTTACAGCAACGATAAAAAACAGCATCTGTGTTGTGTTTTGGGAAACTCCACTGCATTAAATTCAGAGCAGACATTTAAGCAAATAAATTGATCTGTTGATTCATAAACTTGTGTAGTTAAGAAAAAGTTTAGTTGTAAATGATGTGAAACTCATAACTTTACCTTTCTTTACACTACAATCCAGGAACAGAACCATTGCTGACCAATCGTCATATCTATGCATTTAACCTCTCATAATGCAACATAATTCTGTATTTTTTACACACTTAATATAGATAAAGACACCTTTCTTCCTCAAGAACACCGCAGAGAGCCAAGCAACATGTTTGAAAGTGTGTATATAATAATTCAACATAACCATATGGTGACTGTTTATGTTCATATTATCCTGATATGACTCTTCTGAAAGTTGATAAATGGCCATATCCCCCACCTCCCTCCTTTCCTCGCTCGTCAGCAGTTCATATGATCTTTATGGTGCTATAACTCACCAGGGACCATGACAGAGTGAGCAGCCCTCGTCCTGCCCTGCTGAGTCTCAAGGCCACAGCCAAAATAAGTGCTGGTTGTTGGGGAGCAAATATAGTGTTTGATAGCTCTCTCTCACAACAAGCCCGTACCTCCCTTTTCTCTCCACTGTCTGGGGCTTTTTAGACTCTGTATCTACAAAGAAGAGCACCTGCAGCTCACAAACGCATGTCCTCAAGTCATGGATGCGTCTGTAATCTCCCCGCAAAGAAGAGCATCATTCGAAATAGTTAAATACTCTTCTCTGGACCATGCTGATCCCAGTGCAGCCAACACTCTGGCATGAGGCCTGAGGAACAAGGAGGACATGGACAGATTTACTATAACGACTAAATAGTTTCTGTCCACCAAAACAAGCTCTTGGACTGAGAGGCAACTCCAGTACATTCTTCCAGGCCTAACACATACTTTGGTTTTCAAATGAGCCTGGTGAGATACTCTCAGGGCATTTTTCAGTTAAGTTGAGCTACGGTTGTAGCTCAATGACACCGCTTAGACTTGGACTAGTGTTTTTGTGCCACTGGTGGGGAAACGTTGGGTAGTGATACGCCCCCTTTCAGCTTGCTAGTATTACGTTGTTACCAGTTTAAATGGTTGTTGGTATGTTTAGCACCATTCTGACTCTTCCTACCCTCCACTACCTTTAAAAAATACTTTTAAGCTGACAGAGAATAAACTTGGTCTCTTTATCAGTCAATCAAGTAATGGTCAAAACTGTCATGTTTTTCTTGCCATATCTTACTGTCTTGTTTTATTTCTAAGTCAAAGCCAAGAAACTGTGGAGCAGAGTGTCTTGGCCACTTTGAGTCTGCGTGAGTGTATACATGAATGGTAATTCTTCCCGATTACTCCATTTTATCTGGTAGTTTAAATTTAAGTCAGAGTAACATGATTACATATATTTTTCAAAGTCAGCGTTTAGTCAAACTACTGTGATGTAAACTCTCTTAGGATAACTTACTTATAAATAAAGGATACATACAACAATAATGAAAATGATTAACATACTTAACGGCTAAAAATTAATCCACATTTCTACCTGCATCTCTACATCTCCCTTCAAGCACATGTGTGCATGTGTAGGTTTATGTAACCACAAACATAAATATTAAGTAACCTTTGGTCACAGAGGACAAATTATCATATCTAGTAAATGAGGCTGAAAGCGGTATACTAGATTAAGCTTGTTACGGGCCAATAGATAATTCACATGAACAGTACTAAAAAAAAGAAGATCCCTGCTTCGTGTAATGTGAGCATGCAGTCTCTGAAACAGGAAGTGGATGCAGAAGAAGAGGAAGCTGCCATATTTGATAACACGGTGGTGCAAAGACACCACAAAATCTGACACATACAGGCGGAATTGTACCAACTCATACTAATAAAACGTGTTAATAAGAGCTGTCGCCTTACGGGAAAAAAGAAACAAATGCAAACACAGCTTCCAACTTCGCAATGTCGGTAAAGTTTGAAGCGTCACCGCCTACGATAACATGAAAAGCACATGTGGATAAACAGGTCCATTCATTCAGCATACAAATCTATACAACTGTAGCTCAGTGTTTGATGTTGTATATCAAACTAATTGATCTGCTGAAGGAGAGGGTCGGAGTTACCACTCTGACTTCGACTCAAATGCACACACATGCTGTAGTGATGCTGCAGTCGTCTGCCGGGGTTTACAAAAAGCATCAAAACACTAGTAACATCTCATAAATGTGCTTATTGAGCATCACTGGCCTTAGATGTAAAATAAAAAAGTACCATAACATGTCAACGTGGATCTAAATTACTGATTTTCTTTTTTATATGATGAAAGTTGCACAATACGTTCGACTCACTGGTAAAAAACACTGACAGAGAATTAAAGAGGAGACTTACGTGGCATGATCCCCTGGCTGACCAGTTCTTCACGTGTTCGTCTCTGCTGGAGTTTGAGCTGGAGGACTGCATGGAGACAGAGGAGGTGAGGGAGGAGAAAGAGGAGAGAGTCAATGACGGCCCGCTGACTGTGCAACCAAACTTCAGCGATGGAGCTCAGAGCTCTTTAAGTTCCTTATTGTCGGTTACTGTTTACAAGTCCATCTACCAAGTTTGGATGCATAAGTAGAACTAAGAAGAATATGGACTGACATGAAGAAGACCTGCCTGCACTCTCTTGCACCCAATTCATCCTTTCATTTCCCCCTTCTTTTGTGTTTTTTTTTTAAGCCGAGGAGGAGGGTACAAGAAGTACTACACACTTCCTGTTTCTGAGGGGTTTTAGGTGTACAGAATGTGCGAAAGAAAGAGTAATCATTGATCAAAGAATCTGTGACAAAGAGAAAACAGGTAAAAAAAAATAAATAAATGAGCAAAGGAAGCAAAAAAAAATTATAATGATAATAGAGATTGAAACACGATCAGGCCGCAATCTGAGTGGAAAAAAGCATATGGGCAGATCACGCCGTCATTTCAAAACAGGAAGTGCTAGTTACATAACACAGAGGCTGGCAGAGAGGTCTAAGGAACACAATGCTGGACAAAAGGAACTGGACTGTAGCTGACCTTTCTGCACACACTCAATTTCTTGTATTGTTTTCTTTATACCAAAATTGAAATTAAAAGCTGTCTCATTATGGCTTCATAAAAACCAAAACAACCTTAAAAGATCACTTAAAATTAAAATAAAAAGACTGTCGAGATGAATTTTATGGAATAATAATTAAAATTTGAAAAGCTAAAATGGCACGAGAGCCATGTATTTCACCATCTGCTGCAGTTTTCCCGTTTTTGCAAGAGAAGTGAGCTTGACCTTTCAGTCAACCATGCAGATGAGTTAACACCTACAAACTGATCGGATCACAGACTATGACAGAAATATACAGAAGACACACACTCACACACACAGAGACAGAGCTGTCTGCATGTACTGAGATTAACAAGTAGTTTGACGTTTCACGTATGACACACACACACTTTTCCATTATACTGTTGAGAGTTTCATAAAATAATAAGAGGGGAAATAAAGATGCTGCAACAACATCATAAAAATAACATTATAAAAAGAATAAGTAAAATACGATACAAAATGATAGAAATGCTCAACTAAAAAAAAAGGCAACCTTCTGTAAAAGACAAATGTCCACCACAATTTGACAAGGATGTGGGTGAGCGCTGATGGCTGATGACAAATGTCTGGCTTGCTTTTAAAATGAGTAAACACATCAGCACAAATGTCTTATTGGACACAAGTTGTATCAAGCCATGCCAAGTCCCCGCAGGAGGTGTGTGTGTGTGTATGTAGGTGTTTGAAGTAATAAGTGTTGCCACATCGAAATGGCAATTTCAAACAACACAATAAGCAAATTAAATATTTTTCACTGTTCAATGTTTTATGCCAGTTCAAAAAAACTTCATATATAGTGATTTTATAGTAATTACTAAACTGAAGCTTACTTTCACACACATGTCATGTTACATTTACAATATCTGTCAGAAAATTAAAAATTGATGTTTTCTCCAAACTGCTCAGCCCTGGTTTGCTTCCAAAGAAAGCCAGGGCTGCCTCTGCTCCTTTGACGATGAGCAGCACCTGTTCCTTTCCACTAAGTAAGTGACATCAGTGGTGCTCGCAGGCCTGCTAAGCTAACTCTCTAGCAATCCCATGTAGCTGCTGCTGTGTTATGACAAACACTCCAGGCTCTGGACGGCAACGCTGCAGGTCCCATTCGTTAACGTCAGAGTCTGTGCAAGTAAATGTCATTCTTTGGCTCTAAATCCTCGCTGGCGGTCGCAGCTCCCCCCCCGTTATATTTACAAGTGCGTATGCTTTAAATCTAAAGGGATCAGACGAGCACTGGAGTCACCCCTCTGGAAACATGCCTGCTCACATTCAGCGGCATAAACACGGAGAACTAAACAACGGCTCCATGACTTCATGTTTATGTTGAACCTGTGCTGCAGCTAAGAGATTAATCTTCCCTCAGTGCCAAGCACGTGGACAAACACTTTTGACACTCACATACACACACGCACAGATATGATGACCATGCCATGGTATAATGAAGAATAGGATGCCACGCCACTTTCAGGGAAGAGGTTTATTCTGGGGAAAAGAATCTTACGCCTCTCATCTCGCTTCTCCTTCCCTTCACACACACACATACACCGAGTATACTCCTCTTAACTTATTTATTCTCTCTTCTACTCTACTTCTCTTGAGGCATGAGATTTAGCCACTTAGTGACAAAGGTGGCATGTGACGGCTTTTATCACCACTTAAAAATTTACTCAGGGTCTGTCCGCCGTCACCGAGCCTGATCTTCTGAGTAGTTTCATAGAAGAAAAGAAATCGCAAAAGTCTAGCGGTGACACCTCAGGCATGCTAGTGGTGGTGTGAAAAGTGTGAAAAGCTGCAGTGGTGTTGCAACTGGAGACCAAAATCATAAAATAATAATAAATAATAAATAATAACTACATTACTGATAAAGAAAAAGCATGTAAACATTCATTAACCTGGTACTATTCGTAAATCTCCAGTCAGTGGGGTTGTAGTGGGCAAAAAAGATGTAATATTTCACATATATCACACACAGTTATATATGTTATACTTCACTGTGTTTATGCACAATGTAAAAACATTATATTGATACATATTGAACCTTTAAAACATTTCTATTGACGGAAATCATACAATTAGTCCATGAGGATATGTGTAATTACAAAACGCTGCATTTGTGACCGAAACAACTTGGACTAAAAAGGAGTCTTAATGAGGTTTAAAGGCCATTTTGGTTAATTTAAGCGAAAGGATAAAGACGCAGGGCAGTTTTATTAGGATACTAGGCCACAGCCAAAACTGGCCTCCGCAGTCATAAAAGTCAGAGGGAAGGAGAGAAAAGAGAGAGAGAGAGAGCTGCCTTTACAGCTTAAACGGAGAAAACAACAACCACTTACAAGATGGAAACTTAAACCACTGCTGCCACACAAAATGTAAAGTCAGAGAGGAAGAAAGACTTTCAGAACTATATCCTCTTTTCAAATCATTGCTTTATATAGAGATCTGGGTGGTAAGTACCAGTCTAAACATACAACTTTTTTTCCTGGTATCGAGAAAATCAAGTCCTTGATATTTTACACCACATTAAAAAAACATTTAGATCTGTAAACTAAAAGGATGTAACCCAAGACTCAAAAGTTATGTATGTATGTAAAAAAACAAATTCAAATAATTCAGGATGTGTGGTTTTATGGGGTTCCCCCTTTGCCATATACAGTCAAGCAAACTCAAATGATCACAACTGATTTAACTCAACTACTATTAGGGTACGGAAGTCCTTAGAAACTTGTAAGAAACTTTTCAATGTTTGTGTGTCTGTGTGAAGGGAGACTGGAAAACAAACTATAGTCGTGTATTCTTAGACCTCACATGGCAGTTGTATGTATAGAAAATACGGTAAAACAACACTCCTAAAACCTCCCCCACAGTATCACACCAACGCAGTGGGTGCATGGACCGACACAGAGGTCACATTCATTCCTGTCACCTTCCACAGTGAACCTTTCAGACGGGAAAATACGTGGGGGAATGACGGGATACAATGGTGCGATGTGAGGTTAGAGCGGCATCAGATTTGAAGAGGTCACTGAGGCAGAGCCAAGTTCTCACTGGCCAACTGGGCTAATCCTGCTGCGCTCATGTGTCACTAGATCTGATTTAACATGTCTGAGTTTCTCGCTGTCCCCTAAGACCCCAGGGCTTGGCACAGGTAAGCCGACTCACATACACACACACACACACACACACAAAGGAAAAATGTGACAAAACACTATAAAACTCTACAATGATTATTAGGCTATTTAATTTTAAACTACAATAAACACTGGGCTTTCTAAAACATTGTATTGTAAACTGTGGTATATTATTATGCTTTCTCAGAAAACAGCTCAGTCTGCTAAACTAACTTTTGATTGAAAGCTCTGCAAAAATCCCTTGTCCCCTTTTTTTTTTTTTAAATTGATTTCCTGACACATGCTTTTTTTTCCTCTAGAACTGAACTTTCTTTATTGTAAACCTCACAGGAATGTTGTGTTTAATGTGCAGTAAGTCATCTTTGACTCTTTTAATGGTGGCTATAAAGAAACTTAATTAAGGTTTTTTTTACTGTTGCACTGAGTGTTTTAGTGTCATGCCACCGCTGTGCTGGCTGCCATTTTAAAACCATTTCTACAGGACATGACGTTTTGTTTGGCAAGTTCTTGTGGGTCATTTTTTTAAATGCAAAAAACTGTAAACATGACTGATACTGAAGCAGCAACTTCCAGTCCGACAACTGAAAGTCCCTACAAGGAAGTTAAAACCGCATGAGTAACTTTTTTTTTTTAATCAGTAGATCTACATACATGTTTTCAAGAGTGTGTTTAATTTATTTGTGGGTTGATCTACAGGTGACCGACGTAATTCAGCAGGACTGTGTAACATTCATCAAAAAGAAAAGATTGAAAACTACTGTAGGTTTCAAAATGTTAAAACAAATGTTCTTCAGCACATTCAAGGTGCGCATAAGGAATGTAAACATAAACATGTGTGTGTGAGAGAGATGTGCACATGACAAGTTGAGTTATTCACATCTGCTCTCACTTGCACTTCCTTCATTTCACACAGAGTGTAAGTCTATTGAAAAGGTTTATCTGAGATACCAAATAACCACGTTGACTTCCTTCCGTCTCAACCAGGCCAACGAACCGAATCTCTTATCTTTAGCACAACCCCATTAACTATTTATACGCAGCCGTGTAGCGCTGATATGAATCTGCAGAGGCACATAAACACTAATCATATCAGATATCTCATGCCTCCGCATCGCCCACCTTCTTTCAAGCTGTGATAGACTTGCCGGTCATGATCCAGCTCCAGTCCTGCCTTCTCCACGTCGTCTCCCATTGAAGGAGAGCCCGGGGGAGACAGGTCCAAGGACAGGCATGTGTTGGTGTCCAGCATTATCATTCGGAATGGAGATTAATTACTTGGTTGACATTGAACTCCTCCGACAAACCGGGTCCTCCACCTAAGTCCCGAATGTTGGCAGTTTTGGTCGCTGAGGGGGAGGGAAGAGGAGTCCCGTCTAAATACTGCACCAGTTCTCCCTTCAATTAGATGTCCTCTCTTTCCAAGGGACATACGTGAATTAAACGCTTCAGGAGTATTCCCACACAAGTCAAAGACAATCTCCTACGAACCAAAACGGGACGAACAATCACTGCTTCTGCCTCTCTCTCTCGCTCTCTCCCGTATACCAGAGTAATCGATCGGTCTGTCTCTCTTTCTCTTCCTTCTCCTGCTCCCTCCTTCCCTTGCAGTGGCAACAGCGTGTCACGACTGTAATGCTCTGCAAAGGTAGTCCGAGGGAAAAGTAGGGGGAGAAACCGACCAGACGAGTCGGGGATGAAAAGAACAAGAGGCGAGCGTTGAAGAAGGAGAGTAGCAGTGTGCTCAGGAGGGAGGGAGAGAGAGAGCCCAGAGAGACTGCTCTGGTTGCAGCTCCTCCTGAATCTCACACACACACACACACACACACACACACACACACACACAGGCGAGCAGGGAGTGCTGCCGATAAAGTTCTCCTGCTCAGCTGTTGCCATTCATTCACTGTTACAGGCAGGGAGGGGGGGGGGGGGGGGGCTGCCCTCTGTAAGCCTCCTCCCTGTGAAATACACACACATATGAAAACAACACAGAGTAACACGGATATGTACTCTCTAACACTTTCCTGACTAAGTCAATCTATAAACACATTTTATGGCACAAGTGGAAAGGACAGTAACAGCTCACTGGGATGATCTCATCCCACAAAGCCGACCTTTGTCAAAGACGCAGGAGTGAATCTGATACTGGGATGAATCACCCGACTTTAGAAAGTGATTGATCGATACCAAATCTCTACTGTAACTCTGTTTGAAACACATTCTGCCCTTGAGGAAAAGGCTGAGAATCATCGCAGTCGTATTCTGATCCTGTTGGAAAACGACTTCTTCTGCCGTCCAGTGAAACTGTCTCTGACTCCTGCAGAATGCTGATGGTAAACGCCGCTACACCCCCCCCCGCCCAACTCTCTCTCTCTCTCCACTGTTTTAAATAGCAAGGCCAGCTGGCTGTATGGAGGCTATATTCAGCTTGGTATCACCTGTGCAATCGCAGGGTAAAGTTACTTTCAGGAACAAACACACATCCACATCCATGAACACACACACACATCCACAAGCTTTAAGCGCCATTTTCTTGGACTAAATCAATATTTCATGAAGCATGACACAGAGGGGAGAAACACAACTTTCTTCTTCACTATACATACAGCACAAAAAAACCTTATTAATAAAACAACAACCTGAGCATAAATATCAGTCAGCACACACAACACAGTACAACAACAAGGCTTATCACTAAAGTGTTTCCTCATACAGGTAACACACACAACTACAGCGCACCTGAGACCAGAGACGACACCTTAAACAAATGGCGGCTGTTATCAACAACTAGTGTCGGTGGGGAGCGTGTGATTTGAATCCACCTGTTGTTATGACTCACAGTCTGGACAGGAAGCACAGACGACAACACACTCTGGGATTGAGATGTCACAATGTGGTCTGGGGAAAAGCTCGTCAAACAAATACAGTGTGTACACTGTCTGGACTGACACATGTACACGCAGGTGAGGAAAATGTAAAGCATTAACTAAGCACTAACTGATAAACCTTAACCTTAACCTTCACCATAAACTGGGGACTTGACTTTTATCCCCACATCTGTCTTCTATCCTAATTCTATTGTTATTCATTTCCATATGTAAAAATTCACTGTAATGTTGACGTTTTATCTATTTTTGTGAAAGCTTCTGCTATTTTTTGCACATTATGCATACATACATGATTAATGACTTATTTATTTTAACCTACTATGTGTTTAAGTAAGGGATCAGTGCTGCTCTCATGTCTTTCATTTTGACATACAATTCAGGGGGGATAGGGGACATGGCATGAAATTTATTCTGGAGAACATTTTGTGCTTAAGCCTGGCAAGTCCTAGATTAATAAAATGATTACTATAATAATAATAATAACCTTTCTGCATGGAGTTTACATGTTCTCCCCGTGGGTGCGTGGGTTTTCTACAGGTTCTCTGGTTTCCTCCCACAGTCCAAAAAGATGTGGGGTCACACTCTGGCGACCTTTCCAGAGTGTGACCCCACCTTTCGCCCTATGGTCAGCTGGGATGGGCACCAGTGCCCCCTGCGACCCTCATGTGAAGGATAAAGTGGTAGAAGATGGATGTAAGTGCCCATAATTTTACTCATGCTTGACTAACAACTGGACCACACTCAAATAAACACAACAGATATCTGCATACCCCTTTAAAGTTGTGAGGACAAGGAATAATGTCGTGATCAGGAGGGGGTTTCTAATATTTGTAGACCAGTAATACCATATATAGATGCTTTTAAATGATGTTTATGTGCAATAATACTGTCTCAGCCATTTGATTCAGTGGTGATTTTAACCTTTAGCTGGAGTTTGAGAAAATTCCAATGAGGCTATTTGGCCTTGGACATCCTTATCTGAGTCTTTCCTGATTCTTTGCTGAAAAATATTCATGGGAGAAAAAAAAAGAAAAAAGAAAACATTTATTTTTGGGCCAACAGACAGGATACAATTACAGCGCGACGACCGTGCTGAAAGAGTGACTTGGAGACTTCCTGTGGGTGTGTAGATAAATGGAAAACTCCCGCACAGCATCCAGTCGGACATTATAACCAACAGCAACATAAACAGCTAAAATAAAAGCTGGTTTCTTTTATGGTTGGCATCAAAACATGTGAAGTGTGGCTGTTGAGCTTTATGCTCCTTTTTGAAAGAGTTCAAACTCAACCCCGTCAAGAAAGAAAATGCAATTAGTCGCTGGCGTTTCAAAACATCTGCTTCACAATTAAGCAACATTTTTTGTTCAAAAACAAATAACTGAAGTCATGGTGATAACTGGCAACTACAATAATGTTTATTATTCCTTACTCCGGTTGTGGAACATTATGACCCAGAGCTTGACCTTCGGATGCATCCTGCCCCCAAAAATAACCCAAACTACAATCCATTAACTGCTGCCACAATTAGTGGTTTCTGCAAGCTTCCCTTGCTCAGATTTACCAAACAAGCCCATACAAGCCTGGCACAGGTGAACCACACATGAGCAGGAAAATGAGGAAAATTCAATTTGAAGCAGTGAAAACACAGATGCAGGCATGGTTTATTCAATTAAAAGGGGGTTAAAAATGTTATCGAGCATCAGCAGCACTTTTGATTTGTTATCACGGGCAGGTTTAACCACATGAATAAAGTAGGAACCACGTGACCCAAACAAAACCTGGCCTGCTGAGGAAACAAGCCAGGCTAAGTGTCAGTCTATCACAGGTCAAACCAACCGTTAACATGCCAGCAGGGACAACTGAAGGTGTTTTTTTTCCTTTACTTCCTGGTCCCACGCTTTACCCACTCTGCTGTGGAATTTACCAGCTATGTCTGAATTTGACCGTGGCAAACAACACCGACATCAAGACCAGGATTTTGTAGCGCTGATCCATCATCCACTACTATTTCTGAACCATAAAGAGACACGGCTTGAGGAATCTCTGCTCACAGTGAGGAGACTGTTTTGTGTGTGTGTAGTCAAAAGGAACAGAGGTGGAATCCACCACAAAACCTTGATGTAAATGCTACTCTGGTAATCCCGCACTTAATCACTCACTGTGTTTGTATTCGTCCTGTACAAACAGAGGGTGTTTGTACTGGAAGATGTAAACTCCCTGACAGAAGCCTGAAGCCAACTCTTCATGTGTTTGCAGTAGACGCAACAGCACAATCATCTCCTCCTGGGATACTGGACGCATAATCCCAACATGATACATGGCTTCATTGCCGAGAGGTAATATTATGTAATAATATTTGGTTGATACCATGGCTAGCTGCTCCAAGGTGATGTACAAATATCTTTTAGTTTAAATAGGTCGACATCTTCAGGACAGAAGGTAGAGCAAGAGAAATTATGGAAAGATACAGAAGCTGGAACTTATTAGTCTATATTTTTGTAGCTTAGACTGTTAGCTGATGTAACATTATACTTAAGATTCATTGCCGATACCTTTTAAAGAATCCTAATGATAGCTGACATTTCGAATATCAATAATATCCCGTTGGACCCATATGACATGAAGTTCTGTAACAAACACCTACTGCTTCATTACCTTATTTTACAGTCTTGTCAAAATGTGGCGTTTCCAAGAGTCACGTTGAGCTAAGAACTAAAAGTTTAAGAGAAAGATGTGAGAGCAAAGTCATTAAGTCCCCCTTGAAAAGTCATACACGCAACGTCAAAGGTTCTTTGTTGACCGAGCGACCATAAAAGGTCCATCTGTGGTTAAATTGTACACTGACGAAGGACAGAGAGTGTTGAATGAAAGAGAGAGCCATAGGCCAGCATCAGTATGCATCTGGTAACACGAAGCTTCACTGTAAGGCAGGCAGGACTGTAGGAGGTGAGGTCATGTTCAGAAAATAAAAAGGTTTTCAGAGAGGAACACAGATGCTGAGGGAGAGGGGGGAAAAAACCCAGAGGCTGTAGAGGGGTGTTCCTTGTTCAGCGATGACAGCGTTGTAACGCACTGTTACGTAACACGGACATCTGAAAATGATTTTTATAAATCACGCGAAGAACCCCGCTAACTTCGTGCCCCACTTAGTGTTGAAACACAGATTTCTTATTTTCCTCAAAAGCAGTTTTCATTCAGCAACAGACAAGAATCATGGAAAGAGCCAAAGAGGAAGACGGAGCCAGACAGAGAAGGTTTTCTTGGCCTTGACATTTAAAAGTCTGCTCTCGACTGTGTGTGTGTGTCTGTGTGTTCTTGCAGTCGTTTCCCTCAGGTCGATATTTAGGGGTTTAGTTGGACGACTCTTCCTGTCTCCCCATCTCTCTGTGAGTGGCTCTGAATTTCAATTCGGCGACCAAAAATTGCAGGGCTTTTATTAGACTCTGACCTTTAATGGTGCCATTTTTTTCCCGTGAAATGTTAATGCTATGTTACATGAAGATGGGACACAATTTTAACTATATATATATATATATATATATATATATATATATATACACACACACATATATATATGTATGTATATATATATATATATATATATATATATACACACACACATATATATATGTATGTATATATGTATGTATGTATATATAGCTCATATATCAGCCAGCTTTGTGTTTGGTCCGACAGTTTGTGCACACTGGTGGACAAAGATAGTGACAAACAAGCAACCTCTGGAGTCTGGTGACGAGTCTGGTGACACGGCTGATGTTGTCGACTGTTATCAACACTGTTTTTTTGTGTTTGTGTACAAGAAAAACAGCTCAGCCTGGACACCAACGGAAAAGGAAATGCTTCATTGCTGTTCTTGGGGTTTTATGGTTGAAATTCACTGGCATGTTAAAGGATAAGTCCCTGTACTTATCTAAATTAGACGCCAAGTCATTTTCTCCTGCACATGGCTCAGCGTCTGAGTCACTAACAAAACAACAGGAGTCCTCAGCTCTCAGTGACCTCTGTTACAAGTGTGCCACACTTGCTGTGAGCAGGTGAGTCACAGCCTAGCGGCTGTTCTATTATTCAGACACACCACAGCAAGATGAGTTGGAGACAAGACACTAACTAAACCCACTTGTGGACAAATTGTAGATGTGTTTTTGTGGCCGTGTTTGAGGAGCAAGTGGAGCTATTTAAGTGTGTGTACTTGTATTTGTGACCTCTTTGGGACACTTTCTGGCATAAACATTGACCTTGTCAGGACCTGCAGTCCTCGCAGAGACAAAAAACCTGGTCCTAATGAGGCACAACCTCGTTTCTGAAGAACAGGATAAGTTAAGGGCTAAAATGTGAATTGTGGTTAGGTTAAGGTTAGATATTAACTGGTTATGGTTCGACACAAAGCGTTGTTGAATAGAAGTCAATGCAGTGTCCTTAAAAAAGTAGCTGCACAAACCTGTTTGTGTGATTGTGCACAATTACATGAGAGGAACTCATTCACAATAAAATAGAGGGTTTGCAGTGGATAATGTTGGGTTGGTTTAACAACTGGAGTTGAACAGCATTTATGTTTTAAAAAAAATAATCCTTCACTAAGAGTCACTAATAACTGGGTGCAGCTCTGTGGTTTGTGCTGCAATACAATGAGGTCATTTTTAAACAATAAACTAGGGCTAAACAACAACAGGAGAACATGTGACATGTAATACCTTGTTAAATATATTGCCATGACAACTTGAATTAACAAACACAAAGTATTCAGTATTTTAGTATTCAGTGTTTTGCTTTGAGCTCACTGCTAACATAGAACCAGACAAATAATAAATATATGAATATATATATAAATATATGTGTAATTGCCATTTTCTA
The DNA here is from genome assembly GCF_958295425.1 of Solea solea. NCBI lineage: Eukaryota > Metazoa > Chordata > Actinopteri > Pleuronectiformes > Soleidae > Solea > Solea solea. Next base: position 5,350,796 of record NC_081154.1, read on the forward strand.
TGTCAAAAAAAACTTAATGCCTCCCTTTGGAGGATTTTCTTGTTTTCTGATAAAAACATTCTTAACTACCTGGAAACTAATCAATACAAATCTAGTTTAACATCTAGTTTAAATTCAACTGCAATGTTTCTTTTTGCAATAGCCTAAACAATTATCTTCTCACTTTTGCTAGCTTATGGGAGAAAATAAAAACAAAACAAAACAAAACAGTAAGCTCTTGGCTACACAAAATTAGCATGAGGAACAATCTACATTTGTTTATCATACATTGTGGAAGTTGACTGAAGTTGTGCTTATTAATTTATCCTTTTAAAATTAAAGTTGTACAAGCCATATTTATCTGCAAAAGCACAAATCTTTAACAACCCTCAAAGTTGTGCAAATGTGAGCATAAAAATTATCTTACAGACCTAAAAATGAATTTCGTGTTCGTTCGATGAATGGAATTCTGACAAATTGCGTGATTTTTATGTTGAAGACATGAGTAAAAGATGTGTGCATGCTTATCTGCTCCTCTCTGCATGGTCTAGGACTGAAGCCATGATGTGCATGCTATAAGATTTAGTAGTGTGTGTGCGTGTGGTTAAAGATCCCTGAGCTACATGAGCGGGCTTGTCACGATGGGCGTAGCAGGCACCACGTTCCTGTTGTTACGAGAAAAAAAGCTGAAAAAACTCCTTTCTTTTAGCTTTAGGCTACAGATGTGAGTGAAGCTTCTCGTCTACACTCTTGCATTATCCGACAGTAATTATTCACGGGATCACAAATCAAAAACTCAAGAGTGTGTTAGAGCTTGTTGAAATACCGTGCTGGCAGGACACACAATGCGAAAATAGAAGGCTATCAAAGCCTGTAAGTGCATGTCCAGGTTGTTTTTTTTTGTCTGTGTCCATGTTGTGGTGAGTCATGCCTCATCTGTGGGTGTGGGTGTGTGTGTGTGTGTGTGTGTGGTATGCTGGACACATCAATGATTTATGCCTGTTGCTAAAACTGTTACATAAGTACATTTCTGCCTGTTATTAGACTGAAAGCTAAAATATAACATTAGGTCTGCAGTTGTCTAGTCACATCTGTTTGCCGAGACGTCCTCGCTGCTCCAACCATGTTTTACTACGATGATGGGGCTGCCAGACTTGTGTTTGGGGCAAATAATATCAGAAAATAAGTTGGGCTGTTTGCCTTGACTAACATTATTACGCTGTATGTTATGAATACTTTAATGCTAGCAGAAATGACGGGTCATTACAACTACATTTTTGGGGAAAAGGTGAGAGCCGTCTTTACACAATCCAACCATCATGGTTTACTTTGAGTTGTTGTGGAGGAAAAGCATAAAATCCACCTTGGACGGCTTCAATAACCTGTGTGTTGCATTCAATGTGCTGTGGTAAATAATAAACCCCATTTACAAACACAAGGTCAATCACTTTCAAATATCTACTCACATATGTCTTATGAGTGAAAAATAAGTGACATAAATGTTCACTCCTATTTTCTGAAATGCAAATAACAAAAAAACACAAATTAAATAGTCCCTATTTCACTCTATTTCATTAAAAGAACTAAAAAGGATCATTGATTTGACCTAACCTAACCCAAGCCGACAACAATTTCTGGATTTTTGTCCAAACCTGGTCCCGTCGGGACATGCAGCTGGATTTTGTTCCCTCCAGCCGCATGTTTGGCTTTGTCCTGAAACTTAAGACCTCCTTTCTCTCCTACAGTTTTTATAGTCTTATTTTCAATTATTGACTTATCTCTGCTAAAAATCCAAGGTTATTTCACCTCCCTCTCTCCATCAATCAGTCTACCCATCTCATTCTTCCCTTCACTTTCTCCTCCTCTCACCCAGATTGAGTGCTGTAGGGCCTCTGCTGCTGGCAGCCTCCCAGTCTGTTACATAACATCACTACCAGCCTCCCCGAATCACTGCTGGGCTAGGCAAACCTCTGCAAGGCTACATATCTAGCTGTTATATCTTAAATAATGCTCAGGGGTGGCACACTGGTCTGTCTGTGCAGGATTAGATTACGTTAGCATTTTTAATTCCTGAAAGCAAACAAAGCCTTTTTATTAGCGAGCCAACATCGCATGTGAGATAATGTCATTATGCAAGAGGCGGGGATGATGAGGAAAAACGATATTTAGATGTGTTTTTGTTTACATATCTGGATGATGTGATCGGTCAGCAGTCATTTCTTGTGCCTGCAGTACTCAGGGGTCATTTATTTCTTACGGAAATAAATCACTGTAGTTCATCGATAACTTTGTGTTTTTGGACCAGACAATTTAAAATGACATGTTTTTAAATCAAACCACAGATCTAAATGTAGGTCAGTTTTATAGTGAAATGTTGCTTATATGCTCAAGAACCCAATGTAAACTCACACTAAAGACAGCATTGGCTCAACGTCTCATTGCTTTATGGTCTAAAAATTACATCCACCGTCTAGTCGCAGCCACGGTAGTAGACATAGTCTGCGTCAATGAACTGGAACAATCTGTTCTGACTGAGATGAGTGGGTCATTTCCACTTAAATCTGGAGCGGAGTGTGTGATGCCTCTAACCTAGTTCCCCCCCTCTCTGGCTACAGTCTCCGTTAGAGAGCCTGAGCTATTTACTCTGATCCTCTTCACTCAGTCAAACCTCTCCTGTTTGGATCCTGGCCCTGCCTGGACTGAGGTCAGTCCTGAGGGAGCAGTGCTGCCTGGCCTCGTCTGGGGAGTTTGGGGAGGAGGGGGTGGGGCAGTTCCTCTCTGAGAAAAGGTAAATGAATCAACCACACCTTTTGACATGTTAACCTCCCCCCTTGGTCTGCCCAGAACAGACCCTGCCAACCTTTCCTCACAGCAGCCCCACCTGTGAACCCTCTAAAATGAACTCGTAAAAACTGCATTTAAACACTACAGCACATACTGTGCAGCTCATTTTCCATTACCTTAGACTTATGAAAGCACAGCATTCACATTTGACATCGTTATCCTATGTGGTAACATCTAGATTCTGGGGGTTTGCTATTTTGTCTCTGAAATAAATGTTTAATGACAAAAAACACTTATATACATATTTGTAATATGTAGATTTAAGCTAGTGAAAGTATAATGCAGAAGTCACAAATTGTTGAGCTAATGTAAGGCAGTTAAGTGGATACAGACAAAGAGGAGATTAGAGAAGCAGCTTCAAGATGCCTTCAATAAATCTGTTAAATTCTGCAAACACACATGAAATCCTCTTAGTAAATGTTCACTGTTGCTGCCACCTGTGATTCAAATAGATTCACCACAAATAATGTTGTGACTAGAGGAGACAGATTTGTGTTTATAAATGTAATAGTTAAAGCAAATAATCTAGTACTCATGCTAAGAATTATGAATATCAACTGATCAACTTTCCATCCAACAGATTTTGTTTGAGTGTGATGGTTTAAGGAAAAGGTTTGAAGGTTCTGAGTTAACTTTTGGCAGCCATGCACACAGAGCAGCCCTTCACAAACAAACCGACTCGTCAGACTGCTGTGTCAATAAACCTCTAACTTACTAAGACATGCAAGTGCTCACAACACAACTAGTCAGCAAAGAGCAGTCAACAAAAATGCAGAAGAATAGTTTGCTTAAAAATAGACTTTACCTGAGTTGACAGTCATATCCCACTGCACCATGCCCGAATTTGCACTTCATTCACTGTGCCGGCAAGTTCAGCGAGTCATACTCCCAGTGCAAGTGAAAGTGAAAAAAGGTGACAGACAACAGCAGCAGTAGAAAGCGGAGAACAAGTCCAGCATGAGAAAAATCCAAATTAAATATGTTTTCTTCTAACCAGCAACTTGTACTAAACAGGCAGCAGTGCACCTCACATTCCCTGTCCCTGGACCGCCTATCTACAAGTGTGTGCATGCCCCAGCAGCAGAGAGGGCGTGTGTCAGTCTGTAGCTGTCCCTTATTGCTCCCTGGCTAACAACAAGGTCCACCCATGGGTTCGAATCTCTGCGTGGCTGCACCTTTTTTTCTTTCCTGCCTTTAGGAACTTTTCTTGTTCAAAAGGACTAAAAAAAAAGAAAAAAAAGGAAAATCTGGTCACCCCCTCTGGGCTCTCTCTGCCACTCTGCCACTCTGCCACAAGAAAACGCTGCAAAGAAAGAGCCTCACACCCTCATGAACAAGTAACACAACTCCTTCTTTCTTGCTCTCCATTTCCACTCGCGTTCCTACTATTCCCGCTCTGACAAGTTATGCAATAGTGCCATTTCAGACACGACCTCGACCTCCCCCTCCTCCTCCCTCCTCCTTCCTCACCCTGACGCTGCAGCCCCCACTCTCATGGTCTTCTCCCCCACCAAGTTTTGAAGCTTCATGATCACATTGTTCTACCAGGCACAATTTAGACACGCATTTGTGACTGGAAAAACCAGACATGTGAATTTCTCTTAAAGTGACCTTTTGTTGTGTCAGCCCTTATTGTACATCTTAAATCAAAACTGACACACTCGCTTGCTGGTATTAACACGCACGCACACTAATGTACACCGACGTAAACATTTGTCTTTCATCCTCATCCTGAAAAACACCACCACTCTTCCTATATACACACACAGACGTGTGTTTAACAATAAATCTCCAGCACTGGTCTATTACTGAGGAACAGATAAACAGATTGCATAACCTGCTTTCAAAGATAAAGCAAAGATAAGGTTTAATACTCGTGTATGCAGGCACTCTGCGGTTTCACTGCCCCAATGAACTGTACACACAGAGAATGGTGCACATGCAGATACATGCATCAGCCGCTGCACTGAAGGCATCTCTCTTCATGCTAGGTTAGCTGCAGGAGTACCTGCAGAAACTTGTCTCTTTCTGGTGAGGAGGCTTAAGTGTATAAAAACAGGCCAACAAGAGGAGAGGTTGTTTAAAGTAGGGAGTGGTGGCCTGAGGCTGTGTGTGAGAGAGTGTGTGTCTTTGTGTGGCGCTATGAGGTAAACGTGGTCCTGTGACAAGCAGTCACAGGACCGCTCTTAAACATTTGTTAAACGATGTAAACACCATCCATCATATTTGTAACATAAACACATATCCCTCTGTTTTTATTACTTCTGTTGCAGCCTGTGGTGGGAGACAATTGCAGTGCATCGACAGCTTTATCTGCCGCCGATAGATGGCAAATCATTTACTGTTCCAGCCTTCTCTCCTGAGAAATCGACAGGCCGTCAACAAACTGACTCCACAAAACTGGGCAACCAACGCCCAGCTTTAAACAATGGCCAGTGTGATAAAGCAAGGTGTGTGTGTATGTGTGTCAAAAGGAAGAGTTGTACTGTGCCAGGGATGACCACTGCACCACAATCTCTGCGTTCCCACTTAAGTTGTACTTGCAGAGTTGAAGACATGATATCATTAAGGAAATATTCTTTTCTGTGCCTTAAAATTATAATCATATATTCTGGGTGCTTCCAACAACCGTTGTAAACTCAGGTGCACAAACTTTATCCCTTGGAGTGCCAAAAAACTTAATAGCTGGCTGTGTGGCTGTGTTTTATCACATTACACATCAGCTTTCAAGGTGCGGGTAAGCCTGTATTTAAGAATTTGAGTAACTAAAGTACATGTGAGAATCCACAACTTATTTTCCTGCCTTCCATTAAATGACCATCAGTGCCACTAGTGACATAGAGCTGGACCTTGCTCTTCAAAACCCTCTCAATGTTATGCTGCAGGTGACTCCTTTGAAGATAAAGAATATGAGAGTATTATAAAGAGTATTTGTATCTCACAAATTATTTAATTTATGAAAATAAATATATGAATCTGGTTGGACAAATGAAACCTTACTTTGGGCAGTTCTGGCTGAGACAAACCGAGTCTAATGAGAAATATCTGTTATTTGATTTGATTTGATGACGCAAGTAGAACCCACAATAGAAAACAACACCGAAAAAAAACTTGAGACAGATGTTAAAGCCATCTCAACATCCCAGAGATTAAAGCGCAAAATGACTTGTTCCATACAACAGTCAAAAACACAAGAGGCATTTCATTTACAAGGTAAGGCAAGTTTAACTCTCTGTTGCACCTTTAAACAAAGTATTTCAAACTGATTTACATTACAGGATGTTACATTAATAGAGGGCAGAGTGTTTGAGAAAATAGACTGTTATTTGTGCTTGAAAGATCACATAGATAATGGCTAATACAATATGAAAATAATGGTTGGATGAAGTAATAGATTAAATGACATGACACGTCAAACCTCTCATTTTGGTGTTTATTTATTTTTTTTAAATGCCTTCAAGTTGCTGGTGCTAATGCTTGTCATGCAGTAATCAAGGCCCATGCAAGGCCTCATAAGGCAGACAAAACTGCAATTAAATATGAATTTTCATGATCAAATATCTGTTTTTACACTCTTTGAATGAATGTAACCAAATTCAGTGAACTAAATTTTTCCGCAGAGATTCAAACCAAACAGAAAATTATGCACGTCACTCCAGTTCCGAGATCACGCAAAACCCTGGACACCAATTGGCCAACAGAGTCTCACGTCCACAGACACCACACACGGCAAACATATAGTACACTCTAATCTCCTGTAATGGAGGTCAGCGCAGGAGAACAAGCCAATTAAGCACAGCGGCTTCGTCTTTGAGACTCCACTGCACACAGCTTTCTAATACAAATACACAGCATCACCTGAGCACTTAAAGCTGTGTTTTTTTATCTCGCCTATAAACGACCTCTGTGATGAGGTGAGCTCAAGCGAACAAAATGTACAGACACGTCTGATATTTAACTTCTTGTTAAATATGTTCTCCGTGGACTCTTATAGCTTGGAGGAATTTATATTAAAAACAGGCCACAACTCTGAAGGATGTGAAGTGCAACGTCAAAGTAGTCACTCGAAAAGCAAAACACAGACTTATAACATTTGTAACATCCCAAAACAGCACTCCTTCATTCACGCAATGGCTCAGAAAACTATTACGACAATGTAGAAATACAAACTTGATGTTATAAACAGTCAAATTCATCTAGTCAGTGTCAGTGTCTGTGCGAAGCTGCCACGGGACTTTAATGGGAAAACTGAAGTTTGTTTTCATTTTGGGACACTTTACAAAATCATTTCAAGCTTGTAATGAGAGCCAAGAGTCAGGTGGAAAGGTGAAAGGCAAAAAACGATGTCACTATGTGTGCCAGACTGTGGTACATCACCTGATTACAAGGAACTGAACCCGACACTTACATATGCAAAGCCAGAGTACACTGTTGCGTGTCAGTTATGATGTGTGCGAGTCAATAAGAGCTTTATATCAAAACATTTGAGGAGGTTGTTTTGAAAGATAACCAGATAACAACGTCCCCCGCGATGCTCATGTAGTGTATCCGCTTTCCCTTTCGGTTATGTGTATTGTGTGAACTACACTAAGATGATGTGTGATGAGTGATCTAAATGTCATGACCGTAATAAACATATAAATAAAAGTGTACTAACGTTTGAGTGTGTGATTACATTTGCGTGTGTGCACTGCACCATCATCCTCACCATTCTTGCGCTCCTGCAGAGGCTGCGGGCTCGGAGCAGGCTGAAGGGTCAGCTCCTGAAGCTCACTGGTCACTGCCTCGCTCTGAGGGCTCTGGGCAGAACTTGGCGTCCCACTGACGACCATACATTCAGGACTTGGCTCCTCCCCTTTGTGTGGGTGTGGTGTTGCCATGTTGATGGAGAGACCTTGCAAAAAAAGGCGAAATTATTAGTTAACGGTGCATAACAAAAAGGCTCCAATTGATCCAGTTCAGACCTGATATTAACTGTAGCTGTCCTGAGTGACCAAATCACTCGCTGATGAAACTACAGATCCGTTTGCAGTTTGACATTTATTTGTATTCGTCAGTCTCTCTTCTTTTCTAATGGTCAAAATCTATCTCATATTACAGCTGCGTGAGCGGTGCTTTGATTCAATCAGCTCTACGGCTGTAAATAACGATTATTTCTCAATCAATTCATCTGTCGATTATTTTCTCAAATAATTATTTGTTTGGTCCTTAAAATGTTTCCCAAATGTCTTGTTTTGTCCACAAACCAAAATCATTCGGTTTAAATGGATTATTTTGTTATATAGAGCAAAGAAACCAGAAAATATTCACATTTCAGAAGCAGGTCAAAGGTCAGCCTCTTTAAAAACATAATTTGTTTTTTTGGAGTTGGTTTGTGTATTAGCAAACAGTGTAAAAAAGTGAGATCTGACCACATGGTTGGAGGAAAAGGATTCAGGATCCATGTTAATGTGACCATGTTAATGAACAGTCATACTTTACACTGTCCAATTGTGTTCATACAACTCCAAAAACAAAACTGTATGAAAATGTTTTGTCAATCATTTAGAATTGGAACTTCCGTACAGGCAGTGTTGGCATTATGTTGGACAGGAAAGCAGGTTAAAATCAGGTTAACACTCACTGATGGAAGATCACCTCAGGTTATAGCTCTCAATTCATCAGTGAGCATATCTGCTTTGTTCTTCTTTGTTTCTTTTCTTACCACAGCTCTCCGTGGGAAACCTGAGAGAAACCCGGACTTTCCTGTTTAAAATTCAGTTAATGGTGTAAAAGCAGTAAGTAAGATGTAATCCCTGAAGCCCTAGTCCATTCTTTGTTCCAAAGGTATTATAGGGTCAGAAATTTAATACATTGGTTTGCTTTCAATGGCCAATCAGCACCGAGTACTATAGAAAGGAATAAAAAAATAGAGATAAATGGCACCTGGGGGTATTTTTACATGCTACAACAGGCCAGTCTTAGGAAACTCAGCACCTTTTTTGTCACTCTATGTGTCTTTGTCTCACACACATAACACAAATACCCATGCAATGAGGAAGAATGTAAGGATCCAGGCTAAATAAGCCAACAGGGACGCATTTGCATGTTTGTGCTTTTACGACTGTCGCTGTGGCAGCTGCGCTAGAGGGACAGAATTCTGTTCATGGATTTTTTTCCCACCTTAAACTTCTTAACAACCTCAAGAGTGATTTCCGCACATTGAACCCATCGTACAGCTTTGCCACAGAGATGGAGCCGTTTCATAAAGGAAGCTGTAAAAACTTATTAAGTGTTTGTGTTTGTGTGTGTGTGTGTGTGTGTGTGTGTGTGTGTGTGTGTGTGTATATGTTCTGTTTTGCCTGCCTGCAAGACGAATTTCCCCCTGGGAAAAATTAAGAAAATGGCTCTTACTGTAAATAGCTTGACTTGTGGCAACCTAACATCAACAACCAGAGTTTATCAGAGTGAGTGGGATCAGACAAACATAAGCTTGGTTAAACAGCTCCGTGTTTATGACTCCTTCACTTTCCTGTTGTGAGCTTGAGGAGGGAGATGAAACCATCCTCATGTCTGTGTGGTAAATACAAAGCTACATCCTACAGCCAGTTAAAGCCTCGAGACATAGAAACAAATCCATCTACCAGCACCTCTAAAGCTCATTGATTACCATTGTGTTTAATATGTACAGCATACCTTAAGGGCAGGAAACGCTGCCTGAAAACAAACAAGATGCAATGACATTAACTTTACAACACAAATCCCCCAAAAAACACACATTGCTTTTCGTTTTGGTTTTACCCAACAACAGTCTGAATAGTCTCCCTGAAAATTCAACTCTGTAAATAATTAAGCTCTGAAGTACAACTGTAATAAATGGGTTAATATAATTTAATAAGCTGCAGCTTTTTTTTTTAGCTTCATTTATAATTCATTTAAGCTAATATGATTACTGGGTAGAGTGCACAGTATTTGAGCTCAATGCATTGGACGAAAAGGAGGTCCAATTTCAGGCATTAAATTTAGAAATAAATATCAATAATATCACATTATCTGAGATGAAAATGACAACAAATTATTCATGCCGCGTCTCTTGACCTGATCCACTAAATTCGTTTATCAGGTTTTATCCGATAACAACCGTGGCATTTGATGTTCTGCTGCACAATCTGAACTTCCAATGCCTTAGATGATAAAACAGCTCATCGATCCGACCCAGTAGTGATGAGGAGGAGGAACACTGTGTGAAACACTGTAGGTTTACATGACAACAGAAAAAAAACCCAGAATCACTGTGTTTGTATTGAGTAAAACTGGACTAAAATTCATGTAAATCGGTACTTGGAAAAGGTACTAAATCAGATTTTTCAAAGGTGGATGAGCACATCAAGATGACACTATTGAGAGTCAAATTTCTATTGCATATACATTGAGTCAGACTCAAAATGGTGCTGGCATGTGTTCATGTTCAACAGTTCCCATCCCTCGGGATTTGACTCGAGACCAAGGTAATGCTCCGTCAGCGCAAAGATAGAATATCATTAAGTTCATGGATGGCAGGATTAAACACAAAGCTGTATGAGATTAAACATGCAGCCTGAAAGGATATGCTCCCATTACAACTCAGGTTAAGGGTTTGATTTATCTACACCTGCTTTATGGAGGAGATTTTCTTGATTTGACAAAAGTGTTTCTCGTCTTGTGTGAAACTCTCCTCTGGACTAAGCGGGGCAATTTGGACAGTCAAACACTAATTGTTGTTTACAGAGGAAAGCCTCCTGCTATCATGTGTTTTGATCTCACTCTTGCTCTCTCTGAAATATGCGTTTCCTGATCGCGGGGTTCTGACGGGGGATTCCGTCATTACTGCCGGGTAGAGCAGAAAACAATGAGGCAGTGTTGTCTGAGATGTCACTCTCCTCTCTCACAATAAAATGTCGGTGCACATGTGAATAAACCACCTGACTCACCAAATGTTCACCCAAAGTCAGCAGCCTCAGGATGTTTGCAACTTGCTCTCTTCCACAATAAAATGTCTAAATATGACTTGGACATGTGTTGTGCACAAATGTCTGTGTAACTTGCTAAACTGACCCGTACGCCTTATCCCAAATTGTGCATGCATCAAAAAGATACTTTTAAAGTTTGCTTTTGTCTGAATCACAAGTTATTTGAGAAACAGAGAAGCACATGTAATTATATGTTATGTTATAAAAATATATGTTCCTAAAAACATGACAAAGATAAAGATCACAAAAACAAATAACTTCCAATGAAACATGTTTTGTCAAACTGTCATAAGAAAAAAAAAAAAAAAAAGAGTATGACGAAATTATGTATTGTACGATGAAAATATGTATTATGTGGGTAATGGGGGCGGGACTAGATAAGCTTTTGCTTCTCCCGGTTTCCCTTTCAGTTATGTGTATTGTGTGAACTACACTAAGATGATGTGTGATGATGATTGATCTAACTGACATGACCGAAATAAACATATATAAATATAAATAAATATAAATAAATGTCAGTTTTATGAAAATTCTGCCAAAAACAGCATTAGATAGCATTAGCTCCACCCCTTAACGTGTTTAAGGCCCGACTTCTCCACCGGGGACCTTTCTGAGGGTAAAACGATCTCCCTGTAACTTAATTTAGACTTTGGTTCCTCCACTGGAAACGCAGGTAGGTTAACAAGAGTTATCTGAGGTCCCTGTTCCCTAAGGAAAGCTCCCCAATAGGGGAAACCATGACAAACTGATCCGTGAGATTGTGATTTTTCATCCCAAAGTAAAAAAAATTATAGATTACACAGACATGTTGTGGGCTGAGTCATACTTTCTGCACCATGTGTATGCATTGAACTCAAATTTGTTTTTAAGGTTCCAGTTTGAACTTTCTCCCCCACATTCAACTTCCATGCCAGTCTTTGTGTCTTTAGCAATGATGGCATCGGTGAGCAAATCCTCTGGTTTCTCAGTCAGAATGAGCTGACTCAGCAGCCAAAGCATATAGTTACACATCGATTTGAACAAGTCATATCATATTACAACCTTGAAATCACAGGTTAAAAATGTTAACAGCCACAGAGCAAAAATGGATAAGACGTAAGAGTGTGACATAATACTTTTTTTTTTTTTTCCACAAGGAAATGACTCAAATCCTGGATAATGCATTACTGGCATCTAGGACACCGTGTACCCTCTATTATGGTGCAAGTGATTTGACAGTGACAACAATGTTTGTAGTGGCTTCAAGACAACACGTGATCTATTATTCATGCAAAACATCACTATAAGATGAATATCTCTTTGTCACAGGATTAAAATTTAAGAGAACTGACCCAAACAGTTACAATATATTTGCTTTTCACTTTTCTGAGATCCTCACAACACCATCAGTTGCTCTATCTTGACTTTCCCAACACAGTGCAATTGTTCAAACATGCAGAGAGTGTACTGTTCTGGTGCAAGATAGTAGAGATACGCAAGCTTCTCTACACGCCCACACTAGCCTTTCAAAAATGTATCACAATCATAATGGTACGCACAGAGGCACACACCTGCTGACAGCCATGCTTTCTTCACATTCACACACACTAGAAACCACAACTAAGAGTTACGACACATTCACAGCTCCCGGCAGGCAGGTAAAGGATGTGGTTCCCACTTCCTGACTGTGATACCAAAGGATTTGCTCAGTGATGTTGACATGGCTAATGACACAGGCTGGTAGGACCATGCAATGACACAATGTTTGATGCGCTATTGTTAGTCTACAACAAGTGTTCTGTACCAAGTGCAACTGAATTGCTAAACAGGGTTCCCACATCTTGGTTGGCTTCAAATTCAGACATTTCAATGATTTTCCAGGGCCAATTCCCTCAAATTCAAGGACCAAATGTGCCAACACAACTGAAGATCAGAGGGCAATTTGTAAGAGCCGCTTCATCCATTGTCCATGCATCTGGACAAGTGATGCCCTTGGGATCTTGGTCAAATTTAGTCTTTGTAATTTTTTTTGGTGAGCCAGAGATCTTGGAATTGGCATTCCCCAGACATCACATAATTTGCTCTCTCTTGCTGAATGTTCTGCATGGAATATCACATCAACAGCAGAGAGAGACAGTGTACAGTGCCCCTAACCTCCAAATGTTGCAACGTAAATCAAGACCGATAAGTTCAACCAGAAGGTAAATAAAGTTGATGCCTACCTGTGTTATAAAATCCAGAAGAGACGTTTTCCCATTTCAGAAGGACACTGCTTCAAACGGCTCTGATGGGGAAATAAAAATAGCAAATCTTAGTGGGAAAAATAATCTTTTTAGCCTCATTCTCCATTGCTATAATTCGGCTTATGCTGGTGAAGCACCAGTAGCATGCGTGCAACTGTGAGCAGGGCATGTGTAGAAGAGCCTAGTGTAGTAAATAAAAGAGGCTAAAGGATAAGCTGAAGATGAGGGCTGATTATATACATTCATCAGAAAGGTTTGGAAAAATTAGTTCAGTTGGTACCAGTTGGTGTTGCATTGTATACTTTTGAAAAGCCTAATTAGTCACAACGAGATACAACGGATTGTGCTTCTGTGGAATGAGCAACAGTTAAATGTTACATTACATTACATTACATGTCATTTAGCAGACGCTTGTGTGGGTAGCGCCCCAAAAAACGTGCCAAAATTCTCCGGTTGGTGTTCACTATGGTTTTGTGTTGTTTGGTGGATTGGAAGACTGCAGTCTCCCACAGTAATAAAGAAAAAAGCACATGTTTTTTTTCAGACAATTCGTTTTCATTTCAGGGACCTCAGTAGCGTGTGGATCTGTACGCAGCCACAACAGCTTGGCACCTCCTCCTCATGCTGCTCACTAGCCTGGTCACATTTTGCTGTGGGGTGGCATCCCATTCCTCAACCAGGAGTTGTTGAAGGTCAACCAGCTTGGTTGTGTTGGTCACACACGCACATCACACCCAAGCTGATCCCTCAAGTGTTCAATTGGGTGGAGGTCTGGACTCATGGCAGACCATTCTATCCTCTCCACTCCAAAATTCTAGAGATACTCTGTGATGATCCTGGCTCTGTGGAAGAGTGTTGTCATCCTGGAGGATAGAGTTAGTTCCCAGATTCTAGAGACATGGGATCCCACTGGCTCCAGAATCTCATGTGCTATCAATTAGGTGCCAGAACACACCTGGCAACACTCTCAAAACGAGAGTGAATACCAACAGGGGGATATTGCAGGAGCACATTTTCTTTAGCTCTGTTGCACATTCCACAAATGCACGATCCTTACAAGTTGTACCTCGCTGTGAAGGTGACTAATCGGGCTTTCCAATGATATAAAATACACTACCAAGTGGAGTTTAGATGATCCTATGCTACTGTAGGCCTCTTCATAGATGTCATATGAGGCAGCGGCAGCTGTCACAGTCCAAAACAGAGACATACTACGCTATTGTTAGCCTGACTGGGTGGGAGTTAACCCTCAACAGTCTCTAAACGCGTTATAAAGTGTAGATAACACGTACGAACCGCACACAAACGACATCATGAGCGTAAAATATTACTATATATACACATTACAGTACTTACTTATAGCTGTGGCTAACATTTAGAAACATGTTAAGCTCATCTACCAAGTGTAGTCATCATAAGTTAGCTAGTAGCGCTAGCATGCTACAACGACAACCAAGCATTAGCCGCTAGCAGGCTGTTCAACGCAGTCACGCCTGTCTGCGACATAAATAACAAGCGTGTGTGAGTGAGCTGCGTATTTAATGTACGTGTTTTTTTGCTTACTTATCATGGTCGTCGCTTGTGTGTTGGGACTGTGAGCAGGAACGACTTCCGAATCACAAAGGAAACTTTGACCGGAAAAGCCTCCTCTGGAACCCAGCAGCCCACTTCCTCCGCGACACAGCTCCCCCTCCACTGTACGATTTCTGCTCCGTCACGGCTCCTGTCTGCAGTTGTCGCACACATACAGCGCTGCCCTGTCCCCAAATATTATATTTATTTGACGTGAGGTGAACACGCAGAGTAAATTAAAGCGTGAAGGCGTGTTGTTGTGCTTAAAACTGCACATAAGCCCCATCTTGCTAAGTCCTTTGTCTCCCTCTAGTGTCAGACTGCATGCACTTCAAGAGCTACAGGTTTGCAAATCAACATTTAAATCGCCAAGTTTGACTAACTTTATTACCATTATTACATATATCTGTGACGTCATTTTTCATTGTGACCAGTATGAATTGTAGTTTTGGATATCAGTGACGTAAATCTGAACAGTCAGCTAGTTTCAGATATCTGGAACTCTGGAATGAAAAATGACATGTTCTTATCCGTAAACCTCTTTCAGCAATTAATACATCATAATGTTCGTTAAGGATATTCCTGCTATGATTTGCTTAAACTATTTATCCCTTTTAAAATATTTAACTAACTAGCCATTTCCCCCCCATTGAAAATCAACGAAGCCCTCATAATCTGTCTTTTTGTATGTGGATTGACGTGGTAAGGCAGATGAAAGGCAACTGTGAGATCACTCTTCATTATCAGCTTGAATTTTCACCGCTTCCCCCTGATTTTTTGCAAGGTTTCAACAACAATGTCCATTTTCCCATTAAGTGCACACAACACCACCTACTCGCATCACCGGCTACGGCAAGCGATGAGGGTCTGTAAGAGTTTAAAGCTTTCCGGGTTGGTTCGCCCAGTGTCAACACACGGAGCAGCAGAGAGGCGGACCGGCCACCGCGGAGCAACGACGATGTCGGAGCAGGAGTCTCTGAGGTGCTCCAGTGCCAGAAACCGTGGAGGCGTACAGAGGGTCGAGGGGAAACTGCGAGCCAGTGTGGAGAAGGGGGATTACTATGAAGCACACCAGATGTACAGGACTTTATTTTTTAGGTAAGGCGCCGTTCTCGCGTCGCTCGGTGCAGTTGTTAATTGTCATTCGGCTGTGGGGCCTGCCTGTTCCAGATCATTCCGCTGTCAACCTTGCTGCCGCACCTGCCCCCTTCTGATTGGTTAAATATCACAAAGGTCCCGCCCACTCAAGTCGTTCCGTGTGTTTCTTTGAACAGCTGTGCTGTCAATCTTAGTAGCTAGTTAGCTAAGTTAGCTAAGTTAGCTAGCTACTCCTGAGCTAATAGCTAATGACAACTGAAGCAGATGTGTCCGGGCTGCTAACGCAAGGCAGCCGGGCAGCACTAGTGTTGTACGCTCTCGGTCAACTTATTTCACATTTTAAATGACTGATTCTACGCGCTAACACGCTTTAAATATCGTATTTTTTGAACTATGACCGTTGTGACTACCCATTTTGCTAGCATTTAGCCTGATAGCCACACACTGCACCGCCGCCGCAGTGTGGACTGTGATGGTTAGACATGTCTATAGTAAGCATACTCCGTTTTGCTCGCGTTATTTCATGATGTTTACATAATCACTTGTTTAATTTGCAGACTTTAGGACAAGTCTGACCAGAATTTATTCCTATTCTAATATAATAGTTATATAATGGTGTTCATCTGCCCCAACACAGCACATTAATCCAAAACTGTTCACTTTGGGTGGGAATCACAGGGTATCTCGCAATACATGGTCCATGATACCAATAATATCACAATACAGTGATTCAGGGATAATCAATATATTGCAATACATCACGATATCTGTCTTAACTGAAGAAAACAAAGCATTAGTGAAAAGTTAAAATTGCACGATTTCTGTATTTATTCACAGCATCCCACTGTAAACTCCCTCTTCTTCAGGCGGTAACTTCAACCCAAGTTTCCCTCTTTCATTTGAGCGAGGAGACATGAAGTAGACTGTTTACATTAGAGCACCTTCATTTGTTAATTAAAATATTTATATTTGCACCGGTGTATTGGTTATCGTATTCGCAAGGAAGGATGACGATATTGACATTTTGACCCACCCCTAGTCTTCAGCATCATTTTTTTTTTTTTAAAGAAATTCAACTTACTCTGTTTAAATCTAGATCCTAGTAAAATAACAAATGCTGTCACTCTTGTCTTCCATCGTCAGGTACATGTCACAGGCAAAACATGCTGAGGCTAGGGAGCTGATGTACAATGGTGCTGTACTCTTCTTCAGCTATAACCAGGTACATGAAACTCTACCTTTCTGTGTGAAAGTCAAGTTAGAATCCTGTCTTTTTTTGTGAGATTGCATTTATTGAGTAATAAGTGCATATAAATCAACATTTTTACATGTAAAACAGACAGGTATTTGGATGTGCAGCTCTTATGAATGCAAACAATTTATTGTCTCATGATCTCGCCCTTGTGTGTCGTGTTTTTCATTTGTAGCAAAACAGTGCAGCAGATTTGTCTATGCTGGTGCTGGAAGTGTTGGAGAAATCTGAGACAAAAGTTGAAGAAGAAATATTAGGTGAGTAGTGACCTTGAGCCTTGAAACTGAGCCGCATCATTCTATGTGACCGCAGTTGTTTGCATAATGGCATTTCTGTTGAATGTTAGTTCAAATTAGAGAGGAGGTATTGGGATTTTGTTGAGATTGTTTCTGTGTTTATTGAGCAGAAAATCTGGCTAAGCTGTTCAGCCTTATGGACCCGAACTCTCCTGAGAGAGTAGCGTTTGTGTCCAGAGCCTTAAAATGGTCTACAGGAGGGTCCAGCAAGTTGGGTCACCCAAAACTACACCAGTTACTTGCTGTCACCTTGTGGAAAGGTAATTACTATGTCATTTATTTTATAAAGTGTTGCAAATAATTTGAAGAAAGTCATGATAAAATGTCAGAGTTGATACAGATGTTGAGAAACTGTAGAATGTAAACCAGTATTAAGACTTAATACCCTGTAAAATGTGTGTGTTCAGAGCAAAACTACAGTGAGTCTCGCTACCACTTCCTGCATTCGTCTGATGGCGAGGGCTGCGCACAGATGCTGGTGGAGTATTCGGCGTCACGAGGCTTCCGCAGCGAGGTCGACATGTTTGTGGCGCAGGCCGTCCTACAGTACGTGAAAACATGGCACCATGCGTGATGTGATCAGTGTCTGTGATTGGTGTTTCTCAGCGTTTGCACTTCTGCTGTACATGTTCTTTTCTTCTCACCTCCAGGTTCCTTTGCTTAAAGAACAAAAGCAGTGCTTCTGTGGTTTTCAGCACATACACAGAGAAACACCCGTCCATAGAGAAAGGTCCTCCCTTTGTCCAGCCTCTACTAAACTTTATCTGGTTTCTGCTGCTGGCAGTGGATGGGTGAGGGAGAATCTTATGGTGTATTTCCACTGGCTCTACTCGATTGCCCAGCCTCGGCACGGTTTAAGTAGCGCTTCCACTAGCATAGTACCTGGTACCAGGTACTATTTTTAGTACCTGCTCCGGCGAGGTTCCAAAAGCGTGCTAAGTAGGTACTATGTGATGATTGGTCAGACGGTCGGCCACTGACTGGCCATAGTGCCGTCACAGGAAGAGACATCCCACACACAAATCAATCCGAACAGCGGCGAACTGTAGATCAGTTAAAACTTCTTAACAATTCTAAAACCGTGGGTTAATCTCCAACAACTACAGGAGTCTGGTGTAAAGTCACTAGTCACTCTTTTGTGTGTGTGTGTGTGTGTGTCGCGTATAAAACAAAGTCACCGCAGTTTCACTCAGCCGTGCTGTGATGACTCCGCCCACATTAAGTAGGTACTTTATTTGTAGTGGAGATGCAACCTAATCGTGCCGAGGCAAGTAGAGCCAGTGGAAATACGCCATTAATGTCAACTTAGATAATGTTGCCTTTTTTTTTTAAAGCCTTAACAATCAGTAAAAATTAAGTAAATATGAGTTTTGATAATAAGATTGTTGACGATGTGCTTTTTTCTCTTTTTGTTTCTTCAGGGGTAAATTAACAGTTTTCACAGTGTTATGTGAGCAATATCAACCTTCCCTGAAGAAGGATCCTATGTATAATGAGGTGAGTTTTAACAATTAATGACTGTAAATGTTTAGTATGTATTGCGTGTATATAGTTTAACGGTGTAGTGGCTCATGGAATTATTAAATATTCAAAGTTCTGGTGATGGTGGAGTAGAGTTAGTGACACAGACTGTTTTGTTTGAAATGTGAATTTGTAATCCCGTCTCTCTGTGTGGTGCTTTTCTTCCCCGGCTCATCAGTATCTCGACAGAATAGGACAGGTTTTCTTTGGCGTTCCACCCAAACAGTCCCCATCGTACGGCGGACTCCTAGGTGAGTGATAACATTTAATTTATCAGTTTAAAAAGGTTTGAGATATCATAAATGTAGCGTGTTGCATCTGTGGAAAAAAATGGCATAAGAGGAAAAAAAAAAAGAGAAAAAACCCTAATAACATCATAAAATAAATACATTTGTACATCTATACATTGTATGCATGCACACACAAATGCACAGATTGACTCTTTTGGAAGATTGTATTTGCAAATAAGTGATCAGTGGCCAAGATTGACACCCCTAGTAGACACCACTGAAGTTGTGGTTGGAAGTCAGAACTTCCATGTGCCTAGTCGTAGGTTTCAACTGGAACTTTCTCTCATGTTAGACTTCCGAGTCAGGCCAATCTGATAAAACCTGAAATAAGAGGCCATGATGGTTGCCACTTGCTACTTTACCTACGCCATTACTGTTCCATTTTTGTCCTTCTCAATTGAATTTTAACTCTTCTTTAATCACTGTGTGCAGGAAACCTACTGAACAGTCTGATGGGTTCAGGCGATGATGACGATGGCGCTGAAGAAGCCCAGGAAGACAGCAGCCCCATAGAGTTGGACTGAGTCTCCTGCCCAAGACCAGGAGAACAAAGAAACGCAACAATGAGGAAGACCACCACCCTTCATCACCGTGACAACAGGGGATGAGGCGAGACTCGGGTCTGTGTTTTTGAGGGGGTGTGCTGTTTCCAGAAAACCAATCCCAAATATCCAGAATAAGAATCAGACGCCAAAACATCCTTGTCAGCACTTCCTGGACTGACTGACTCTTCCGAGGGTTGAATTAGTGATAAGATCATTCTATGTTTTATTTTAAATAATTTAGTTTGGGACTCTTGCTCTGCATTTAAGGGTTTGTGATTTTTAACCAACTGATAAATAACCTTCTCTTTTTTTCTCTGTGAAAACTGTGAAAGCTCCCGGAGCGTTCCAGCGCACGGGGGGGACGGACGTCCTCTAAACATGATTAGAGGGTTTCATCGAGTCACAACAAATATTCCGCTCTTTTTTTGTTTGTTCTAGAGACACACAGAGTTTGTTCAGAGCCATGCTGCTGCTGTTAAGAGTGTCTTTTTCAGTAATAATTTAACTATAATTGTTCTTGTAGCCAAGGCCACTGTCAGTTTCCTCACCTCCAGTCTGTCCATTGAACAAAAAAACAAAAGTAACTCTTGCAACTTGAATGTCAACAAAACAAATGTTTTGTCTTCGAGCGTTATCCCGTTTTTGTCAAATCAACTGAATAATAACCACAAACAAAGTCGTCTGTGTGCGATGAATTGGCTGCAGTGTACGCACATATACACACACGCGCGTGCACGCACACGTTTAAATCATCCACTCGCTGAGCTGCTGCTGGGCTCGTTTGCACCATCTCCAGGAGAAACCGTGTTCCAGTCTCCAGTCCTGTTACGGTCGACTTAAAAGTCTGGCGATGACACTGGTTTTCGACGTCGAGGAGGGAGGGGCAAAAAATGTGACACTGTGAAAACCCGTGTGTTAGAGTGAATCTTTGCTTTGCATGTTTAAAAGAAAAAAACCTCATAAACCTGCTGCTTAACTGCTGTTTTTGTTCTCATTTATTATTATTATTATTATTATTATTATTATTATTATTATTATTCAGTTCTGGTCAACAGTTCCTCTTGGAGGTGGATCAATATTCCCTCATTAGTTCAGCCTGTGCACAAACCTACAGCTGCTGTTGATCAGTGTTAACTGTCCTCACTCTCGTTAGATCTCGTTACTTCATCACACACCTTCCTTTTCATTAGCCCTCAGCTTTGTTTCGTCCTCGTTGTGACATTCGCTCAGTCCATGGTCACTCCACGTCTTTGTCAGTTATAGGATTTCAAAAACAAACAAACAAACACTAACTGCACCAGATAATCTTCAGAAGGCGACGTTTTTATTAACTGCCAGGAAACTAGGAAAATTCCCAGGTCTTCCAAGTGTAGATTGTGTTTTATTTACTTGGATTGTAATGTGTGAGGGGACTATGGATGTCCAAAATGGCCAATATTAAATAGAAATGTTACAAAGCAAGAATGTCCTTGGGAAAAAAAACAAAACATGAATGTTCTGATCTATTAATTGTTGAAATCGGCAGGCGATTGCGGGTAATGATTTTTTTTATTATTATTATTATTATTATTATTATTATAAATCAAAAAACAGTTGGAAATGCTGACTCATGGTTCCCAACAAATAAAAATTAAAAAAAATGGATGAAGTGGTAGAAGATGGATGGAAAATAAATAACATCTGGGAAATGCCGAGTCAGCATTGACAACTGTTAACCAATACATTTAGTTGAAATATAAAAAATGAACCCCAAAATTGTAAAATGATTCAGTAGATTTTTGTTTTTTTTTAAATTACAAACTTTTTTTGTTTTGTATTTTGAGAAATGAATAAAATTAAAGGTATAGTGTGTGAAATTTATCAACATTTATTGAAGTTGCATGATCCAGCTGAAGATCCTTCACCTCACGCTTCCCCTGTAAGTGTTTGTTTAAGTTTGTCCATTGTGGGCTACTGTAACAACATGGTGGTCCAAAATGGTGGACAGTATAATTATAAAAGGCTCATTCTGGATATAATCACTTAAAAAATATTAAGTATAAGCCGAAATTAAAGTAATTTACCTAAATTTTACACACTGGACCTGTAAGTGAACGAGGAACCCAAAATGACGATTGAAATACCAACTTATGACTTGTTACATCTTTTTAAAATAGCTTTTTTCCTTTATTATGACACACTTTTGTCTTCTTTTTTCTTTTTTTTCCCCTCAAAAATACTTTTTAATATCCTCTTTGGTTTTCCATACAGGACGGGCTGGCTCAAATGTCTTATTATAGCACTACAGAAGGACGCATAGAATAGCAGCGAGTCGTCGTACGCGCTCCGCTGTAATTGTAGATTATCGTCTACACGGAGACGAGTGATGTGACGGTCGGTGAAGTCAGCAGTGCTCACCAGAGGTTTGAGGAAAAACTGCTACAAAAACAATTCTGATTAGTATTAAGTAAAAATGTCTACATAAAGAGACACAGTGACCAGCGCCACCTGCAGGCCTCTGTTACACCCCTTCGAGCCACTGAAAGGGGAAAATCGGGCAAATCTTGACTCTCAGGTTCATCAACAACACATTTACTGGCTTTGTTTCATTTTGAAAAGGTGTAGAACAATTATTATTTTTTATTGTTTTTTAAACTTAACCTGAAAGTCAGTTATGTCCAATATCCACTTTGAATTAATTGCAGTTTGAGTGTGAGTGTGAGTGAGCATCACAGCATTTGTATTTGGTTAATAATTATTTCTTTTCTTTAAGAACTTAACGGGGAGTGTTTGCCTTTTCAGTGATTCACTACACGAGTTAATAAACTATGACTGATAAGAGTTTCAGAATGTCTTAAAACAAACGCTGTCCTGTCCTTGTTTTTTTCTTACCCACGACATAGAGCTGCTACTCTTATTTTTGAGTGTATGTTTTAAGTTTAATGTCTCTACAGTGTCTTGTGAAAGAATCCTTTCAGCTTTCACACTTTAAAAAGGTCCATGTTATTGTGGCTGAAGGTCTAACTGGCTTTCCTTTTACTTCTTACATTGGTTGGTGTTTTGTTTTTGTTTTTTTACAAAAAAGCTCCACTCACAGGATCAGTATTTAAATACAAAGCAGTTTATTAAGTCGTGGACACAGTAAAACCAACAGTATTACTTATGACTTACTGACGCATGATTCATAAACTGTACATTAGTTTTATTTTTCTTTCGATCTGCGGGTGAACACTGAAAGTGTAAATTCAAAAAAAGTGCTGCAGCTGTAGTTTTTTAGTCATTGAAGCATTTTATGTTAAAAAAATGTGATTTGAACTTTTAGAACAAAAGTTGGCATCTTTAGACCTAGCACAAAAACACTCTTCTGTAACTTCAGCTTAAATGTCTATAACTGATTCACTGATTTTTCTTCACATTTTACTTCCTTATTTTTTTTTTTATTTACACAAATGTGAAGTGTCTACGAGGCTCATACGTGTTCAGGTGCGGGTCTGCAGCGTGAGTCTCTGGACTGTATCCGACAGGTGAGCCATGTCAGGCTGCTGAGCCTGGTGTTTGATGTGTTCCAGAGTCCGAACCTGGAGCGCAGACAAACAACACAAGGGACGTGAAGTGACGGCGCTAAATTGAAGGTTGGGTGATGGGTGAGGCGTCTTGTGTGTGTGTGTGTGTGTTCAGATGTGAGGCCAACTCACCGAGATCCGCGTCTCGCAGTGTCCGTGTTTGTGGCTCAGGTTCCACAGGTTGACGGTCAGCTGACTCAGCTTGTTGTTCCTCAGGTCGCCGTGAGCCAACAGCGTGCTGAAGAGGGAGAGCGCTACGGCGCCCTGACGCCGCGTGCTCTGCTGTGAGGTGATGAGAAACAGGAAAACATATAAGTGGAAACATCAAAACAATGTCTGATCTGAACATGAATGCAACAGAAAAGCTCCGAGATAGAACCCAAAGATTTGGTTATTTTTATGACCTACAAAGCATTTAATGCTCTGGCTCTTCTGTGGCTCAGTGGGAGAGCAAGGCGTCTTTCAAACGAAAGGTCAACGTTTCATTTCTGAAATTCGCGCGTGTGTGAGTGAAGGGGTGAATGTCAAAACTGTAGCAGCTTTGAGTTTTCAGATCTTTAATCCCCATCTCAACCTGCTCGCTCTTTGATAGAAACCTTTAATCTGGAAAGACACTTAATCTCATTCTGTTCTATACTATATGACACAGGTTTCCAAATTTTTCAGCCACTTAATCCCAAAAATAAACAGGGCCCGAATTATCCTAATGGCGATTATTTTAGGAGTTTTTCAAAGTAAGAGCCCTAACCATGTGAGGAAACATCACAGGCAGAGTCCTTTAAAGCAGTGTTTCTCAATCCTGGTCCCGGGGACCAACTGTCCTACCATGTTTTAGATGTTTCCCCTGCTCCAACACACCTGATTCAAATGAATGGCTCATTATCAGGCTTTTGCAGCGCTTGATGAGCCGACCGTTTCAATCAGGTGTGTTGGAGCAGGTGAAGCATCTGAAACATGGCAGGATTTAAAAGCACGACTTTAAAAACTATATTTCCATTCTTCTGCACCTCTTCACGCCCAAGTGCCTTCAGATGGTCGAGGATCTGTGCGATCAGAGTCTCGCTCAGCTTGTTAATCTCGGACAGGAACTTGGGGTCTCCTCCGTAGAGCGTCTCATTGGAGTCCACTGGGTCCAGGAAAGACAAAGAAAAAAAACATGAAAAAAAGAAGAACTTATTATGAAATTCATTCATTTATGAAGCACTTGAACTTAGAAGATAATAGAAACAGCATCTTCGGCATGAGGCAAACATGCTTTTGTGAATTTATACAGGAATCAGCTGCATCATCTGACTTATTTTGGAAACCATGGATTGTATGATCCAAAAATAAGGGCTCTAAGTAATACACTTATTAAGATAAAACAGGTACAATGAGTCTGTCAGTGTGTGCGTGTGTGTTTGTACCTTTGGGGATGGAGTAGAGGTAAGTTTCCTGGCTCATGGCAGCCAGCAGCGGCAGCGCGCTGATGTAAATGCGCACCTTGGCGTCACTGTTTTCCTCCCAGGTGTAATCCTGGACCATGTTGAGCAGACCGCGGACTAAGTAGAGCACACCGTGTTCTGGGTGATCCTGTGAACACACACACACTCACAGGTTTGACAAACAATGACAGGGAATTTAGGGGGGAAAACATGAGTCTGGTGGTGCATCATCTAAAGAAGAAGTGATGGAGTGAGTGTGTTACCGGGACAACCAGAAGTGTAGCCAGGAAGTTGTTGATGAAATCCAGCAGGAAGCTTTCTGAGGAGCGAAGTTTCCCCTCGATGCTGATGGAGCGAGGGACTTCTGGGAGAATACTGACCGCGGCCTTCAGGAAGGCGTCGGCTGGAGGAGAGAAGGATGGAGAGAGAAAGGTGGGAATGAGGTAGAGGTAGGGATTATTGGACAAGATTTTGACTTGAAAAAGGTTCAGCCCTGGTTTTTTTTTTTACGTCCAGTTCCGTCTGCTCACCTTGAGAGAGACACTGATTGGCCAGTGCCACCTGACCAGAGAGCAGATAAAGGCTGAGGCGACTGAAGATGCTGCTGAGAGACGGGATGGTGATGAAACTGTAGGCCGCACAAGCCTGGAGGAGAAACACAGGAACGACATGAGACTTAATCCATATCTGTGGAAAAATGTGTGATCATTTACTCAAGGTGTTACGGTATATATTTACATTTCAGTTTCTCAATGGAAAAATACATTTTATATGTTAATTTCATGCTTAAAGCTGGTAAACGGTGCCGTTTTTGAGACATTTAAAGCATAATTTTTCCTCACTGGTCCTTCATTTGCTACTGTAAAAATATTCATACCTTTAATGGTGGCGAACAACTTGGATTCCTGTTCCTTGCCTCACACACATACAGTAGTTCATGATCATGAATAAAATCTTATCAGGTAACAGAAAAAAACCTGAACTGGAATCTTATTCCCGGCCTCCCACACAGTCTTTGTCAAGTTTGAAGCCACTTTAATGTAGAAAATGTAAGTTAAAATGAGACCTATCATTTCCTATGGTAAAATATTGATAATAAAATTAAAATTGTTCTTCTATTTCTCTTCAGGTTCTCCCTTTTCCTCACACAGTCCAAAAACATGCAGATTGGGGGATTAGGCAAACTGGACACAAACTGTGTCTATATGTGTCCCTGTGATGGACTGGCGACCTGTCCAGGGTGTGACCCCGCCTTTCGCCCTATGCCATCCATGGACGTTGGATAATTTGACCGCAGTTCCCTGTGGGACTGTACGCTGCGCCGCTTGACTCACCCTGACAAATGACGCTGTTTTCCGTGAGTGACTCCCCCTCATCACCCTCCTGGTCTCCATCGCCAGCTGGTTCACCGTCTAGAAATGAAACAAGACAGGCATTGAGCATTGAGGTGATAAATATGATGTGTGTGTGTGTGTGTGAGAGACACTGACGTGGATGAGCTGCACCAGGACTGGCTCCAGGTTACAGAACGTGGCTCTGGCCTCCACACAGAAACTCAACTGCTGCTCAAAGTCACGACCGAACGACACCTGGACGACACACGGCGGCACCAGAGAGAGAGAGAGAGAGAGAGAGAGAACAAACTCAACAACGACGACAGGATTTGTTAAAAGGTCTGCTTATGTTTTAAATTATATTCACTCTGTTGTAAGTAACTCTTTCTCTGACTCTTTTCTATTTTATTATTTATCCGTCTCTCTATATATGTGTATTATTAGTATTGTGTGAACTTTACCTGGTAATAAAGTCTGATGGTGAGACTGCAGAATGCAACAAACAGAGAACGGTGGCCTCTGCAGACCAAAAAGGATGTAATAATCTTTTTTCTCTCCTCCTCTTTTGCTCTTTGGATCCGTTCTTTCTCTTTTGCATAATTAGCGTCCTCTTAAAGCTTTTCTGTCTTAGGGCAATCACCCCTTGACGTATAGGTAGCATATTCAATTTCTGCTAATAACCTAAATGTGGCACACTGGACCTTTACATGTAAAATAACACCAGGACTCTCACCATGCGAATGAAGCCGATGATCAGCAGAGCCAAAGATCGTTTCTCGTCCTCCAGAGTGAGAGCGCTGCGAGAGAGAGAGAGCAGATTTTTATAAAATTTTAAATTAAAGCTGTAGTTAAAACCGTCAAAAGCTGTGATTTTGTTGTTGTTGTTAATGTTCTTATTTTGCCTCTGTTCGGTCTTCATGAACAAAAACGACGTAACATTATTTGTATGCTGCTTCCTTTATCTGTCTGAGGGAGTGTTTATGTGTATACAACAGCAGCGCAGGGGCGGGCAGAGACAAGAATTGTTGAATTGCATCAAACTGTTGAACGACAAGAGTATTTTTGTCAGTATTAATCGACTAAATGAATTGTGAACTATTTCATAATCAGTTCCACTGGTTTTTTTTATAATCAAAACAAGCTTAAATGTGAATATTTTGGTTTCTTTGTTCGTTAAAACAAAGAAATTTTACTCAATTATATTATTTGAGTAAATAATCAACATTGAGAGAGGAGTGTGGAGCTGCTTTAATCAGCATTTTTGTGTAAACTCATTTGACAATGGTTTGAATGTAAGGGACTTGTGTTTATATCACTAATAACAAGTTATATCATCACAAAAAATGATGTCATGACGCCTACTTGACAGAGTCGTGCATGGTCTTGCAGATGTGCAGCATAGCGTTGAGGATGACCGGGTCTCTGGTGAGATCCACCTGATGTCTGCACAAGACAAAGACACATGATCAAAACTCCATAAATAAATCTAATAAATGGAATCAGGTCTCTTGGGATCTCTTACTTGATGAAGACCTCCATGATGGATCTGCACACCTCCACTCTCACGCTGTCCTTCTGGAACATGTCCAGAAACGGCAGGAAACGCTCCTGTGAAACAAAAAGGTAACAACCGTTGAGCTGTGGTGCACTAAAGTCTTGTTTTATTCGTTTTGACATAGCGAACACTCACCATGGAGAAGAGGACGGAGAAGTCGTGGAAATAGGTGAGGATCTTCCTGATGACAGACTGGAGCTACAAGCAGGACACAAGAAAACACAGTTACTACAGAGGAGGTGTTTACTTAGGTAAAGGTTAGTCTATAGACAAGTGAGATGCTAACCTGAGCATAGGCGTCTTCAAACGCCCGGTCCGGAGTCATGTGTTTGATGATGTCAGCGAGGACGGTGTTGACCTCACGTTTCTGAAAACAAAGAGAAAATGAAGTGTGGAAAAAAAGTGACAGATTTGTGATGACACGCCCACTCTGCTCCGTTTCACTCACGGTAAAGTGTCGGCATGTGAACTCCACCCAGATTTCGGCACAGCTGATGTAATCGACCGGACTGCGAACTTTGGTGATGACCTTCCAGGCTTCGTTCAGAATCGTCAGCCTCTCCGACTCTGGCGGGTCGGCAGACGCCAGACTCTGACCCAGAGACCCGAACAACAGATGCTGGAGGGGAAAAATGAGGAGGATATTTAGAGGGCATGTCAAAGTAGATGTTGACAGTAGAATCGTAATCTTTAACTTCGGGGTTTGCGTCCTCTGACCTTTGGGAAACCGGCCTCGTCGCAGTCTTTGATCATCCCGATGAAGTCCGTAGCTCTGGCTGCGACAAACTCCGGCCTGAACGCCCTCATGACAGAGTTCAGCAGCAAAGCACTGTGGGAAACAAGAAAACATAATTGTTTTTCCAGGTAAAAGCTGAAGATGAAATCAAATTAGTCACAGCTAAATTTAATCTTTCTCTCCTGAGGAAAATAAGGAGTTTTAGCTCTTGTAGCACCTCATCTTACACTTACAGGATATAAACCCTTCAAAATAAAATTAAAAAAAACACTCACTTGTTTCCCAGTTTCTTGCATCTCTCCATCATCTCTGTTAGCAGAGGCTGAAACAAAGGAACAACAGCAGTCGTTGGCTGTATATTCATCTTTTAGTTTGAAAAGTTCTGTTTATACTGTGCGTGACTGTGTTTTTTACCTCCGGCGCTCTGTAGGCGATGCACTGCAGGATCCAGCTGATGGCGGGCGAGTAGAGCGTCAGGTACTCGGGCACCTCCACCCTCTGCACCACCAGCTGGTTGCGGACGCTCTCGCCGCTGATCTGGCGAAACGTGGTGAGCAGGTCGAAGAAGTTGCGGTTCAGGCTGTCCTTCAGGTGCGGGGCTACCTCCATGCCAATCTGGAGAAACAAAGAGAGAAAGAAGAGTCCCCTCCTTTTTTCTCTGTAATCCAATTTTGAGGATGGTGTGGGGGGGTGAAGTTAGAGAAAAAACACAAGGACAGTCTCACCCTGCAGAGATACGCTCTGGTGTACGCAGCCACCAGAGGATCTCCAATCCCCCGGATCATCGCCGTCAACCGAGGGAGCGTCTCCTGGATGCCACTATGTAGACAGGAGGGACATAAGTTGGTCTTAAAAGTAAGTGGAATATTTACTGGGTTTATTGATACAAATGCACCTGGACATAGGGAGTCTGTTCAAGCCTTTAACCTGAACAATAACCCAAATTTGACAAGAATGTCCCAGTTTTGGGATCATAAAGTACATCCATTTTATTTATGAATGAAATTAAGTGTGAAAGGGAAAGGTTTATTCTTGTTTTTCACAGGTTCCTCAGTAAGAGGAAGAGGAAAAAAGATAAAATAATAGTGAACAAAAAAGAAAATAACTAAGTAA
Organism: Solea solea; assembly: GCF_958295425.1. Taxonomy (NCBI): domain Eukaryota; kingdom Metazoa; phylum Chordata; class Actinopteri; order Pleuronectiformes; family Soleidae; genus Solea; species Solea solea. The sequence continues at coordinate 5,380,107 of NC_081154.1, forward strand.
ATACATTAGAAATCCATTTTAGTTCATATAAATATGAATAAACCTTCATATTATCTAAACAAAATAAAAAATAAAATATAAAATATAAAATATGGGTCTTTAGGATCCAAAATGCTTGTTGAACGGTTTCTGTTTATACAGTATATGTTTTGTAAACATTAATAAAAGCATTTTTTTAAAGAAACTCACTTTTTGTTGAGGAAGCGGTTGCACTTGAGGATGGCGGCCTCGACGTATCTGTTCACGGAGGTTAAAGACTATAAGACACGAGGTCAATGATCGAAGAGTTGAGTTTCATACATAATAGATATAAATAAAACAAACATATGAATAATTAAAGCTTATTTTAAGACTACAAGCTGTAAAACAACAGCTTCGGTATTTCTTTGTACACAGACCTGCAGGAAAAACAAATATAAAAGCATAAGTTCTTGGAAATGATGAACAAAAGTCATTTCACATGAACACAGGCTTGAGACCAGATGATTTTGGTCCATCAGAGCAGCGTTCATGCCGATGGTGGTGAAGGATACAGTCTGGGCAGAAGCTCCCTGATGGAGGCGATCTTGAAGAACCAGTTGAGACACGTCTCCTTGGCCGTGTCGTTCACGTCCTCTACTGTGAACGAGTCTGAGGAGGGAAAGGACACACACATAAAGGATCAATGCAAGTGATCCTGTATGTCCTTCGCAATCACTGCACGGCAGAATGCGATACTCACCCGGCAAAGGCTGCGGATCCGAGCACATGGTCCAGATTCTATCATAAACCAGCTGACCTACAAACAAGCAACACGATACTCAACAGAAGTGCTTTACAAAAAAGAAGAAGAAGGAGCTGAGCTGAGGGAGACGAGGCTCGACAACGCACCGAATGTGTCGAGGATGTCCGTGATGAGGACAAACTTGCTGGGGTAGAACTGGATCACAGAGGTGTCGGACAGAAGCTTGGAGCACTGGAACACACGTCGCAAATGGCAGTGAAGAGAAAATCAAATTCATGACGACACACAACAGAGTTTTCTTCAACTGCAGAGTTACCTGGATGACAATCTTCAGCGCTTTGACCTTCTGGTCCGAGGACCAGGCCTCCTTCAGGGACTGGTTCAGCTCCTCGATGCGGTTTGTGTAATCCTGCTGGGAGAGGTTCAGCATCTCTCTCTGAGAACCCTGAGCAGATAAAACATAAAAATTCACTCTTAGTCTTGTATGGACTCACTCTGATGTTTATTTCAATGAAACTCTATTGTGTCAATGCATTTTGTAATCTATTCAAGGAATAACAACAAAGAAATAATAGAAGATTTGTTTTTTTTGATAATGGGGTCGATAATCTACCTCCTCCAGATCATCAAGCTCCTCCAGGCGAGTTCGGACTTTCTCAGAAACACCTGAGGATCCTGGACTTTGAGCTTTTCCTACAAAGACAATGGGATTATTTTTAAAAATATACATTATATACATATATATTATACGATATTTTGCAACATTATCATCTATTTGAAGTAGTGTTTCTGTCCCTTGGTTCATTCAAGTCTAACAGAACCTCTATTTTTGGCCTCCACCAGCCCCTGAGTGCAAACATCACACTCTTTAGCTGCTAAGATGCCGGGTCTTTTCACAGAAAAACAGCTGCCTGCAGCAGCTGATAAGATGTGAGAGTGACGCTTAAAGATGCTTAATATACAAAGCACTGAGAGACACCGCACTTTTTTCCTTTAGTAAATTCACAGATAGATACATTTTACGACATAGATAGCTTCAGTTTTAGGAGGTTATTATGCTGAATAGAAACATAATTCTTACCTTTATCAATGCCCATGAAAAGATTCTAGGAAGACAAAGAAAATCGGATTAAACTCCACAGTACAGTATGGCTAAGATAAGTCCTTTATTCCTCCTGCAATGAGATATGTGTGCAGAGTCACAGCAGCAAAGACAGTAAAGATAAAGGGAATAAATAATAAACATGCAATAGCTTAGAGCAGACTCACAATGGAGAGTTTTTCAGTGGTGGTGAACCTGGTGAGGATCTCTCCTCTCTTTGAATACCAGGGCTCAAAGTCTGGTCCCACTGCCTCTTCCTCCTTCTCCCTCCTCTTTCTCCCCAGATCCTAGAAGACAAACACCTCAGCTCTGAGTACATACCAAAAGTAAGCTTTTAATTGTGGTGAATAAAGCTTCTAATGGTGTTTGTCTAAATACCAGTCAGTGTATCTGTAGTATGAAGTTACATGGACTGACCCCTGCTGAGGCGCTGTGGGACACGGCTGGAGTCTCAGTGGCTGACGCTGCTGCAAACATGGACAGAGGGTCGGTGCCGTCCAGCATGGAGCTGAGGGGGTCTGGGGGCACTGAGGAGGAGGAGGAGGAAGAGGAGGAGGTGCTGCCTTTACGAGCCCCACGGCGGGTTTTTGTGTCGGTCACCTGCGATTGGAGGGCAGCACAAGTCAGTCACAAGTATTATTAGCACATTTAATACAAATTGTGCACAGTTATCGTCACTATCACTGCCTTTTGCTATTCAGAGCTTGAAATTTCACATTGTGTGTCCACCAATGAGGTTGCAGACTTTACAAGAGGGGAAGGAAACGTAAATCAAGACTGAATACAGTTTAGAATAACAAGAAAAGAATAACATGTGCAAAAACTAAATGAAGGACGTCTTGTTCTAAATTATTATTGGAAATCAACCATGGAGAAAGAAACTAAGGCACTCTGAAGTTAAATTATGAATTTATTTCTCAAGCAGAAATGCAAATAAACAGACCAAAGGGTTTGGGAGCGTTTAAAAGCATCCAACCCTGATGGAAAGCAACACAGCATTGTCTTATTTTTTTTTATATCCACAGTTGATTTGCAGTGTTAACATCAAACAGAACTTCTGAGACTTTGTTGTGTATTTTTTGTAGGTTGTTTCATTCAATAAAGTTTACAAAAATGGCATGTTGTTGCTTCATAAGTATAGGATACCTCTTCCAATGCAACAAAAACACCAGGTTATCATTTTCACATTATTCAGTTTAACTGTAAGGTCTGTGAAAATACAGACATTTGAAATTATGAGGGAAGAAGCTGCTTTTTTTGTTACATGACATATTTTCAGAGATGCATGACAGTGCTGATGAGGCTGAACGACAGGAGGATGCTGGTACCATGATGGGTTTCAGGGGATGGTAGTCTCCAAACTCAACCGGTGCCATTTCAGGACGACACCTCTGCAGCTCCGCGTCATAGTTGCGTCCACGGGAACGCCTGCTCAGACCACAGAGAGAGGAGACACAGAACATGTTGAGTTTTTTCTACCTTTAAATTACATAATTTGTAGCTTGCAGGAAACACATAAAAAGATTATATTATATTAGATTATTGTGGCACACTGCATCTAACAACTACAACAAATACAGGAATTACATGTAAAACTAGGCGTCATAAGTTTCTTTTAATAAAAACAGTCAGGATGTGGAACATTAGCTAATAAATAAAGGTATTTTACAACATCTTGGACTCTGCTCAGTAGAATTCAAGTAACGTCAGTGTGTAATAACTTTCAAGCACTCTGTTATACGTAAAACAAGATGATTAAATTCAAGGCCACAACCACAGAAAACAATCATGCTGAATTTGACTGAAAATCTTTATGTTGAAAACCTGTTGACATTTAATTTCGGGCGCTGAATGACATTAAAGCCACAACATACTCGCACTGTCACTGCATGTACACCCTTAACACTTGCACAACCACGAATAAACATCATTTAACCGGTTAATTTTGAAAATAAGGGGATTTTTATGTGAGAAAACAGCAACTTACCACTGCACCGCGGCCATTTTTCTACAATCACATGACAATCTAGTACTTCCTGGTGACGTCAAATTGTGGGCAATTCATATTTTTCTTTTAAAATTGCATTTTTATATATTATTTTTTATATATAATTGTCGTATCGCGATTTTATACTGTTTTTGTATATTTTAAAGTGTTATTTTTTAATTTGCTGCAGCGAGATTGTTGGTTTAATTACATGTTTCACAAAACGTTACAGTATAATAAAACTTCTCTTCCCAAGATACACTGCGAGTGCTGAGTGCAACCTACATCAAAGATGTAGCAAAAAAAAAGATGTATTACGTAGACAGTATTTTTTGGAACCGAAACTTTCTGTGGTCAAACCAAGAAGTTAAAAATAAACCAAACTTATTTCATCATTCTTTAGCGATTTATGACGCAAATTATTTATAAATAATTGCAAAAATTTTCTCAGCCACGTTTGCACACCGTTAAGGATGATGGGTTTGTGTGATACGTCTGTACAATAGACAATCTAGCGCGAAGCGAACCGCTGTGTTTGCTGCAGTGAGTGGAGACCTTAGCTAACAGTTTACCCCGAGGATGACCTGACCGCCGTGACCTAGTTGGCTCGGTCGCCCATTTCACCGATCCAGGTAAAGTGCAAACTAATCTTAAAACTGGTCCACTTTGGTTCGCCTCGTTGTGCTGTATATATGTAAACGGAGTGTTAATATGGGTGGGCTAAAGGAGGCTTGGTGCAGTCGGCTTTTAGCTAGCTAACGTAAAGCATGATATGTTGGAGCAAATAGGAGGGATAAAATACTTCAATACTATACTTTCTATAGGGTTTGGCTGTCGATGCTTATCATTTTCATAGTATAATCCTAAATATAAGGTTTACAGATGATTAAAATGATGGACATGTTGTGCCTTGTTAAAGAATAAGAAAACTACACAGTATATATATATAGTTGTATTTCTATTGTCATATTATAGTCACATGTCCAGTGTGTTTTATTATCTAGATTATTTTCATCTATCCATACAGCAGAAATCACTGTATTTTAAAATGGCTGAAAATTACACATGATGATGATCATAATTGTTAATTTTTTTAATGTATCATCTAATAATAATAATTAGACGTTAATCATTTGTTTAAAATTAAGACTTCAGGCCTACACAGGTTTGTAAAATACCAATAACATAGTCGCACATCAGCACATGAAGAGCTACATGTCTGAAGTGCAGTAACTTAAATGTTTTATTCTTAAATACACCATGAAAACCTGTGGGTAAATAATTGCAGGGAGTCTGTTCTGATTGATTCACAAACTAGGACTTGGCTGATGTTCATGACTTTGTTCGTAGAAGCTACAGTGATGAAGAAAGTGAAGACTGGCAGATGTCCAGGTAAAGCTTATTACAGTGAGACACAGAGGAGGACAGTCGTCATCCTTTCTTCTAAGACCAGATTTAGGCCAACAGGTTTGTCACAGACAGAGACTGTGTTGTTCCAATCCTTAATGTTGACTGACTCTGTCGGGAACACATGATGGAGATTGGGGGTGAGATTTGGTCATATATACCGTCACTCAAAAGTTTCACTACTTCATGTCTCTCCTTGTTACAGAGAAATAAGAGATTGTTAATGAAGACAGCTCAGATCCGAGGAAAACTGACACAATGCCTGAAACAGTGAGGCATCATAGGGCCAGAGCCCGGTCTGATACATATACAGTAGTTAGTAAGGCTTGAGATAGTGTATACAGTCAAGATGCCTGGTATCTAGTGAGGGGGAAACCTTGAAAGGCGCCTAAGTTTGTGTCGTATCATAAATTATGGCTGCTTATATTGAACACCAGGTCTGTTTATAAGAACATGTGAGTAATCACATTTTTAAACTTCACACTCCGCATGGCGGCGCCATGTCTAAAAGCCCACCCCAAATGGAGATTATTATTTTTTGTCATTAAACACATTATCTTATCAGCCTACCAGCGTTTTGCAGTTATTATCAGTATCTGCATTTATATTTGTAACCCTCACAATATTATTAAGTAATAACAGAGTGTGCTACTGTGTCTCTGCTGCCCTCCTCTGGGCCATTTTGTGTCAAGCTGCTGTTTCAGCTGACGACAGCAACACGGAGTCTCTTGCTACTGCTAATTAGAATCCATTAGTAAACATCTATAAACATCACAAGAGAAGAGAATAAAAAGCTGTGACATTGTTTCTTGCTCTAAGAGGTCAGTTTACACATCATTTTTTTAGCTTAAAAAAATCATGTATAAAGTATTGATATTGTTGGAGTTTAGATTTCTACTGTACATCGGCTCCAAATATTGTTGATCGGCCTGTCTAACCTGTAACAATCAGTATTGATATAGGCCCTGAAAACTATAGATTAACACAGTGTAGAGCAGATTGAACATGAGACGTCAAACAGCAGCTGACCGATTGTCTTTGACGGTTGCTGCCTCCTCATTAGCATTATTCATGTCTGGTTTTTTTATTATGGAGAGCCCTAACAACCCTTATCTGTGTAACCAATACTCACTTTCATGGAATTGAGTATTCGGATCAGGTTGCCACTCAATTTCCTTCCACCTTTTCGTGTTCCCCCTTCTTCTTACAGGGTTACATCTCTGCATCTCCTTGAGCCAGAGGTCTCTTGAGTGTGCCGTGAATTATTAACACAAGATGTGTATTTGTCAGGGCTTAAGGGGCGTGAGCTCATTATGTGATGGCTCCTATCCTTGTTTTCTACTCTTTGATGGACAGATGACAACTGGAGGTTCCCTTTCTGGGAGAGGACGTGTCTTGAGTTGCTTCGCGTCTTTGACGATGGAAACCTCTGTGATCTTAAAGCTCCACTATGAAGAGCTGCTGTTTGTTGTCGCCTGCGTTTGTAACTGTTGGAGTGTGTTCCTGTGTGTCTGTGTTTGTTTGGAAGGTAGAGCGAGTAGGAGAGGAGGAGGAGGAGGAGGAGGAAGAAGAGGCAGTGGTGGTAGTCGTGGCATGCGTATGGGCAGCAGTTGGAAGTGGCAGCTCTCCCGGGCCATGAGACTCGCCCTGCGCTGTTGTCGGCTCTGCCGCCTGCACAGAGGAGGAGGAGGAGGGTGGTGGAACAAGTCGTGGATCGGCCGCAGGTTGTTGGAGCAGTGGAGTTACAGCAAGCTGCTGCTCAAGTCTCTGTACTACAACAGCCTCAGCAACTCAGACACACTGCTGGACTGCGTGTTTGAACCCATCTACTGGATCGTGGACAACGTGACGCGCTGGTTCGGAGTGGTGAGCGCTCTTCTACTTCTACTTCTACACCTCTTGTCTTCTCTCTCCTCACTGTCTCTCGTCTGCCTCTCACTCAGGTGTTTGTGTGTCTGGTCGTCCTCCTCACGACCTCCGTCGTGGCGGTCGTCTACCTGTTCGTCCTGCCCACGATCTTCAGCACGTACCCCGCGCACTGGATCGCCTGGCACCTCTGCTTAGGCCACTGGCTTCTCGTCATGATCGTCTTCCATTACTACAAGGCCACCACCACCTCTCCTGGAAACCCACCCAAGGTGACAAAAACCTTTAAGGCATTATAGGTAGAAGTGGAAGAACGTTCCGTCCATTTGTAGAGAATGTGCTCCACGGTATCATGGTCTCCTTCAGGGGTGGGTCGTCCTTCCTTGTGCAAATACGACAATCGATACGCCATGCCTGATATATTAATTATTAAAGTCATTCCCAATAGTTTCCAATAAAAAGATCACGAATGGTCAATGGACTTAACTTCACACTCCACTGTCAATAGAAAACTCCTCATCCTCTGTGTTTTCTTTGCTTCAGGACAATGTTCATATCCCCTCAGTGTCCGTCTGTAAGAAGTGCATCACACCCAAACCTGCCAGAACGCACCACTGCAGCATCTGCGACATGTAAGATCACTTTTTTCCCCAAGAGAGTTCATCAATAAGAAGAATGTATGCTGCAATAAACACCTTCTGTGACATTACAGGTGTGTTTTGAAGATGGACCATCACTGTCGTATCCTTTATTTATACGTTTTCATAAGAAGCAGAGTGGTTGTTTTTTTTGTGCCACATGTTGTATGACTGACATTTGACCTCAACGTGACTCTCAGCCTGGCTCAACAACTGCGTCGGCCATTTCAACCATCGCTACTTCTTCTCCTTCTGCCTCTACATGACCCTCGGCTGCATCTACTGCAGCGTCAGCAGCCGCAAACTGTTCCTGGAGGCGTACAACGCTGTGGAGGTGAGGCGGGGTGACGGACTTTACCTCCAGTTTTAGTTTCCATCACGTTTGTCTGAGGTGAATTGTTTTGTGGCGGCTGTCGGTTCCAATAAGAAAAGAAAGCAGAGTTTGATTTCACATGAGCAGAGAAACGGGAGACGGGAAAGTGATATCGACTTTCTAATCTCGTATTTGCCAGCGCGGAATAGAGAGCGACAAACAACATGGTCAACAAACGACAACAACAGGCTGCGAATGCAATTAAGGACGTGTAAGCAACGTTGTCCTGAGGCAAAACAGTGACCTCAAACCTTAGACACAGTCTTCCAGTTTTTAAAAGTAGGGGAAGAAGCAGCTCGCCACAAGGGGGCGACTGCACCGGTTCCAAATGGGAAAAGGACTTTCTTCTTCTCACTTGACTTAATAAAGTCGGTAAACATTTTCCTGAGGAGTTAATGGTTATTAGTCATTAGTTTCAAGTCTTCTTCAGTAGAACCTGCTGTCAAACTGCATTTCCAGTCGGAAACTATTTACATTAGCATTTTTGGAGATTTTAGTCATAATTCTTATAAATAAATACACGCTAGCGGCTCAAGGTTAGAGTTTCATCCTTCATTTTATGGTGGGGAAGTAGCAGAAAGTACAGGAACAGGAAGTCGCTGCACTTCTTTTCTGTCTTTCTTTCTTTTGATGCGTAGAACAAATCGTATTTCCAGTGTGGATTGGGTCGTGCAAGTAGGTCCAATTGCAGCCACTGAGGAAAACACACCCACTTAATCCTGATTGGGTCACATCAGTGGCTCGGGTTAGGGTCAGGGTTACGGTATGTTTTTCCAAGCGTGTGTTTTTGTGCAGCTGCAGACCTCAAGGCTTCACAGCTGAAGTCCGTAATCCATCTTGTTGACATAACATAAACACATTTTTTTTTTTTTCTCCCCTCGCCCCTCAGAGTTATTATCAGACTCCGCCTCCCACGTTCACCTTCAGAGAAACCACGGCTCACAAGAGCGTCATCTTCCTCTGGGTCCTGACCAGGTGAGCGACACTTCCAAATGTCTTTTTATTTTTGACTTTAAACTTAAGTTGAGATTATAAAGCGATTCGTCCACCTGCAGCTCGGTGGCAGTGGCTCTGGGAGGACTCACGCTGTGGCACGCCATACTCATCTGCAGAGGCGAGACCAGCGTGGAGCGACACATCAACAACAAAGAGACCAGAAGACTCCAAGAACAGGGCAAAGTACGTCACGAAAGTGATAAAATCCTTAAACTTGCAAGTGTTTGGTAGGAAATTAAACTTTTATCTGTTTTTTTGTGTTCAGGTTTTCAGGAATCCGTTTCATCACGGCAGAATGAAGAACTGGAAGTTGCTGCTCGGTGTCGAAAAAAGGAGGTGAGTTGGTGAAGTAACGTCGCTTTAAAGTATCAGACTGTGTTTACTATAGACGAGAGGTTGTTTTAAATATAAACAACCTCCTGAAAGCAGCTATTATTTTCTCTTCCTCAGTCACTGGATCACGCGGGTTCTGTTTCCCTCCGACCATCCTCCCAGTGGAGACGGCATCATGTGGGACTGCATCTTCACCAGGAGAGACCCTATGGCCATCTGACCTTCTGACCTTCTGACCAGCCATTCCTTAAGTTTTATTATTATTATTATTATTATTACTACTACATCAGAAGCATTTTCCCTGCATCAGACTGCAATCATTTAACAAAGGAAAAAGATGCTTTTGCTGTGTGAATGTGTTTGGACGTAATTAACTAGTGATCACCCTGTCACTGCAGACGTGAGATTATTTTTTAAAAAGGTGCTGCTGGTCAGTGCAAAACATTCACTTTTTGTTTCTCCCTAACATTTGTGATTCATTTTAGTGCAGTCTTTGCACCAGCACAACAACAACAACAACTCTGTAAAATCCAAACAAATATCAACATAAACCTGTGTGTCTTTGAGCTGAGGACAAATCCAAGGAGACATGTAAAGAAAGTTCAGTTCCAGCTGTATAGAGACAGTTAAAGGTGTTTGTGTATAATGTGTTGCGCCCCCTGCTGGCCCTCTGAGCCAACATGGCCTGCCTCAGTCACTGATATCATTGAAATATGTTTACTTTATCTTGCTTTTAGACAAGTTTTTCTGTCTGGAAAGTGAAGTTTGTGTGGATCTTGCACTGCACTGCTTACTCCCTGCACCAAAATACATAGAGAAAATCAGCAATTTTACAGCACACAGGGGTTGTTTTAAATGTGTGTTATTTTAGTGTGTTAAATCCCATATTTGGAACAAACTAACCAAACGAGGGAGCAGCAGATCAAGTTTCCCTGTGAGCTAAAAATGATGATTTTCTCTATGGCCTTTGGTGTGGGAGAGAGGGACCACTTTACAACCTCAGGTTTCCAGTTGGGGAAAAAGCCGTCTAACTGTGAGATAAAGTGGGTTAACATATTTTTAAAGTATCATAGACTTTAGCACGCTTAAAAAAAAACAACCTGAGCTGTATCACTGTATGGCAACCCTGTAACTTTTTTACAACTTAAAATAACCACTTTGACGTCATTTTTGCTGCGTAATAGAGATTTTGTGAGATATTTCTTACTACTGCTGCATGTTTACACGTGTAATGTCATCATATCATGGTTTTTTTGTAGTGTAAAGCTGATGTCCTGGTGCCAAAGAGTGAAACAAAAACAAGACTTTTCTTTTTCACGTCTCTAAAATGTCGGACTTGAAATCTATGAAACACAAACAGAAGCTGTTGTGTGCCTTGTTTTTTTTGGGGGGGGGGGGGGGTTAGTGTCTTCTTCACCTGAGACACTTTCAAGTGATAAAATGCACTGTGAATATTTTTTTTTTATTTTGTTCATTTTCACCTTCTATTCATAGACGTGTCTGATCTGCAGTTGCCATAGAAACAGGACATGATGCTGTGACGTGACTGGAGCTGTGCTCCCATTTGATTCATTCTCTCTTTTTGTAATTAAACAAAGAATTGTGTGATATTTTTGTGTGTTTTTTTTAAACACTTTAATGAATTCTTAAGACATTCATATAATATTGTCTAATTTCTCATAACTGAGATTATTCAGAATAATTTAGAGTCAGAAAGTCAGAATTCTGAGAAAAAATGTGGAATTCTGAGGTTAAAGGTTTTTTTTTTTATCATTAAAAACAACACTACAAGTCGTTTGTGTGATTATAAAGAAAACACTTTAATGACATCTTAAGTTAGACATTCATATAATATTATTGTCTCATTTCCTTGGCATAAATTGACCTCACAGACATGACTTGACAGAAACTGAGATCAACAGCGTCAATGCCTGGTTGGATATTGAGCGAGCATGTGTTGGACATAACTTTTAATCTCAACATGGACACAATTAAGACTTATCTCCACCCGGCTGATGCACACGCAGTGACATTAATCAAACTCACCAGCTGAGATGGTGAAATGACGTTTCAGGATTCAGTTTGAACGCACAAACGTTGAATTAAAACACAAAAATAGATGACGTATGTCCCATTTCCTTTCTCTCTTCATACACTTCACATGTACATGTATGTTAAACACATATAAAGTGGTTTTAAATGAATTCAGAGATGAACTTTGTCACATTTCTTTTTAACAAAAATGATGTTAAAAATACTTTTACTTCATTGTGATGATGACACAAAGCACCAGTGTGTAATAATTAGTGACATCTAGTGGTGCAACTACAGATTGTAACAAATACAGGAATCCTCCGCTAAACTCATGGCATTCCCAAACATTTCGGGGAACTACGGTGGCCTACACACACCAAAAAAGGATGTCATTCTTCCTTGTTTTGCAAGGTAAGTTTGTCACTACCCGGTGAAAAATCCCTCACCCTGACACTAACCCCTAACATGATTTTATCTTAGCCCTAGCTGGTTTGTCTATTTGGGTTGCCATAGAAACATGGTGGCACAAGATGGCGGCCCTTGCTTAAAGTCCATAAAAAGGGGATATTAGGCTACAAAAACTAAATTATCTTTATTTTAAAGTGATAACACATTCATACGTATGGGTAGTATGTTCTATTTCGATCAATACACCCTCCTAAATATTATACACACTGGTTCTTTTAAATTATAACAAAACTAAAATGTTTTGGCACAAACTCATGAAGAGAGAAAGTAAACGTTTCACATTAATATTCATCAACTAGTCTTTTCATCGTTGTACCTTAAAGACTTTTTGCTCCATTTTCTTTGTGCGTTCATGAAAGAGGGAAGTCACTACAGGAAGTAACATCAGTAAAAAGGTTAAAAACTAAATCGGCGGATTGGAGTTACACTGAGGAGGGAGACATGTTGGTCCTGGAGGTCGAGGAGAGAGGAGAGAGGAGAGGAAAGGTTGTAAAAAAAAATCACCTTCCTCCAGGACTTCCCACAAGGAACCTACACAAAACATCAGATAGAGACATGAGTATTAGGGCCACATGTAAATGCATCATTTGAAAGAGTAAAAAAAAAACATGAATTCTGAGAAAAAAGTCATAATTCTGAGATTACAGTCATGATTCTGAGATTTAAATCAGAAAGTCGGAATTCTGAGATTGAAGTTGATTCAGAAATTAAAGTCAGGAAGTCGGAATTCTGAGATTAAAATCAGAAAGTCAAAATTCTGAAAAAAAAAAATCTGAATACTGAGATTAAAGTTAAAATTCTGAGAAAAAAGTCATAATTCTGAGATTAAAGTCACAAAATTGAAATTCTGAGATTAAAGTCAGAAAATTGTAATTCTGAGAAAAAAGTCATTAAAAAAACAAAACAAAACACAGCTGACTCACCACTGTCCTCGCGCCTGCACCGCCTCGCTCCTCACCAGCCGCTTCTTGTCATCCAGAGGTCGACCCAGAGCTTGCAGCACCCGGGCCCGAAACGGCAGAATCTGGGAAGGTGAAGAAAAAAAAAAAAGAATTTCAAGACTTTCAGATGAATATAATCCCTCAATAGCAATGACTATTATTGAGAGGAAATGATCTGCATCTAAAACGTGGATTATTTCACCTCGTGTGTGGGGAAGTGTGAGAGAGCATGAAGGCAACGCAGTGAAGCGATCCGTACACTCTGCGGGAAACAAAGGTGGTTAATTAACTAACATGATGACACAAGGGAATGACTGATAAAAACACAGTATAATGCTCTGAATATTATCCAATTTATGGATTATTAATTGATTACTATCTTTAAGTGTTGTTTCCATGATTAAAACAAGTCTGAGACAGTAAAATTGGTACGTTTCTCTAACCATGGCAGGACTACAGATGAGGGTCTGCAGCCTGTTGACCAAAGCCTCGAGCTGCTGGATGAGAGCAGGCGGAGGGTCGATGAGGACGGGCTCCAGACAGGACAGCGTGGACAGCTGGACGCCCTGATCGGGACAGGACAGGGCCTCCAGGAGCAGAGACAGCAGCTGGACGGAGAAAAGACGACATTCAGCATGTTAATGACGAACCAGCTGCTTTCAGACTGCTTCATAAAGAGTTGAACAGTTTGTGTTTTTACTCACTGCTGGCAGCTCCGTGATTTGAACCTGCTTTGGCAGTTTGTTGACAATATTGGACAGAGCCTTCAGGTAGTTAGACTTCTTTTCTGAACGAAGAGACACAGTGAATGAAATTGACCAGTGATGACAGATGAATAAAGAATACATCATCTGTAAATCATGATTTCTTTGTACCTGGCTGCGCTGCGTTGAAGCCTTGAACCAACTTGGGCGAATTCTCGCTGAAGAAGCGCTGGCGGTACATGATGCGGACGTCGGCGTGGCAACCCCGGTTCAGGATATCTGCCGAGTCACTCATCAGGAGCGAGAAGCCGTCTGCTGCCATGGAACCGAGATCAGAGTTATCCAGCAGAGTGAAGAGCTTCAGAGGAAACAGAGGAAAGAAACGATTAAAGACGAATGAGAGAAAGACGAACAGACTGACTTAATGATTTAGTTACTGACTCACCAACTAACTTACTGACTTTCTTAATGACTCTCCAACTCACTGACTTACTCACTCATTTACTACATTACTTATTAACTTACAGACTTAAATACTAACTAACTACGTAATTGACTAACTGTACTAACTTAACTCATCAATTACCTAATGCCTTACTGACTGACTTAGCAACTTACTTACTTAGTGAATCACATATTAACATACTGACTTGTAGACTTACTCATTAACTTGCTGACTTGTTTGATTACTTGATAACTCACTGACTAACTTGCTGATTTAATGAATTACTGACTTACTTGCTGACTCATCAATTTAGTGACTTAATTTCCACATTTAAAACATTCCAAGGACACAGTCCGTGTTTTGCAGGTGAAATGTGAGTCTGATTTTGCCTAAAAACCTTAAACAGGGCCCTAAACGTTGTGAGCGATTCACTAAAATATAACTTTACAATGACATAATACACATTTTAAAGTCAATCCTGTTTGTATTCTTTTTACAGTTTCAGGTAAAATGAGTGCAGTATGAGAAATAAAGGATATAACAACATTTACCTTGTCAGTCAGTGATGTTGAGAGAGGATGGTATCGAAGGAGCAAAGCTTTGGCCACCTGAAGATAAATACAAAAGTTCTGTATTTACTTGTATATATATAAAAAAGATATTTAAAACATCAATTAACTAAATTTACTCATCAACAGCTGACAGTACGTCTTCTCACCCAGATCATGAGGGTAAAGGCCTGAGTGCGCACAGGTGAAGATGTAGAGTCCAGCTCTCCACACACTCTCTTCATCATCCTCTGAATTAAACTGTCAAGAGAATCACCTGAAGAAAACAAAAACATGAAAAATAAGCCTGGGTCATACAAATAATACTGATATTTTTAGGCCACATGAGACACATATCTGGATATAAAGTTGAAAAGTTCTCCTTTTAGAGGTTTGTGCAGTAACAAAACATTGAAAATACAATTAATATATTCTAAAAGTAAAACTTCTACCCTATAAAAAATACAGCAATTTCTGTATATTCTTTTTAAATATAGTTGTCACCTTTAATTTTAGATGATATCTGGTGTATTTCTTAACTCTTCAATAGTTGGCCCTAGCTCATAACTGTGGTCAAATTCAGCCATACCACAAATATTCCATCAAATAATCCATCTTAAAAGTGGGATTTTCTTATATCATCTAATGTTGAAATCATGTTTTCATTTAATATTTGATTAAATATTATAAAAAATGACTAAAAAACATAATGCAAGTAATTCAACAGCTTTTAAACCCAGTAAAAAACATCAAAGACCCCATATCACGATATGAAAACATCCAAAATCTTGTCTTATGTCATGATATTGATGATAATATCCAGCCCCAACATGAACCACAGCGTTGTATTTAATCCAGAAAAGAGTTTGAGAGGTCCGCACTGACCCTGTGATCTTTTGTTGACCAGCCCAGCAAAGCACTTTGCCGCCGAGGTATACGACAGCATGTGACTGCAGCTGCAGCTCATCTCTTCCAGCTGTGACAGCAGCTCATCCACCTGAGGAACCTCCACCTACGTAACACACACACAAAATTACAGTGTCAAAGTAAAGCTGCTAAAACAGAATTAAGCAGAATTTAAGTATTTTAAATAAACTTACACTGCGAGGTAGTGAACACACACAGCCCATGAGCAGACAAACCAGCTGAGACTGCCTCCATGACTCCCCCTGCTGTTTCTGAGGGGAAATTACAAGTCGAATTTAACACAATGTTCAGGCATACAGTAAGTGACAGGAGGAAATGGATAATGGAAAACTTCAGATAATCCAAATCTTAATTAATATAAGCGATAAAATATTGATGCTAGGGATGAGCTGATAGGTTATTCAGTATCAAGATCAAGATCACACGATCAGGATTTGCAGGATTAGGGTTTAACTGATACAACACTCAGTATTGGTATCAAATACTGGTGAAAATCAGTCGTTCAGAAGCAAAACTTGTAATAAATATAAAAATAAATCACACGTACACACATTTTGATACCTTTTCTACAGCCATATACATGTAAACAAAAAAATCCCAGAAACACAGACCTTGAGCAGCTGGATGTGTGAGGGGAAGGAGTTGTCGGGCAAAAAGGAGACGTCGTCATCCAAGAAGAGAGAGACGGTTCTCTTCGCCGTCTGCGCCGCTAACCTGGTGATCGGAAACACACAGGAAACCACATGAAAAAACGCCTTCAACGCTTCAACAACAAAGAGAGGAAAAAAGTGAGAAGGAAACTGTGGCGCATTCAGGTGTGAAAATTAGGTTTAGCGTGTTTTTCAGCTTTGAAAGAGAAACTCTGACTCACGCCAACATGGATTAAACACAATTTACTCATTAAAAAAATTAAACAAAGAAAACAAAACAAAACCAGAAGAACCAAGAGCTGGTACTGACTGTGGCTGCAGCCTGGAGCAGGAAGTACTGATGACAGAAGCCACGGCAGACAGAACTTCTTCCTCTACCAGAGGACTACGATGACCAGAGGACTCCTCACCTGCCAAATAATGAACCAGTGTGATCATGACATCAACATTAATCTTAAAACTAAGGATGCACAACATTATCAGCACAATATCTGCTGATATTGGCTTTAAAATCCCCCAATATGACTGTTTTTACTTACACCCGCTTTGCACAATGAAAAAAAATGTATATCTGACTGCTGCAACAGGGGTTCCCAGACCTTCATACATATCAAATTCAAGGATTTTCCAGCACCAATTCCCTCAAATTCAAGGAGCGAATTGTGCCGACACAGCTTAAGATGGGAGGGCGACTTGTAAGTGACGGTGTCGTAACAAACAAGGGAGACATTTACCTAAATATCACCTTAACTTCTTTCATAAATAAGTCACTTTCAATGACCCGATTTATAAAAAAGACTGAGAGACTAAATGACCTCTGCAGCTGGGTGCGAGGAAAAATGTATATATCAGTATCAATAGTTGGCCCAAGCACTACCAATATAGCAGCATATCTGTCTAAAGAGTCCAATATCGTTTAAAACCATCCATGTGTGGATCAGTTTACCCTGCAGAGCTGCTTGAAGAGCCAGGGAGAGCAGCTGCGGGACGATGGTTTCATGGAAACATTGTCCCGTCTCCTCAGTGTCCTGAACCTGCTCTGCTATTCTCTGGAGGCTGCGACACGTCATCACCACTTCATCCACCGAGAACCTGACGCTACCTAGACAAACAAACACACATACAGAGAAAACATATGTGTCAATCATAAACAATTCATGAAGTGAGGTGACCCCTCAAGGTCGTGGCTTAACGATCAAACCTAGTTTAAAAGACATAAATCATGGCTTTACTTTACAGTTCGAGTTCAAATGAAACATTACGATTTCAGTTTACACCAGAAACCACGAAAAAAGAAGAAGAAACAAAAAGTCTTTCCAGTTCCAGATCACCTCACCTGTGTGTGCTGAACTGAGGACGTCCAGGAGGACAGGCGTGGTCTCCTTGACAACACTGGGTTTGATGGACACGGCTGCCAAGACAGACAAACACCGCTGACGCACTGCATGATGGGAAGGCTGCTCAGACGATTTTCTGTTGTCGTCTTGATCCATCGGCTCTGAGCAGAGGAGAGAAAGGGGTATTTTATTGTAATTTGGCGACATTTTTTAAATGTTTTTGGGTAGCCTTTGTATTTTCATGTACATATGGGTTCAATATTATTACTTTGACTTACCAGCAAACATCTCCGCCTTTAGTCTTGGGATCAGTTTAGTGATAAAGACTGTCGGATGAAGCTCTGATAAAGCTCCGGCACATTCTACCACAGCCAGACTGGAGGACGACAACACACAAGTGGAAGACAATTATTTTCATAACCGATGAATCTATCAATTATTTTAACAACTGAAATGATGAAACTGTGATGACACACAAACTTAAAAGTAGTAGTTTTTATGATTTCTTTGTTATAGGGAGCAAAAAAATTCAAGTTTAAGCTGAAAAATGAAATAGATTTATTAAGTTATGAGAATAGTTTGTGAAATTTACTATATGATATGCAATATAATACACATTACCATGTCTCACAGTCAAAATATAAAGTAAATCAAGGCAAAAAAAACAAAAGATAAACACAAATAATACCCAGAATACAGTAAAATATACACATTATGGGTTTGACATATTGAAAGACAATTGAATAACGATGCATCATTCATTTATTCTTTTATTTAAGCGTAGGTAACGATGCTTTCCGTTGACTTTACTCTTGTTCTTTTGAAAGGTGCCACCAGTTAACACAAATTTGGGGTGAAACCTGTTTAGACCAACATATTTCCTTTCATTTAAAATATCTATGTTTGGTGCCAGTGGATCAATAATCAGATTTCAGTGATTAAGGACATGTTACATATTGCTGTATAAATGTTTTTTTCCATCTGATATTGTTGTATTGAGTTGTAGTGAACCAAAACAAATAGTGAGACTGAATGTTAAAACCAGTTGTTCTTGTTTTGTATTAGTAATTTCAATATGAGCAGGTTTTACAGTAAAAAATAACAGTGATTTTTAATAAATGAAGAAATTAAACAGACGTCAGAGTAAATATGACTAAGACAGACCTGACTTTGTCATTGTTCTCCGTCAGCAGCAGCCTAATCAGATGATCTACAGCCAGGTCAATATCAGAGTCCAGCAGCAAACCTGACAGAGGATAAAAAAAACAAAACAAACATGACTGAAATAAAAAATCTGACTCGGATTAAAGCGGTTTAGATTAAGTAGAGATTGACAGTCTCTCACCCGTTTGCTGAGACAGTGACGTGAGCAGGGAGGTGGCCGTGACCTGCAGACTGGAGTTGTTCTCCGACAGAGCTGAAAACACGGTGCTGCACAGAGACGCGCGGAAATCTATAAACACGCTCTCTTCTAATGAGGAGCAAGAAAAACACAACATGTTACTTAAAAATATCCTTTAGAACAACTTAGAACAGTATAAATGAACAAAACCATGCTTCAAAATACATCTTTAAAGCTCCTTCTTGACATTTAACAACAGACAATCAGTTATATTACAATATTATAGAGAAAGTTCCTTTTGCTTTTTTGAGCACTTATGGAGAAAATTTATCACATATGATGAGAAAACTCACCGTTCTCTAACGACTGACTGGTTTTTACTGCTTGAATGAATTTCAGCACGACCTCCAGTAACGTCCGTCTCTGCGAACACTGCTCACACAGGGGGAACAAAATAAGGACATCTTGTTTTTTATAGAGTTCCTGGTTCTTACAACAGCAACATCAAGTAGGAGCTAATGTTAGCACACAATTATTTAAAGATATATTTAAAGATGTTTCTTCACCTATTTTGCTTAGTAATGGAAGAGACTTGCACATAATTAATGCTGCAGATAATAGAAAATGTGGCTCTTTTGAAGAATTCCAACCATAATCATTAAAAATATGAATATATTTAGATAAAAAATTGGACTCTAAAGTGGTTTGAGTAACTTAACAGTAGATCCTGCGGTGATACTTTAAACTTTAACCATAAAAAACCTCAGGTTCAGGTTCAAAATATACAGTACAGCCTAGAATCACATCAGACAGTTTGAAGTAATCACCAAGTTGTCCAGCATGTGTGAAGTGCAGCAACTTCCTGTCAAAACTATTTCAAAAAACTGTTTCAGGGAAAAATAAAATCATGTTATATTTTGTTTTAGTAGTTATTCTTATAAAATAAATACACATTCAGGGTTTAGTTAAGGATTAGGGGTTAAGGGTTCTTTTATTTTATGGCGAATGGCAACAACAACTGTTTCAAGACAATAGCAGCAACAGGAAGTAGCTGTACTTTCACACATGCGTAGAATAAATCAGGTTTCTGGTACAAATCGAGGGAGGACACAAAAAACAAAACTGTCCCCTTGAGTGAAGCTAATAGTTTGTGATCATGCAAGACTTGACCACAATATACCCACAAGGTTTCTGCAGAGGATGCAGGAAATTACATATTTATTAAAACACTGATCAAAGGATTTAAAACAAATAAATTCAAATGAAGATTGACATGAAATGGACAATTAATTTTATCATGAAGTAAAGAGACATGTGGATGTACCTGTGTCCTGTTGCTGTACTGCTCAAGGAGAGAAGGCATGACGGCTGTAGTGACAATGTGGCTCGCCCTGGTGGAGGCGCTGCATGCGGCCTGCAGCAGTTTGGCACTGGGCCACACGAGCTTCAGGTCAGGCTCACATAGGTGGTGTTTGCAATCTGAAATGTGGGGGAATAAAAAATGGAAAATATTAGCCAGATTAATCGGATGCTACTTGTCAACATGAGTTAACTGGTAATAATCTACTGGATTCTGGATACTGTCTTGCTTATATTCACTACTTTGTGTCTCATCCTCCTGAATCTAAATCTGCTATTAAGCATCTTTCCCTTTATTGAGATTAATTTATTGTTTGTACACTGTCCCCAATACAAATAAAGGTTATTTTACTTTATTACTTGATGTGAGGTGGTTGTGAAAGGTTATTAATAATAATAATTTAAAAACAAATGTGATTAAAAATACATATTTAGATGTGTGGCATTTCACCTGTGAGAACAAGATCCAGGAAGGTGCTGAGCGAGTCTTCAGAGTCAGAGCTGAGCACCGCACGAGACAGACAGGAAGTGAGTGCGGTTATAGCGGCGAGGCCTGCAGATTCAACCCTCTCACTGGAAGTCTGAAACACCTGCAATCAAAACAGTTAGACCAAACTTTAGCTTCAGACGCAGTCAGGTGTGATTACACCAGAAGCTTGTTTGTGTTTGTGATTGATTTGTTAGATGTGATTACATGTAGTTTTTCCTCTAGAGAACAGGATAAAAAAACCTCATCATACATCTTTGGCACAGACTTCATCTTGTTTCCTTGGCTTTTAAAAGTGAGAGAAACTGGATTTGTCGACTTCTTTACCTCTGTATTTTGAGTTGAGGTCACTCCTGATGAATCATCGACTTTGCTCTTTCCCCTCATCATAATTTAAATCATCTAAATAAGACAAGCTAATGCAATAAAAATGGACTAAACTAATTTCATTGTCAGTCTACAAAGATCTTTCCTGTTGTTGAGGATTGAAGTGAGTGAAAAGACATTTTTCACCTGCAAAGAGCTTCTACTGACAAAATACACACTTACAAAAATGTCCCAACAAGATGTACACATCACATACAAACATAAACAAAACAAAATCATACACAGTATTTTTATGGAGCCTCTACAATAAATTGGTTCCAGACAAACCTCTCTGCGCAGTGATGTCCACAGTCCCTCGAGAAAATCTGCAAAGTCCTTGTGTTCATATTGTGACACACAGGCAGTCTGAAAAAAATAAATAAATAAATTCAAATTTACTTCTGATCAGAATCTGAAATACCATTCTGATGCCAGGGAGAAATTAGTTTAATTATATTACAGTGGCTTAAGCCAAGAACTGAAATACTGTATGTTCAGACCAAATTACAATAAAAAGACATAAAATGTAAGTGTGACAGTATATAAACTAAAGTTTGTTAATAGTATGTGCATTAAAATACAATAAACTATTAATAAATGTAGATGTACAAGCATTTGTGTCTACTCTTGACTGATTACATGACAAAATGAGTATAAGTGATATTATATTCGATTTCAAGGGTTTCGATGGATGAAATGTGCACAGGAAATGTTACTTGAATCTCACCAGAGTCAGCAGCGAGTCCAGCTTCGCACTCTGTACGTCCGAGTCCAACTTCTCGATGATGAGCGGCAACAGAAACTGTAACCGTGCAGAAAATAAACACTAATCATTAAAAGGCCCCCGACAGCCAAAGAATCTCCAAAAATAAATAATTTAATAAGGCAGTACCTCAGCAAATTTCGGAGTCCCGGCAAGGACGGACCTCAGAGTCTCGATCAGTTCCTCTTTGGTGATGCCGTGAGGGTCGTTAGGAGGCTGCAGATAAAAGAAGAAGGTAAAAAGGCAATTAAAGCACAAAGAAAACACACACGAGGACATTAACAGCCAAAAGGCCGCCGTCAAGTGAAACCCAAATGTTCTCAAAACGTCTAAATCCATTACATCAGAAAAAACTGTGCAGTAAGAATCATTTTAGTCTCAGACACACAGGTTTTAGGGCTGGATGATATTAAAATATTTATTCAAGACAAAAAGTGTACCGAAATATCATTTTTAGATTAAATATTGTCCTGACCTACACATCGTATTTTACAGACAGAGGAAAACATTTCAAGAAAAATATCTCATCTTCAAAAGCGACGGTATATACAGTATCGTAGCCCAGTCCTACAATGTTCAATTAATTTTAAACCAATTAATCTACTTTAATAAATGTGGTATCTTTAGTAAAAGTAAAACGTTTCTTGATTTTAATGAGTGAAAAATATGGTCGTAGATGTTTTGCCTGATTGCACTTTACTTTGAATTTGTTGAAAATAACCCATACATTTAACGTATTATTTTGATCCTTTATTCTCTATTTCTGTGTTTAAAATAGTTGTGACCTCATCCTGTCTAAACCCTATTCAGCCTTTCTTGGCCAGGACAGTCTTGCAAAAGAGATTTTTAACCCTGGTTGAATAGAAGTTGAATACAAAAAAAATCTTTTAATCTTTTCATTTGAAATTATAGTTACACTAGAAGCATTTTAATCTTCTCAAACTGGATGAATAGACATGTATTTTTGATTTAAAACTTTTAACTCCAAAATACAAGAAGCTAACCTTCATATAAAAGGACATTTATTCTACCATTTGTTTTTGGTGAGGTAACAGCCATTCACTGACAGGTTAACATATTGATATGCATCATGTTTGTGCGCAGAGAGTCAACAAATGATTGCAGAGATGTGGGGGACGATTGTGTGACAAATCGTTGCGTTATTGTTTCCTACAGAGTTTGTCTCGGGCCACAGGAAGTGGCTGATGACATTTCTGTCTGTCACACTCCCCACTCTCATCAGCCCTCAGTCCAAAGCAGCTGAGTAAACAGGGACTTACGGGGGTGAAGTCAATGGGGAAATAGCAGGACGTCACTTCGAACAGCTCCTCTGCGAATTTACCTGAGACGTGGGAGAAGAAATAAACAGGATCAGCTCAAAATCTGAAAAGCATGGACATAAACAAGCTTTAAGAAACTAGAGGAGTTGATACCTAGATTGTAGCCTCTCTGGATGATGATGTTTGCGATCTGGAAGGCGAGCAGGAGGTTGCGAGGATCCCGCTCACCGTCCATGGACTGAACGAAGCCAAATACAAAATCGGAGCCCAAACCCTTCAGTTCTGTCGATCGATCGCACACAAGAAAAATCACTCTTTAATTCAGCTCTGACTTCGTCCGGAATCACACCGACAACGAAACAAGACTCTTACCAGCCTCTCTCGTCTCCATGAGGTTGATGAGCATGGTGTAGACGCATGATCTCTCTGCCAGCATCAGAGACTGCAAAAATAAAGCCATATTCATGTTTTATTTACTAACAATGCCTCAATTTCAGAGCAATTTAGTGGGGATGGTAGAGAAGCAACTAACGATTATTATCATATTTATAATCTGTCGATTATTTTCTTGGTTAAGCGAGTATGTGTTAGGTCAACAAAATGTGTGAAAGTGTTTCCCAAACCTCAAAATGATTTTTAAATTCAGTTTTAATTATTTCTTTGTCAACTGTAGCAAAGGAACCAGAAAATGTTCACGTTGAAGAAACTTGATCAGTTACTGTGACTGCTAAAAAAAACCCTAATCTTTTAGCTATGATTGTATTTATAAAACCAAAACATTTTGACTCCAATGACGACCTAATTTGTGGCAACTCTTCACTCCAACACGAGGATGAACCTCACCTGCACGTGAACGTCCTGAAACAAAGACCGGAGCATAGACACAGCTGAGCCAGGAGGCAGCGCCGTGCATTTTGTCTGGAAAATACATAAACATACACACAAAAAACTAAATGTCTGCGTGACTCTCTGCTGGGCCACATCTGAAATTTAGCAGTTAGTGAATGATACCACAGGGTGTTTTCACACATAGTTGATGAAAATCTATAACGGACAGACTCACCAGTGCTCTGAGTCCCTGTAAGACAGACGGGGTGATGACGTAATGGTCCTTTAATCGGTTCTCATAGAACGCAATGAGGACTTCCACTGTGGGAGACAGACATGGAGACATGAAGACATTATTAAATAATGTGAATGCAGTATTTTTTGGCCGATACGTTTGGTTTTTTATTTGTTTTTTCTATCTAATAAAAAATTAACAAATAACAACAAATGACACATTACACTGCTTAACTTAAACATTCAGTTTCTAAATAAAACAAGTTCTTAATGAGTATATTTTCTGGTTTCTTTTCTCCATCTAGCAAAGAAATAATTTGCGGGCCAAAGAAGACATTTGAGAACATCATCATCAGATTTGGGGATTCATTCAGTGACGTGTACCTTCTTTCTCGGTGAGATTTCCGTAGCACTCTTGCAAAACCTCAGACAGCAGCTGGACTCCTCTGGCTCGTGTGTGAGGCTGAGTACTCGTCAAACTCAGTCTGAGATAAACATGAAGAAGGAAACGTAAAGGTTTCATCAAATTAACACTTTAGTCCCACAACCTCTATTCTCTTACATCATGTGACAAAACCATAAACAGATTACATGAGATAAAATGACTCGACAGTGCTGTCAAGTTGTTGTTCCTCTTCTTATTAGCAAAGCCAAAAAGAATATGTTTTTGCCCATGTTTGTTTTGTTTTTCAGAGCAAAGACCTCAATTTGATAGGGGTGTCCGTTTTGACCCAAAAGGGTTTTTTAATTTTATTTTAGTAGTGATTTAGATATGAATTTCTTTAAAACAATTGTTAATCTTGTGTGATAGAAGACTGGACTGACACTCAAAGGTACGTTTTCTAGTTAGCTCCACGAAAGAGGTTACTTTTTAGGCTTTTTTGTCTTTTTGTTTGTCTGTGAGCAGCATCACTCAAAAAAGGAGGGATATGGATGACGTTTTCTTGAATACAAGTTGTGCATTTTCTGATTTCTTTCTGTACTAACCTCTTCCTAGAAGGTTATTTTTTTGACTACAGTTTGTTTTTAAGCAAAATAACAACCGCGCAAAAAAAATAAAGGACGAATTTTGGGTGAAATCTTCAGGGGATGTCGTTTATGGCACGAGGAAGAAATGATTTGATGATTCCAGATACTGGATTTTATTTTTAAAGATTGTTGAGTGTATTCTCTGGCATTTGCAGCAAGATGACCCACTGGTTTGTAACCCGGTCGGAACAAGGGCCTTTCGGCATGGAGTTTGTATGTTTTCCCTGTGTGCATGGGTTTTCTCCAGGTTCTCCGGTTTCCTCCGACAGTCCAAAAACATGCAGATTTGAGGATTTGAGGTGTGAGAGTGGACGGTTGTTTGTCTCTATGTGGCCCTGTGATGGACTGGCGACCAGTCCAGAATCAGAATCCTTTTATTATCCCGAAGGAAATTGTTTTGTTACAGAGTGTACCCGAGAGTGTCCCCGCCTATTGCTGAGTGCTTTCTCTTGTTTGTGAGCAGCAAACACTGACATATTCAAGGGACATACGTTACTAGCCAGATATTTTGACAGTTTTTTCTCTAATAATTGTTGGTGTTGTGTTTCAGAGGAGGTTGACAGCTCACCCCAGTGCTTCCACCAGCTGCAGAACGGTGAACTGTCCATCTTTGACAGCTGAAAACAAAAAAACACAAAAAAGAACACTGAGCAGAACACACACGAGGATTTCCCTCTGCTGGTTATTTACCTATAGATTCACTAGAGTTCAAAGGTCCAGAGTTCAGCCACAGTATGCTTTCACGGACACTTACACAAAAGCTAACATCTTTTAAAAGAACTAGCAATAAAAACTAGTTATGTGACAGTGACATTAAAAACTACTAACACATTCACTTGGTACTGCTGGGGTGATAAAGTGAACAAGTGTGTGTTTTCAGTGTGTGTGTGTGTCATGAGGCCAAACACCACACAGGATGTTGTGCTGCTAAGTTAGCTAGTAACAGCATCATGCCGCATCCGCTGGAGCTTAGCGGCTTCAATAACGTTTTTGTTTTTTTTTACAGCGAGCACCTTTGTAGACATGGAGAGACAAATAAAAACAAAGACTTGTTTACCAGTTGCTGCGTCTTTAGCTTTGCTGTCTTGTAGTCCAGAGACAAATTCCTCCACCAGCGACTGCAGCAGAGAACTGTCCGCAGCCATGGTTTGTCAGCCTCTGTAGCTCCACTGCAACTGCGCATGCGCGGAAACTTGAACACAAAAAAGTCACTTTCCGATTCTTTTTTATTATTATTATTATTTTAAATAAACAGTCACCCTAAAGGTGCAATTAATTTAAATCCTCATTGATGTGTTTCATTATGCAAATGTTAATGGAAACCACAACATGTTGGGGTTTTTTTGGTGCTGCCTTCAGCTACTATCGAAATTTTCAAACATCACAAAGATTACAATTTAGCTAAAATCTCTGTAAACCGTTTGTACTTTCACGAAAGCACAGTGTGCTTTTGTATGGGAAAGTTCTGAGTAAATCTTTTGCGAATGTTGCAAATATAACAGACTATCTTCGGATGAGTTTGTATTTATTCTTTTTAGCGTTGTCCCATCGTAGTTGTCTTTCGTCCTAATGTAAGTGAACGCAACACAAGGTTGCCAGATCCGCAGTTGTCGGAAATGTGATTTTATTTAATTTCTTAATAAACTGACTTAAAGGAATACAGAGATAGATAGAAGAATAGATGCTTCAGATTAATTTTATTTAGCACATTTAATAACCAAATGAACCAATGCGCTACTGAGCCATTTTGCAACATTTTGCGTATTTCCCTTATTCTACACAATTTTTCACCCCTTCGGATTAGCACACAATGCAATCCTTTGGGGAGGAAAAATATCAATTCCACTTTTTACACTTCTGATTTTCTGATTAGTCAGCCTGCAGCGTGACATTTACAATTTTCAGGTCTTCTCAGCCCATTTTTGTGAAGTTCTTTCCCCAGACCTGGCAACCCTGGTGCGCGCATACACGCATGCGTGAAAAAAGTTCGGCGCTTGTACTAGCTCCTCCGCTAGTCACCTCTCATCAGCGGAGAGGGAAGTAACGTTTTTGAGGGGATTTAAAGACTTAAAAAAAAAAAAGAAAACTGGAGACGACGTTAGTAACTGAAGTGACACATGGAGGACGGTGGGGAACTGTAACTACACCCACCACGTCTGGTGTCGGAATCTCGCCGCGCAGGGAGATGTTCACGAGTGTGCGGAAGTTTGTGTTTACTGATGTTGTGTTAGCTGGCAGCTAGCTGACTGGCCCTGTTAGCCTGTTAGCGAGGAAGGTGCGCGCGCCTGGACGTTATATGTTCAACTTAACGGTGGAGTGAGACAGCAGACATGTCCCCTTCTGGTTGTATTAGAACATTATATATACATTTTAAAAAAAGTCAGGTAGATGTTACGGTAAGCTGTTAGCTCCAACAAGAAACTCTTTGTAACGTTGGCCAGGACCTTTAAATCTCGTGGGATCGAGTGAAACCCCAGCAACTTATTCTGATTCAGGGAAGAGGAAAACCCACGTCCACATCCACGAGTCACGACCCGCAGGTTCACTTCAGAGCTGCGCCGTCAGTCGTTTCATCGTCACGGATGACAGGCTCGTAACTGTGGAGACCCTTGCACAGTCCTCACTAACCGGACCTAGTTCACCGTCCCCGTCTGTGATGGACCCCCGGTTCAGCTGGTGAGACGCGTGGACACGGACCAGAAGAAGCCAGACCATGGGAGGATGCGTGGGGAGATACTGGGAGGGCTGGGATGACACACAGAGCCGAGGCTCTTCCAGGAACGGCGGGCGAGGAGGTAAGATCTGCGTGTGAGTGGTGGTAGTAATCAGGAATGAGGTACCAGTACCTACACGTACCATTTTCAGTACTTTATATTAGTTTAAATTGTTCACTACAAGCCCAAACGTTTGTGATTCACATCACTGTCTATCACATTACTCACTTGCTCACTTAAGTACTTTATTTGTTACTGATGTTTAAACTGTATATCAGTGATTCTCAAAGACTGCGTTGGGACCTGTGTTTGCATTTGTCATGACATTTATTAAGGTTTCTTGAATGCATCTTGAAGCTGCTCTTACAGGCTCAAAAAAAAGTTTGAGAACCACTACATCTACAGCATAGATGTAGTGGTTCTCGAACTTATTATACCAAGTACCACCTGAGAAAACATTGAGCTCTGGAAGTTTACCCCATTATCGCCAACAGTGGTGTAAATAGTCTAAGCAAAGTCAGCTACAGACTTTTCACAGGAGGCAGATTTATTCCCAATAAGATAATTTGCTCTCTTATCATTCTCCTTTTCCTCATATATACTTCTTACACTGGTATATAGTGAAATTAGATTGAGATGGACTGAGAGATAAGGTTTGAGGTAAGGACTTTTTTGTTATTTGATTCATTTTCTATACAGTCCGGTCACATACCCTGGTATATACAGTAGAACAGTATTTCTAATTTTCCACCAGAAGAAGCTCACGTACCACTGGTGGTGCACGTACCACAGTTTGAGAACCAAGGCTATGACTGACGCAAGACAACAGCTGGAATTAGTAAAACCATTGAGAGTATAAACTTTTACGATTTGTTAATTGCATTGTGACAAAGATATCTTTCAAAGTCAGTTTAATTATGCATGTGCTTAGTATAAATACACCCAGTTTACTTTAACGTGCAAATAAAAGACCAAAAATGCCAACACTGGTCGAAACCTGCTCTTTCCTCATGCGTTTCACTCCTGTATCTCCAGTGACCTCTTGTGCTTGGGTTTCACCTCCTTCCTCACCATTGTTTTATTTGTTCTGTGTGGAAACCGTGACTGCTGGTACACACTGTAAAAATACACTTTAGCACGAAGCCACACAGCTAAAGAAAACCCTTTTCTTTCTCTCTCGGTTGGTCAGTGAGGCGTTTTGCTTTTACTGTTCACCACCGTAGATTCTCGTAAAGGTTAAGATCATATGGGAATGATTATTGATTATATTGTACAGAAACAAACACTGAAATTCCCTTGATATGTAATGTAATAACATCCACATCTGTATATAGCAGAAAGATGTTGGCTGGTACAATTTTGCTGCCTTCAACTTACATTTTAAGGTCAGTATAGATCCATTCTGTTTCCTCCCTTTACTTTGGAGAAAGTCAACAAATAAATTAAAGCAGAGTAAAATACTGTAAATATGTGGTGATGCGAGTAAAGTAGTTGATAAATTGAGTTGTGTGTAATCGGAATGGGCTAGGTACATATAAGTTTATACTTTCTGCCGACTCCTTTTTTTAAATTATATTTTTGGAAAAGGGTCCCATTCTTTGTGTCCAAAAAATCTCAAAATGTCACACTTGTGTTATACGACTTGTGTTTTACGACAATAATGCAAAAACGCAACTTTATGTGCATGCTCCATGTCGTCTTCTCTATTTTTGGAGTGTTTATAGCTGTATTTCTATCATGGTACGGGTTGGAATTGGCTTGCTTTTGGACTGAGAACAATACTTTTACTTGGTAGCGAGATATGTTGCGTGATGTTGTACCGGTGCGACGACAACGAATGACAACTTTGAATGCGACACAATGTTTGTATGAGAATAGACTTCCATGAAATATTTGCAATGGAGTGGCGTTTTTCTGTTGCGCAAACAGCTGACTGTCGTGGGTGGAGCCGGTCTAGCTCCGCTCTGACCTTACTGTACCATTTTACTCTGGTACCCCAAGAGAATGGTGCCAAAGAAGCAGTAATTTGGTACTATTCCTAATGGAAATGCAAAAACATACGTACCATACTGTACCAAACTGAACCGTTCCACTGGATGGAAATCATACACTACATTGTGAGTAGTTTCATGTTCATGAAGACGTTTGTGGAAACAATGCTGTGTTTATGGAAAATGTTTTAATAACGAAAACAAAAAGGTTGAAATGGGAAAGTTCTGTTTCTGTGTGGATAACACCTACTTGTACAGATTCACCAACACTA
Organism: Solea solea; assembly: GCF_958295425.1. Lineage (NCBI taxonomy): Eukaryota > Metazoa > Chordata > Actinopteri > Pleuronectiformes > Soleidae > Solea > Solea solea. The sequence continues at coordinate 5,410,252 of NC_081154.1, forward strand.
CACCTCATCCACCTCACATCGCACCTGCAATAAAGCTGATTTATTTTCTCACGCCAACAATTTAGAGCCTGTCTCTCAATCCAACAGTCTCCCTCTTGTGTATCAGCTGCTGTCTGTGGTGGTAACACATCACCCCGTGAACACCATTCTTCAGTGTAGCGAAGGACTGGGCAGGATGTAATTGTTAACCACAAAGCAGAGTCAGTTACATTGATTCCTGCGGATGCTGAAATGCCGATGTTTCCCATCAGGAAGTCGAGTTCATGTTCTTCCCAGAAGATGACATTCCCCCTAAGATAAACACTGGCACCCTGCCCCTCTTTTTTTTGTCCTTCTACACTTGTCTTTGATAGTGACACATGGGATTTGGATCACTGCTTCAACACTGAGTAAATGTTATATTTACAACCAGACTAAACTGAATGACGCAGGCGCCGCGCAGCTGAGTTGGCAGACGGTGTGAAATTCTGCAGAGACAAAAATATCGGTAACATCCAGCATGGTCTTTTTAATGACATCCTGAAAAGACAATGATTTGTCAATGGTATTAACATTTCATCCCATCAACTGCTGCAAAGCTCCTTTCTGTTGAGATTGTTCAGAGGTTTAAGAGTCTGTGAGTCATTTGGACGCAGGTTCTGACATCTTTATATTGGTTTTTCACTTGATCCTGTTCCAGCAGCAATTGTCTCCAATTTATTTCACAAAGACAGGATGTTTTCAAAATGGTTTCAAGCTTTGTATCAGGGAAACAAAGGAGACATTTTTGACCCCTAGCCACTTGGAAATATCCCAGAATGAGCTTTTCTCAAGCAGAATATGTCATTTTAATGTTTTATTCTTTCTTTCTTTGTTACTTGCCAATGCAGCTGATGAATAGACTATTTAAAGTCAAAGCTGTCACAGCTGAGATTCCCAGGATTTTGGCGGCGGGTTCATGGTAATATCCTTCCCTGATTGCTATCAACTGACAACTTCCTATGACACCAGACTCTGATCAAAAAAGAACAAGTCACATCATGCCCCACTGCGTCATTCCCTGGCTGCGCTAACGGGGAGAATCGTCTCTGCTCAACATCCTCATATAGAGAGCTATGTGAAAGGAAGAGGTCGAACACAATAGAACTCAACAGCTGCGGGGATGGAGACAGAGAGTAGGCCTCAGCAATTATAATAGCGTGGTGGAAAATCCGAGCAAACTTGTGAGAAAATGTGTCTGAGGCTCCAGATAAAGAAGAAAATCAGCCTTCAGAGGAAGGGTGACAGTTTAAACAGGAGAAAACTGATTATTATCAGATGGGCTTTCTTTGAGACTTTATCTTATGTTGCAGAATGACACATGTACTGTTGTGTTAAGGCAACCAGCGACACAGAATGTGGCATTGAATTGTCTGTGTGGATTCATCTTGTGTCTGGTTGTCTCTTGAATACCGGTGCATGTTCGCTGGTCTCTGTTATTCAGCAGGAAATGCAGGAAACGGTCATTATTTGCCTCATGTCCAGGGAGTGTTGGCTGTTAAATGTTTTAGGGGCTCAAAGCTACGTTAAGTGTTGTCGTCATTTTCTCAGAAACGGGTACAGTAAAGCTGTAACGGCCACAGATGACCCTGTGTTCTTTGTTTTGTTTGTTTCTCAACACAGGACACCAAGAAACCTTACATGCACTATGATCCTTATACCTTGTTTATGACACACCTTTTACTACTTGGTAATAGCCTCCTTAAGCTTTAAAACATTGTGTAAATTCTGCATTACACTGTGATTTGTAGTGAGTTTAGCAAAACATTTCTGTTATTTTAAGAAATCCTGTTCTGTCAATGAAGGTACAGTCACAATACAGGTGCTAAACACGTCTAAAAGACTTTGGAGGCAAACTACATCTGGAGAATCCTTAGTGCGGGGTCATATTGCTGCGTTCCACATCTGTAAAGACCTGCTTCACGTTTCTGGAGTGCGTACAAGGTTGTGTTTCCCTTCATACTTAAAACAATGGCTGGCATCAGTCTAGCGTTCCACACATGTACACATTGTACATGTTGCTGGTACTGGTGGACTTCTTCATATCACCTCAAGCAATGTCGTATGGTTGGCATCATGTGTGCATGTATTCATTCATGTAGGGTCAAAATGGAACCGCATAGAAATGAGCAGATGATGAAAATTGCATCGTGCAGACCTTAGAGGACGAGTGAAAGTGTGACCCTGCCCTTAGCGGTCACACATCTTTTGGTGTTATAACTGTGCAGTGCATCAGCTCTGTAGATAATATCTGCTGAAGATATCAGCGAGAACATGTCTGTAAGAGATAAAGAGTGAGTCTGTTAGACCCTCAGCCTTTGTTTTGGTCCACAGCTTCAACCACAGAGTTGCTCACAATACTGTGCTATTTTGACAAATTCACTAATATGAACCATACAGCAGTAGAGCTGTAGAAGTAATTGTTTTCAAACTGAAATCACAGTTTGAAACAAACTATGCAATCAGTTATTTTATGCAAGACATCTGTAAATGGTTTCAGTTATGGCAATTTACAGTTCGTTTTTTTTTTCTAATTTAATTGAGGCTTATTTTATAAACAATTTCAATTGCAGTATCTGCCAGAAAAATCACAGTTAGACATTGTCAGCCATGAGGTTGATCTGCCAACTACTTATCAGTTTAAAGTTAGTATATCTGCAGTGCAGAGGGCAACACATCTGCTGCTACACACAGCTCACTGGTTCCTCCACAACCTCAGAAAGACAGGGGAGGGTGTGGGGTTTATCAGTGGCGGGCCTAACGGCCCTCTGTTGTCACGGCAACGGCAGTAAACACAATGTTAAGGGCGTTGAATGGTCACCCTTTTGGTGAAGGCACAAAAACAACATGGTTAGGTTTATGAGAGGATTGTGGTTTGGGTCAAAATAAGTACTTTTCTTAAAGTTTGACTTCTGTGAAACTAAGGCCTCCTCGATATTGTTATTATCTAAAGATGCTAGTATTAACAAAAACATGTTGACAATATGCAGATCAGATGGTAGAAAAAGGACTAACAATCATTTTAATATTGCCACCTTGTTAATGTTCGACACGTTTACGTCTTAATACGTGAGAATACACTTCACATCCTCTCACCGCTCCTGTCCCGGGACTCTGAGTGGTGGTGGTGAATAAGTTGGGATTCACTCTTGCTCCAAGTGCTAATCCTACACCAGCACACATCCTCCAACTTTACTCCTCCTGAGCCGTCTGCTCTATAAATAATTTGTTTGAGAGAAAGGCAACCTCTTGGATGAGCACTGTCTTCTTCATACTCTCGTCTCCATTTTCCATCACTCCACTCCTCGTCAACTGGCATCTCTGCGCCGCAGGCATTTTGTGCATGAGCTTAGGCCTGTTTCATATTTAAGAGGGTGCTGAAAATGTGTTTTTGACGGTCTGTGGATTTCAAATCGGTGTCTGATTTAAAGAAGTATATTTCAGAGTTTCACTTTTACAGTACATGTACATGAAACTTTCCAATTGTGTTTTCATTTCTCCGTCAATTTAGTAATTGAGTAAACAACTCTGTCCACTATCTTATTACCTGCACCTTCCATTTATTCTACTTTTTTTTAGCTCCGTCTTTCAAAAAGATCCTTTCTTACAAATAATATTGTTTTAACAAAGTATCCAACTGATATCAGTAGGAATTCAAGGTTGGGCAATTGGTATCGGTGTCAGACGGGTGGGAAACAAAGTGTTATGGAGCCACCATCACTAGTATTGTGACCCTCCACTTAGACTAGTGCTCTCCTGGCCCCAGGTGTGCATCATGTTTACACTGACTGCTGGCAAACACAGGTAAGGTTACATAGACGGATATAAGCTTCACATGCTTCATGCATTTTGCAAACTCTGAATGACCTGCTAAATTTAGATTCGGATGACACAGTGGGATTGAGGTGGGGTGTGATGTTCTCTGTCTCTGGTGACAGCTAGCGTTTCTCTCTGCTGGCAGTGCCGTTTATGACCGCAGAGAGATGAAAGCACAGGATGCAATGTCGTGTTGTTCAGCCATCAATCTGTCCCCCGCAATCCAGAAATGATTGTCTCGCACGGGTCGGGTTTGGTCGCACATGGTAATTCCTTCAAGTGAAATGTAGAGGAGAATGCGATGAATTTAAATGCCGTTTTTTAAACGTGTAATAAATATATGTTAAATGTGTAAAAATTGGGGATAACAAGTAGAAACTTCAGAACAGGAGTTTATTTACGACAGGACAGTGAACACAACACATAGGCCATCTGCAGTGGATGACGTGATATCAAAAATCAGCAGTTACACTTCAACAAGAATTTTTCAAGAAGAACTGAACGTTGTTAACTCATGTGGTGATAACTCAAAAGGTTGTGTGATTCGTGTACCGTAACCATAAATAACCCCAGCCATCCTCTGGCAGATTAGTTCAGGTTGCTGCCTTCAGGCCGCAGATGCAGACTGCCGTGGTACAGAAGCAACAGACTTAATAATTCTTTTGTCGTTGCTGTCATTATCGCTCTCGCTGCTAGTCTTGTCTTGTCACTGTTTTTGTTAGTGTCTATATTAAGCTGCAGCTCACTCTAACAGTGTCTGGTTCGGGTCAGGTTCAGATAAAAACAATTCACATTGTAGAGTTCAGGTCTGGTTTGGTCAAGTCCTTATGTACACCATAGCAGAACGCCATAGACGCCAAAATGTACCATTATCTAACAATCCTTTCCTCCACAGGACGCAATGAGCCTCTAAAGAAAGACCGGCCCAAATGGAAGAGTGACTACCCGATGACGGAGGGACAGCTACGGAGCAAGAGGGATGAGTTCTGGGACACGGCTCCAGCATTCGAGGGCCGCAAAGAGATCTGGGACGCGCTGAAAGCCGCTGCTGTGGCACTGGAGTGTAACGACCACGAGCTGGCGCAGGCCATCGTGGACGGAGCCAGTATCACACTGCCACATGGTGAGACCAGAAAATACACAAAAATAGAACTGGAAAATTAAGGTTGGAAAGGTGTAACTTAAGTTGTGCTCTGCTCTTCAACACCTATTTCCAGGTACTCTTGCAGAGTGTTACGATGAACTCGGGAACCGCTACCAGCTGCCTGTTTACTGCCTGGCTCCGCCCGTCAACCTCATCTCGGAACGCAGCGACGAGGACCCCAGTGACAGTCCGGAACCCCCTGTAGCACCCAAAAAGGAATTCCAGCTCAAGGTAGTCCCCATAATAGTTTAACACAGATACCCTTATTTAATTGATCCCCATCAGGACTACTGGTCCTGACAGAGCTTGTGCAAAACAAATAATCATGAGATTAATCGTTAGTTGCAGCCCTGGCAGAAAGCAGTAGTGATCACAGTGCATCACCACTAGCTTGTCATTCACTGCTGTTCTTAAAAGGGCCATTGGAAACAAATGTGGAGTTTTCAAAGCTGTGGCCTTGTCAATTCTTTTTTTTCGTTCCATATGGTTGTTTAAACTTGTCAACAGATGCAGTGCAAGTGCAACATGATCATTTTTTCCATGTCGTCATCTCCTTCATCTAATCCTATCCCATGTCCCCTCGTCCCTCCCAAATTTACAGCAGCCAGATGAGCAGATATGTTAGGAACAAGAGGACATAAGTAACAAGGATAATAAAAAAAACAAGCTAGCAAACAATAAAATTAATTAATTTACGTACAGAAAGGACTGAAAACAGTCCTGTGATAAAACTGTAGTTCCTGTTTTAGGGCGAGTTGGCTTTTATTCTTGAAATACAAAAGACAAATCTGACGTGTGTGTCCCCCTCCCCTGTAGGTACGACTGTCATCAGGTAAGGACCTGCGCCTCAGTGCCAGCATGGCTGACACCATAGGGCTGCTGAAGAAGCAGCTGCAGGCCCAGGAAGACATCGACACCACCCACCAGCGCTGGTTCTTCTCTGGCAAGCTGCTCACGGACAAGACGCGGCTGCAGGACGCTAAGATCCAGAAGGACTTTGTCATTCAGGTCATCGTCAACCCGCAGGCCCTGCAAGACCCCAAGCTGTCACCAGCCTTGTCTGAATAAATGAGAATCAACAGGAGTCCAAGTCAACAGGACAAGTGAAGGGAGGACGGATGGGGTGGCAGACACTAAAGGACCAGAGGTGCATCTTAAAGTAGTACTTTGAGGGTTTTTTTTAGTGTGGGTGTATGAGGTATTGACAGTGATACCATGTTCTGGAACCAGTCAGCAAAAGGCTCACCTAATTAAATGTACACGTGAAGAGGTCTAAGATATCTTCAGAACATTTTAGCTTCTTCAAACTGAAGTTTGTGAACTGCTCACTTTCCCACACCAAAATCCATGATGAAAATCAGTGTTCTTAGCTTGTGACGACACAGGAGCTGCTATTCTGCGTCTTTGGATCATTTTGTGTCACTTTGTTAAGTCTGAATTAAGGATTTCAAACACTGAAGTCACAAAACAAGACATATGAACTTACAAATGGAGTCAGCAGTGGATCAACAACTCCTCTGTGCCATGATGTAAAATCGCTGATTTTCTCTATGGACTTTGGTTTGGAGAGCGAGAGGTTTCCAGTTGGAAAATTCTGCCTGACAGCAAAGTAAAGCAGCAGACGTGTTCTTAAGATGCTTTAGACTTAAACGGGTGTAGATTTTTAGTAGCCTTTTTATTCGAAGAGCACCGTGAACTCAGTACTTCATACAACCACACTTAAATACACCCAAATTGTCCCTTAAATGCTGAAAATAAAACTAAAGTGGTGGAGGTACGTACCAAACTACATGAGGGAGAAACTCTAAAGTGCTGCTTTGTTTTTATCTTTCACGTGTCGTTGAATTTTTGGGGGACATTATCAAGTCAGCCTCTCCGTCTTTTGTCACTTTGAACTGTTAAAGCGAACGTTTATGAGAATTATCAGCCTTTATGTGTGTGTCACATACTTAAGATCCTGCCTCTGCTCTCTTTGTCCGATCTAATGGTAACTTCAGTGCCAATGGAAGAAAATGCAGCAGAAGTAGAAGCACATTTCTTCTTGGACACACCCATGGACTCCTCTGCTCCTCCACAGATCCAGAGGGAGGCGGCAGAGAGCACCCGAACATTTCCCCCCCCTCTTACCCCACTCGCCTTTCTTTTACGGAGGAAATAATGTAATCTGATCTGAGCTTTTTTGCACATTTGAAGATTATTTCTATACGTTTTTTTGTGGTAGTTTGTGTGCCTTCTACATGATAAAACAAACAAACAAACAAAAAAAAAGGGTCAATGTCCGGGAAGATGCTAGTTTTACCACTAAGCTAAGCTCTCTGTGTTTTTTAGATTCAGGAACTCTTTAGATTGACCCGAGCTGTAACTGTTGCCTTTTTTTGTATTATTCTCTGAATCTTTTGCTGAAAAATATGTGGTGTGTGTGTATGTATGAGTGTGTGTTTGTGTGTGTGTTAGGGCAAAAACAATATACAGTATATTTACTCTATTATTTTTCAGTTTGACGTAGCTCACTGAGACACGACTGTTTTCCCCCGTCATTGAATCAAATCTTTTGCATTCAATCATATCATAGGGCGATATAAATTCCCACAGTCTTAAAAGCAGTGTTACCGTCCACTTAATGTTCCACCTAGACCACTAGGGGGCAGCATAAAATGTCTTTTAGTCTCCTTTTGTCGTCCACCTGATGAATGTTAATGCTGTGTTCAGTCGCCGTTTCTCCTCCGGTAATTTACAACCTTCCGTCTCTTCTCAAAATGCTTGACTTTCTTCTTCACCAGCGTCGATATAGAAAATGGCCGCCCAGCAAATGTATTATGTGATGGGGGGGTGTCAATGAGAGCCATTAGTGAAGCAGTGAACCAAAACAATGAGCCAGAAAAGCTGCAGTGTTGATTCTCAGTATTATAAACAACCAGCTGACATAAAAAAAATTAAATATAATGGATTTTAGACATGATCAGTGTCTGTGGCATGTGATACTTTGTGGACATTTCTCTGAAATTGTCCAGAAAGTCTGTGTGTGAGAAAGAAATGTTGTATTTTGGAACAAAATCTCAGCTACTGCATTACTGAATCTACTGCTAAATCTCCAGTGTGTAAGAATTAGTGACATCTAATGGTGGAACCGAGTATTGCAACAAACAAGCCTTCAGCCCTCCTTTTACCTGTGCGTCAGCGAACTACGGTGGCCTTCACATACCAGAAAAGATGTGTGCGTTTTTAGTTTCTGCCTGAAAACCCAAGATGCACACTGTGGCTGTTCTACGGCTGTGAAAGACAAAAATAATTTTGTATTATTTACAGCAGTTATACACCTAAACAAACGTACTTGCTTATAAATCCTCCTAATTGTTACACACTGGAACTTTAATTTTCCTTCAGACCCCATTTTCTGACAGTTCATGTCTAAAAACAGCAATAGTTATATAGCTATAGGACTTGAACTATCCCTAATGACGTCACAGTGATGTCATTAAGAATGTGGGCAGACGATCATTGTTTTTATTCACTGCTTTACGTTCATTTTTTTTTCATCAAATCACTTTTTTTTTGTTTCATTTACAAATCGTTTATTTTGGGAATTTCTCACTAATATTAATCTAAACTTGAATGAGCATTTTTCTCTGTACGTGCAATACATTATAGACATAGACCTCATGCATATCTTATATTTTTGACTTCATTAAGCACCGGGTGATGAGTGTTATTAGAATCATGTCAAACTGCAGGTACAAACCCGCCTGTTACAATCATTCACTAACCATTCACAGACTTTCCTTGCTGTCTATTTTCGGGTCCGTCCTTGTGTGTTTGCAGGTTAGGGCGTTTACTGAGCCTCAGGGTGAGGAAAAGATCTGCTCGCAACGTTTGTTGGCGGCGGCGGCCTCGCTGAAAGTGAGCCTTTGTCCTCGCGTCTCTCACCATCTGTCGGTAGTGTGATGCAACACGGAGCGACTGTCGGGTCCCTCAGGGTATGAACTCACAAAAAAGGAAGCTCCTCGCTTATCGCTGTGTAGCAAACACAAACCATTTTTTGATCCCTTATCAGTACAGAGTCGCTTACAGTAAAGTCACCGCTGAGGTGTTTCCAGGGAGGCGAGCACACATTTTGTTTTAATCATGGTTAAATGTTTGGACACAAAGCATAGACTGTATGTAAGAATGGATGTAGTCTTCTGGGGGGGCAACTCGTTAGGGAAGTACATGTAAAGATGAGCTTACTCTTGAGGATTTCCTCAATCACTGGTTTCCGCTCTTCAACAGAACATGATGTCAGTTTTGTAAATTATGTTCCAATGGAAAATGGATGATAAAGAATGACTTAAGAGAGAGTCGATTGTGATTGACGGCTGATTCTTTTGCTGGACACTTTCTTTTTATTTGCCTCCTGAAGACTAAGTCCATTTTAATATTGCCTATTCAATGATTGTTATATTGCCTAAATCTACCCTGATGACAAATGTAGCGTAGAATAGTCTGACTATTAATATTTGACATACGTTTTATTTGTTTGTTTACAGCAGACATTTTTGACCTGTCATAGAAAATGAAAAGCACAAGTGTTGTTTTTTTATATATATATTACACAGCATAGACGCTGCGTCACGTGTCACACAATTAACATGAATGATTATGTCCGTTAAAGGTCCAGTGTGTTTTATAAAGAAGAAAAGTAGTGGTGAGACTGCAGATTCTGCTCACTACTCCCAATTTCCCAAGTACTTTTGGGAACTACGGTGGCCTTCACATACCAAAAAGGATGTCTGTGTACCTCATTTTGCTTAGGCTTAGATTGATTAATACATTTTACACACTGGACCTTTTAGACAAGAGTTTTACTCCATCCGTGAAAAGTCATGTGCCTGGTGCAGATCCACAAATTAGCCACAGCCAATCAGAACTCTTTTCTATCTTTCTGCTGTTTTTGTTTCCAGTGTTTAGTGTAAACGGAGGATTTCAGTGAGTTGTCACTCCTGTGTTTTCCAATCCACCTCAGTTATTAGTTAGTTAGTTTTAAGTAGTTCGCACCAGCTCAGCTTCAAGTCCTGCCACTCATTTTAGTTTCACTAAATTTGTTTCCGGTGCATGAAGTTGTGCCTCGAGTCAGTTTTATGCAAAGTTCCCCTCTTCTCCTTAGCTTTCATCTGGAAAAACAAAACTGCACTCAAGTTTCACTTTATTCGGCTTATGCGCAGCTTTTAACTGTATTTTTCAGTCCTTTTTCTTTAGCGGAATGGGTTTATGCTCCCATCTTTTGAGCGGTGGAATGCGACGAGATGTGGTTGAAAGCTCCAGAGTGACTCTTGAGTTCAGATTTTCCAGAACATTTGCACTTTTCCTCTCCATCTTCGCTCTACAGTTCTCTATTCAGGAACAACAACAAACGGACGTGGATCAGTACACCGGTCGAGATGCAACACATTTAAATAAGAAGCGTAGCTAGACGTCTCCGTGACGACACACAAGGGACTAAAAACCATATGTTTATTAGAACTGGTTCTACAGTAAAAGCCATAAAAAAAAAAGAAGGAAATATTTATCTCACAGAAATTATCACTCATTGTCACTGTAACAACTCTATTTCCCAGAAGGCATTGCAGTAAATCTCAAAACAGTCTTTCCACATTTTCTATACCGTAAAGTGTAAAGTATGTCTAATTAAAAAAAAAATAAAGAATTAAAAAAAAAATCGGTATATTTAGACAAAGAGAAAAATTAAAGTCGTTATATGGATGTTTCTTGATGATGAATGACACACAATTTATTTTACCACTTGGTGTGTGTTCATTTTATATGCTGGTTTCCTTTTAAATCATGTTTTTAAACTGTTGAATAAAATTCAAAGTATTGTATTGTTCTGCTTTTTCTTCCTCCTTCCTTTTTTTATTTTTTAAATGACTGAGATCAGCGAGTGTCAGAAGTCAAAATGACACAAGTTCACCCCTTTGCCACAAGATGGTGCTCTGCTCTTCTGCAATCACTCCAGTGAAACCTGGGCGTCCAGGATCATCGCAAGTAAAAACACACTCAGACATTACACAGCCTTGTTATGTTTTAAACACATTCAGGCAGGAATCTATTTATTTACAATGTGTGTGGAGGATGGTTAAAATATGAACATAAGCAAAGATCTTTTTAAGGGTATTGAGTTATTATTGAATCTTATTTTTCTATTAGATGGAGTGAAATTCTTTGTCAATCAGTGTAATAATTCTCTACATTTCCCAAAAATGTTAAGCAACCACTTTATTAGGTACACAGGACAGACAGCTGGTGCTTCTGTAGTCTGCTTCAAGCTTTGACGTGTTGTGGGTTCAGCGACACAGATAATGGTTCTTTGAGTTGCTGTTGCAAGTTAGTTAAACCAGTCTGGCCATCCTCCTCTGGCATTTTCTCCCACAAGCCTGCCGCTCATTGAATATTTTCTCTCTTTTCAGATCGTTCTCTGTGAAACATAGAGATAGTTGTGCATGAAAATCCCTGTAGATCATCAGTTTCATGAAATACTGCCTGATACCACATTCAAAGTCACTTAAAATCATCTCTCTGACCCATTCTGATCCTCAAGTTGACCTTCAGCAGTAAATACACTTGTTGCTTTAATGCGATTGGCAGAGTAGATATTTGTGTCAACAAGGAGTTGAACACGTGTACCTAATAAAACGGCAGGTGAGCGTAGTTGTGCACAAAGATGGCGTAATGGGACTGTGCAACTGTTAATGTTGAACAAATTCTATTGCTGTTTCCACAGCATCCTCTTGTCGATAGAAACGTAATTATTTTTGATTATTCCGCATCAATCATTGCAGTAATCAACGATTTTTCCAGTAAAGAGCTCACTGTTACTCAAAAATGGGTAATTTCCCATCTCACACACAGGAAAAGGTGATAATGGGTCATCTGTGCTCAGGTGAAATCCATATTTACTCATCATAAATAGCCCACAAAGTCTTTTTTTTCCTACTGGTGCTTATTATTACTGTCCTGCTGCAGCTTCATCCTCCTAATACACGGCGGGGGAGAGTGGAGGAGGGGGGGATTTCTAAGCAACAGCACTCTGCCTATTTTTCTCTCTCCGTTTTCTGCAAATACAGTCAGAGTCTCAGGGTCTCCTGAGGGTTGTGGTGCACCAGGCCTGGAAAAAGCCCCTATTGACGGTGGAGTTTTCACAGCGAGCTCTGTCTGTGGTCACTCGCCCAGTTGGCCTCATTACAAACTCCGTTCCCCCCCCCCACCCACACACACACACACACACACCCCGACGGTCCCACAATGACCCGACGCCACAGTGGAGACTCTGCAGGGTTTAACCAGAGGCTCAGAGTCTCTGGGGTCAGAACAGTGTCCCAGCTCGCCTTGTAATTTTAATGCGACTCAGCTTCTCCGGTCTGTTTTTCTCTATGTGTGCAGAGAAACCACTGCAGTGGACATCATAACATTGAATCCCTCCCCAATGATCTGCAAAGCTGAGGGTTAAAATGTAAAGAGATGACTTTAACATAGACGGCTTAAAAGCACCACAAGGCCACAGAGACTCACTCTCTGTAATGAGCCTATTGTAAGAAAGACATTTTTGATTTTGGTGTGGACTCATAGACCACTTATAGAATTCTTCCAGTTTGGTAGTAATATATTGAATAGCCACCGGGGGGCGACTATGCTCAGTTTGAATGAGCTTCTTCTTCTTCTCACTTATGGCACATTTCCACCGGCTCTACTCGCCTCGCCACGCCACGGTTTGGTTTCCACAGATATTTTCTTGAAGAGTTAATGTCTCAATCACTAATTTCAATTCTTCTTCAATAGAACATGTCAACTCTTATGTTCACATTTAGAGGAAAATGGATAAAAACAAAATATAGTTAAGTGGACACCAGTGTGATTGACGGTTGGTATCGTCCAATAGGAACCTTTATATACACTACAGTTAGTTTAATTTCGCACCACTACATATAACACTGTATGTCGTCTCATTGTTGGAAATTCCCTTTCTACATATTGGAATTACAACATCTGTGGGTTTCACTCCACACAGGCTAATGGTCAGTCAGTCAGGAGGGTTCAGTTACAGCTTGAAAATCATCCAAGTATGGATTTATTGTACAGGAAACTGTGAGCAAGTGGTAACACGTCAACTATTGGTCACACTCAAGTTCTTGCAGTTTGACCAAGGCCATCTTGTTTTGTTTTGTTTTCCAAAAAAGAGACCATACATTTGGATCAGAACTTAAAGCTGGGGAAGGCGCATCGTACTGAGAACACGAGAATCTGCACGTCACTATGTGTGATTTAACGGTAATTGGCCAGATTACGGTTCCTTTCTGGACCTTCTGACAATCGTGGGCGTCTTCTGATTCCATTATCAAATACACTTTGTTATTAGCAGCAATAAAAAAGGACTTATCATATAAACAACTTTCAAATGGAATATTTACAAGAAGCTTGTTTTTCCCCGTGTATCTTCAAGTGTGCATGAAACAGTGAAACGCTGACTGTTATTGAACCTCCAGTTTTCTACTGCGCTAACTTACAGGAACTGGAGGTCACTCATGAGTCACCAGGATGTTTATGAGAGGAGTGTGTGCTCTCTGTGGTATAAATACGAGAAGGTGTGGGGGGGGGGTAAGGATTGTTATGCAAAGCAGACTGTTCTGTTGTCCAGAATAACAGAGGACTTGAACTAGAATAGATGAAGTAGTGAAATCCTCTCAGTGCGGAGGAGCCAGAGTGTGTGTTTGTGTGCAGGCCGCGGGGGTCAGTTATTAGCGGCTTTACCAATAATCCCTGAACCCCCTGCTCTCACGGGACTCTCATCCACTTACCTAACGCTCACCTGGTGCTATCACCTAAACCCTCGCCTGATATTATCACCTAATACCATTTACTGTAAACTGTAACCGTGAACCTTGTCAGCAGAGATTAGGAAGGCGGGAAACTGTGCGTGGGTGTGTTTGTCTAGTTAAAAGCTTAACAAAAGCAAATGCGTTGACAGTGTAGAGCAAAAAAAGTTATTTTATTTAAATATGATCATTCTCCATTGCATGCTGGTATTTATTGCCTCGGCTCAAAGCCATATGTTTGTAGCAATCCTTACTTTTTAAAAGTTGTGACTGCACTCAGGGAGGGCGAGAGGACTCCTACTGGCTGTTCTTACTACAATTAGTCTGTTTAGAGGTCCCGTTGGTGGAAAGATCACTTTTCAACTGACTGACAGTAACTTCCCATGCTACAAAATGTGGCAAAATCAGCAGAGAATTTCAGAATTGGAGCGATTTCCCCGGGTCGTCTGTCGCGTATCAAACAAGTGCATCTGTCTGCTTCACTGAGCCATGAAAACCTGTGGATTACTCAACAATCCACCATTTATCAGCAGCCCTGCCTGCTGCGGCTTAAATGTCTTGTTATTTCAGTCATTTTAATCCAAGTCAGATTTCGGGAATAACTACAGTACATTGTATCAGATCAACAAGGCTTTTCTTTGCCTAAATCTGCAGGTTTACAACAGCACCATCAGTCCTCTGAATGCTGAGTTTGTTCTTCTGTTCTTCAACACTGAATGTGTTGTACCAGGTCAATCCTGTCTTACACACACGTGCAGGTTTAAGCCACTATTTTTTAACACTTAATTGAAGTTGGTAGCACCAAAATGCTTTTAGTGTAGATACATTTACCCGCTGCCAGGAGCAACTTGGCGTTAAGAGCCAGGAATCGAACTTTTGACCTTCCAGTTTAAAGATGACTTTCATTCACCACTAAACTGCCGTTGGTCCGATTTCTCTTCCGTGTATGATGGATTCTCAATGATGTTTTTATCTGTGTATATTTAGGGCGTGAATGTGCCTTTAGGTGAAATACTTTGTATTATCTGTATGAGAAGCACCATGTATATAAAGATTGATGACATAATTAATTAATTAATCTCCCGTAAAAAGTGCCAGCCAAGCACACATTCAACACACTCCCTCCTCGGTGTGTGTGCTGATACCCCCAGATCCAGTGTAACAATCTCCTCATTTCCCTGCGGCCAATCAGAAGGGCTCCTGGCAGCTCAGGTCTTATAGGCAGACTGTACCACTGGGCTTTTATTGTACCAGACTGTAGCTTAGGAGAATCTCCCGCAGGCCTTCAGGGTATTAGAGGCTGATATGAGCTCTATCAAAGGCAGGTTTTCCCACGGTGGAGGGAAAACCTGAAGCATACTGAAGCCTGAAGGTTGGAGAGAAATAAAGAAATCTGATGCTTATCAAGAGAAAGTAAAGAAAGTATAAGTGGCATCTGCAATGTAGAAAAACACAAAAATCCTCTATCTTTCCACTGAGGCAAACTGATTTGTTAATTTTTTCTTCCTAATTTACTTTCTAAAAGGATTAAAGTATGTCATTTTTTAACCAACAGCGTTCATCAGGGCACACATGTGAAAAGACAGAAACTTCATAAATCTGTATGTTAAAGTTAAAGTCAATGTGTTTCAAGGTAACAGCCTTCACAGGGTGAAAAAACACAAAGACAGCAGGTGCCTTTAATATACTAATCAACCAACCACACTGTTTTTACACAGGTGGTCAACCATGTGATCTAATCAATTGATTAGTCTATTTAAGGCACCTGTTAAGGCACACTCTGTTTGTTCACCTTGTCTGTGAAAGCTGTTGACTTGAAATGCATTGTCTTTAACATACAGATCTATGAATTAGATGAGTTATTTTTTTATAACATCAGCTCCTCAGATTCCCTCATTTTACCTTTAATCCCACTTATATTTTGTAATAACAGTCATTATTGTGACATTTGAATAGACTATACTCTTTCGCCCATACAATCCAGAGCTTTTATCACAACGGCTAACTTTTTAACTGTTTCTTTCCATTACAATTAATCAATAAAATTACAACAAGCAGATTAAAAACAACTTCTAGGACTCCTGTTTTAGGTAGACTGTAAACATGCCACCAAGAAAAGTCAACAATGGCTATTTTCTATATCAATTTATGTGTCAACTGTAATTTCCTTCAAAGTTGGGTTTTAAAAACAAAAACACACACACACACACACAGTTGTTGCTTGTTCTGTTAACATTTTTAGTATGCTAGGAGGAAGTCTAGCCAGGAACTGAAAAGGAAGGATCCTTTTTACACTGGAAAGTGTCTTGACTTTGATAAGAACCAAATGTGCCTCTGTCCCTGTGTAAAAGGAAACAACTTAACATACAGATCTATGAAAACAATTAGCAATGTCTTTTTTTTGTCTACGTAAGAGTTCCTCAGATTCATTTCAGAGTCATTATTACTGTGAAATCTGAATAGACTGCACTTTCACCTCCCAAAATTTCAAAGCTTTCTTCAAATGTTACCTTTTTTAATTACAATTAATCAATAAAATCACCAGGAGCAGCTTAAAAACATCTTTGTAGGACTTGTGTTTTACGTAGACCATAAACCTGCCACCAAGAAAAGTTTTATGTTAATTTATGTTGTGATTTATGTGTCAACTTTAATTTCCTACAACATTGTTGTTGTTTTTCAAAAACCTGTATGAATAACACACTTGCTAGCTTGTTCGGATTACATATTCTCAGTATGCTAGGAGGGAGATTAGCCAGACCCTGACTTGAAAGGACTGTTTTTACTCAGGACAGTTTCTTGACTTTGATAAGACACAGTCACTCTGTCCTTAACAGAGCCATCGTTAACGTGATCAGTAACACCTGTGCTATTCCTGCTAAAACGTGTCAAAATGGCTGCCGTGCAAAGGGACTAAAGTCAATAGTTTTGCTGGTATGGAGGTGGCACAGACCCCAAGTCAAATAGAGGCATAATTTGAGTTGTGTGTTTCCCACTAAACATTACTTTGGACGTCTTAATTAAAAGTAGTTTTGAGTGTATAACTTCATAATGTGTATATCCATTGTTTGCGGCGCCCCTAAATAATTACATTCATTCTGTGCCACACAATAGATGGTTGCCGCCAAATTACAACATTGTTCAAACATGGTCGAAACAGTCACATAACCATAAACAGTCATTACATCCCCATTGGAATAAAGCAGTTAAATACCAGATGGAATTTTAAGATACAGGGAGTTCTACTCCGTTTATTGTCAATGTGAATATAAGGGCATAGTGGTGGGATTATGGGGATTAATGGAAACAAGACCTGCAAAGTACAATGTAATATGGAGAACGATGGGAAAAGTGAGTTTGCACATGGATGGGATGAGAATCACATTCAAGCCAAAGTACAGTATATCACTGTGTGTGTGTGTGTGTGTGTGGGATGCTCTGACTTCTCAGTTGGATATAATGTGTCCACCATGTAACTGTGAGACTGGTGTCCTGTCCTTGAGTTTGCTTACGTCATGCTCTCTGCTCATGTCTCCTGTGTCTTTATACTCTGACGCATCTGCACTTCTTTCCAAGAGTCTTAAAGACTGGAGACTGTTGGTCTTTTTGAGGTGTGTGTGTTATAACTGTGGGTTTAAAAGGTTTTTTTAAGGACTGTAGCTAAATTATTAGTGAAGGAGTGCGAGGTCAGCAAAGGGTGAATGGTAGGACTTTTCTAGTCATGATGACCACTCCAAGTACTTTACACTACAGTTTGGTCATTCACCCAGTCACACACTGCCAAAAGCAAAATTTGGGGTTTAGTGTCTTGCCCAAGGACACATTGTCATACAAAGTAGAGGAGCTGGGGATCAAACCGCCATCCATCCGGTGAGAAAATAACCCACTTTACCAACTAAGCCAGAGCTACATCACCTAGGAGGGTAATGTAATAATTATGTATTTATATTCTGGAGGGTGGGTGGTCAAATCTTTGTGAAAAGGGGGCATTCAGGTTAAATAAATTATTATTATTACTATTACTTTTAGGAAAGTACCTTGGACTGTGTTTCTACAATATTGGATTAAAGACTTAAGTATTTTAGGCAATTTTAGGCCTAGTTTTTTCAGCAGCTCTATCACACAAACCCAGCAAAAGCCCATGTTTTTAAAGCAGAAGCTTTCTAGGCAACCAAAGAACAAAGTTCTATCTGGAAAACCGAAACAACATTATGCTGTGTTCACACCGTAGGCAACATGAATTTTCCGCATGGCAAGTTTACGTACAAAGTCAACGCACAGACGAGGGTACACGCAAATTTCGTGTTGGCTGGGCTGCGCTGCGTGGTGTGACGCTGCTACATGTCTATCGCTCCAGCGTACTTGCCGGTGGCCAGACAAATTTATCATTTCTGTGTGTGGACACCTGGAATTCTATGGCACTAGTTGCTATATGTAGGAGAGGAGAGAGAGTGTCAGTGAAGAAGCCGGTGGTTGAATAATGCAAATGGCGCCAATGTGGAAATTTGCGCTTGGTGTGAGCGCAGCATTAGATGTCACTAAATCTCACACACTGGACATTTAAATCTCTGTATTTTTCTTGATCCCTGCAAACAAGCTCTGTGTGTGTGTGTGTAGATTCTAGGAACTAGCTGTGAATCTCTGTTTATCTTTCTTGTTCTTCCCACTCCCTGCTCATGCGGGGGAGAGAGGAGTGTAGTAATAAAAGTTACAGAGGTACAGTCATCCTCACTGGAGACAGTCTGGGTCAGACTTAAGGACAATCTTAAGTGTTTCTGCACAAAGGAGTCCAGAACAAGAGGTTTGATTCTGTACTGTTTTGCTGCAGTGCAGGAACAATTGACGAAGAGGTCACAGGTCAGGACAGGAGGTGGACGCCGGGCATCACTTACTGTATACAGTGTGCATAGTTGGAAAGGAGCCACACACATAAGAACGGCTTCACTGAGAAGATGTGGGAGGAGGATAAGACGAAGAGGTGGAGGTGGGGAGGGGATTCAGTCGGTGCCACACAAGTTGCCCTTGGGGCCTGAGTGCTGGTGTTGGCTCGGCAGGAAGCGTGGAGGAGGGGAATGTGTGTGTGTCAGGGGGTGTCTATGGCTGCGTCTGGTGCCACGTTTGCATCACAGAACTGTAATCCTTTCAGGACTCACTGCTCAGCAAAGCCAAGCTGGCACAGTGGCTGCTACAAAAAAACCTGTCAGGGAGTTAGAGCTTCGACAGCGTTTTGATACTTTTTCATACTTACATACATACTGATCTTTTTGATGTGAAGCTGTAGTCAACTGTCAGTCAGAAATTTGCAACATTTGAAACCCTTGAAAGTAAAGCAAAATGTCCAAGGCTCTTCATCACCTCCTGATTTGTACATGAGCAAGAATGTAGCACAACACTGAAATGAAAATATGAATCATATACAAACTAATAAACATTCATAGTGTATAATTGTTTTACTATCCTGTAATACATGCTTTTGCTATGTTAAAAATGCAAAAACCCCAAACCATATATTAAAAAATATTCTATCGCCAAAATGGTATTCTTTAATTAATCTTTATTTTATGTGGCCTGAAAATACAGGAAGATATGTAGTAGTATTAAAATAACAAACATTTATCAGAAGAAAAACATGTTTCTAAAGACAACTATTTAGTGTAATCTCCATAGCAGGACCCTGACCTTGTTAAACCTTGAGTGGAACCCTAATTAAGGTCATTGGTAACACATGTGTTTGTCAGGCTCGCTGATTTAGAAAACAGCTGCTGTAAAAAGGTTTATAACACCAGGTTGAGCATGCTGTATGAGGTTAACTCACTGGAAGCTTGGTAAAATATAACACAAAATCACATCATTCCTTTCAAAAATGCAGAATATCGCAGAATTTTGCACCAGCAAGACCAACAACAAAGCAAGTGGTTTTTCCACTGTATGTTTAGACGACTTTGACAAAGGAAAGAATGTGCATAATCCTCTCTGAGGTCCATCGGCAATACCGCCAAGGGCCCACTAGTAGGCCACAGCCCTCACTTTTTGCAAGCAGTGATTTAGCTTGAAGCGGCCTTGAAAGTCTGTCAGGACAACATCTGACATATGATATCATGTACATACAGTCAGAGCCGTAATGTAATAAATGTGTTTGAGGCATGTTTCTGTTTTATTCTGGTTGGCCAAGAAATACATCAGTGTTGTCACTTCATTAACATTCCACTCAATGAAAAGAAAATCCCACAAAAACAAGCGCAAGCACGCACGCACGCACACAAACAACATGACTGACACCAAGTGTTGTTTGCATCTCTGCCGGTTAATGACAGTGTTGGCGCGTCCTAGGATTCACGAGATGAGGAAATGTCATGACATCGCGTTTAACCGGACCCATGCAGACACGGTGAACAACATGGCTGTAATTGTAAGACATCTTTGTTGCTGCCAAGAATATTTATTTCTGTCTCACTAAGAGGATTATCTGTGGGGGGGGGGGGGGGGGTCGCAGTCTTTGCATGAAAAGGATCAAATGTAATTGGAAATATAATCCAAACCAAAGTTAAACCAAATTAAATAAATATGACTGCATTCCCCCCTCCCCCCCCGATTTTATCACGTACACTAAGAGTGATGCATTCAAGGACATATGTTGTTCCTGTTGATTCAGTGACTCCACTGAGAAACTCCAACCAGACATTAAACTAGAAACTGAAATTCTCTTGAAATTCTAAAACAATGATGGGAAACAGCAAAATCATAATAACTTTTACATAACCCAGCTATTGACACACACAGCCATGTGAGTCAGCTATGGTCTTCAGCAGCAGATCTGATTGGCCTCTGTGGCTCTTACAGTTTTTTTTCCAAAGTCCACAACATCATCATCAGTGTCGGAAAATTACTGAGAAGCAGAAGCGGCTGTTTTCGGTGCGAGCTGACGGGGCCAGGTGGAACATATTCAGCCTCGTCTTCTGCAGAGATGGTGCAACCTGCCCTCGCCCGCACACACAAGTATTGTGAAACAATGGAAACACAAAATTATTCTGCATTATCTGATCATTTCCTTCATATCGTGCTCCCCTAAACCCTGAATTCTCGTATCACGTCATCCCCTGAGAGTCACACTGAGAGAGCTTATCCCTCGCTTTAGGTCATGAACCAGTTGAAACCGAAAACCTTAAGTTCACACTTGCCACAATTCAGTTGGTAGATATTTCTCCTGGTTTTGCTCTTATAAGGAAGGCGCATAGCCTCTGGGAGGAAGTGGAGGAATATGTGTCGAACTCTGCCGTCTTTTCCATTCCGAGTGATGTAAGTGATCTGTCTCCTCTCTATGATGTTATGACAAAGAATGGTTTTTACACTTAACACTCCACACCCTGTTAATAGTTTGTTAATATCCATGGGTTAGATGGGGGGAAAAGGCAGCTTTATTACACATGCATTACCCAATTTCTTGCTATGAGATAAAAAAAATCCCCTTCAGAGTCAGCTTGGATGTGCGCAGTTAAGAGATCATTACACGTTTTCCCCATGTAGAGGATTAGAAACGGTGGATATGGTTATATAAGGCCAGCTCCAACATGCCAAATAAACCACCACAGTGCTTACAGGACAGCTTTCCATCTTTCCAGCCGGGCTGTTTGCACTCACACCAGCAGTTACCCCGGAGACCAGGGGCATCAAAATACAAGCGCAATGACAAATACCAGCATCAGTGCGTGTGCGTGTGTGTGTGTGTTGGGTCAGTGAGGTTCAGTCTGGGAGGTAATGTGAGACCAAGATGAAACACTCAGCCATCAGCACATTCCTCTGGGCCTCAAGTTTCGTTCTCTTCAGCTCTAAGAAAGAAAGAGAAAGAAAGAGAGGCCACGCAGCAGTAAACATGTAATTCACGATACATGATGCAGTCGTTTCACAACAGTCATAATCATACGGCAATAAGCCCCTCCGCCTCTCATTAGACCAGCATATGTATATGTGCATGTTGGTGTAGTCTTTGCGTAATTATATGTTTCACGGAGGCTTTGCACAGAATCTGCCTGCAGCCTCGCCTGCCTTCATGGCGGTGGTTGATGGTGGAATTCACTCCCCACAAATATTGTCTGAATATCTGTGAACCAGACTTTCGAAACAGAGCTGACGCTCTAAAGGGTTGGATGTGATGTGGCTACAGAGACCTTCACTAAAAAACATTTATATCACCCCCTACCGTCTTACTTTAAAAAAAAGATTTGTTTAACAAGATGCAATACTAGAATGAACAGTAGGGGCAGTACAGAGGCAGTATATAAGATGTCTACGATGGCGCCGCATTGATCTCAGAAGAATCTCATCTCGTATAGCAGAGCAAGAGCAGTCCTAGGGTCTCAGCATTTTTTCCCAAACTTATCAATCTTGCTTGACTTTTTCCAGGATAGGCTGTTTATTTTGGTAGTTGTGTTTGTTGTTTGTTAATAAGAGACTCAGAAAGACCATTCAAATGCATTACTTTGAATAATTTTATCTGGAGCATGTGGGCATGAACATTGCCACACACCGAGACTCACACTCACTGGTAGCTAGCTAAGCTAAATACTAAAATCTTAGCTCCAGAACAGTCAACAAACCAAAATGGGATGATTCATCCAGGAAAACCAAAGATCTGTTGCCAAAAAGAAGTGGTACTTTTTTTTGACACGTTATTGTTTCACTCACTTTATTGAGAACTTTAGATTGTGAAAATACGAAAAGGCTAATACTAACAGGCGGCTAAGCTAAATAGCAGCAATTCATCACACTATCGAAATAAACACTAACTTCTTAAACTCACAGTTACCTTTGGTGGGCGCAAGCCTGTAATGCATATCTTACAATGTATTTATTAGAAGGTGTTGGACTCTACAGGGTCACTCTTCTGAGTGCTAGCCTGTGAAGAATTGTCTCTATGTGATCCTACAGCTAAATTCAGATTGGGCTGTACGTTCAGAATAAGCCTGCAGTGAATCATGACGTCATCAGCGTACAGTGTGACAAAGCCAAACAACAACAGAGAAGGTTGTTGTTGTTGAGCTAAATGTCACCTGGAATTTAGCTACATTAGCCTCCATTTTGAGCCTGTGTTCCAACTCAAACAACCCCAGATCTTGTTGTTTGCAGCGGCGACAGCAGAATCTAACCCAATATAACCTAACATGTTTTTAAACAGCAGCAATCTGGTACCTGGGTTTCTGACCATGACTCATTCCATTGTGGAACACATCTGAGTTTAGTAGATGTATTAATGTTTACATACACAGAGACTGATAGCAGACACTGAGTTATACTCACTTTGTATCTTCAAAATCGAGCCTGATGGAATAAAAGCTTAAATCCATATGTTCTTTGTATTTAAATTCCCATAATGCGTTTCTTCTTCTGTGTTGAACAGGAAGTGTGGGTCACTACAGGTGCATGTGTGAACCACGATGAAGGTTACGTGACTATGTGGGGAAAATCCCAGCTGCTTTTAGTTTTGTGTTTTGCTTTGTTCAGCTCTCTCCTCTGGTTCAACCTGTCTGTTTGAAAGACTGACTGCCCGTCTGCCTCCGTATTTGTCTACGTTTTTCTGATTCAGCCCTCTCTTTTCAACACACCACATCCTCCTCTCCTCTGTATGTGGAGCGGAGAGGGGGGGATGCAGACTTCATGGTTATTATGCAGCTGGAACTGCTCAGGAGAGCCGATCTAGCTGCTTTAATTTCATTATTAACCAGAGAAACTGTGTTTGAAGACTTGCTCAGAACATAATATGTTTTCATTTACATTAAGGTATTAATGACACTTTGATTCTCAGCTACAGATCCATATCCCTACAGCTGGTGGTGACGCTTGGATTCACTTGACTTCAGGTCCAACAGTGACGTCCCACCTCGCTTTCGTCTCTGTGGAGTTTCAAAGGAGGTCAACAGGTCAACGTCACTCATTTGACCGGAAGGTAGCCAGCGGTGAAGCCAGCGGTGAAGCCAGCACCACCATGGAAAGAAGTGCTCAAGGAAATTCAATGGAAAACGCTCTTTCCTCCATCAGCAGAGGCGAAGCCTCAGGAGGTTTGACGGATGAGGAAAATCCTCCTCAGTGGAACCACTTTTCTGGTTCGCTCTTCTATAACAGTCTCTAAGTGAAAGGAACAAGATAATGGCTTTATAAGTGTTTAACTAATATTTAGGAATTATTTTACACTTGGTTCTACAAGTTATCTTTTTTTGTTTTGAAAAACTGTCTGTAACAGCAGCACAACAAGCTATAATCACATTATATAACCTTGTATAGATCATGTTATTACAGAGGAGCAGAACATTATTAGCAATTGATAAATTCATGAATTCTTTTAGCTCTGCTTTTGGTCTCCCCCACTTCGTTGAGAAAATTTGGGCCTTAATTCTCCAAATTTACAAGATTTTTTATAAATTGTATGAGTTTTTCTCTCCAGCCTTATGTTGAAAAGATTTTGAGATGTAGGCCGAAATAACACAAACAAACTCTCTTGTAGAAGCTTGGAAATCAACCTTTATTGATACTGTTTGGTTTTTTTGCTTTTTTAAAAAGAGTCATGTCATCAGTACAGAAAAATCATATACGTCTCTCATAGTTGCTTCAGTACGGCTGTTTATACACTGGTTAACATAATGCATCTCAGATTGGATGGTGATGTAAAACGTCCATTTTGAGGGATAAATGTGTACCTATTGTGAATTTACGCTGCAATTGAATTCGATTAGAAAAGATGCACTGCTGAGACAAATGCGTTACAAATGACTTTGAGATGATGAGACCTGCTTTTTTTCAGTTTGATTCTGCAGCAAAATGCAATGTAACACAACTTAATTTTGTTTCTGGCTGTTGGATTTGGTAAAACCAAAGGCACAATTAAGTTTTACCACTTTAATGACAAACAATAATGTTTTATTAACTCTCATTTTGCTCTCTGAGAAGCCAGTTATCTTCTAGTGCTGTAAATTCCCAATGACACAGTTGTTAGTTTCCCAGATACATGAGATCTTACAGAAATACATATAACTTCCAACACTTTTAATGAATACTTTTGGAAATAAGTCAGATTTGATGATTAGACATGGTCAGACATACACAATTATCTTATAGGAACAATGGTTCACAATTGTGAAAGTAGTACCTGGTCACTAAAAGCTGACCAAAAGACATAAAATGTGATTAAAAGGCATTTTCAGTGAAAAATGGTGGTTACATACACATTTGTAAAGCAATTTACACACTGAGTGTTACCTTTACCCAGCAGTGCAACTGCATTTAAGACGTTGATTTTACAAATGAATGTGGTACACACAACGGTTCACGACATAACTGAATGACGTACATTAAAATTTATAGTATAAAAAAACCCCCATAAAGTAAGAAAACTCCAGAAGGCACTGGACGGAGATGAAATACCAACATTTTTCAACTTATTTTCTAAACCCTGAAGTCAAAATGCTAATCTTGCTTTACTTTTGGCCTGTAGCCACAGCTAGCATCTTTACACCTGCTAAAAAAGGAACATAATGCTCCCCCCAATTCATACAATTTCATTTTAAAACCATTAAATATCAAGTTCAAATTAAGAAAATATTGTTTCAGAGTAGCTGGTGAGTTAAAAAATGCTGGTATACGTCGTATACGACTATTAGCTGGCTAGCTGTTGTGTTTCTAAATTCTGCGCACAGTGTCCGTCTTGGCGGTTGGACACCTTGTCGATATTCAAGTACTCTCCTCTATTTCTCTCAGGGAGTAAAATAAATTAGATGCTCTTTGAACTGCCCTGCAGTTGCAATGTGACCTGCAATGTGACCGGTGATGATAAACTAAAACACACATAATCGTACTTAAAAGTAAAACAAACAAAAAAATAAAAGTAAGGAGAGATGCCAACCTGATTGCCTGATTTCTTAAGTTTCATTATGATGCTAAGAAAAAAATACATACTGTAGTTGCCCAGCAGTCTATGTGCGCAGATACAAAACAAAAAAAACAAAACAAAACAAAAAAAATATACATATATAATCCTGTAATCCAAATTCAACTACATGAGAAGGTGAGTAAAGACAAAATCCAAAGCCTCAAAGTAGCATTCCAAAGAACTCAAACATATACTGTAAAAAAACCATACCATCCATGTTACATCTGTACACTTCCCTGTCACTATCACTGTATTATTTCTTGTGAAAAGGGCTGGGATCTGTTGGATCTGTTGGGTCCAACAGATCTGTTGGGTTTACATTGTTGTTGGATAAAAGAAGCAAAACAATAACGTGAAGAGGAAATAATTGTCTCTTTAGTATTTGAGACCGTTAACAACACGACTGATTGAAATGACTTTAAAAATCCCCCAAATTCCCAAAACCTCAGAGCCTCAATTAGTCAAAGTTTATTTAGGGCTAATTCACAAACTTTCCTAATACAATCTTTTTCTTTTTCGTTCTGTAAACACAGAAAACATGTCTTCATACATATGGATCCCCCCCCAAAAAAACAACTCTAAATGCGGTATTGATGCCAGGCCTGTATGTGGCGCTGTAATGCTGCCACGGGAATACACCAAACACTAAAAAGAAGAATTGGAGTATTTCCTAAAGTTGTGTTAATTGTACACATGAAAACGCAGGGATGGGGTTTTCCAAAAAAAATTGTTGTAGGGCTCCCAAAACGCAGTTTTACGATACAAAACTTTAATCTCGTTCTCCTTAGTACGGACCCTTAGTTTTCCACTTACAACCTACTTTTCACCTTGATTCTCAATGACAATGGCACAACTCAGTAGTTGATTTTTAAAAACAACGAAAAAATTTCATCCATTGCATCCATTGGACTTCCTGTCCCATCATGCTTTGCTGTCCAGCAACAATCGTCCCAACACAAACTAACAGTATTTCTCCAGCTCACCCCATTCACTGTCTATGGGATAGAACGACAAGTCAAACAGCTCGATGCTCTTTAGACGCTGATTTAAGCTTCACCAATCACTGTGATACACAATAAGCTAATCTAAATATGGTAACATTTCACTTCCTCTTATGTCAAACATCATTCGCCGGATTGTAGGCGGTAACGTTTAAATAATATACGACTAAATATCCAGCTCGCTGTTTAACTTGACATTCTCTCCCATACGTGAAGAGAAGACACAGCATGACAAGGATTCAAACCCCTTGGTTTATAGCAGGAGTACCTTCGGCGGCGAAGTCCACAGCCCACAAATTGGGAGTCTGTGAATCAAAGCGAGTGTGATTGGGGGGAGGGGGCGGCGAAGAAAAGCGCGTGTGTGTGAGTGTGTGTCTGTGTGAGATTCAAGGTCGGAGGGTGGGCGGGGGACGCGATGGCGGTGGACAGGGAAGCCCCGGGGGTGTGCGGGACGGCGGCGGGCACGGGAGTGCCTGGCCTGTTGGCGGTGACCGGGCGGGAGGGGTAGTGGAGGTGGGAGAAGCGGACGGGGTGCGGGTCACGGGGAGGTAGTCCGGCGGCGGGGGCGCGGGCGTGTGGATGGGGGTGCGAGGTTGAGCCTTGGCTGCTGCGGCTGACTCGTCCTTGACTCTTGTGAAGTTGATGCAACGACCCTACAGGGAAGAAAAGACACAAAATAAAAAAGGTTTGGGTTAAATCTGGGGTATCCTCGTCTTCTAAAGCCCATTCCATACAGTAGAGGATAATTGGCAAGATTTCTGTCCCGATCTGGCCCTTTACCTTGTTGGTATGCATACTCGTCATTACCGTAACTCCTAGACCATTGGTGATATCTATCAAATTCAAAAACTATGGACTATAGCCAGATTACACTTGAATCCTCACGATGTTGCCCCAATTCCAAATTATCCAGGTCAATCCAATTTTCTGTCCCTACAAATGTGACGTCTTCATCAAAGTTTATCATGCTCAGACCAAATGGAGGAGAATCTGAGGAAGGGATTAGGGTTATGGGCGCTTGTGCGTTGGGATGCTGAAACTGAACGGTTACTTATCGGGCTGTATAAGAAAAAAAACGACCTTTAATCTGGCAAAAATCACGTTTTCCTCCGTAGCTACTTGTGTATTATAACCCTGACCACACACTTCACTCGAGTTCCTAGAAGTCACTGTTACCACAGTAAAACTACCCGCTCCAAGGTTGCATCTGGTCGGCGGCCGCACTGAAGTGAAGTAACGCTAATCTGTTAATAACCACCGTCGGTGATTGGAGCCACAGGCCCACGGTTTCACAGAGTGGAAAACGGGGATTTTGATGTCACTCAGAAGTTACGACGTACATCTCATTCCACCTTAAAAGAACCCAAGTGAGGAACATGTGTTTCAATTTAAATTCAAATGTCTTTGGAGGAATGTAAGAAGGAAATATCATGATGGAGAAACAAAAGCTGGGGGTTTAAAGAGAAAAACACTAAACAAGAAAATAACAATAAACCAAAGAAGAACTGAGGCAAATCTGTTGCCCTCTTCGCCAGCCAAACTTTATATTTCTCTTTTATTTAGAAAAAAACAACAGTTTTCAATCCTCCTCTGTAACGATGACGTTGAACTTTAACTTAACTCTCACCAGGTCAGATGCAGATTAAAGTGTCCAGAGGATCGAGATCTGAGACTCAGCGGGACAGACATTGCTTATGCACATACGGAACGGGACATATGAAGAAAAAGAATGTGTCTCTAACACACACACACACACACACAGTATACTCTGTAATCACAGTGAGACACTTGGCAGGAAATCAAAAACAAAGCGGTCACAGAGGACAAATTCCGTTCATCCCGACGACTAAATTAGCAGCTGAGTGCAGACACACGAAGTTGGATGAACGGAGAGGATGAAGCAGTTTCTGGTCTGTCACCACTTATCCTGTCTAGTATTCAAGAAAATAAAAAAACAAAACTGTGTGTTTGGATATTCTCAAATTCTTCTTGCATCATGTAAAAGAGAAGGTTTTCTTCATGAATTACATGAATTAATTCTCTGAACGACATTCACATAAACCAACCCGATACAGTTGAACTACGTGTGTGTTTTGTTCTGTGCGTGTTTTTCGCTCCGTGCAGATATTTCCGTTCACGTCCAGCTGTGGTTTGATGAGTAAACTAGAGAGAAGACTCGAACCTCCACAGCCTCAATACACTCTGTCAGAAACATTCTCCTGACTCTGTATCCAGACTCAAACTTCCTTGAGCTGTAACCTACATTCCCTGAGAACCTCATGCTTTACTTTTTCTGAGTTTTGCTGTACGGAAACGGACAAACACGGCCCAAAACACAACCTCCTTTGGACGAGATAATAAAATGACGACAGCAGACCTCCCTATAGACTTGAGACAGTCTTTATTGGATGTGTTTCCCCAACCACCTGCTTACTATGGCTCAGAGCTACGTATAGCCAATTTTCTTTGGAGACCATGGTCTCCTGTAACTCAATATTCTTCTATAGGATCAGACCATTGTAGCCACATCTCAAGACAGTTCACTTGACTGTTATTTGAGATTAATTAACCTGATTTTTTGCCAATAAAAATTGAAACACACACTCATTCACCTCCTCCACTGTCTGCAGCCTCACCAAGGTCATAAAAGTTGGACTCTTTTATGACCTCGGTCTGGGGTAAAATGTGCACGTGTGTTAAACATGGGTCAGCTGGTGGATCGAGTAGGCCTCGGCAGTCGTCTGCTTTACGTATTACCTCATGTCCTTTAACCAGCTAAATGCTTCTCTGGGGAGACTTGGGTTTATATGAATGAGTGAGTAACGGAGAGACAGAGAGATTGTGTGTGTGTGTGTGTGTGTGTCTGTCTGTGTATGGACTAGCTCTTCCTCACACTGTCATCAGTGTAATGGCTGTGGTTTGGTGACACGCACACTCATAATGGTTAACTCCTGTCTGAAATTACATTGACTTCACCTCCAGCTAGTGGCCTCAACTCTGGTCTATTACTGGTAAACTGTAGTCAAAGGCATAGAATCAGTAAGTAAGTGTATCTATTCCACAGTGTGGCTCCACGGTGTCTTATTGAACATTGCTCTCAAGATGTTTGGTACATTGGTAGGCACAGGTCATGGTTATTACTGCGTTATTATCTACTTATACTGGCTCTGCTTGAACATTTTATACAATTTGACAGTGAATTTGAAGCGTTTGGACACAATCAACCTTTTAAATGTTGAAATGTTGTTTAAAGAAACTGAATAAGACGCAATTATGGGCTGAACTGATCCTTCATTAACTTATTTTTTATCATAATAACTAAACTAAAGCACTAAAACAAACACTTGCATCATTGTTTTGTGGCTAGCGGCTGGAAAAGCAACAATAAAAAACACCATGGCAACAAAAGCCACCATTAATAATCCAGACTGAATTTGTTCCCGTTAATTTAGACATTTGGCAGCTTTGGAGTGTGAGACTGTAGCAGTGAGAACAGACGTTACACCATTGAGCCAAATGTTCCTGCTGCTTCACTACAAACAATATGTGGAGGCGACAAAATTAGAAAGAAAATAAACGTCACACAGAGTCTACAGGTGGAGGAAATCAAATCTCAATCTTTTTTGGTACCTGACCGCCGTCCTAAGCTTTTTGGTAAAGATGTGATCGCCTCCTTTTTTGTCTCATTAGTCTTAGGTAAAGCTGAAAGTTTATCTGGTGGCAAATCCCGCTTCCAAACCTGGTGGTGGTGCCAGGAAAAACACTCTTAAATGTGGAATTCCTATTAAAAAAGATCATTGGAAAATGTTCTGCTAATAAGGCGAAGTTTTTACAAGCACTTATGGGACCTGATCAGCAGGAGAGTCTGTGGAGAGGAGGAAGAGTGTGGGACCAAATGAACCCAACTGCTGGTACATATACTCATAATTAACATATAGCTACATATGAATTTGGGTAAAATGGGGAAAAACACTCAGAAATTCATTTGTTAATGTTTGTATTGCTTACAAAGGATTATAAGAACATGACTTCATGCTACAGTGGGATTTGCTGTATGTCTCCAGGAGGTTTAAAACGTCCTTCAACAGCTTCTGAACTCAGTGAACTTTCCAAACTCTTATCTGTGGCTCTTTGATATGTTGTGGGCATTAAAACTGAACCATGTGGCTAAACTGAGAAGAAGACTTACAAACACGTTATGGTGAGTTAGCTTGGTTTCTGCTTTCGATTTGAATTTATAGCGCCTAATGTGAAGCAGGTGTGGCAATGAGACCGACTCAACGGGCTGGAGTCGGGCCAGCGGAGGCGCTCTCCAGCACAGAAACACCAGGGGTGAGTGAAACTGAGAGGAGGTTGGAGGAAGTAGGGACAGGATGAGTAATCTATACAGATGTCTGAAACATCAGACTCTGGATATACACGAAAATAGTTTAAAACCAGGTTTTTATTCTCTTTTGTTTGTCACCCACACATTTATTTGGATGGACAATGTTGAAGGTGGAAAGGAAGGGTGAGAGACAGGAAAGGGGTGAGGCTGCAGTGGGACAAGAATAAAACACCGCAGGAGAAAGGAAAAGGGTGAAAGTGAATGTGAGAGTGGCTGTGGGTGAATGTATTAAATTAAGTGAAATGTCACACAAACAGCGGAGGAACTCACATGATCCCCAGGTTGAGGTCTCATCAGGGAAACCTGGTCGTAGCCACGGCGGAACAGAGCCCAGATAGCGTCCAGTTTACCCTGAAGAAGACGGAAGAAAGAAGAGGTTTTAACAAACTCTTCTGCATCCAGTATGTAATATTCTACCTCATAGAAACTACTAGGAAACAAAACGGAATCATCAGAAAAACATTTAGAGGGTAGTTTAATTTACTACCCTGTTAGGTCCTTAAGGACAAAAATGTCCCCTTCCAAAAACTGATTAATATTTCTTTTCTGATTTTTTTTTCTACATAAATCTCTTAAACTTGACTCGAAAAAGTTCATTTGAGTGTGTTTCCATTGCCACTGATGTTAAGCAAATACTGAGATAAAGTGCACCAGTAGCTGTTGATACACGGTGGCATTTTAATGCCACTTCCATCTGTTCACAAGTCCATGAATTTCGTTGTTCCCGCAAAAGTTCACACATACTTCCTCTCATCCACTACTTCTGCCAATTCTGTATTTCCAGTATTTTTCCATTGCAGAGAAATTCAGAAGCTGACAGAAGCAGATCTTTCCTCAACATCACCCCCTTGCATACTATGTGATATTTCACGTAAAAAAAAGACTGATGGAAACCCACCATGAGTACCTACAATGACAGGGACGTATGAAGAGTGTAAAATATCTATATGAATCACTGCAATGCTGTCTGTGGGGCTGTGTGCGCACGTGTTTGTGTGTTGGAAAGGCACGAGTATGCACAGATTACAGTAGTGCTACTGTATAAAAGGCCAGTGCTGCTGCACAGAGCTGTATTGTGGAGCACAAACAGCACTGACGCCAAGTCTAATAATGTCCGACCGTGTGTCTGCAGTATGTGTTATACATATCTAGTTATATGTGTGTACGTTGGTAGTTGATTAACTTTATGGTTATGCAACAAATTGTACATAAACATGGTCAGGACAAGCTTTATTACTCCCTGCTGTCTTGTGAAAACTTTGAAACTCAACTTCTTTTTCATGCTTTAGCTTAAGCTGAAAGACTTCTGCTGTTTTTTAATTCCAGTGTTCAAACTGTAAACACGGCAGATTTGTTTAGTTCCTAGAAAGCTGGGTCTTTGTTTCAGGAATGGCAAGGATCCATATGTTTGTGTGTTCTTCTGTAGCTTTTCTGCCAGAACTAGCTATTATTTTTTACGTGTATTAACAATACAGTGCTCCATTGTCTGCTGGTCCTGAGGGGAAACTGGGGTTGTGTTTACCCGGATGGGCGTGTACCACTTCCGGTTCTGTGGAGCCTTCTTGTTGTGAGATTTCTTCGGTTTGGGCTCGAAGGGTTCGTACTCCTGCTCGGGCATTTTCACCACAGCGTTCTTCGGCTTCTCCAGCTTCGCGCCCTCCTCGGTTGAACCCTTTCCTCCCCAACGCACCTGTAGAAACCAGGCAAAAACATGAATATGGAACCATACAGAAGCTGAGAGGTCACCCTCAAGAACAGAAGATACTGGCTAAACTGACTGGGACGGGTATATAAAATAGTAATAATGTATTAGAAAAGTCACATTATCATTCTATTACCTCCATTCTCTTGATCCCTCCAATTCCTCTTCCACCATAATAAGAAGCATCCACAGTGGGCCACTTCTTCTTGGGCAGGCCATCTTCATCATCTGACTCCTAAAACACCAACAACAACATCACTCAGAGAGAACAGACCTGCATTTTACCTGCGTTCTTGCACTTTCTGGATCTGTGTTGAACTTTAAAAAGGACTTCCTGTAGCATGGGACTTCCTGTATTCAGATCTAATTGTAAAGTTTCTGATCCTGCTAAACTTACAAATTTAGTTCAAATCTGATGAGTTTTGACAGAGATACAGTTTTATCAGTAGATTCTACTGTAGAAAGTTACTGGGAACATACTTGGGTGATCACCTACCCATCACAAAAATATTCAGATTGATTCTGACAAGAAGACAGAAGGACATTCTAACAGGATTAAGATTAAGGTTAGTGTGAAATTGAGTCTAATGATAGACAACATGATATTTTACAGTGTTGCCCATTATAAGAGATATGGATTTCTTGACATCATCAGTGAGTAGATTCTTACCAAAATTGAATGGGAACATACTTGGGTGATCACCTACCCATCGCAAAAATATTCACATTTATCCGTCAAAAACTGTAGACACACAGTTGCTAACATAAGGACAAACCTTTTTGTGTTTTTTTGTGGATTTATGAGTTTCCGCCTTTTGTCAATTTCTGCAAGAACTGCTGAGTGACATGACAAAACTGTACTTAACTGGTGATCTAATGTGTTTATGTGTGTCTGTGTGTGGGTGTCTTTGACTCACGGGCTCAGGAGGAGGTGGAGGAGGTAGTTCTTTGATCACCTGTGGGTAAAATAAGACACACAACATGTTCACCAGCTCTCAAAGTTACAAACCCCCCCAACCCCTCTCTTCAGGGGCTTACAGTCCCTGTGGGGGTTCGGACAAAAAACCTCCTTTGAAGCTCTTAATAACAACTTCCCGGCTGTAGTTTGTGCTTCTTACCACAGTGCAGCATAGAGGCCAGAACCACCACATGAAAAGCAGAGCGAGCAGCAGGAACAGCACCAGCAGCGTGATGAGGAGGATGGTGCCATCGAACTGGTGGGAGGAAGACACACACGTGGAAGTCGCACGTTTGTAATTAGGATCCGATTACATAATTGACTGCAGATTGTTCACAGAGACTGTTTTTGTCTTTGTTTACTTGCCTTCATAAAGTTGTATTGTATCTTATTGAAATGTATCATATTGTGTCATTATATTGTATCGCATATCTGTAATGTATTCTATTGTGAATTACAATGTTATATAATACAATATATAATGTATCGTCCTGCACTGTATATCGTACTGTCATGAGACACAAGCTAATGTATTCTCATGTGTAAAACAATGTTGTACTGTGATGTATCATATTGTGTTTTGTCACAATGTAACATAAGGTATTGCATCGGCTCATGTAATGCTATATTATACTGTAATGTATCATTCTCTATTGTATCATATTGTAATATAATGTAAGATAAAGTGATGTAGTAAAATAATAATAGTAGTAATATCATACTGTATTGTGTTGTATCATAGTTTTTTGTGTACAAAAATATGTGTAATACTATATAGTATTGTCTCATAGTGCCTTATATTATAATGTAAAGCTACATATTATTAAGTACCATTATACTACATTTTGTACATTTTGACTCCGAAATAGGCTGTTCTATATAAATACTGTATAAGTACTATTACTTTTAACGCTTGAGTACTTTTACATGTTGATCCACGTACTGTTGATTTACTACAGGAAAAGGTTTGTGTTCATAGATGATAAAATTAATGTTTAATATTTATTACCTTTACATTTTGACTGTCTTATCTTCAAAGAGCCAGATTAATGTTTAATGAAAAAAGGAAGAGTGGCGTGCATTTTTGGTTCAGAGTAAGAAATCAAAGCCAAATGACAAACTGTCTTTATAAGAGAGACTATATTAGTAAGTGAAAATGGCAGCGGTGCGATCATCAGACATTTGTTTATCTCCATGACAGCAGTTCATCATGTCATTTGCTTGATTCTTGAATGAATCCATTAGTACATTACTGTCATTACAGAGCGGCAGGCGGCCCCGGGACCAAACATGGTTCCCATTAACAGACCACAGATGAGAATCACATATGGTTAGACTTTCCCATGATCTATGTATCTCATGGCAGAGTCGCGGTGGATTTATGTGAGCTCACCAGTGGGGTCCATCATCGCGGAAGGCTCACTTCACTGGAACCCTAATGATTTAGCGTACAGTATTTGGGTAGAATTTTTGGCTGAACCCTCTTGACGCCGTACGTCTTTATTGAGTGTTTTTGCCTTGATTTATAGTTACTTGTTTATGTTGCACCTCATCTCCACTTCGCGACTTGTCGTGCCATCTTAAGGCCTGGTGCCACTCCAGCCTATATGGTTTAGTTTAGTGGGCGAGAAGCGGCTAATTGCAATGGTATGTCTAATTGAGCTCTGTATATCACTGACCACAACAGAGCGGCTTGAATTGTTTTCGTGGATGTGATGTCAGACGGACTGAGGGGGAAAAACAGCTTCAAAGAACATATTTCTTCTCTGGGTGGGTGGGAAACCCGCTGTGGGTTCGGCCCATATGTTCCAACATACGTGTTTTATTTGGCGAAATTGCTTTAAATTGTATTAAATTGCATCTCGGTTCATCTTGGTTGTTGTCAGGCAGGGGAGCTCCACCCTGCTTCTTGCTACACGCTAAAAACCTCAAATGACCAGAGATATTAGCTATATGTTCACACTATTCTAACATTACTATTTGTGATAATTTTACCTTTTTACAATTCTTTCATCACTTATTTTAACAGTTTGTCAATGATTTTATAAATAACTGGAGCTGTTGTTTACTTCTCTTCGCTAACTGTTCCTAAGCTAACTAATACAACGATATCCTGTCAGTTTTAGCTTACCTCATTAGCCACCTTAGCTAGCTGTTCCAACTATCTAAATAATATATTTTTTCTAATCATTTGTATTTTCTTTATGAACTATTTGACCAATTATTCTTTATTGATTATTTTAACATTACTGAATCATTGATTTATTTAAGCTAACTGTTAAGCTATATGCTTTGTTCATTAGTTTAGCATTTGCAACTATTCTGACAATATTGTGTTTATCTTTGTATTTTTATCTCAGTATATTCCGTCATGACAAAGTAATAACAATATTTTTGCCGATATTTGACAAAATTTCAAAATAAAAGTCTCTGTGTTGACGTGAAATAATCATCATTCTCATTAAAAATGTATTTATGATGCAAAATGTATATATTAATTACAAAAAACATACAGAAAATTCTCATTATAACTTGATTCAAACTGGATTGGAGGCCCACAATCGGAGGGCCACGAGTTTGAGACAAGGTTTTGGTTTGCACAAGGACAAGGATGACTCTCTTTTCACTTTCACAACCCACAGTTGTGAGTGGTGTCACAGTCACGATCACAAACGTGTTTCTCTATCCTCGTGTCTCCTGCCACAACCTGAGAGGGTTCAGAGGGTTCTTTTTATGTAAAGGGGGGGTGGATCATTTCTATAAAACTCCTGTGGTTTGGCTTCCCCCAAAAAAGGGAAAATAATAAAAAAGATGAAAGACATAAAGAGACCAGACCAACCGTCGTCTAGGAACAGTTGGAGGGGATTGAAGAAAAAGGGAAGAAGACTGAAATTGCACACAGTCCTAGAGGAGGTTAGAACATCTAAATCTGTGATTTCATCTTCAGAAAAACACATTTATGAAGATATTATTACAACCTACCAAGGACAAAGATGAAGGATTTACTTTTTTTTTAACTGTAATTTATAAGACTGTTTTTCCTTAAGAAAATCCTTAAAAAAATACTACACAGGAAAGATATCTGACGTTTTTATGCAGGTTTTCAAATACATCTGTTTTCGATTTACATTAAATAAACATATACATTACTTTTCGTACTTATGTTGCCTGTCTAATTTATGTTTTGACCAACATGTTTACATTATTTTACAGAAAATGGATGTTTACAACAATCAATACAATGTATACAAAGTGGTTAATAGTGCAGAAAAGATGTGCTTTCATGTCGATTTTGAAAAATACCCCACACATTAATGTATTACAGAATATTAAAAAAATGATTCCTGCACACTTATATCCATGCAAGTATCTTTAGTGCCAAAACGTACAAAAATAAGTTGTTTTATGTTAAAAGATTCTTGAAATTTGGTTGTATCCCATGTTTTCTTTTTGAATTCTATTGATTTATGGTAAGATTTACTGTATAATATCAAAATAATAGGTCTTATTGGCTGCCAAACACCTGTATCAGTTGGCTTCTTTAAGTTAAATATACATATAATGTGAGATGTAATAAGATGTTGCCACTTACACACTCTGTGGTGGTGATGTGCACGTTGCTGCTGATGAAAGACAGGCCATCATTCATGCTCACTTGGAGATAAATCACCCTAAAGTAGAAAAAAACGGGACAATAAAGGGAGTTAATTCACAATAAACACATTATAAGTTCAGTGTGATGAAAATTTGATAAAAGTTAGACAGTTTAGACTCTTTCCATTTGCCAAAGTCTCTTAAATGAGTCGTGTTCCATTTGCAATTGAGCAACTTGAACAAAAAAAATGAACCAAAATGTTTTTCACCGCGGCTCAAAAAAACACACACAGATTGGGGGGAAAATAAAACAAACTGTCGGCCGTGATTTCTTGGTGAGTCACGCGGCAGGAATGAAGAGCCAAGTGAGGAGAGATGGATGAATTTAAACAAAAACAAGGAAAAATAGATACATAAGTGGCCTGTTTGGATTATGTTGACATTTTAGTTGAGGTCAGGATGTTAAAGTCTCACTTTTAAAAAGTAGTCGATGGTCACTGAACTCCCTCAGAGACGCTGTAATTAATGCAATGCACGGAAAGGGGGAAAAAAAGACTATTTTTCTTCCACTCAACGGTGAAAAAACAATTCTGAGAATCTCATGTGCCGCCCTGCTGTTGTTCACTTCTTAAAAACATGTGGATGTAAGGATGAAAGGAATGCGCCCCCTCCCCCCCACCCCCGTCTGTCCTGAGGACCAGGTGAAACGACGAGGTCTGGCAGACGCAAAGCAGACGGACCGTTTGACCGATAAACCTGTCTTTGCTCTGACTCACAGAGCTGTCTGGGTCAAAAGAATCGAGAGAGGGAGAGAAAGAGTGCAGAGGAGTCACATGCATGCCGATAACAACAGGATTTAAATTTCCTAGAACTTCAAGAAGAAACATGACTGGGTTTAGGTTAGAAAACTAGAAAACAGACTCTGAAAAAGCATCGAAAAGCACGTCCTGATTAGTAAATCTTCATTTAAATGCCATGGAATGTGTTAATTAACATGTTAATGTGTTAATGGGTTTTCTAATTGTCAACAAAAAAACCCACAAAAAACCCAAACCATTCATTCCTACCCCCAAAAAACAAACATGTATGTGGCCTATTTGTGTTCTGCAGAATCACAAATAATCTATACAATTAGAAAAGATAAGATAAACAGGACCAAATGTAGCAGTTTGAACAATTTCCAATGAGCTAAATCAGGCTTTGACCAAAAACTATATCCATACTAGTGCATTTTCATTTTAAATCAGACAAGATGAGTATTTTTAGCTCATTATCAGAGATTCCTCATTGTTCATACGATACAAACAGGAAACCGATTGTTTACAACAATTGAGAAACCGCAGTGGTGACAAAATAAAATCAGGGATTTCTTTTATTGGACGGATTGAGGTGAAAACTGAGTGTTTCACATTCACAGAACCGATCACTTCAGAAAATCACTTTCAAAAGTCTTAATTTCTGCCCGCCTACATTAAAAACATCAACTTCTACCTGTAAAAACATCAGCATTTTTCTAAATGTCTCCATTTCAGCTACAGTAACTTTAATTCATTGCTGAAAAATATATAAAACATTGCAAAAAAGAGTGTGTTATTACTGTGACAATGTGACAATGCAACATGTTGTGTCACATTTTTATATTAATTCTAACATATAGGTCATATTTTGCACCAAACATGCAAAAAAACACGAAATAATTATGTGATTTGCAGCCAAATATAAAGCAAACTTCATTGATCTTTGTTTCCTCTCAATGACTCACAAACACACACACATGGCCACACACTGCTGCTGCTGCTGCTGCTGCTGCATGGCTTTGATCAACCAAAAACACTGGACGCTGAAAAAGAGAGTGGGGGATGAAAGAGGGAGATAAATACACGACAGGTATGAAGATGTAGAATGAAGAGAAACAGAGGAGGAGGAGGAGGAGGAACTACGGTGGCACCAAAAGTAAAACTAGAGTTTGAGAAAAAAGGGAGATAAACGTGGAGTCGGAGAGTCAGGAGGTGAAGCGATGGAAAGTTAAAGTGTGATTTAAGAAGTGATTTAATGTGAAGCGTGGGCACACGTTGTGCCTCCGTTCGTCACTCCAGGTGCTTTAAATCTGTCACCACTGCAGTTCTCTCGCTTCCCCCGCACCAAAGCTCACACAAATATTAACTGTAGTGGTGATTTATCACCGCTAAGAGGGAATAAAATGCAGGAATTCTTGTTTTAACCATAATTACATCTGCCCTAAAAGGTTTTTCAACCGTCGTCCACTGACCCTTGCATTCTGTGGCTTCTCTTCCCATAAAGGCTTAAGGTCGGAGAGGTTTGCGATTTGTTGACGTTGGAATGTGGCGTGGCTCTAAAATGAGAGTACGGTCAGCTGCTGGGGTTTTATAACCCCACTCTGCGACCGTCACGAGAGGAGCGTTAGTGTAAACTAACGTCAGTCCGTGTTCACAGGCTGTCACCTTCTATCTTTTTGTCTAGCGAGCGCGAAAAGACTCTATCTCTGTTTGAGTATCATATAAGGAGGTGAAGGAAAAGTCATTATTACCAGAGCTCCATTCTGAATGTGTCATGTCGGCAAAGACTACGGCAACTTTGACCTGGGGTACAAAGGTCCGGAACAATTACAGGTAATGCTAATCCCGTGTGAGTAGAGCATGAGTAAATATGTGCGTAAATACCCCGTCATCTCCTGTTTACTAGTAGTTCTTCCGTTGATTTTCAAGCGCTATACCCATACATTTCTGCAACTTAGTGGCGTTAAGGGAAACTAGGGTCTATGTTGAGTGCATATTAAGTCTATAATTGCATTTAAAAAAAAAAACAGTGAATTTGTGAAGTCTTTTCTCTTAGAAGGTCACACTCTGAGTTATGAATTACTGTAATTCAATAATAAAACGTCATATTAGTTATATTATATGGTATAGTCCTGTTATACTCACTCTATTATCAGTGTCAGTTTGAGGGGAGTCTATTTTGTCTCTACTCACATCTGTAATCAGGATTTTAAGGGGTAGCATGTTCTGATGGACCAATACGGGACACGGGACACTAATCCCGTCCAAAAAGGGCTGTAAGATGAGAATTGTGTGTTTAAAGTATGTGTAGGTTTCTCTGCAGCACAATCGTCTGCATTTGTTTTCACTGCTCAGATCTAATTCAGGGCAGACGCGGGACGAATGCATGAAGGGTTCACTGCTTCATGTGCTGGCATCACTACAGAGCCTGTACTATGCTATATTTTGCTAAGCTGTGCTGGGTTCTAGAAAAGGAGGAATGCGGCCATGGATCATAAAGAGCTAATGTATGGCAGTCGGTCCTGGAAAGCATGTGGATGCCAGCCACTGTGAAATAAATGTATGTGCTTTCTGCTGAGACGCAGGTTTTCTGGGAGTATGCAGTCGTAAAGAGGAGGAGGAGGAGGAAGAGGAGGAGGAGGAGGGACTTACTTCCCAACTTCATCGACGACAGGAGCCGGACACAACAAGAACGTGTCTTCTACTCCGGCAGGTTTGTCATCTGGAAAGTAGAACTGTATTATTCCTCTATAGTAGACTCACTGAGTCACTTTAAATACAGGTACATGTGAAATAAGAGCGATATAACAGATTGCGATCGTTTGATCAAAAGGAGAAAATAAATGATTATAACACTTGCTCCTGACATAAAAGCCTGAAGAGAACAGTGACGGAAGAAGCGGAAACATGTGTATTTACTCACTTATTGTTATGGTGTCGTTGATTTTGAAGCTGCACAGCACCTGGTCGATGTTTCTGGCGTGAAGAAAACCGTTTCCTCTCACCACCACTTGGAACGACTCTGGTTACACGACACACACACACACACGAATGGGATTACATTTCAAACACACGGTTGTCATTTCATACTGTTTGTGTTGTACATTTGTCAGGACACATAATCTGTGCTCAAATCTGTCAATCTGAGCGCTGTGGTGTGGTTGTCTTTAGACAAACATTCTGCAATTTAGGTTCAATTAAAAGCTTTAAAAAAATCTAATAAGGAGAAAAGATGCTTGGTTAATATGTGCAATTTAATGAAACTGATATTTAAAATGAAAAACTGTAATAAAACCTGTCACTCAACTACTTTACATATGCATATGCATTTAATACACTATGTGGAATGTAATTACAGTATAGGTTCACATGTATATTTTATTGTATACTAATAATAAGAGTCGAAAATACATACTACGTAAAAGTAAATACTGTGAATATATTGTTTAGATGTCACTATATGAACAAAAGAATCAGTCATATGTTAATTTAGGACCCAATAAACAAAAATACAACAGTTTTTGTTCAGTAGGGGTGGATGATATGAGCTTAAAATTATATCACAATATCCCATCATAAATATCAAAGTTATCAAAATAACGACATCTGTGATGCTATTTCGCTGGATTTCAAAATAAAAGGGTTTGTTTTGATGTGGAGTGATATACAATTAACCATAAAACACACATTTATGATACAAAAAGGAATCTAGAATTAAAAATAAACAAAAACCAGAGAGAAATATCGCATAACTTCATATTAAGTGGTGAATTAAATCAATTGCCTGTAACAGGAGAGGAATAATCTGTGACGTCTGAACCTGCAGGACAGACTGAAGTGAAATACTTTCCCCTTTAAATGATGTAAGTAACTCCCGGGTTTAATAAGCAGATGTGAAAAGCGGTAAAAGTTCTTCTGCTCTTTGCCAAAAATATGTTAATCAACTCCTGCGTTTGCTCCGTTCATTTATGTGGTCCTCTTTTATGTCCGTTTAATGTTGCCTTAACTGTCATAATCTTTCTCTTGGCTGCGCAACAAAGCACCGCGTCCACTCCAGTATATTCATCTGCGGCCAGTCGGACCACAGTGACTCTGCGATGGTAAATCCCAGTGATATTCTTCCCACTGTGTCCCAGTGGATTTCCTCTGTAGGTGACACCGTGTGACCATAATACACTAAGTGTCCCTCTGGAAACGCCATTAAGTGAGAATGAAGAGAAGGGGAAACGAGGCACCGGGGGCGATTAAATAAACACACGTGAAGAAATGATGACAGGGTGACGTCAGTGTTGGTGACAGTTCAGAGTGTGTGTGTGTGTGTGTGTGTGTGTGTGTGCTCACCTCCCGCACACACACTCGACGGCTCGGCTGCCAAAATCTCAATGCAGGATTTCTTGATGATCTGGATGAGGGGGGGAAACAAGGACCGTTTTATTACCATTTTTTGACACTGATACTGATCACGTTACAATTCTCAAATGTTGGCGTCGAAGCTAAAGAAACTAAGACTCAAAAAAAAGATAAAAGCAAGGTCAGTTTGGGTCACTCTATTTCATAACGATGTGCATATTGGCCGGTCATTTGCGCAGCACATGTGTGCGCTGTAAACAAAGGGAAAACAAGCAAGTAACTGTGGTAACAATTACACGACAGGAAGAGGGCAACACAGACCAACACAGAGTGCAGCATATTCCAGAAGAAAATCTAATTTAACCTCTGGTTTTTCCACAGTTTCAGTCCTTACTCGTTTATTTAAGGTAAGAAAAGTCTCATTGAGATTAAAATCGCTTTTTCAAGAGAGAACTGGCCAAGACATCCGTACAGTAACAGTAAATAGAATATAGAATATACATATATATATAAAAAAAATATATATATATATATGTATATATATACACACTTCTTTTTCATTAAACAAACATGAAACAATAACAGTAGGACCAATCCAATCAATTCATTGCACTGAGAAGTGTTAAATTACCGAATCAATGACTCCCCGCAGGGCGTGGAAGCCTCCCAGCACAGGAAACACGTGCTCGATGGTGTCTGCAATGGTGGCCAGCTTTAGGAAGTATGGATAGAAGGGGAAAAAAAAGGTGGGAAAATAGATTCAACAAACCATTAGCATCATGGAAAATTGAATGTCTCCATTATTTTTTTGTTGCGT
The DNA here is from genome assembly GCF_958295425.1 of Solea solea. Taxonomy (NCBI): domain Eukaryota; kingdom Metazoa; phylum Chordata; class Actinopteri; order Pleuronectiformes; family Soleidae; genus Solea; species Solea solea. The sequence goes on from NC_081154.1 coordinate 5,453,596, forward strand.
AACACTGGTTCACTGCCAGCTATTTGATGTAATCATAACAAGCCCAAATTGGCCTTGAATATACACACACACACACACAACGGAGAAACTCCTCCAGGAGAGATTGAACTCTCACATTCACATCCTGTTTACGTTAATAAACGGGGCCAAGTTACCATCACTCACACAGGGTTTCCACTAAACTCAAGGTAGCTGGTTGATTAGGTCAGTTTAGGTCATAAAATGTACAGGATCGTGTTCAGTCACAGTTACATTATCTGCAGTTGAGTTCAGTGTGTTGGCATCAGGCTGACAGGCAGCTCTCAGTTTTAAAAAAAAAACTAAAAATCCACTCAGATTGGTTTTCAGGAAACCTGAAATTACAGGTTTGACAAATTGCAGTGGGGCCGCTACAGCAGAGCACGCAACATCTCTGGATTCCTGAGAACATGTGGTACACAGCACACGTAAAAAGCTGGTTTGTAGAAAAGTACAACGAAGGAGGGAAATATTGAGGTTTAAAACGGGGTTTTACCTGTGTTTCATTGAAGTCTTTGACGCCGACACAGTACACGATGGCTCCAAGAGACCTGGCTCTCTCTGCCTGGTTTTTAGAAAGAGCTCGTGAATATATTATTTATGCAGCAATGACTACAAAAATTTAGCTCTAGCTGAAGAAAATTGGCCTCAGGTTTGAAGTTTCTACCTCCTGCTGTGCGGTGATGAGCTGATGCTCCTGCAGTTCACCATCTGTCAGAGCAATAATCACGCTGGCCGTGCCTAGAAACAAAAACAAAACACATATGAGTCGTGCCATAGCTTCAGGGGGAAAAAAATAAAATGAAATTCAGCTTGAGGTAAGTTTTTACAAGGATGATTGATTTGGAAAAATAGAAGAAGAGACAAAGAGAAAGAGGAGAAGACGGAGGCTCACCAAAGTTCTCTCGGTGTATCTGCTCATTTGCCTTCAAAATAAGGAGAACGTTTTCATGGTCAGAAATGATTCATGTTTAACTCTGACTTTAAATTGTATAAACACAGCTGAGGCTTACCCTCTGCAATCCAAGGTGCATGAACGTATCTCCACCTGGAATCTCCTTTTTCAGAGCGTTCAGCCCCTTTCTGATGTCAACCCTGAAGGAAGGAGAGGTGACAGAACAAGGTTTGATGAAAGAAATCTGCACTTTTGTATTTCCATTTCATATTATTTTATATATTTGGCTTAACCTTAAGGCATTAATGAATCAGAAAGACTTTATTTTACTAAATGTGAGATACAAACGTTTGACTAGTTAGCCCCAATGTGATTGTGATATATTGAATATAATATTTTGAAGGCAACATTTTTATAGAAATGCAAACATGTTCCCTCTCTTGTTTATAACTTTGTGTCCCTTTAGAGGGCCCTACCCTCTAGTTTGGGAAACCCTTAACTGAGCTGTATATACAGTGGTTGATACAACAGGTCACTGTGAGTTTGACACGCACAATTATTACAAAATAACACTGAGATCTTTGCACCAATTAGTCAGTTTAAAGAGGGTCTTTACAAATGCCCTGTCTTTTTAGAACACTACAAATGTGTATCAGTCAGAACGTGATTAACCTGTTTTCTGTCAGTTTCATGATGGTGGTTCCTCTGGAGGAGAATGTTATGAAGGACATCCTCAGCATCGGACTGGAACAGGAGTAAAAAAAAACACAAAATCATTATCTGTAAAATGAGTAGACCACAATCTTTTCTTTTTTCCCCCCTTTTCTTCCAAATATTGTGCAGTTTAGCCGTGACAAATTATGTGCAAAAGACAAATTTCAACAGCTTTTGGCTGCTGCTCGGTGATTGTCCGCCTTACACAACATGTCAGCCTCATCTGAATCCAATCATCCCACTTACGTCAATACGCAGTTCCAAGAAAACCTCGAAAGCAACAAACATTTCCTCGGAATCATAGAAGACCTCACAGTAATCTATCATCTGCTTTGTAGGATACAAAAGAGGCTTATTTTTTTTTAAATAATATCTCAATAAAGACCTCACTTATTTTGTGGTCATGTCAACAGTTTGAATTATTTGGTTGTTTTGAATTCAGCCTGAACCAGCAGAACCATTTTTGTTTATTGGCAAACACTATATTTAAATTAAAAAAAGGAATTTGTAACATGTTGTTCCTGCGGAGGACTTTATTTAATCCAATGCAGTTTTTTCCGCTGTTTAAAACTTTCTCGTGTTTGTTTCAAACCGAAACTTTGACGTAGGTTGATTGTTTGTGTCGGTTGAACCACAAACACCTTGCGGTGCTGTGGCAACAGGGACGCACAACAGAGTCATACACAAACACACAAGCTAAGACAGATGTTGAAAATGTCAAATCTGTGTATTTTACTCCACATTAAAATGTCTTTACTGGGCTCTGTGTCTTGCTCACACTTCAGTTTCTGAATTCGTCTCAGTATAAAAACAAAGAGCGGACAGATATACGACATTAAGACATTGCAGCTTTTAGTCACTGGTGGTAACTTTAGACATCACAGACATCCGCTTGGACACTGAATGACTTAACATATGGACGGACAGTCGTAGAGCTGTTTAAGGACAGATTTTATTTCACTTGACTGAAATGACATGGTTCACAAATCCTCTGTCGACATCTACATCTCGTGGTGCGAGGGAGTCGAGCACAGGCAACAAGTTTAAAGCTTGGTTTAAGCTTAAAATTGCACGACAATTTCATTTCATGCATGCTTCAGTTTCAATAAAGCTTCATAAGACATCTGCTTCCTTAGGTTCCAGGTCATAAATCTTTGATAAAAAAAAATTTTTTTCCAGACTTTTTAACCCAATGTTTAGTGCTTTCACTACTTTTATGTATTTTATAGTGTATTGTACATTATTTCCGGAGAGTAAAAAGTATACAGTATTGTTTATAGGCCACTATACTGAGAATTACATTTCCCTTGAGATGTGTGGCCACACAGGTTCGATTGATTAACACAAGTGAGACACAGGTGTTCTGCGTTGAGTCTAATCAAGCCAAGTACTTAACCTCTGCACCACAGCAACCTCTTGCTGCTCATTTCTGTGTATATGAAGAAGGTATTTGACTGAAAGCGTGTGTGACTGTTCATTTCTACTTCATCATGCCTTAGCAAAAGGTTGCACTTGTCTCCATAGTAACCTTTTCATTGTTTTGACAACCTAGTTGGTAGATTTAGTGTTGACAAGACAACAGGAGCACAATTCACTCTGTGAATTGAACCAAAGCAACAGGGACGATATGTTTTGGTATTATGGCACATTAGAAAATTGACAAAAATGTGTCATTTCTGAGAATTATTTGGATTTATTGTCTTGCAGCTCAGTTGCAAAACCTTTCCAGTGTCACTGCATCAGTCCACCTATGATGTCCCACAATTTTTCCTGAATATTTGTGTTAGCATTCAATTACTGAATGAATCGTATTTTCTGGCTCCTCAGCTCCATGTAACAAAGAAATTATTAAAACTGAATAACTTTGGTTTTGTTGACAAAATAAGACATTTGAGAACAACATTATTTTGAGGTTTGGGAAACGATGATCAACATATTCTGACATTTTATGGACCAAACAAGTTATTGATTCATCAAGAAAATAGGCGACATAATCAGTTGATTATGAAACAGCTAGCATGTATGTTTAAAATACTGTTACCTTTTGAATTTCTCTGCTAAATTTTCCACAAAGTAGTAGATTTCCTCCCAGTGATGCTTCACACTGCCTGACCTAAGAACAAGAACAGAGGGAAAACCATTATAGCAACAGCTAAGTCATTCAGGCTAATGTAAACATCACTGAAACAAGATAATTAAAGAAAAATAATTGAGTTGTTTACAAAAGGCAGTCAAAAACAAGTTCTATTCAAGCAAATAATGAAAAAAACATCCTGAGATAACTCTGGGCTTTTCATGGTATCGTTAGCATAACAGCAGGTAGCCTTGATTCATGGTCGTTATTAGCTAAGCCAGGGCTGGAAGCTAACACACGGCAGTTGTAAAACCATAATTTATGTTTCACTGTGAGTTACAAAATGATTTGTTCAGCAGGAACTCACACTAAATACCGCGGCTTAAGCTATTCTCCATGTGGCCGGAGAAATAAAGCCGTGTTTAGAGCCAAAAACAACAAGAAAGGGTAAAACCATTAGCTCCGCAACATGATACACAGTTTGTGTACTTGGCAAAAAACTTGTTATACAGAATTTAGTATCTATCACAATTATCAGTGACAATTTAATACTCTTAAATTCATTGGTTTTACCATGCTATTTACTGTCTCTAACAACACTTGTGTTTCCTGAACGGAAAGGATATTAAACTTTAATTTTTATTAGGAACATGTTATGTTGTTTATGTACAACTGAGGGGAAAAATTATAACAATGCTCTAATACAATGGTTCTCAACCTTTTTATACCAGTTTATTCTTAAAAACGAGATTTTGGGAAATAAACACAATGAAGTATAATCCGCCACCGCGTTAAATGTTTGGACTGTACGTCAACTAGGTAGTTGTTATTTGTTTATTTTCTATGCATTTCCTATACCCTGGTATAAGTAGTAGAACACTATTTATGGTATTCCTCCAAGTGAGGAAGCTTGTGTACCACTGGTGGCAGCACAGTTTGAGAACCATGGGTCTACAATTTACAATGGCCTGAAATTTACTGGTGAGATGAAAGAGGCTGGTGGTGTGGTGTGCTGTAATTTAGTTCCTCAATGAGGCCCTGGAGGCTGAGGAACCAGGTCCTGAACTCCCCAGGAGGCTCTTCAATAAAACTGAAAAAAAAAAAAAAAAGTCCCTATGGAGCCACCTTCATTTCCTCTTGAGTGTATGTGCATTTGTGGTAATTGTATTAAGTGTTAACATTGCGGGAGACGGCGGGTCCAGCCTGTATGACCAGTCAGCAGGTCCAGCTAACGAATGAGCCACAGAGCGATGACACATGGGAAATGAGCTAACTGACTGTGGTAACACTAGATTCCTGTTTAGAGGATGAGGATTACTAAAAATAAAGTGCAAGCCTGACTAAATGTTATTCTAGATACTGACAGACAATGCAATTTAGGAATTATGTTTTACAGCATTTGGCCTGGGGTTTAGACTTTATCGTAAATGGTTTCAGTAAGGGTAATTCATATCTTTAAGGTTATCTAATGTGGTTTAAATCTTTTACATGGTAATTATACAACTGAAGTTTGAGTTTTAAAAAAAAATGTATTGCAAATAAAATTGCACTTGTAATATTTCTGAAAAAATAGTTTTTGCCTTAATTGATATGTTGCTGTCTCTGTGTGGAGCAGAAGGTCAAAGGTCATTTTTTTAACCCATTAAGACTGATCAACTGAATGCTTTTAGTAAAGAAAAGAAAGCTTTTATTTTTTAAGAAGAGGAATGTTTTGTGTTCCTTTGACTGAAAGATTAAAACACCTTCACAAAGGTCGATAATAAAATGTAACATTTAACAAATAAAACGATCCATTATGTCATGATGAAAATACCTTTTTAAGGAGAAAAAAATGTGAACTAGTCTAAACAGTGTTCTAGTTTTATCAGTTCCCATCAAACTACAGGACCCACAAAAATCTGAGGGCCATGTTTAGACACAACAAGCAGAGGAGAGTATTTCTCACTTGTGAGTTTTCCATACCTTGGGATCATGAGAAAACATTTATTAATCCTACATGGTTAATATTAGCCTATGAAATTGTATTTTTGGCTAACTGTACTTGTATTATTTGGAGCCGACTGAGACATACTGTTTCAGGTTTCTTTGGAAAGCAGGAGCAGCTACAGTGCCATAGCCAAAACATGAAATCAAAATGAATTGTGACTAATGTTATTTATTTGCAATTGAGAGTCACAGTGTCAAATACCCTGCAATGTTTTTGTGTTATTGTTCGACAGTGGGTGGGGTAATTATTTGACCACGCTTGGATGAGGGTTAAACACAGCCAAGGGGACACAGTAGTGGACTTTCCCATTAAGCCTAAATCATTCAAGGTTTCTTAATCTGCCAAAACTGAAGTCTGGATCTGTATTAGGGCAGCCCGTGGCCAAGTGGAAAGGGAACTTGGCTTGTAACTGGAGCGTCACTGGTTCAAATCCCCACCCGGCCAAAAAGGGCTGGGATACCCCTGAGCAAGGTACCCAACCCCCAACCCCCAATGCTCCCCGGGCGCTACTCAGTGTGGCAGCCCACTGCTCCTAATTCTAGGATGGGTCAAATGCAGAGGAATACTTTCCCTAAGGGGATTAATCTATTAGAAGCCATGTTTGGTAGAATTAATGCACTGCCCAAAAACCCAATGACACATTTTAATGTCTGGCTTTGAGAGCAATGGGGTGCACGACATTTGTTGATGAAATCTGATATGCCAATATATCAGGAGTGCTTGGGCAAAAAAACTATACCGATACGTACATCCTAATGTCATTTAATCTCTCCTGGGGGGAAATTAACATTATATTTTTCATACATTTCTCTCCATGTTACTTTCTCTTTTGGCATGTTCTTGATATCGGACACGTCAAAAAACACACAAAGGCAAACTCAAAACACCTGCATATACCCTATAAATTTTGTACAAAAGAAGTAGAAATTGACTGTATTTTGTAGTCTTGTAGACCCTGTTTTTGAACAGCAGTACGCCTTCCAAAGAAAATAAGCTGAGTGCTCAGAAGAAAGAAGGTGATCTGCTGGAGAGGAAGCAAGAAGAAATTAGTAGACCATTGCTCTAAAGCTGCCAAGACAGATCAGGTTCAGGCTCCCATGGGCCACCCATGCTGGAAGATCTACGCCAAACACAATACGGCATCCACGAAAACATACACATGTTATGTAAGCCTCCATGTTCTCCCGTCATCTTGTCTTGACAGAAACAAATGCAGGTCGGCTCAATGTCTTACGGTTGATTTTTCTCCGGCTTGTTGTCGCTTTAGTGATGTGACTTGTTCCACCACATCAAGGCTTTACATTCCTGTGAGGCTGACGGAGCAATGAAAGAGGACAAGACCTTACAAGCTAAACAAGAAAACACTCCAAAATGAAATATAAAAACCCCACCAATTGAGGTGGAGTTGTGTTTTGCTTTGATGTCCAACAAAATGTGCAGCGTAAACAGAAATAGGCCTGACCCATGTGCAGATTGTTCCGATACAGCAACCGTGAAAAACATGTTATACCAAGTGTGGTAAGACTTTCCATGTCATGTCGAGGTGTGGGGATCATTTTGGAGTATTTATTTAACATCGGGGTGAATCTGAGGACGCCCAACTTTGGTTTTCAGCTGATTATCTTTTATTTTGGAACCTCAGTGGCTCTTGTTTGCCTTGGAGCACTTGGGTTGTCTGAGGTGGCTCCAGTCTGTGGGACCGAGGCCTAGCTTGCAGTTTCACTCACCTGTTCAAACATTATTGGGAGAGGAAGTGGCTCATTTTATCTGTGATTCTTGATGGAATGGATGAGGTGAGACCCGATGTTTGAGGTTTAGATGCAGAAACGGGAGGTTTTTCTCTGTGAATGTCCTGAGCCGTGAGCAGTCTGAAGTTATGTCACAGCAAATTGTCAGAACCATGTGACAGTGTTTTTCTCTCTTGATAGATTCCCAAAGCAAGATAAAAAGCATGTGTCTAGTTTTCTAGACACAAAGAGAAGAAAAGGAAGTATGACAAAGATCTTAAAAAATGAGCTTTATCATTGAGAATAAAGTAAATTCAGCTGAGTAGGAGTGAGATAATGTGAAAAATCTGTTGGCTCTACTGTAGCATCGTCTGCCAGAGGAAACACGGCGATGATTCGATGAAAACATCAACTCGTTGGCCAAGTTTCTCTTTGACCTGCTTCAGTCTGCTTCAGCTGGCAAACACGTCAAAACAGCCTCATGCACTGACACCACCAGACAACCAAAACAAGGAGGGAACTACCGATTCTATCACTCTGCGGTTACTTCACTTTATTTAGAACGTATTTTTACTGCGTCCACAGCATCAATCACTATTACCATTGATGTGTCGTGCCTGTGTTGCCAAATGTGGTCCTAAGTTTCCAGCTGTTTGCCAGATTTCAAAACATTATTGACTATTTTCAGCAAAAAGCAGCAAGAAAAGGATCACACCAAAGAAAAGAAATATTGAAAGCCGCGTGAGTAGACTGTAAATAGTGCTGAGCGAAACGCTGATGTGTATCTCGCGATATGAAAACAACAGAAGTTCATTTTTGGCACAATATCAAGTCTTAAAAAGAAATTGAATATACTACCTGTAAGTATGTTTGTTTTGTATAGCTTTAGAATACACCTTTTGTGTTAACTTTAAGCAAGGGCCTTGCTTTATGGAGATTCCATCTTGGACTGCCAGGTTTCTACAGCAGCAAACACACCAGATTGTGCTTTTCTAATCAGGATTTCTATAGCCGTTTCTCTGGTACTCCGAAAATTTGATTATTATGGTACCGTTCCACCAAGTGAAAACCACTGTAGTTCCCCAATGTTCTCGGGAAAGTGAGGAGTGAGCTAAGGAGACGTCCATTTGTTGCAATCTGCAGTTTCACCAACACATGTCACTAATTTCTTCAGAGAGGACTTTGAGACCAAAAAATCATGTTTATTTAGAAGGAAGGAATAGGAATAGTAGGCAGCAAATGTTGCGTTTCATATTCTGTTGTCCTCAACTGATCTGGTAAGTATTTTGTGGAAGGGGATGCTATATCATGATAGAGTTTTTACTGTAAATTCACCCAGTGTAAGTATTTTTCAAGTTCAAAATGTCCAGTTGATTTTTATTGTAGAGGATCGAAAGGACAGGAAATACACTGAAACCAAAGAAAAAACCACTGCATTTTATTTTTTATAAAATGCTGTTATTCCTCATCTCTCGCCTCCATATTTACTGTTAACTCACTAACGATGGCAATAAATATCTCTTATTATAAAACATCTTTTACACTGACCTAGCTAAGACCTTTCAGAAATGGTCTGCAGAACTATTCACTGTCTCCACCAACAGATCATTTGTCCTACAGTTGTACAGTAATTTCCTCTGCGGCTTCATCAATCCATCTCTTGATGTATTGTTTCCAAATAGCTGCTGGCACAGAGGGAGGGCATCATTACTCTTACTTCTGCGACGCTAAACAGACCGTGTAAAGAGGCGAGAGGAATTTTTCTCAATGTCTCGCGTGAGACAAAGTCCTGAAGAATAAAAACATCTTGAGTCATCTGTAATGATGCCGTTTTCTGCTGACTGGGCAGGTTTGCAGGAGAAGAGCCAGCTGGTGGTGGAATTTGTTTTTGTGAGCGGGAGAGAGACAAACCAGGAAAAATAACAGCTGATGTAAGAAGATGAAAACAAGGCAGCAGAAGGATCATGTTTCCATGTTTGTTTTTTCTTTAAATCATCTGCACTTTACATTTATCCTGACCACTTTCAAATGCAGGCTATAAAGTTGTAACATTCCAGCTGTAACCTTCCATCACACAACGCTATGATTTCTTTTGTTTCTCGAGCACCACCACTTTTATTCTGGAACTTATTCTTGCACAATTTGCTCTTTGGTTTCCATTCTTATCAGCATTTAGAAGTGCATGTGATGAAGTTTTGTTGGTGTGTTTTAGGGCTGATGCAATAATCTGTTTTTGTTTTTGTGTACTATGCTCTTTGTTTGCCATTTCTTGTCTTTGCTACACTGTGTTGTATTGTTCTGCAGCTGTGCAGGGCAAACACTTCAATCTGGAACAATAAAATATATTTAATATACCCACAATTTCCTTTTTATTTCAGTAGAGTTTCAATTAATTACCAAAACTGGAAGAGCGAATTGACGTTTGCCTGTGTTACATTTGACTTATTACCTCATTCTGGTACTTCTGGTATGTGATTTTCACTGTACAAATCTTATGATGGTGCTTTGGCTTACATGTTTATGTTTTTGGCAGCTGTCGTTATTCATCTACATTTGTTCGAGGTAAAATATGCTTAAAAACTGATTATGAATAGTGAGAAAAAGAGAACCAAACAAAAACCTGTTGCTAAACTCTGCTGTGCTAATGCACCGTTGTTTTGTTTAAAGCTTGTTCACTGCTCTAAACAATAAGGTGTTAATTCTGTTTGCTAAAGCTAAAGTTAAAGCTACAGTGAAAGTGTATTAGCATCATTTATTTATTTATTAATGCATCATTGTTGTGTATAAAGCTTGTTTGCTGCTCCAAACTGGTCTAGGATGCTAATTCTATTTGCTGAGGCTAAAGCTAAAGTTAAATCTACAGTGAAAGTGTTTATTTTTCTCTTTATTTAAAGCCCTATTGTTTACATATCATTGTCGTTTATAGTCATAGTTGTCAGCTGTTTTAATGCACCAGAATTGTATTTAAAACTAGTCTAGGATGCTAATTCTGTTTGCTGAGGCTAAAGCTAAAGTTAAATTTACGGTGAAAGTGTTTATTTTTCTCTTTATTTAAAGCCCTATTGTTTACATATCATTGTCGTTTATAGTCATAGTTGTCAGCTGTTTTAATGCACCAGAATTGTATTTAAAACTAGTCTAGGATGCTAATTCTGTTCGCTAAAGCTAAGTTAAAGCTGCCGTTTTGGATCTCTGGGAATCATTTGACCATTCCTGCAATTCTGTAATGCTAGCAAATGATATAGCAGTTTATTTGGTACCAGACTACGTGTTTTGCGTCTTTAATTTCTTAACCAAGTCTACACTCCACTACCCCACAGGCACTTGTGTCCCAGAGGGCAACAGGATGACGGCATGTGGGAAAAAGCTCCCTCAGTGTTGAGGCTCAGCAGCTTTCAGCTTCATTCTCACGGTTCAAAGAGTCGAAGAAGGAAAAATCCCAGTTCTGCTAAGAAGGCTGTCTGCCATTACAGCTGGGCCCGGCCCCACCAGCCCGTCCTGCTGTATCCAATGATGCTGCTCCAATTTAACTGACTGGGCACAAGGATTTGTTTGTTTAAAACCACTAACCTACTTTTACAGCTATAGCAGAAAGTCAAAAGTCTTAACTTTCTAAATTTTTAATCTTAGGATTTCTAAAGTAATGTTGCTCGACAATTCCAAAGAAAGGAATTGTTTGGAAAAAAAGGACTGGATAACTGGTTGTTGTAGAGTGGATACTGGGGTTTATCTGAACTTTTAGAAAAGCACTTTGTAAAGTCACGTTTGGTTTGGATTACAGTTAGAAGGGCATTAAAACCATCAGGTCCTTTTTTTCCCTTAGTCCTCGACTGCCTGAAGGTCTGAAATAACTTAACAAGCTTTTACTTCCTGCTGAAAACACCGCAGCAACAAGCTGCAAGAGGCCAAATGACAAAACACACTGAGCTGGTGTCATTACACAGCTCAAAGGTATTCAAGTATCAAAGAGTGCAGCTGCAGTTTTTTGCTGACTGGTCTGGATTCATGGCTGAACGCCCAACCAGAGCAGTGACATGTGACATGTGACTACACGAACAACAAAAAAAATAAAAAAATACATAAATAAATCAATAATCTGAAGCCATGATGATTTGTGTTCTCCAGGATAAAGACAAGACAGTGTTATTAATAGCTGCAGCACAGTAGTGTTGTGGGAACAGTGTCTCTCCACATCTACAAACACAATGATACTGCGCTAAACTGCAAGTAGGAGCAATGAGGCGTGAGGAGTGATGAGGTCATGTTTGTCTGCTGGAAAAAAGACAGATAAATGGAAAGACCCAGTGGAAAAGAAAACCGAGCGACACAGGCAGAAACGGAAAAGGGGAAAGCAGATTCTTTTGAGACTATGTGAAAATGTGTTTATCTTTTAGCACCATTTGTAATATTTTAATGGACGTAATAAAACGTTCAAAGCACGTTCCCTCCTTTGATGTATTGGTGAAATCCTTTATTTTTCCATAAAGAAACCACTAAACCATTGTTTCCATCTCTAACAACCCACAAATATTTACATTCAAATATGTATATGCAGAAATACAGGGCTTAAAGGTACATATGAGCTTAAATATCGTATATTTTGGCACTGCATTTATGTTATGGTACGACAGTTGGTCGTTAGTTTGACGATCCCCTACTTTTCCTGTACAGTTAATTGTCTAAACACATTGCTCTACATACTACATTCCTGCAAATTGTATGGCATTGCCATCAAATTTAGCATTTTAACGTGTTGTGGCGGTTTAACATTGTCACTGCAAACATTAAAACATGTTGTTGACTTTTCTTATCTAGATTCTGTTTATTCATTTAGGTTACAGTGGTGGAAACTCTTGGTGCTTTAAATCTAAAGCCATATAACTCAACGCAGAACTTTGATGTAATCTAAATTAAGAATGGCAGTGCGTGGTTAAGATCTATTCCTATTATTGATTGAATTATATTGTTGAGTTTTTCCTTGATCAAAATCCTTTTTGATCTCCATTTGGAGTGGTTCATGTGAATTGGCAGCGGCCACATTGTTGTTGACATAATACAGCCAGTTGCTATACAGCATCAAGCTGCCGGAGGGACAGATTTATGCCTTTATATCGTATACAATTTTAGCTACGAACGCCACATTATAGCTGAGCATAAATGTGGCTTCCTGGAGCCCCAAATAATTTTCCAAACCCTGTAACAGATGTCCCATATTCTAACTGGCAACCTTGCAGTCATTATGACCGTCCATATACTTCAGGCTGCAGCCATGATGTGACATCATCTGCCCGAGTCGGCACTAAATGCCTTTGGAGTCAACTTTATGAGTCGACTCAGCAGTTTATCTTTCCTCATTACTGTAAAACTCATGACGGTCTTCTCCGCCTTCACAGAGCCAAAGACATGTTAGTCATTCTAAGGCAAAGGCTATGGATGGATGGATGGATGGATGGACAGACGATAAAACTATTTCTTTGAATCATATTTTAGCTGGAAGGGGAACTGAATCCAGTGCTCGGTTGGTTCAGACTCTGGGCACCAAAAAGCTGACCACTCCCTGAGTGACCAACTACTGTGTGTCTGCAATTCTTAAATCAAATGGTCGATTAAAGCCCAACAGAAAGATCAATGAATTAGTTTTCCATATGTCATGCTAAAAGGACAAGCATAGTAGACATTACATCTACAAAAGGCTTCATTCACACTAGGGATGCTCAATATTGGCATTTTTGCCCATATCTGATATGTTGATGCATCAGCACTACTTGGACCGATAACTGATACCGATGTGTAGACATTTTTCCCCTGCGCCCAACAGAAGAAGTCATTTAGTCTCTTCTGCAGTGAAGTTTACAGAATATTTTTCATACTCATGTCACAGCAGGTGTCGATATACATGTTCCTCATTGTGTAAAATCATGGTTGGAAGGCTACTGTTTTGGTTATGCGCTGGAGGATTCAACAGAAACGCAGTTAATTCACTTTTAATTATGGCGGAGGCACAAGTTACCAAACTGCATTGTGGGTCTGCTGCTTCAGTTTGCTGGCACTACTGTACATGCAGCAATAGTTACGAGGTGTTCAGCTGTCCAACCAAATGGCAGCCAATCAAGTCATATTTAGGGAAGAGAATCAGTATCAGCCGCATCGGATATCGGACAGACAAAAATGGAAAATCTGATAGAATCCAAAAACCCTACAGTATACATTGCATGCTTCACTATGCAGCAAAAGCATTTTAGCTGAGTCATCTTTGTTTGCTGTTAACATTTTTTTTTTTGGTATCAAAAAATGTTACAACAATATTTGTTACACAGTTGGAGAATTGTGTCTTTGAAATGACTCAGTATCTTTGAAATATCAGTATCGATAGAGGTTGTGAAATCGGTATCAGACACAAAAAGTGGTATTGTCCCATCCCTGGTCAGGATAGCGTCCAATCGGAGCTCTTTATACGAGACCTTTTTTCCCCATTTCCAACATTTTTGTTGAATAGATTTCTCCTGACAAAGGTGGACAACACATTGCCACCAATTTAGCAATTTCTGCTCTTGACTGCTCTTCTAAATTCTAAAAGCCACCTTGAACACCACACGTCAGGAACCTCCACTGTCAAGAGTTAAAGCAAGGTGTACCTGTGAAGATCTTAAGAACCTAAATGATCCACTAGCACTGCTAAAATACAACAGCAAGTCAGGAAGTCATCTTTGATTCTTGAGTTGACCAAATGCTTCAAAGACCTTCAAAGACCTTGCAGTAGGTCTTCTAAGTCTTTTTAAACATGGTATCTTATTGCATCCTTGGTCCCTCTACCTGCTACAAGCTCTTTACACTTATCTTTATGTTTTCCATGTGGAACAACAGAGATCAGAAAATGTCTCATAAAATCAGCTCAAGGCCTGAGGGACAGGGGCTGAGACAAATCTGGTCTGTAGGAGGTCTGACGTTACTGGCTGCTCTCTAATGAGCTTCCTCCTGTTTGAAGTCCATCGCTAATATCTGAACCTTGTTAGTTGCCGCCAGAGCGTGTACCAGAGCATGCAGCAGGAGGGCTAACAATAGCATCCGAGTGTTAAATTAATAAATAAATAAATGAAAGATGCCGGTTCCCTTATTCGCAGCATGTGTCCGTGTTTACAGCGTGGCACAAGCCCAGATGCAGCCTTTCACATCTATGGTGCAGTCCTGCCATGTTTATAAAGGTCAGGAATCAACTGGACACGAGGAAAAGGGGTCAAAGGTTCTGATACAGCGAGGGTTCTACACTGTTACAGTGCACCAGTTCCAGTTAGGAACCATTCCAAGTGTATTTAACCAAAAAAGTCATTTAGTGTTACTTTAAAGCTGCAAAACTGACTTTTCTTGAAAGAGATTGGTAATTGATTGGCGATTTATTGGATAAAACCCACAAAAACCAGTCATGCCAAATGAACCCTGGAATAGAGTTACATGTAATACTTTTCATGATAAGGTAACACTAAAAGAGCAAAATGTAACTCTATTCCAAGGGTATTCAGCCCAAAAGGTATTTTCGTGTTATTTAAAAGCTGCAAAACTGACTTTGTCTTGAAAGAGATTGTAATATCCTGGCAATTTATTGGATAAAGCCATAAAAAATAGTCATCAAATCAAATTATATCATAGGAAAAGGGGTCCAAAGTTCTGGTACAGCCAGGTTTGTACAGTATTACAGTGCACCAATTCCAATTAGGGCCTAATATACTCTGGAATGTAATACTTTTCAATATAAAGTACAAAAAAAGCTACATTTAACACTATTTAGTCCAAATAAGTCTTTTAACATCTTAAAATTGCTAATTGGTTGGCAATTAATTGGACAAAAGCCATAAAAACCAGTCTAATGTGAGCTGTCATAACAGCCATGAGTGATTCTGAAAACTCCTTGTCAAAACCACAAGACTTTTAAAGGTGCTGTGCACAACCTTTTCTTTTTTCACTTCCCTCTCCCCCTTCCAAATTAAGACCACATTTTCCATAAATGTTGTTGCTTCCTGTCCTCCCTTGTTTTCCCTCCCCACTCCCCCCTGGCATCTCTCCATCAGTGCGAGAGGAAGGCGAAGAGCTGATACAACATATAGACAGTTAGGAAAACACAGAGGGACGAGTCGTGTGGCGTTAATGCACGGATAAGTGTCTCAGTAAAGGGAAACAACCGGCGCTCCTGATGCTTCTCTTAACATTTCATTTTCTCCCTGAATGCCTGAGCTCACTGCTGCTGAAGTCTAGATGTCACTTCACCACAACATTTTTCCTATGTGGGTGTACAGGGAGTGGAAATGAAAGAGTGAATGGTCACTTAGTAAGAAGGAAACACAGAAAAGTTTTTCTTTCTTTTTTGTTGTTTCTCGTGGATGACAAAAAGGTTGTGGGGTTGTTTGTTTTTTAATTCTTGGGTTTCTTTTTTTGGACTTGCAGCATCCTTCTGCTTACTCAGCACCGAGCAAGTCAGCCTCCTTGGTGACGTCATCACGCACGCACTGATGCAAAGGTTTATGTAAACCACACTGAAACCTCTGGTAACGTTCGTGTCATAATATGTGGAAAATCCATTTTTGAAGATGTGTCCTTGAATGCACCATGACATTAAGCAGAAATGACTTACAAGATAAAAGCTTTTTCCTACTTTATCTACTAACATTGATGTTTTTAAAGAGATAAAAGTTGTTTTAACTTACTTGTCAAGCACAAAATAGAGGTCGAAAGCTCCCTGACAGGAGCTCTCCTCCTCCACCTCCTCCTGCAGCTCCGGCTCGGCTCTTGCAGATGGAGAAGAGAGTAGAAATAATCCGAATAAAACCAGAACAAGCCGCATGTTCAACATAAGATTTCTCCTTATGAATCGAAAAAATTATAATAATTCCTTTGTGGGTGGAGGCAAAAAAAAAGTGGGACAAACGCGTCAGTGGCTTCTTACATCCCAGAGACTTGTGAAAAAAACAAAGATGCAACAAAGAGAAAAGAGAGGATGCTCCGCTCCCAAGTCTCTTTTGTTTCAGTTCACAATCACGACCAGCGGCATCTTTCTCTGTCTCACACACACACAGGAACAGAGATGTTTCCTCTCAAAAACAAAAACAAAATCAAAGCTCCACAATCCACACTTCCAAACTTTGTTTTAGAAACTTTGCAGAAACAAATCCAGAGGGAGAGGAAGTGAAATGGAAACACTGATGCAGGATGGGGTGGTTCGCTTCAAAAAAAGAAAGAAAAAAAGAAAAGTGGGGACAAAAGCTTCCTGGCAAAGTGTGTCAAAAATGTTTTAAGTCTGAAAAGTGCCAAATAGAAGTGGGATATGCAGAGCAGTGTTGGCGCAAGAGGAACTGGGAGCCCACGGGGGACAGGACTGGTCTGAAATGGACCAGGTTTCATGTTTCATTCTGACTGAGGAGGAGGCAGAGAAACCGGCACTGAAGTCAGTTTCTTGTTGGATATACCAAAACGAACCCGCATCGAATTGAGTCAAGTTGTGGAGTCTATTGATGTATTTTGAATATTATTAAGGTTAAGTATGAAAGGTATCTTATTTTTATTGTATAATGCTATAATACGGCATTGTTTTTGAGTATGTGGGTCACATAACGAAAACAATAAAAAAAAAAATACACATACTTTTTTTGAATATTCACATTTAAATGAAATATAAGACTAACCATAATCCAATTGAAGGGGTGTTTCTTATTTTTCCTTAATTATACCAGAATTTGGCATTGATTTGGATTGAGTGCCTCTTACTTTACCAGTATAATATAGTATTAAAAAAAACAGTTCAATCAATAAAATAAATGCTGTACTATCATGTTTGTCGATGGCATTAATAGCATACCTTAGTCACATGACATGAAAGATGTTAAAAACTATTTGTGTCCTCAGGACACCTGAAAGACTGACAATCCAAACTAAAACTAGCTTCACTGTGTTGAGGAGAAACAGGAGAAAAATGGGTCAAGATTCCACTTTGCGTCGCCCTCACGCGGGGACACAGGAGAGGACTGTCATTGATGATGTGGACTCACGCATGTTTTTATCACAATTAGTCTCTTCCTCTGTAACAAAGTTGTCACTTTTGTCCCAATTAAACGTGTTTGTTCTTCAATGTGCTGCAGCTGCCACTTACTGTAGTTGTAAAAAACCTCTGTAATTTACACTTTCACACATGTAGAGTAATGAGAGAGTGACACGTGCATGGTTAATGGGACATTTACAGAGCACAACAAACACAATCAGCAGACACATGGTGCAGAAGGGTGAACCATCCTCTGATTACTTTTGTTCACTAAAACCGTGATTTCACATCACTACCTCAGTCGTCCTGTGACATAACAAGTGATGATCTCACCCCTGTAATTACAACTCGAATTGATCTATAAAGATTTTGAGAAAAACAGATAAAGAGAATCAGCTGGTATTCACATGTTTATTTTGGAAATGCAGTGAGCTAAGAGGTTTTGTTGGCGAGTCTGTGAATCACCTTGAAATTCAGATGTTTAAGATCACCATCAATTGTGTGTCAATTGGCAACTATCCATCCATCCATTATCTACTGCTTTATCCTCCACAGGAGGATCAAGGGGGGGGGGCGCTGTGCCAATCTCAGCTGACATAGGGCGATAGGCGGGGTCACACCCTGGACAGTTCCCAATCGGCTCAATTCCGATTTATCCCTCACTAAACAGCTCCACCCCCATGTCTTAAAATCCACATTTACCTACATAATCCTATATAACACAGTCATATAATTATATATAAAAACGGTAGGAGCTATTTGTTACATGCATATTCAGACGTTGCTTTGAAAGTGTAATTAGTTTGATATGACTGGTTTGGACATCACACATTATTTATGTTAGATGAGCGAGAGAGAGGCAGACAGGATTCCTTTTATTCTTTTTGTTTGTTTGCTTACTTTTGGACAATAAACCCACACAAAAACAACAATAACCTGCATTATGACATTATGTTTTTCTTATAATAATATAATGTTTCACTTGTCTGCGTAAGAGTGGTCAAAAGTAGTCTTTTGATGAAGTATAGTTTGACCTCTTACAGTCACATTAGAAAAAAGTGGATTTTAAATTTGACGCTTCCTTTTTTTTTAACCACTATAACACACATATGTATCTGTGAAATAAATCACTGAAATTAAATGACAGTAACATAGATAAAAGATCAAGTCGAAAGACATTTCACAGATGTCTTTGTTTATTGTGATGCAGATGCTACTCAATTCCTGGAAACTATTTAGCTGCATCATGAGGATAAATATTTTATACTCTGTTTCCAGCTGTTGGCTAATGGTGTTGTCAAATAAAGGGGATTGCCATAACTTGATTAGAGGTGATTTATGTTAAAATGAATAAAAAAGTTAATTGTAAGTGCAAATTAAAACATGACCGGCACACATTTTTGTATTGTTTTTATTGCGTCTCAGCACTGGAACTTTTACAACTCAAGTCCGTCAGCCCACCTGGCATGACGTTCACTGAATTATGGAGATACAACGTTAACCATATAAGGACAATCAGGGTGTTGCATAATGGAATCAAACTTGTTTACTGAACTTGTTTCTTCTCTTTTTTTTTTTCATTACCTTTAAAAAAAATTGTGTTTTCATTCTGGAAAGTTTCGACAGCCAGAGTAACAGACATTGCGACATTACTAACAAGCTAAAAGACTTATGTACTGCGGAAAATGAATAAGAGATTACACTTAGTACACAGAACCTACATTCTTTGCTTCTTAAACAAGTCTAGAGTCTAAATCCTGAAACTATTTGGCTGCCAAAGCAAAAAACTGACCATTGAAATCCCAGTTCAGGGTGTGGTTTTAATTCTGGCCTGCAAAGTGCTTGTTTAAGATACCCTTGGCGGTTTCGAGGGCAGTGTCAGCATGGACGGGTATGTGAGGTGCGATGCCAGCTCCCTCCCATGCTGGTCCGGCAGCAGTGTCAGAGTGGACAGTGGGGATGCTGAGGAAGACGTCTGTCTCGCCAACATGGAAGGTCTTGGGCGGGTGGGAAGTTCCGGCGGTCGTCTCACCGATGATCATAGCCCGGCCGAGCCTCTTCATGATGTAAACAAACTCCTCGGCGGCGCCGGCAGTAGCCCCGCTGGTCAAGATGATCAGGCTCTTCTTAGAGCCGTACCTTGTGCCTAAAGCAGTGGATGAGGTGGAACAAGGTTTAAAAAGGGAGATGGAAAAGTGATTTGTAAGTGGGAAGAAGGTTTGAAATGTTGTAGGATGGAAGAAAGTGGCAAGGGACTATGGGTGATGCTGATAAAAGATTTGGTGAATTAAGTCAGGAAAATCAGGGTAAACCTACGACGTAATACCAATCCTAACTACAAAATACAGATGTTTCTATGTTCTGGTATTTGTGAACCTGCTATAGCAGATTTGTGTTCATGTGACAGCAGCAGAAACAAGCTGTAAAAAACAACACATATGGGTCTATCACGTTTTTTAGTTTATATGCTAAATATCAAGGGCAAACCTTTGCTAATTTATACAAGTGGCAACTCCAAAACAAAGTTAGCATAAAGTTAGCATTGTTTTTGTGGCCACCTGGTTCAATTAGTCCCACAACACCCTCCATGTATAGCTCTATTTTTGGTCTCCACCCTCTCCTGATTGAATTAGCTGACTCTTCAGATGCTTAATGTTTGCTAATTGCTAACCTTGCTAATACTAACAATACAAAGACATAACACACTGACTTCAAAATGAGTTACCAGTGAGTTCAGATAAGGTGCGGAGCTCCGTGGTGGTTCCGGACAGTCTGTCGTACAGCTTGTCCAGCACAATCTGTTTGTCGGCATCAAAGAAGTACGAGCAGAAGCCTGCGATGGCTGTCGTTGGGCCGCCAAGGTTGTTCCTGCAAAAAAAGATGCAGAACAATCACAGGAAGACTTTAAATAAAGTTAACTTATTGTGAAAAAGAGTTGTTTTAAAGTAAAATAATTATTCTACAAACCTGAGGTCAATGATCATGGCATCAGTGTTGACAACCTTGTTCCAGACATGCTCAACAATGATTTGTGCGATGGCTTTGACCTCCTCAAAGTCTCCAAACATATCAAAACGCAGGTAGCCAATGTTGTTCTCAAATAGGTCAGTGTGGAACGAGACTTTGATCAGATCAACGTAAACCTCGGGGGGGTAAATCTGTCAATACAGACAAACAGACGCTCTAGCTAAAATCTGAATTAAGTCCATAGCATTTTCATTTCCTAATTTTTAACCTCTGAACTACACATTTATTTATTTTATGTTGACTTTAACACTCAAGGAAACAGTTAAACCTGGTTTTACCATAGGTGGTAGGGATGGGGCGTTTGTGGTGGTCTTCAGGCTTTTGTCCCCAGAAAGAGTCTTCAGGTCGGCGGACAGCTTTGCCTCCAGACTCTCCCTTGATGTAATCATGCTGTACTCGCCGTTTGCCAGGAGCTCCTTCAGTTTTTCTGCTACACTATCTCCGATATCCTCAAAGGCATAGTTGTCAGCGATCAGGGAGGCTGATTCCTCAATGATGACTGGAACTTGGGCGCGGAGTTTGACAATCTTGATGGCAGTAGCAAGAGCGTCCTCGGCACTGACCTCCACATTGGGCTTCACACCAGTAACTTCCCAGGTGGAGCCAGTGATGGGATTGATGGACTTGGCAGTTGGCACGGTAATATAAAAGTCAGTGTCGCCCACTTTTATTTTGTCGACTTTCACTGAGCCCCCGGCGGTCTTCTCGCCAACAATGGTGGCCCTCTTCAGGTTCTGGAGGCAGTAGGCCACATCCTCAGCAATGCCCTTGGTGTTTTTGCTGGTAAGGATAATGAGGGGTTTGGTACTGCCGTATCTGTCCCCCAGCAGTGTGGACATAGAAAAGATCTTAGTGGTGGTGTTTGATGGACGGTCATATACACTGTCAATGTGGATCACAGGCTCAGCCTCAGTGAAGTAAGACACAATATAGGAGATTCCGGAGATGTCTCCGCCAAGGGTGTAGCGCAGGTCGAAGATCAGAGCTGAAGTTGGCAGGATTTTATTCCAGACCAGATCGACGAGCAATGGTCCAACTTTGTCAGCAGCCTCCTCTCCAAGGATGTGGTCGATCCTCAGGTAGCCAGTGTTGTCCTCCAGGATGTCGAGCTTGATGGAGGTCTGAAGAACAGCAATAAGCTGCTCTGGGGGCAAGGGAGGCATCTTTGGGGGAACCGCTGGGATATAGTTTGGCTCATAGGAGACTCTCAGACGTGGGTCACTGACTGTGGTCTGGACTCCAGAGCTGAGGACATTAGCCAAGGATTCGGCATCTGGGATGTTGAGGATCTCTGTGTTGGTGCTGGCCGCTTCGATTGCCTCCTTCATCCCGTTCAGCTTCTCCGGTGAGCAGTAATTGTCCATAACAATCTTTGCCATGTCAACAATGAAGCTGGGGGAAAGTGAGGCATGGATGAAGAAGACATTTCCTAAAACTAGAAGGGATGCTACCAGAAAGATGGCTTTTGCCATTTCTTGTCCGTTAAGTTTAGTATAATTAAGTAAGTGGCGATAGCTGCTCAGGAGCCAAACCTCCTTCCTCGAAGAGGTTCCTTGTCAAATGCCACTGTTTTGGCTCCAAGTTTTCTGTTAACACACTCATAAGAGGATTTGCCCCACAATAAACCTCTAATCGCATTATCCCGAGTGCTTCTCGTAAGACAACTTAAACAAATAGATGTAGTAACAAGAAATAGTTGCTAAGGATTTGTGTCTTTAATTTAAACAAGGTACTTTACAAGGTTAAGCTACTGTCAAATAAGGTAAGCTCTGTAATTATGAAGAAATGGATCAAGAGTGGTGAAAATATATATCTTCTTCTAGAATAAGTTGCTGATTACGGAATAATAATTTTAAAAGAATTCAGATCCGCTCAATTCTTTATATTCTCATTAAAGGAATACATTTGGTTACAGCACAGTTCAACAAGTTGGTGGTGGCTTCCTTTCTAATGTGGTCAGCACCACTCACTTCTAGTTTGTGTAGTGATTGCTCCCTCTGCTGGTTAACATTTGTAGTTCAGGGATTTAAGAGCCGAGACAATAGAACGGACTGAAAAATATAAAGTGATCACAAGATAATGTACAAAGAACTTAACATTATACCGACACAAACATGTATAATGTAATGAAATCACAATAAAAATTGTAAAACAGATCATGATCGTAAAATAAATAAGGTGCAACCTACTGATGGTTTTATGATTATTTTCTCATTTGTAAAAAATGTAATAAAGATAGGTTTCTCAAATTTCAGAAGAAGCAGCTCAAGGATAGGAAAAAACACTTTATACAGCATTATTCATTATGTGGAACGTCATGGGTTGGAATTGTGGCCAAAGGGTTAGTCGAGGGGTTATGAGGGCGAAAGGTGAGGTAAACCCTGGAGAGATCGCCAGTCCATCACAGGGCAAAGATGAAAAACACAGAAAGGCCAATTCCACACAGAAAGGCCCTCAGTCAAACTGGGATTCTAAACAGGTGACCTTCCTGCTGTGTGGCAACATAAAATGTATTTTTATTATCAAAACGTAAACAATGGACAGGTAAGAAACATGAGCAGTTTGGTGGAAAAAGACACCAGACACAGCTTGTGATGGTGTATTTTGGTGCCGTTGGTAGATTTACAGGTCAAGTCTGGGTCACTCCACCAGCGACATGATTACATGATTTATAGACACGTGGCAAAGCCTTTCTGAAACACATGCAGGATCAGAATAGTTGGAAAAAAACCACCACAGTCTGGATACAAAAAAACAAAAGATTGATTGGAATGTTTTTATCTTGACACTAAATTACCTGCTTACTCTCTTCGCTTTCTACTGCTTTGCATTGCATTATTAGTCCCCCTGTCAAAAATGTCTCTTTAATTGAATCAAAACTCATTGAAACTGCACCTGAAATTAATAATAAACTCTTAAGACCCTGTTCTAAACATTTTTGCAGCTCCCAGTCGCTGAGCTAATCTCCCCGTCTTAATCGTTAATACCACCTCATGCATTACACAACACAATCCCGTCTCTGCCAGCTCCCAAGATGCTGATCAAGACTTTTAAAACAATGAATTCTCTCATAAGTCGCCCTCATGAGTCCCTGAATGCAAGCTGGTGCTAACACACAATTTATGTGTGAGATTTAGGTCGTGGAAAAAATATTAGCAGGCTCAAGATCAACGATCAGCCATACAGTATGACTCAGCGTGATTGACCTGGTTTGTTGCAGTGGTTAACACGCCAGGCATCTCGTTAATATAATCATACAAATATAATAAATGACTGTACTGCATCTTTTATGAATTGATGTTGATTGAGTAGAAAAGACATTTTCTGTGACACAGACTTTTTCCAATATTCATATTTATTCATTTCATGGTTGGAGAGTCTCAAAAACAAAATGTAGACATCAGGAGACAAACTCTGAAAGAACACTTCTTCACGTATTTAGGATCAATGGGTTGAGAAACCTTAGCAGCTCTAAGCTGCCTTTATCTGCATGATATAAACCAATGCAAGCTTTGATTGCAATACAGAACTTTTAGAAGCAACAGCAGCAATGTTGCGTGATGTACATTGTCAATAATGGTAACCCTGCTGCCAAATACAGTATATATTAATAAAAAAAAAACACTTACTTGTAATATACAGATTTACATTTTATATAGATTTTATTTTTTTATAACAGCTGTGATTAAATGCCACACTAAATTAATTTAGTTTTACAGTATTTACTAAAATAATATTTTATTAGGTTTAAAGGTGAAACAGACCAAGATAGAGTAAGATTTGTACTGTATGTACATACGTGTATTAAATATACAATGCAAAAATGCCCGTTTCCTTTGCAGTGCTGCAAACGCAATGCAGCACATGCTTATATATATATATATGTGTTCTTCTGCTGCATCTTGCAAACTTAAATTTAGGGAAAAGGCAAATACTATAAAACAGTGTTTCCCAAACTGTCTATATGGGGACCCAATTTTCAGGGATGGCAAACTATCATGACACAAAACAAATCATGACAAATTTGTGGAAAATATATTTTTGTAATACTTTTTTTTTTTGATTGATTTGTGAGTAAATAACAACTTTATGTTATTTCAAACATATTCACATAAAAAGATTCTACAAATTTGTTTGGAGACCCAAGTCAAACTTCCTGCGTCCCGTCTGTGGGCATGATCCAGTGTTTGGGAATCACTGCTATACAGCATTATCACATAGAAACAATGTAAAAACAAACAACTGTATATGCATATATTTAATTTCAGTGTAGCACCCTTATTCTGGACCAGGCACGGTTAACTCTGCATGACTCTCCAAATGTCCATGAATGAGTGAGTGTAAAATAATATCTCACAACATATACTGTTGAATGTGGAGAAAAATGAGAATAGGAGGTCTCAAGTTTTTTTCCTGGTCATCTTTCCTTTTAGTGGACCAGTAGGGGGCGATGGTCATTTAATCACCACCTGTACTTCCACCATAGCAAACTAAACCTCTCCAACTACCTGCAGCCACACTCTGCCACCTTCATCTCCTCATACAAGTATCTTATAGTGAGCCGTCCGTTCTCCTGATACATGACTGTGATGGGGTCCAGTTTTATGGGGACACAGCATGCCATGTTGGCCTTCTTGGGGTCCCTGATGTTGATCAGGGTCTGGATGAGGGCGTGTTTGGACGGGGTTGATTCGTCCGTCAGCGGGTGGTAACAGAGGCCTCGGCATTCGAAGGCGTCATATTCCGGTGGTGCCACAATCCAGCTGTCCCAGCCAATGTCCTTAAAGTTGACCTTGAGTGAGGTTCGCCGGCAGTACTCGCTCTCTGCCTTTCTTTTGGTTCTCCGTGGATGTTGTTGGGCTTCCAGGATTTGGTTTGGCAGTTCGTCTCCTCTGTTCCAGTCCGCTCCTGAGTGTAAGAAGGTTTCTTCTTCATGGTGGATCATCTCTCTTAACTCTTTCTTGTTCTCCCTATTTCTGCTATCCAGATCATCTGAGAAGACGATCAAAGCAGTTGAGGTGTTATCTCCAACGGACATGCTCATATTAAAACAACCTGCTGCCGCCTTTGCACTGAGAGAAGCCCCACAGTCCCTTTTGTCAACCACAACATCAAAAACTGTTGCAGCACTGCCTGATTTGATCCACCTCTGAATCGCTGAGGTCACATCAAACCTCATCCACATACTCTGAGAGCTGGTCACCTCTCTGCCGACCAGTAGTTGGGGTGTGGATGTCAAATCGTTTCGATCCACTTCATAGACTTTGACGATGGTGTGGAAGCTGTGGTAGGATGTCGTGGATGCAGCGTCTGGGAAGAAGAAGATCTGCAGTTCTGCTGTAGTGATCTTCTCATGACTGGGGACGGTGACGTTAAACTGCAGCCTGTGTTTTGACTTTGTACCATTTGTCATAGAGAGTTTGATGTCTGTTGGAGAAAAAACATGAAGTTAGAGGGGAACAGCGGCTGCACTCTTTGAAATGACTTCACATACTTAATAGTTGAACTGAAACTTAAGGACCTGTGTGTAGGATTTAGTGGCATCTAGGGGTGAAATTGCATATTGCAACTAACTGAAATGCTCCCAGACAAGTGTATAAGGAGGCCCTCCCAGGAGCCAGTGTTTGATTTGTCCTTTCCAGACTACTGTACAAACATAGTAGGACAAACAAGATGGCAGAGCATACAGAAGAAGCCTCCAAGAAATATACTGAAATCATTATTTGGTCTTTTTTAGGGCGTACTACATTAATGAAAAAGAAAATATTGTGTTCTGTTTCTGGAAATAGATTGCCCAAAATCCAACACAGTCTTCATGTAGAGTATATTATTGTATATTGTGAGTTTATTATTTTATTTTTGTGTATTCATATTTTTCTGCCATTTTTGTAAAAAAAAAAAAATCCAGATCGATGTCAATTGAACCAATCATTTTGATTGGTTCAAATTCACAGGTTTACTTCCTGTTGACAGATGATGCTGGGTCACCTTTGCTAAGCTAACCCAGGAGGCTACACAAGCTAGACCGCCCTCCTTTGTTCAGTGAGGGACAAAAAACAACACTGCAGGAGCCACTAAGCTTATTTTATGGTAAGTTGAAGCAAAATTGACTAATAGTAATAGGTAACACTGCTTAGCTAGTTAGCTAGGTGTGCTAAGCTAAGTTAACATGCTTGAAATAGTGTCCCATGGAAATGCCACATGCTGCAACTGGAAACTTGAGGCCCAAAGCTAACTGTTAACTGTGTACAATAGTTTAAAATGTAAAATGTTCAGTTTAGTTTAGTAAGTAGTAAACTCTACAACACAATTTTATAGTTTTTAATGCCTTAAATGTTTTATGTGTGTAATTTATGATCTTGATGGAAGGGTATATACAATTTTGCAAGGTAAACATTCAAAAAACTGGTGGGAATCATAATTACTTTAGATTACAACTTTATATTTTATGAAGTAGAAAAAAAGAATAAAGTAATATTAAATGTAGTAATAATAATAATAATAATAATAATTATAATAATAATAATAATAAAGTTAAATGATCATGTACCTTGTACAGTAAAACTTCGTATCACATCAGACTGAGGGATGGTCGAGCTGTCCGTGGCATACTTGTTGTAAAGTTCTAGCATAAACTGAGGAGGGTAGATCTTGCTGTTCTCCTGTGGAACATCTGACAGGTTGAGTTTCCTCAAAAAGCCTTCCTTCATGGTTCCAAGGAGGTTCTCCATCCTCAAGTCTGTATCTTCCTCCTCCAGAAGGTCCTCCTCTGACAGCTGAGAGTAGAATTCCTCAGGGTCATAGCTTTCAATATCGTTGTTGAGAGGTTTGCAGGTGCAGGAGCCACTGGAAAATACCAGACTCAAACAAACCTGCAGCAGAAATGCTCCGGGGCTCAGCATTTTGGAATGATCCCCTCTCCAAGTCACTGAGCTGGCACAAACTTCACCTTCTTCCCAGCGTGAAAACACACTTTGCGGTGGCAAGGTTTGAAAATGCAGATCCCCCATGCAAAGACCGCTGTCCCGACGTCCGCTCCCATGCTCCCAGTGTAAACAGGGGGGACTTGTGTCAACCAAAATAGTAGCTTGGACATGCTTATCGCTGTCATTGATGCCTTCTTTTAAGCTGTGTTATCAGTTAAGTGTTGGTTGCTAATGAAGACACTGTAAACACTTGAAAGTGATAACGAGGGAGGCAGTGGAAACTGTGAGGTTACTGACAAGCAGGCATTTCCATAAAATGACTTTTCCCAGCTTGGGGGTGAAAGTGTTATGGCCACCGGAAACAAAACTGGCTGTAAGAAACAAAACGGACCATTGCATTCCTTCCCGCCATTATTGCTGTATTTTTCACAGATGTAATAGTACTGATAAGGAGGATCATTTCTTTCTAGCAAAGACAGCAGCTATACGATTTATAGCACCATATATCTTATTGTAACTAAATCATATAGTAATCCAGATTTATAGACATAAAGAACATGGCCTTCACTGCCAAATGCTGTAATTCCTAGCGCTGTGACATAATACTGGGAATCTCTGTGTTACTGTGAGGATTATGAGCCACTGTGTCTGGGGACATTGGCCTTAGTCTGGATGGCCTTGGTCTTGAAATTTTGCTCACCCATGAAGTCAGTCAATCATTGGCTCATGATTTTGATTTCATTGTGGCTGTGTAGTACAGTTTTGTACACAAAGAATAATTTAGGCATGCAGATAAAAATCTTTTTTTAGTTTCTAGCTCCAAACTGTCAATTTTTTAAAAATAATATTGTTCTAATATGTTTTCAGAAGGCTCTGAAACTGCAATTTCCTCATAGATGATAAAAAAAGAATCATAATCACACCACTTGACACATTTAACAGTCCAAAACCTGTTGTTTAATAAAAAAAAAAACATGATCAATATTAGCACAACACTTTAATAAACCATGAATATTGTCTTTATGATAAAATACATGTCACATATTGTTAATGTATGGAAACTATTATAATATTATTATATATTATGTCAGCAGGTTATGGTAAGGTGTATATATACGAAAACGAAACATCTATGTACATATGAACTGTATATCTATGCTTTACATACTTCTTATTTTCAATAAAACCTAAAAAAAAAAAAAAGCCAATACGTATATTTGGCTGTATATACATTTCTTGTTTTTCTTTCTATACCATGTACAGTAAACATTGTCTGGTTTGGTGAACGGAGAGTTGGTTACTATTGAAATATTTGATCAATACTGTACATATTGCAAACTTTACACGTCTTATTGAGTGACAGCATATGTGTATTATGTGTAATTATTGAATAGCCACAGGAAGGTCTTTGTGGTTTCCCAAAATGCACAGCAGGGGGCAGTAATGCACTACTTTTCCCCCTCTTTGCTATTATCAGAAACATGCAACTCAGTACTTCTTTTACTCACTTACAAAATATAATTTACACTGGAATACATATTTCATTTAAAAAGATATGACCTCTCATGCATGAATAACAATTTTATTAAATTTTTCTAAAATATAGGGAAGGTTCTATCACAACAAAATCTCACTGAGAGTGACTGTACCATTCAGTTTGTGTAAGGAGCTGCAGCATT
Source organism: Solea solea (assembly GCF_958295425.1). NCBI lineage: Eukaryota > Metazoa > Chordata > Actinopteri > Pleuronectiformes > Soleidae > Solea > Solea solea. The sequence continues at coordinate 5,482,667 of NC_081154.1, forward strand.
TACTATTTACACAACATCTGTTGGTTGATTTGGTGGAATGTAAACATGCTGGCATTTGACCTCCGAGTCCCAAACCCTCCAACGTGCAGTTCATCGGTTTGTCAAAACTTCTGTGAGAGACGGAGGCGAGCAGCAGCGGATGCTGATGCCAGACGGTTTCAGAAGGCGTTGAAATTCAAATCATCTGCTTCAAAAACAAGCCCTAAAATGGCTGTAAAGGTTTCCCACACTGGGCCGTAGTCAAACGGAGACGAGAGTAGATCCCAAAAAGAAGTCCAGACTGAGACCAGAGCAAATCAAAATGAAAACTTTCTGAAAGTAACAGCTTATTTAGAAATAAAAGAAAATGTACCTGCAGGAGGTTTTTACAGAGATGTACTGTATACACAGGTTTATGATGGGGAATTGTTACATGAGGAGTAAAAAGTTAAGGCAAAGTCAAACAAGTCCTCAGAAAATCCTCAAAAAACCAAAACGTTATTCACACAGAGACCTCAGCTATTTTACTTGAGTTCCAGTCTCTCTCTCAGATGTCCTCAGTGTGTCTCACCACAACCTGAAAAGTGTCTTCCTGCTGCCGGCTCACTTAACGTCCCACGTCGCTTCTCTCTTTGCCTCAGCCCTACCGACAGGCACAGGTGTCCACGGACATGCCAGGATAAACCTTCAGCACCATATTCCTGCTCAGGTCGAGGAAAAGGACAGTGAGCGGACTCATCTTCTCCGGAACGCAGCAGGGCTCGGGCACGCCGGGGACGATTCCCACAGCTCTGACGATGCTCTGGATGGTGGCGTGGTTGGATGGCCGTGCCACCTGAGGACACATGAGACAGGTATTTTTATTCAAGCGTATAAAAACACAAACTGTTATTATGCAAGTAGAAATTTATGTGTGAGGATCAAAAAGTAAAAACATACTTTTGTGTTATTCAAATCCAATATTGGATGAAATTATCCAAATGATCCCATGTGTAACATTTAGGAGGGTTTATTGGCAGAAAAAAATTATTTTTGTTTTTCGTACTAAAGGGCCTTGCTTTAAGGGGTGCATTTAATGTTTTGAAGCTAAAGGGTACAACATCCTTTTTGGTATGTGAAGGCCACTGTAGTTGCCCGATGTGCATAAGAAGAACTGAGTGATTAGTGGAGGAGTCAACTGTTTGTTACAATTTGCCGTCTCATTAGATGTCACTAATTCTTGCACACTGGACCTTCAAATCCTGACGTGAGATATATAATATGAACACTATGGATAATTTGCTGTATGTTCTATACTGTGCAAAAGGTGGTTTAGCGACCATACAGTGTAATTTTGTCTCTCTATTGTCAAGTATGTAGTGGGACGTACACTTACACTTGAACAACAGAACTACCCTGGCTCTCTTAAACCTGGAGTGCAACCCTTATTATTGTTCCTGGTAAAAACCTGTGTTTGTAATAACTGTGAAAAATCTGACCGACAAAACTGGTGGTGCCCTAAGACTTTGGCTTAAGTGCTGTATATGAATTCAATCTTGATTCTCTGAGGTTGACTGTGACAATAGTAAAAATTAAAGACGTCATTTGGCTCACTTTCGGGATGGGGAACCCACACGCTCCGGCACAGTAATAGGCATCAAACGACTTTGGCGCCAACACCCATTCGCTCCAGCCGATGTCAGCGAAGTCAACCCTGAGGTACCTCCTGGAACAAACCCTGGGTTCACTCCACTGTCTCCTCCTAGCCTTCTTCATTGTTCTCTCATCGAAGCTCAGCACTTGTGGTTTACTCAGGCCCTTGCTGCTCTCCTCACCCTGCTTCCGCCCCGGTTTCACCGCTGCTTTGGCTTTTGCTGGGAAATAAGTGTTCTGCCACAGTTCGTGATTCTTCAAGGTGTTGAATTGGACCTCAGGGATGTCATTTCTTTGGATCTGGAGATTAAGTTCCCTCCGGATCCTTGAGGCTGAAGTCGAGGAGGATACGTCGTCCCCCGAAGGGAAGGGTCCGTACCGCTGGAGTGACATAGCCACACTGTTGGGCTCATCTATGGCTCGATCGTCAGCATAAACCAGAATATACGGTAAGTTTCCCGAAGAGAGGCGTTCTTGTCCGTGAGAGCTCCTCTGCTGCGTCTGACCTGCCCCAAACTCCGTATCAAACTCAACCGTGATCAAAAACTCTTTGACTTCTCTGACGTGTTTTACCTCCGTCGTAACATCCCTCGATTGCCAAGACCCTTTCTTGAAAGGAGCCAGAGTTATGTTTCCCAGCGGTGTTTCCCAGTTTGATCCATGGAAGAGAAGCTGAGGAGAGGAGGATTGCTGGAAGCTGCTGGACGGATGGCGAGGCCTTCGGAAACGCCACGGTCGCTGGTGGTGGCGTTGTCGCTTGTAGAGGAAGTGGAACGATGCAGAGAGGACGAGCTCCGAGTCTTGGATGGAGGACAGGTTGAACTGGAATACTTCTTTGCCGTGTGAGACTCCTGTGGATTCGGGAAAAGAAAAAAAATCAGAAGAAAATTAAATAAGGACGACAAGAAAAGTGAGATATTTGAAGTGTGAAACTGAAAAAGCTTTTTTTCATATTGCCTTCCATGTTTTTTGCGACATCTAAAGAGGTTTAAGAGCAAATTCACCGACAATTTCATGCAGATGTTTTTTTGCAAACAGATGCTGCAGCCGCGGGGAAACACATCTTTCTGAGATGAACAATAAAGAGACTTGAGCGATCAAATTGCTGCCTTGAACCTTCCCGCGTCTTTTCTTTTTCCCTTTCATCCTCTCAGTCTGGCACGTTTGGCTGACATGAAAACAGCCTCCAAAACAATCTTTCATAGAGTGTTCCCCAACACATCTGACTGACATGAGCTGCGGCATGGGAAATATTAAAGTGCAGCATGGTGAAGTGCCTGCCTCTCACACACGACCACAAACCTCATCCTCGATGGCTGCAGTCTTGAAGTTGAACCCTGTCTCCCACACTTCCACCACAGCCTGAAAGACAAACACTGGATCGGTCCAGTAGGTCTGCAGTAGCCATATGGAAATGCTTATAGGAGAAGGAGCTCCTCTGAGGCTTTTCTCTGTGCAGCCGGTGTCTGGGTGTGATAATAGGCTCTTGTCTAACACCTATGGCTGTTACAGCTACCGGTGAACTAACAGCGCCCGACACTTAAAGTCCCCCAGCTCAGTAAATCAGGACACTGACAGTCAGAGCACAGAGGGGGAGATGTTTAGCCCCGAGGGGATTGAGAGTTGCTGTGTGACTGACAAAACACCTGCATGATGACATTATTTTTTTTATTTTTTTTTTGCACATAAAAATGAATTTGAAACTGTGATAAAATAATTCAAATAGTCTGTACAGCAAGAGAACAACATGAGATGAGTTACACAGCATAGGTATACAGTAGGTCTCAGGACCAGTGCCTTAAAAGGGTCATAAATGTTATAGCAATACTATTTTTTTAAAGGAAAAGTATTGTATTATTTCGTTTTCTTTTCATGGACATTTAAAATAGAATTTCACTAACTTGTTACATTTTAAAATGTAGGATATATGTTACATTTTAGGGCATAAATGTGCCTATAAAACACAAAATAAGAAAGAAAGAAAGAAATTGTTTACATTTTATTTGCTAAATCCACAACCAATATTCGTTAGTTAATCTATCTACTAACAGAGAATCGGTAGAAAAATGTTAAACATATGAGCTGAATAACGATGAACTTGTGTTGTCACTTACTCGGGACAGCTTTGAAACTCCTCACGGTGTTCCCGTCGCGCTGGCTCTGCGCTTCTTTGCTGTACTTCTCGTACACTTTGAACATGTTGATGGAGACCATGTCCTTGTTTGCGCTCTCGTGCGCAAAGGCGCGCTCATCCAGAGTCGGCGCGACATCGGCACCTTTACGCACGGCTGGACCAACATCTTCAACAGCGACTTTAGCCCAGCTGGAGTTGAGGATCAGAAATAAATGCAGCAAGTAAAGGAATCGGCTCGCCATGGCTGATTATGAAGGAAAATGTACCATTCAAAAGAAATGTTTATGCGTAGTTAGTTTAAAAGAAATGCTCCTTTTCTGTGCCTCGTTGCTCGATTCCCACGCAGCCTGTGTCCAGGTAAACCGTGTCAGATCCGCACTCCAGGGTTCACGGTCCACAGATGCTTCTTGCAGTGGGAGGAGATCGAGTGAGTGCACGAAGCGCGCCTGCTGGATGACGCCTCTGAGCGCACAACCAACGAGCGCCACGCAGCTTCTCCGATGAAGTGCTTCATTGATTAGAACAGAAGATCTTCCCACGAGAGTGATAACGTTCACTGTAAATATATCTGCAGTAAAGACGTTTTGTCTGCACCATCAATCAACTGCAAAGAGCAGGGGATCAGGTTTGGCCACATGTAATCCTGGAGCCATGCGGGTCAGACACAGACATCACTCAGTTTTACAGTTTTAAAGCTGCAGTGGGGGGGACGGACGACGACTTTGAATTACATTAAACACATGATATTCGCATTATCATTAATATTAATCCGTCTCAGTTTGTGGTTTTATTTAAGTCATTCCTAAAACTGGCTTCTCAAAAACTGATTCATAGCAGATTATGTGGCTGGAGCAACATTTGAGGTCCAGGTGAGGTAGAGCAGGTGAATTATCTGTGTAAACAATGGACAATGTGCTACATCACTATTCTCAAGTCAAAATAATCCTACATTCTGATTCTTGAAAAGTATTATTATTTTTTTAGCAACAAAACAAACACACACAAAACCCTTATACAATATAATATACAATATACAGTGTACTCTAAACCAGGCGTCTCATATTCAAATGACCTGGGGGCCCAACAAGCATAGAGTCTGATCAGAAGGGGGTTGATCAAATGGAAAAACTTTCTAGGAAAAGGACAACTAATCTGTAGGAGTGGGCGAAATAAATGATATCCTAATAACGACATTTGTGACAATAGTTCACAGAATGTGTAGCAAAAAAAGTGTTTGATATGGAGTAAAAAAAATACATTTATGATGCAAAACAAATCTATAAATATCAAAAACAGACAGAAGTAACTTGGTGTACCGTATGAATACAATTGAGGAGCCACATGTGTGAGGCGTCTGCTCTAAACACATAGGAAAGTCTTATAAAGTAACTAAATTACAGTTTAGCTGATTTCTTGAGTAAACATGCTATAGTTCTATTCACCAGTCAATTGCTTTTAAAGCAGTTAGTATTTTGTGTTGTAGTAGAGCAAGCCCAGCATATGTTTTCGACCAGCCAGCCTACAAATGGTCAGAAAGCAAGCCTGTTAGCAGTTGTTGCTAAGGAGACAAGGTATAGCAAAGCAAACATGCTATAATGCTAGCCAGTCAATAAGTTTCCAAGCATCTCTCTATTTTATCTCTACGTTATGTTTCGTGGTCAGCATTTGGTAACTCCTTCATTTTGTGTTTTGACTAGCCTGACTATGACTTGCCACTCAGCAACCTCATTAGCTTAGATGCTAATAGGTGTTAACACAGTTTATTCAAACATATTTGCATCTTCTTGTAAGAGTCATATCATGCAGACCATGACATGACTCTACGTGAAGCAGCATCTGATGGTGGGCTTTTAAAAGTGGATTGTGCAACACAGCTAATAAGCTAATAGCTTCCTGATTTTGGAGCCCTATCTTCCATGACAGCTTGCATGGTTGAAACATAATGCAACTGGAAAAAAAAGATGGTTATCTCAGGCCTTCTAGGATGAGTCTTCACCTGAAGGTGAAACTGTGTCATTATGTGGGTTTGCAGCTTTATTTAAAGACAACCAAGCAGCCAAAAGCAAGAAAAGATTAACATCTTTTTTTAAGGGTCTCCTCTGCTTTCTGAGTTTTTGATGCAGCATAATGGTTTCTCTGTGTGAGAGATGGCAGCAGGCTAAAGCCACCACGGGTCAGACAGCTATTAAAATACCTCCTACTGGTCCTCAAGAGGATCACAAGGGGCTCTTTGACACCACCATGTCCTACACCAGTGAACCCCCACCTTCAGTAAAACACTGGTGTGTTTAAAGGTCGTTCTGCGTTGACGAGAAGCACCAGATAGCATCTGTCTCCTCCCCGGGAGTAATCAAACACTGTTATCACTCATTGTGAGGGCGTCTAATTGGTTTTCAAGGAGTTAGAAAAACAGAGTGCTGCTCTTGGGCATTGTCATTTGATGGCGTAATGTTTTTGTGCAGAATTTCAAAATAGGGTTCTTGCCAGAAAAGAACATTGACATTGATCATTTGATCAAACATGTAAACCAACCCATGTTTATGTTTTCCTGGCACGTCTTGTGGTCACGCAGATAATGACTCCTCTCTTTCAGAAGCAAAGACCAAAGCCAGATTTTCAACTGGTCCCTCGGGATCTGAGGCCCCGAAAGTAGCTTGACATTGTTATAGAACCACAAACCCTCATATGAATGAGGTCAGAGTGGATGGTTGAGTGTGCAAAGGCCATGACTTTGATATTGGAGACCACAGTTACATGCTATGTGCCACCAACAGCTAAATCCTTTCTAAGTTTCTTTCATGCAAGACAACAATCTTTTCTGAACCTTAAGATTTCGCTGCCTAAAATTAATCTGACCCGGTGGCAGATTAGGAGGAAATGTTCTTAAATTTCTTTTGGATGACAATGATAAGAATATAACTCTTCAATGTCTTGTGCTGCATCTCTCCTGCGACCTTGTAAGGATCAACAGTGTAGATAATAGAAGGATGACGAGCTTGGATTTTGTTATTAAGTATTAACGACTTCTTATTAATCAAACTGATTCTAATTTGATCTTGAATAATTTGCTGTGAATAATTGTCAGCAATATAATATACATCTATATATTTTATATAGATATATCTTACAGAATAGATCATTTAGGGTTTGGGTGAATTACCCACTGAAGATGAACTAGCTTTATCTGTTTGCCATCTGCAATTAATTGTACGGTTTTATAACCAATAGTTAAACGAGCAGTCAACAGTCCAATCGTCACCAGTTGTATTTTTATTAAGTTGCAGTTCAATTCCTCAACGTACTGTACCACAAAGGATCGTCCATAAAGACCCACCAAAGAAAAACAACACAACCAAAGATGCAATTAACATCTACAGCCACATACTATATACAACAGATATATCACTAAATGACCCACTTCCACCCTGTCTCACACGTTTATCTGTCTTTTTTCTCACATAACTGTCCAACAGTTTGCTTGACAAGCTTCAAACGTTGCAGGTGTCCAGCCAGCATGTCCATGTGGGCCCCATAAGGTTTATATTTGGGCTGACAATTTGGGTCCCAAGCGGGTTTCTCTGTAATTTCCATGGTGGCCCCATCCGCTTTTGCCCACTTCAAGCCCAAGTCCACTTAGAACCCTTTCTAGGCTACCTGGGTACGATGGGTTTGAAGTGGGCAAATAATGCAGTTCCCATATGTTTTCAGTAAAATGGGCTTCACATGTGGGCAAACACAGGTGGGGCCACCATGGAAACCACGGACAAACACGCTTGGGACCCATATTGTCAGCCTGAATATAACCCTTATGGGGCCCACATGGACATGCTGGCTGGGACTTACTAAGAGTACCAGTGTGTGCAGTGTTTGACTTTGATGTTGCTTGGAGTAGGGCTGCAACTAACAATTATTTTCATAATCGATTAATCCGTCAATTATTTTCTCGATTAATCGACTACTTGTTTAGTCTGTACAATGTAAATTTTTTGGAAAAATGTTGATCGTTTTTTTTTTTACCAGACCTGGAAATTATGACGTTCACAAATGTCTTGATTGTCCACAAATCAAAAATATTCAGTTTTAATTATTTATTTGTCATATGGAGCAAAAAAACCTTTCGAGCTAATAATTTCACACAGATATGTCTGCTTCTATTTTCTGTCTTTACAATGGAGCAGAAGCTTGAAATGCCATAGTAACGTTATGACGAGTATGTCGTAAAGTAGAATTTTGTAGTTCTTTTTGTGGTAGGGAACCTGAAACCAGACATTCCATAGTGCCAACCCAGGGTGACGTTCACCCTGTTGTAAGTTGATATAGCATCAAAATAATCCTTATATGAAGGTTGAAATCCGACATTGGACAAATGTTACATAGTCCCTTTTGTTTTCTGCAAAAATTCTAATTTAATTTCACCTTTTTTACACCAACTATCCCACCTCAGCCAAGCGTTAAAACTTCATTCTGTTCCTCTTTTGTCTTCGCTGCTGAGAACTGGCGCAAAGTTGGCAGCTCTGGAGTAAAACCCCCTGCTCTTCTCCCCTCTGAGGAACGTTTAGCACCGATGTTTCGGTTAAACAGCTGTAGCCACTGAGCCGAGACGGCTTCAGCACGGTGATTACCCACCACTTCAAAGGTAATTCAAGCCCTGTAGGAACAAACATCATAAGACCCTTCACTTAACGGCTTCCACGCCATATGAGAAGGATGACCAGAGTTTAACAAAGATATGGCTCATATCTGTTGGCTTGTATGGGTAGAAATTACCAATCATCATTAGTTACTTTCAATAATAGCTTCTGGAAAGAGCTAAATTGTTGGTATTAAACATTTTTCTTCTTTGCATGTGTGGTCATATCCAGCTCATTATTGTCTCCAAAAATATTTATTCTGGGATGTTTTCTTGCAGAGTTCCCAAAGAAAATAGACGCAAATATCGTTATTGCCATTAAATAATAAGTTAAAACTACACTTGTGTTACTGGTTTAAACTTTTTAAATTCCCACTCTGCTCATAGTTGATTTAAAGCTGCAAAGTTGCACATTTAATGACACTTGTACTTTGAATATGTTAGCAGCTTAATTCATGTTCCAAACAAATACCTTTTATTTAGCAAATTTCAAGATATTGTGCTAAAAGGTGAAGAACTTTTGATATCAATTTCTAAACTTTTCCTTTAATTTTTCCCCAAGTTAAAATAATCAGTTCACTAAACTCCTCTTAAAAATGCTTTAAAACCTTGCCACAATTTATCTAGAAGTAAAAGCCAAGCTGCATTTTTTACAGTGTGTTATTTTAAACTTTGTTTTAAAGATGCCGATGAATGGTTTTTCTTTTGAGCCTGCAAAAATATGCAAGTTTGTTGAAACGAGAACCTGCACTGTTCTACAGTAATAGAAGTAGCAGACTGAGAAGCCGGGCCGCCACTCATGTCCTCTTTTGCACATGGAGACTAATTTGAAGTTTTTCATCTTGTATGACATCATGGATGAGTCACCACTCCTCACCCCCCCACCCTTCTCCTTCGTGAAGTGCAAGGGCAGTAGCCACCAAGAAATATGCTCTCATTCACAGAATATTTGCCTGGGGTGCTCGTCAGGACAGGGAGGAGGACAGACGAGCCCACCATGTTTCTTTTGGCCCGAGATTCCATCCTTCACCCCCTCCAAACCCTCATCACCCCACTGCTTTTCCTCCTCCTCTTCCTCCTTTTTTTTGACTTGTTTTCATACTGCTGGCTGGAACTGAATGACCATTCATGCTCGCTGCTGTTGGATATGGATGTTTGTGTTTGTGTGTATGTGTGAGGGTCTAAAGGCCATGACATCCCCTCATCTGCTGTGTGCCAATTCTACACACACACACACATGCTGGATTGTGTGCCATACCTCCCTCATAGTCGACCACAGCCGTGCCACTTCGGTTCACATCAGCATCAAAAAAAACAAGAATGAATGACAGGTACACACACAGACATACACACATACCTCTCCAGGAGATATCCGGTTGTCTTACGCGTTGGTGCTGCAAGTAGCCGCAGCAGTGCCAGCGGAGAGATGAATGTCTGCCGGAGTCAGAGGGGAAATTTGTGCTTGACAAATTTATGACTGCAATTTGCCAGACTTTATGGTGAAAAACCAACAACTGACATAAGAGAAGAACAAGACCACATTTATTCATGAGTCATCGGCGTAGTGTGACAGACAGACAGAAAGCATGTACGTGCATGTGTCTGCTGATGAGTTGATTCCACTATTGTGCTTCAGTACATGCAATAATATCTCTGTGTGTCTGTGTCTGTTACAATGTGTAGCAAGCATGCATGGCCCCTGATAACTTCACAGTCCAGCTGCTGTGTGTTCAGACAAAGCAAATGCTACAGCCAAGACTTAATGCAAGGTCGGCTAAGAGAGGCACACGTTTATAAGATAAAGGGAAACCAGAGGGAAACAACACAAACAAGTAGAATAAAAGTCATAAAACCTCAGGAATCTAAAGAATCACATTCTGCCAATTGTCCAGGTGCAGTTTTCACATCCAGACGAGTTCAAATGTCCCCTGAAAGTTGCGGAATTAATTGTGTCCAAATATCTGTATATCAAGGAAACTGGAGACGGGCCCGTCTGATAGCAAACAAATTTTATCGTCACTCTGAACCAAAACCAAACGGCTGTAGCTTGGGAACAGTCAATGTGTTGATCTAGAACAAATAGCAGCCGTGATACTTAACAAAATATGTTTAAAATGGAGCAGTGGTTAGCGCGTCGTAGCAAGAAGGTTCACAGTTCAAACTGAGGTTCGATCATGGCCTTTCTGTGTGGAGTTTGCATGTTCTCCCCCTGTGAGTGGGTTTTCTTTGGGTACTCCATCGTCCTCCACTACGGTTGTTGTCCAACTGGAGACTCTGACTGTGTGTAAATTATTGTTTTTGACAAGTTTTGTTTTTCTTATATCGTATATCCATTATCTGTATTGGTTACTCCCTTAGAAATGTAGAAAAAAAATGGATGTAGTCTTCCAGGTTCCTCCTGAAGCCAATTAGGTAGTGAAAATATACTGAATAGCCACTAGGGGGAAACTTCCCTCGTAGCAAAAAGAACCCATTTGCATTGAAGTCTACATGTGTGATAAAAGACAATGGGCAATTAAATATAGTAGACACAAGTTTGATTGACAAGTCCATCCATCCATCCATCGTCAACTGCTTATCCAAGAATGGTCGCGGGGGTAGCAGAGGGCTCCAGACTTCCCTTTCACTGGTCATATTGCCCAGTTCTGATTGGGGGATCCCCAGGTGCTCCCAGGCCAGTTAGGAGATATCATCTCTTCACCTAGTCATTGGTCTGCCCTGAGGTCTTCTTCGATTTGGAACACCTCCCTAGGAAGGCACCCTGGTGGCATCCTTAACAGATGCCGGAACCACCTCAACTGGCTCCTTTCCGCATAAAGGAGCAGCAGCTACAAGCGGCCGAAATGGGTTTTCTCAGCAGGGTGATTGACAACTCATGTTGTCCAATAGTAGCCTTGTTGCAAGTGAAGTCTGTTAACTACCAGTTGCAACCTGCAATTCTGGAGGATCTTTTTCTCCAAGTGGTGAACGATTGAACGATTGATTCACCACTTGGTTTACCCTTGAGGTTCTTAGGGAAAGGTGGGCTAATGCCAGCTGGCATTGGGCTAGAGTCAGGGTATGTCCTGGACAGGTCATCACTTACAAAAATCAGCTCTGGATCTCACAAATTTATCACAGAGTTCGGCTAAATTATAAATTTACCATTCAAAAAATAGTACAGAAACTTCTCAGCTCTGTTAACATCTGTCCTCACTGATCCAATCACAGCCAGATTGTGCTAAGTACAAGTCTGAACGGTCCTAATGTGTCCTCAGATCCAGTCAGAGACAACACATTTGGAGGTGATTTGAGGACACATTTGTTTACATTCCTAAGTTGCATGAACACAATCTGTCCTCAGGACGGGCTAGAGACCGCCTCCTCAGCTGATGATGTTAATTTGTTTGAAGCCACTGCCACATCATAAACTCTGATCACCGTATGATTTATTTTATTCTAATGGTTAAAACTTATTTTTTTCAGTACAAGGAGAGCTTTGATTCACTCAAGCGCTTCTTTTTCTCTTTATTCCTCAAACAGATTCACATAGCTAGGCTTTTAAGGACACTGAATTGTCTTGCATTCATACGGACAGCCTACACAAAGCCTTTTCCATAATTTAACTATATAGACAGAATTCAAATCTGAGCCCTAACCTTCCTCAGAAATTAGAAGCAGGTTTTGCTCTCCTTAAGGACTATGGGTCCTAAGTCAAGGTCAGAGTTTATGCCAGAAAAAGAAAAAGAGGAAACATACACAGGTATACACACTCACACAAACAGACACGGGTTAACAGAGGACACATCTGTACTATCAGACTTATTAAAAAACATATTTTCTTCTTGCAAACTGCCATGATATCAATGTACATTTAAAAAAAGAGTGAGGGAAGCTCAGATCTGATCATATGTGGCCACAGGAGACGCATTTTAATGCCGGGTGTCAGCAGTCTGGTATTAACGGATGTTAATACCAGGTCTGAATTGGGATTTAATATCGAGTGTTTACACAAGTTCTGCTGCCAGAGGAGCAGAACTTGAGGAGAGAGGAGAGGAGGACCTCCAGCGTAGCCAACTGGAAGTTTTAATGTTTTTAAAATCACAGACGGTTCACAGACTCTCTTAGTGTGGCTGCATCTTGTTCGCACCTTCCTGTTGCCGGTGGCCCGCAGTGGATGTGGGGCTGTGCCACGGGGCAACATGAAGATCTGCTCATTTATCATCCTGCTGCAGACAGTGAGGCCGAATGACTAACCGAGGTAATGAGCTGCTCTTGGACGGGCGAGGGCTTCCCTCCTGAGATCCAACCACAGTGTGCAGAATCCAGAACCAAAAGAACCCCAACAAACCCCACACAGAACCAGCCCCATGTGGCTCCACACAGACAAGGACGGCAATCAGCGTGATGGATTTCAGCCCTGACACACTTTTCCCCAAGCTGCCCAATTAGGAAAATACTTTTTTGGGTTGTTTTTTGGTTCTTTTTGTGTCTTACTATACTCTAGACCACAAGACGGATTGACTCTAAAGAGGGAATTTAGTTTCATTATGGTTAGGAACAAGGGCTTGTGGAAATCCCTTTCCACAAGAGGAAAGTGAGAAACCAGATCTTAGGACTGCGGCTGTAGGTGCTGAAGGCACAAACCAAAGACAAATACGTGCAAAGAGACCGAAAAACACCAACAGGCAATTTTTGAAAATTAGTTTGCCGTGGCGTCCAACAGTAGATTGGCACCGAGAAGTGTGACTTAGCTCTTACTCGCACTAATCATGTGAAAACGTGTCTTTTCAGCTGAGGCCCAAATTTTAAAAACTCACAGAGCCGAGTGTCAGGCTGTGACTGTGTGACGGATGAGTCTGAGCGTCTCCCACGAGAGGAGCCTTCATTAGTAAATGGTGATCACTCTCCTCCACCGTTTTTCGGCGCTGCAATTTTCTCTAACCGAGTTGTTTTGGCAGTTCCTCCTCAAGAGGCCCCCATCTGAGAACAATCATCCACCAAGTGTTTGTCAGTTATTTGAAAAATTGACAACAATCGCAAATTGCACCTATTATTCACATCTCAGGCTTCTGGGGCAGCTGTGTTTTAAAAGCCAGCCAGTGTGTCTTTTCTGTGCCAGTAGGAACATCTCGCAGCACCAGGCACTCGAGTCACTTTCTTCTGGTTAACGACCTCCAGACTGTGCTGCTGTTCTGTCAGAACGGAGTGAGGAAGGCTGGAGCTGCCTCATTACGGGCTCGCTGTGTTAAAAAATGATCCTCCAGCGACGTCTAAATGTCATTAATTAATGAGCTGCACCTTGTTTACACAAATTTCCTCATGTAAACATGACGGTTTATGTGCGGGAATTAATAAATCACAGTCTCCAATTAATCTTTTATGCAAACACAGTCATAATTCTTGCAAACAAACAATGAATGTGTGCTTTATTATGCGCAGGGAATTAAGAATCACTACCTAATATAGTAAATTATTTGTTTAAACACACATAAATTTGAAATATGCAGTTTATATAAAGGTATATACTTCATTTTTAGCATTTTAAATAATAGCAAAGCATTACATCCAGGCAAGACACACAAGGAAACAACTGTTTTTAATATTTTGGAAATGAATAATTTAATTATTTTACTTGTCAATCGTGGACAAGTAAGTAATGTGCTAACATAAACCCGGGGTTCCCGCATTGCAAAGCTCCTGATGGCTGATGACATATTTTATTTGCATTCTTTTAATTTAATTTTAAATGAAATGAAATTACTTTTTTTTTGTCACAATTACAGCTAGAAAATGTGCTGTGTTTCTTATGATAATACATTTTATTGGATTCCTGGAAACCGCCTTATAAAATCTCCCTTGGGGGCTGTGACCTCTACTTTTGGAAACCACTGACTCTCTGCGAAGTCATAAATTGAGTTATATCTACATCATAATCAGTTTAATAAAAGTCAAATCTAATATGCTGGACTTGTGTTTAGGCACAACGACAACTGCTATCATCACCTGGATCAGAATATACACAGTACAGAGTCCAGAAAGTGAAGCTAATGCAAAAGTGTCTAAAACTTGTATTCTATTAAATGGCTATTAGGGGGTGACACCAGTCTACTTGTATGTAAGTCAATGAGAATCTCAATTGATTCACCAGTAAACACTTTCTTCTTTAATAAAGCATTTTTCAAATTTAGTTAAAATGACAACATTTTGATGTTAGAAGGAGAAGATAGCACCAAAATAAAATCATATTACATGAATAATAAAGACAACAGGACCAATAATATAGTGGAAAATGGTGACTCAGCATTCCCAACTAATAGACGATGAAGCACGACTTTTGTTTCGGGGGCGTGGACACAGTGTGATTGACAGCCTGTCCTGTCCAATAGGTGCATAGTTAACATGAGAATGTGGACCGTGAAACTAAAGCTAACAAACCAGTGAATCATGTCATAGTACTGTGATGTCACAGCTGGATTAAATAGTAAGAAGTGTAATTTTTTTGGATGGTGTGTGTGTGACGTCATTTTGCAGTTTTAATTTCAATGTAGAGTGAAAACCATAGCGCAAACTGTTAAATAACCACATGTCCAGTGAATTTCCCTAAACCCCTGTCAATGCCATGATTCTCAGACGCAGCTCTGGTTCTGGCTCTGGTGCCGTTCTGGAGCCTTTAGAACCTTTTTTGCTTTCTGGCAAACCAGCCTACGTTCACACCAGTTTAAGAGTTACTACTTAGGGCGAAAGTATACACAACCCAGACTATGACACGCCCACTGATGATGTCATGGTTCTCGAAGAAGATCCACTATTTTTTGGTTCCAGCTGAGAACCGACTTTTCAGTTTCAAGTTCAATTTGAACACACCGGCTGCTTCAAAATTAGGTTCAGGACCTGGAACCGGCACGGAGCCCTGCCGGTGTCAAAGGGCTAACTGTGTCATTAGTTCACACAACTCTCTCATTCGTTTTGTATACACACAAACGCTCCCTCAGTCAGGTCTGATAGTTTTGATGCACAGTTTCTTAGAGGAAGAACACAGAATACAAATAACTTTACTTCGTTTCTGTTCGCAAAGACCAAATGGAGGCAAAATAATAACATAATAAAAAAAGTTCTCAAACAACAGAGTTCATACAGTGACGTTTGC
The DNA here is from genome assembly GCF_958295425.1 of Solea solea. NCBI lineage: Eukaryota > Metazoa > Chordata > Actinopteri > Pleuronectiformes > Soleidae > Solea > Solea solea. The sequence goes on from NC_081154.1 coordinate 5,498,171, forward strand.
TTCAGCTCTGTTTTGTGTGAGTGAACTCTCGATACAATCGGAGGCCTCCTGTTGTTTATGAGCGCGATGATGACGACAGAGCACTTTGCTCCGTCCTCGCGGCTATACATCACTTCAAGGGCTCCCCTACAGGAAGAGCCATTTTCCCATCATCCCTCAGTCAGCGAGGCCGTTACTCTCGGCATTAATGGAGCAAATGGAGCGACGACTGGCACCAAGCATTCTCCATCCTTCTCGCCGCCCCCCCCCTCCACTTTATTTCTCTTTGTATACTTTCTCTCTTTTCTCCCTCTGTCTCTCCACTTCCATGTCACGTTTTCTCTCTGCTCTGTCTCCTTTTTTTTTTCTGGCCGTGCCGTCCATAAATCACTTGTCATATCACAGTGACGTACCCCGGCCCTGCTGCGGCGGCCCGTGGTGTGATTTAGCCTCATGTTGATTTTCGTGCAGAGTGATACTTTGTATGTCAGTGCCTCTGTCAGTCGCACACAATTCGGACACAGTGAGTTTTCCAGCCAAGCTCTGAACTCTTTTTTTTTTTTTTAACTCTCTTTTCATGCGAGAGAATGGAATTAAGTCACTGCATTACAGACTTCACTTTTTCTGGCCAGGCACATTGTTTTCCTTGGCGGCCACACTTCAAGTCAGTTGAAACAGGCCCCTTTTCTGTTTTTTTCATGTCTATAAATGGGCTCTTTTCATGAATCCATGAGGGAATGCTTTTCTTTTTTGAAGGGATTTAAGAGGATACTGCACTCCGCTCAGTCAAGGGCCGCAGATTTGTGCTCCACATTCACACACTCAATCATAGTGAGCCTAATATGCTATGGCTGGGGCTTGCCGTACACGAATTGTCATGGTATTTATCCAAATGACTCGCCAAATTGCCAGAGACGGGAACAACTGGAGTGGCGATGAGAGGGGTTAGTGAATTGCTTCCCGGCTCAGAGGTGACGAGTGAGAGAGACGAGGAGGCAGCAGCCGCTCGGAGGCACATGATAGTGGGAGAATGAAGGAAACCATGAAGTGATGGCAGAAAACAAATGTCATGGTACAATAGCTTTTGTTAAATTTATGGCTTCTACTTTGAGCGTGAGCCAAGTTGTAGTATTCTCGCAATCACAATCATCTTTATTGGTATAAGAATGACTGCCCACACAAAGAATTCTCTTTACTTTGTGTTACTTAGACCAGTGCTGCACACAGGAAGTGATTAGTTTTATGTCAAGACGGGCGGAAGCAACAGCAACATTGCACTAGTAAAGCGAGCTAACTGCAAACAGGTTTAAATTTGACTGAAAACGCGAAGATCCTGGTTGTTCAGTGGTTTGACAGGATAAACATTTCTTGTCCCTGTGCGCCCCAGCACTGCTGGTGTATACACAGAAACGCTCCCTCATGCAGATCTCATTTCAGATAAAGGACATGGCATACAAATATTAATAAATCCTTTCTGTTCACAGACCAAACAGAAGCAGAACAACAACATCAACAACAGCAAAGAAAATCACCTGAAGTTGTGCACTGCAGCTTTTAAGGCCTTTTTAGAGCTGCTACTGTCACCTAGCAACAGAGCTTCAGTTTATCATGATGGAGCATATAACACTTAAACATATAACAAAAAATGTATCTATTCAATTGACATGAAGCCTGGTATATCTATTGAAAAGTGCATTTTTTTGAAGATTTGTCGTTGTTGTCCCTTTAAAACATTAATATCCAACACGCTATGAATCCTGGGATACGTGGGACCAAGAATTAACTTATATGTTAGTAGGACATATTTGTTGGTGGCACTTCAGCCTTCAAATTCACTCATTTGCTCATAAATATGGGACAATTTTCAACGTCGACGTCACAATTATCCCAAACAAAATAATTGATTTTGAATTTGATGAATTCATTTTTTGTTAACCCCTAGAACTCCTGCTTTTTTCTAATACTATGTTATAACCTATATACAGTGTCTTACATCCTCTTAACCTATAGGTATAATCTAATGAAATACATTTTTTTCCCATTTTCACCAACTATGTTAACACACCTGAGCAAAAAGTAGTGAATTTGTGAAATTTGGAAATACGTCAAAGTTCGCTCAGCTCTTTTTCATGAACAAAAATAAAATAAAAACATTTACAATTTTTAAAACAAATACGCAATATAAAATAAATCCTAACTTTTGATCCAACAACACATAAGAAGACCAAAAAATGATTTTTTTAAAGCTTAAAGATGTGACCTATAAACACACACACTCACCCAGGATGTCCATATAAGGAGCTGTGTATTATTCCCGTGGCAAAAGGATTAATAATTGCGTTTGTGTTTTGCCTTTGCAATCACCACACAGGTGATTTAACAGCTGAGAAATACTTTAAACTCATCCTTCACATCAGATTTTTAAAAGAAAAAGCATCTTTCCAAAAATCTCTCAGCTTCTGGTCATGTTGAAAAACCAAAAATTGTCATATTCAATTTCAGAAAAGCTGCATATTTGTTGAGTGTTTCTTCTTCCACTGACTCTGTGCTCAGCTTCTTCCAATGTTGGCTGCAGGCTTTTCTTCCCCGAGGAGAAAAAACCTCCTAAGTTAATGCTTCTAATGGTCTGATTCCCGGCGGGGCTGCTCAGACTGAACGTGTCCACTCTCCTGGAAGAGAAACCCTGCACACAATCATCAGCTAAACTCACATTATATCACTATTGTTTAATGGTAAGTTGAGCAGGCCTTTGAGTTCGGGTGGTTTTTGAGGTTTTGGTTAGATTTTTTCTTCTTCTCCAAGTCTGAGGTGATATTGTGTTACTGAGGCTGTCTGTCTTCAGCTCGGGCCACGAGCGTTTAACTCAAGCAGTCACATTACACCGGCCTCCAGAAATGTCTGCACAACCAGATTTTCTTTCTGTTATTGAAGGAATTATTATTTTTGTATTTTATTCATTTCAAACATGGAAGTCACATTTGAACTTACTGATGGAGGCAGCAGTGCATCGACCACTCCTGCGCGCCGTTATGTAAAAATTGTTGATCTTGTCTATGGGCTTTGGTGCAGGCTTATAAAGTGACCAAAAAAACTTAAATTTCCATTCAGAAAAGACTGAGTAACATTGAGAGATTTTATTCAGCTGATGCTGGAAAAAAAAGGATATAAGACTCTCTATATTGCATTCTTATAGCCTCTGTATATACGTTTTAACATATTTATGGGAAAAAGGCAGCCTAAACGCTCTGTGTCCAAAAAAAAAGAGTGAATATAATTCAAAACAAAATATGATAGCTACTTCAAACACCCGCTGAACTAACCCTTAACCCTAAGGTGCATTGTTTAAAGTATATTTGCTGCACTATAGTGTCACGTCAGCATCTGTAATAACACTGAGCTCGTACAGTTAAGTTCCCGCCATGTTCCACCAGGCTTCCCTTTCACACACACTTATTAAAACTCTTCTCTTTCTGTTGTAACGGACGAAAACGTCTTGTGACGAACACACACACACACACACACACACACACACACAGAATCTTGTCCGAACGCCAGCACATTTTCAAGTTCCTCCCGGTTTCCGACTGAGGTCTTATGTGTAATCGTAGTCTCGCGCCACACACCGTGCTGCTATTCGCTCTCTCAGGTTGCCGTTAATGATCATATGACCCAGTCCTGAACCTCTGACATCCAATACTCCAAATGTATTTTTTGATGTGCCTGTAAAACGTACGACTGCGGCATTTATCAAACCACAACTTTCTCTCTTTCTCTCTGTGTGTGTGTGTGTGTGTGTGTGTCTGTTTCTTCTCTTCATCAAATGACTCGGGGAGGAACTCGGGGAGCTCATGGCACACTTTCTTCTCTTTCAGGCTTCCTGTCAGTCACTCTCTGTTTTTCCTCTGTGACAGATGTGTGTTTGGATGTGATGTCAGTCTGCTGTTCTCTGCCAGACACCCCTCTCTCTCTCTCTCTCTCTCTCTCTCTCTCTCTCTCTCTCTCTCTCTCTCTCGCTCTCTCTCTCTCTCTCTCTGTCTGTGTGACACTCGATACGACTGCTGCATAAGAGGGAACTCGCCTTAATGTGTCGTTTCACAATTAACCCTAACGTCTGTCAGTCCACGTGTGCACCGCACCAGGGAAACTGTCATCACAGCCAAAATACAGAACTTGGTTTTTATAAATATGATTTAAAACATTTTATTTGAGACTCAAATTAGCCTTTTTTTTACTGTTTTTTTTGACAAATGTTAGATATGGTGCTCAATAAATGTATTAGACCACCACTCAATGTAAGGTTTATGCCACAGCTGCCCTAAATTAACAGCATTGGTATTTATCATTAATGTTTTATGTTTCTGTAATGCTTAATACACCAGTATGATATTTTTAATATTAAAATATAATTATTAACAATTTCAAATTTAAAGTTTGTTTTTCAGTTATTTTATTTCTAAAATATTTGTGTTTTTCTTGTATTAATGACAGGTGGTGTAATAAATGTGTTCAACACTGTACATCAAAATGATATATAACATATTTATACTGTCAACTACAATGCTGCATTTCAAAAAAGACCAAGTATGAAGGTGTTATTTTGTTGTGATATAATATAGATAGTAAAATAAGTGATTGGGACTAATAACATCATTTTTCAATCTTTAAAGTATATAAATAATTCCTAGTTAGACTCTATGGACTGTTTTATTAAAACATAAAAAGACATCAATATACTATCAACCAATAAAATGCTTATTATTATACAGTTTACACGGTTAATGAGCAACATTTTCATTAATTTTGGTAAATTCATACCTTTTATTTTTGGTCTCCTCTCCAACTTTGAAGGCAGTCCCTCTTTTTCTATCTGTTTAAAATGTTAGTTATGGTCACTTTAAGGCAACATGAATTACTTAATTTGAGTGTTGATACTTGGCTTTTTATTCAATTATTTTTAATTTTTTTAATTTTATTTATATTTGAGCCTGTTTTACTCTTGGGTATTTTAGATTATTTTCTCTTATCATCCTTATTTCTATTTTTACTCAATTTATTGGCTTATTATGTTCCATTTTTATCTCATGTTTTATTGGTTTAGTTATTATGTGACATTTTCTCATTTGCATCTTATTTTGTAGGATTTTATTCATGTTTCGCTTTGTATTTATTCATCATTACATCTACCTCTTACAATTCTGTAGCTTCCCCTTTTAGAGTGATTGATTCTGGCCTTAATATCTTAGTTTTGTTCGTGTGAGAAAAATTGAAGGTTAACCTTTGATGGTTATTTGATGTAATTTCTTCCATTGTTGGTTTAAAAGAAAACACTGATTTGTTGAGTGGGTCTTTTTGATCGACGTGTCAGGTTGTAACCCAGCGGTGGAGCTTAAATCAGGTCCTAGCTTCAGCTTTAACTGAGTGACTCTAAGGACATGTAAACCATCCCTTTCTCTGGCTCAAAAAATGTTTTACTTTTTATATCCCACAGACACAAGTTCAAGCTCTTCCATCATAAAATGTGAAACCTAGTCGCAGAACTAAAGACCTGTGGGATAAATGTGACCAGGGTCTGCTGTTTCCCCCGTTAAATCGGAGGCTTATCCCTGTTTATGAAGACAAGGAGAAGGAACTCAGGGGAAATAGCAGAGATGACAAAATATGAATATCACATATCAACATCCGCATGGAAACGACTCAGACTCACTTCTTCATCAGACACTCATGAATCCCCAAACCCATCATCTGAGGCAACCTGAGCCTGTGTGTGTGTGTGGTAGACTGTGAGGACACATTTTTGATTTCAAACCTGTCTGGTGAGGACATTTGACCTTGTGGGGACATTTTGGCTTTAAGGGACTTTAAAGGGTTTTTTGAGGGTTAAGACTTGGTCTTAGGGTTAGATTGGGTTTACGATGAGGCTGCGGTTAAGGGTTGGGGTTCAGTATAAAGTTGCGATGGTTAACGTTAGGCTAAGGGTAAGTGTAAGGGGCTGTGTGCATTTGTTACATATTTAGATTTTCTGGTATTAACTAAGCCTTGTCAAGACCAATAGTCCTCATGGAGACCAGAACATGGACCCAAAGAGGCAGAACCTCATTTCCGAGGAACTGGTTGAGTTTAGATACTAATATTTGAATTGTGATTAGGTTAAGTTAGGGTGAGACATTAACTGGTTATGGTTACAGTGAGGGATAACACTTTTCTTAGGCTGTTCAAATGACTGTAATTCAATGCCATGTCCTTTGCTGCACAAACCTGTGTGTGTGTGTGTGTGTTGCATGTATTACTCACGTTGTGGGGACCTCAATCTGTTTACACAGTCACATTATAGGGAGCTGTCTTCCTTATGGGGATATACAAATGTAGATTATTACATTTGAAAGATATTTTGTATGGTTACGATGAGGTTAGGGTTAAGTTAAGGTAAGTCTCCAGGAAATGAATGTAAGTGAATGTAATGTCCTCTGAAGTCATGGAAACCAGACTTTCTCTCTCTCTCTGTGTGTGGGAGGAAGATGAGAGAAATATACAGATAACAGGAGTGTTTCATGCTTGGACGCCAATACAAAGGTTTTTGTGGATCAGTTTAACTGCATTTGCAGAGGAAATGGAAATGGATAGGGGATGATGAAAGCTAAGAAAGACAAGTGATGAGCAGAAAGAGAGAGAAGGGAGTCAATATAAACAGATGTGCAACTGAAAAGACAGATGCAAACAAAGTTTTTGGCCAATTTGGCCTCATCTCTTCATCACTGGTGCAGGTTCCTGAGTGATAGCAGCCAAAGACGCAGCGAGTAAGTGGCCTGTTCCCCGCTGCCGCTCGCCCTCTGCTTTATTTCATCATGAAAGTTTTATGCGTGGAAAAATAACAGGACTACTCAGCCAAGTGGCTCGATGGCTGAAAGAGAAGAAAGAAAGAAAGAAAATCTGAGCCCTCTGAGACAAAAGGCTTCTGTTGTTTCTGAATCTATGTTAATTTGTGACTTGGCGAACTCCTGCCTGGAAGAAGCTTGTGGTAAAGAAAAGAAAATGAGTCAGGTTTTTTTTGTGTGTTCGCTTTTGCCATCTGTGCATGGACACTTTTCTTCTTTGTATGAAAACCTTGTGGTTTAGCCTAAACGTTTGGATTTCACCTCTGCCCTCACTTGCACCACACCCCTCCCAACCCAAATGACTTTTTTGACCGAATGTGATTTAGCGTAGTCATGGCAACAAATCAGAGGAAATGTGTCGTCCTGGGATTTGTCCACATCACAGCAGTGCGGCCCTTGTAGAAACATTTGTCTTGTGTTTGTCCTCTCTATAATTTTGTTCTTTAATGTTTGAAAATGGGAAGTTCAGCAGTTCATTCATTGGCTGATCAAAGATCGGGATTTACAGCGACAGGGCGGTAAACTGCTGTTTACACAATGCAAGCACAAAGGAAAGTCTGGTTTCTTGATGTAAACGATGAACAGTCCAAAACATCTGTGCTTGATTTTTGTTCCACACTTCAACTCCATCTTTGTCACAACCAACCCTCTGTGATTCTGACCATGTCGGTGCCTTTCAAAAACAATCAGCAAACAGTTAGCTTTGCTGTTTGGTTGGGGAGAACCTTATAGACAAACTGAGCCGAGTTTCGGCGGCCAGTCCATGGATAGTTTTGTCTTAAATTGGTTTGATTCACATTTTGTCTGATGCAGATACTGATATCACAATCTTCACTATCAACCGATATCAGTTTGATACAGTTTTTTTTTCTTTACACTTTTTAAAGTAACACAAAGTAGTATTGCTTATTACAGCTGTTGGAGAATAAATGTTGCGGTTATATGCATTTGATGACAAGCCAATGATGGTGAATTCTTAGCGTGCCTTCAGATTAGGTATAGTTACCTATGTAATACCATTTTGTACAAATATGTGGAGAGGGGGATGGTATCTATGCCTTAAAGTAGAATATTATAGTTCTTTTCATTGCACGGACCTTAAACCAGAGGTTCCGTAATGCCGTAATGTAGGTAATTTTTTTTTTTTTTTTTAGATACTTTATTAAATTACTCTCAGTCTCAGACTGACTGATATTCTCTGCATTTGACCCATCCTAGAATTAGGAGCAGTGGGCTGCTGCAATGAGTAGCGCCCGGGGAGCATTGGGAGTTGGGTACCTTGCTCAGGGGTACCCCAGCCCTTTTTTGGCCGGGTGGGGATTTGAACCAGCGACCTTCCGGTTACAAGTCAAGTTCCCTTTCCACTTGGCCACGGGCTGCCCACTGGCCACGGGCTGCCCACATCTAATCCAGACCTTATTAGGCTTTGCCAAGGTTGATATTCTGTTGTAAGTTGATGTACCGTCACAATAACCTTATAGATATTATTTGAAGGTTATTTGTTGCTTTTTACAATTAAGCTGCTAACAAATAACTAAAAAACACAATACTCCACAAATATTCTGCTCCTACAAATGGCCCACATTTTTACAGACTCTTTTTAGTGTAGCATTTATGTGAAATTTAGGGTTTGGATTTTATTTCATTTTTTCTCATATGCGATCCACTCATTAGCTAACCTCTGTAATGTGTGAAAAGAAAAACGTGTTGGATACATATTTAACAATTATTTATATAAATATACAGTAAAATCCAAAGTCGGAGAAAATCCGGTTGTACTTGCAGCCATATCATCCATCAACAGGACAGTTTTCTTGTATTTCCAAAGTTGTATAGTGACGAGCTGTGTTTAAATACGGCTTTTTGTGTTGTAAATATGTAACACAAACGGTTTCAAACACAAACGGTTTCAAACACATCCTGTATCAATCAAGTGTCCAAAGATGGGGAAAAAAACAAAGTCCTAGAACAGTGAGAGAAAGTAGAAACATTTGTGTTGTGTTAGTCCTTTGGATAATTTGATTTTCAGTGCCTGGAAATTGAAGTTTGGACATTTATTCGCTGAGCTGAGGAGCAAATGTGCAGTGAAAAGCACGATTTATAGTGACAGAGCAGTAAAGTTGTGTTGACAAAGAAAACTGGTTTATTGATGTAAATTATGAAATGTTCAAAACATCTGTCCTTGATTCTTTCCCCCCCTTCTTCAACTCCATCTTTTGGATTGAACTACCAATAAAGTTTATTGTATAAATCTGGAAGCATTTCAAAATATGAATCTACTCAATGGCTAATTGTGTTCAAAATGGCTGAATATGCTGTAAATATGTAACACAAACAGTTACAGCTGCAAACCAAACACACTCTGTACGAATCAAGTGTCCAAAGATAGAAAAAAAGAAAGAATTGAGATAATAAAAGTCCCAGGGAAGTGAGAGAAAATAGAACTGTAGAAACATTTGTCTTGTAGCATTGAGGAAAGAAAATATTTTGCCTCGTGTTACGCTCTGCGTTCACCGGGAGGAAAAGGATTCCTGCTTGGTCTTTCAGGTTCAAGACATGAAATGAGAAAAAAAAATCCATCAATCACCGACAATAAAGACAATATTATTGCAAGACTCACAGTCTTGGGTTACATGATGTTTGTTTCCCTGGAAACAAGCCCATCAGAGAGGCAGCATGGTTAGAACTGTAGCTGACGCAAGATCAGAAACAGGTGAAGGCTCTCATTCACAGTTTCTCTCTCTCTCTCTCTCTCTCAACTGCACCACATGAAGTGGAAGGAAGCCTGACTCCAAATGCAATTACATTTGCCACGGTCAAAAAATTACAATTTTCTTCTATAAAAAAGTAAAAGTTCTCCGTGGGTGTTCTGGATGAAGAGGCAATTGCTTTTCAAATCCTCGCGAAACACTAAAAACCACCATAAAAGCAGGTTTATCTAAGCGCTTTGTTATGCTAAGTGACGATGACGGGGCACTGACTTCATGTGACGAGAAGCTCAGCTTCACCTGAGCGCCATCGATCTCCATTTACGGGAACTGTGCGTGCGAGAAAGCCAGGTCTGGACTTGATTGGGAGGAGAGCAGAGAAGCAGCCAATTTGTCATCATTTGGGGTGACAACTTGTCTGACTGACGTGCTCCCTCCGTGACCTCTCTTTGTGCACTGAACTGATAACAGAACTGTATGTGTGCGACTGTGTTTGAGGAGGCGAAGAAAAAAAAGGGGGAAGATGACATTGATGAGGCAACGGTGAAGAGGAAGAGGTGGAGTTTCTGGGTTAAATAGACGCGTCTTTGAAGCCTTAGAGAGGTTTCAGTTGATACTTTGACTTGGTGCCATCATAAACAAGACTCTGCTTAAAACTGTATATATCGTCAGGTCAAAACATTGTTGTGTATGTTGAGTTCCTTGGCCCTTTTTTTGGCTTTGAACAAAAGGCCATGTGGTCTTTCTTTGTCTCCAACCGTGAAGCCTGTTGGCTCCATCTTGGTGAAGTATGAAACATAGTCGTTAACCAAGTAAAACATAGATAAGACCAAAGAACATGGATAATATGCTTCACACCAGAGAGGTCCATGTAGTCTACGTAATGGAATTATTGGGTGTCTTTTTACAAGAGAAACAGGTGATTTTGTGGTGTACCTAGCAGTTTCAGGATATTATTTGTTCTGTGTCAATAAATGGTTTGTACACAGGTATAGTATAGTTTACTCAGAGCTGGTGTTGTGTTGTGACATATTAAACTACCCCTGCTTGGAAAAACTACCTCATATCGATCCACAAAAGCATGAATACATGGTGAACACTGTTCTCTGCAGTGTTCTGGTTGGGTAAAAATGCAGTTTTTGTCATTTTCCCTTTAAAACTCCTACTGGTCCTACAGCTTTATTTGATTGTTTGTTTAACCATTGGGAATGTGTTTAATTTACTTCCAGATAAAATGACTCTGTAGTTAGCAGGGTTTTTTCTTTGCCTCTGCCTCAGATTGGCATTGGCGACTAAACCTAAACTATCTGTTTATGTGTCCTGTGAGCTACATGGTGTCACAATTTGCTTGTTTAATAGCGTTTATGCTCATTAGCTGACCTCTGTAATGTGTGAGAAACATGTCGGATACATATTTAACAATTATTTATATAAATATACAGTCAAATCTGAAGTCAGACAGTATTAGGTTGTACTTACAGCCACGACATCTATCAACAAGACTGTGTTTAAATTGTATTTTCAATGCTGTATAGTGACGAGCGGTGTTTAAATATGGCTGTTTATGTTGTAAATATGTAACACAAACAGTTCCTAACACATCCTGTATCAATCAAGTGTCCAAAGATGGGGGGGAAAAAGGAAGTGAGAGCAAATGCAGGGGTGGGGGGAACTCCACAGGGCAATAAACCCACTGGCAGTGGGAATGGTAATGGTGGAAGTTGTGCAGGTGTGATGACGGCTCAGTGGAGCAGTCACAGGTGAGCTAATTGGCACAGCTGAGGCTGGTACTTGGTGTAAACATGTTTGAGAACCACTGTTTTAGACATTGGTGGAGACCAAAACAGAGCTAAAAGGAGAGCAAATATTTCTCAGATGAAAGAGCCAGCATACAAACAATGTTATGTCACTGCTGAACATCAGAAATAAAATAAAAAATAAATCAGCAAAAAAGGTTATGCACTAAGATGTCTGGAATCTGGATTTTAAAAAAAAGTATGACATTTACTGTACTGTGAGTGTCAAAAGTCATTTTCTGAGTTTTAGAAGGGAAAGTATTGTGAGGCATTAGGATTGAGTCATGGTGGATCAGTGGTAGGGCGAGTCGTCTTTCGACTGGAAGGTTGTGGGTTAAATTTCTGGCTATATGTGTCCTTGAGCAAGACACTTAAGCCCATGGTTGAAAACTGTAGTGTTAAGCAGATCATAAAAACTAGAAAAGCTCTATATAAATCCAGACCATAATACAAACTCTTCTGATTTTATTTGGTATTAACGAGTAACAAAGATAGTTAGAGGAAATGTAGTGGAGTTAAAGTTGCTAGAAACATAAATAACAAAGTACAGATACGTGAATTTTGTACTTACGTTACAACACTGCTATATTAAAAGTGAGCATAAAACCATATTTTACTGCCTGTGACAAAATAAACACATGCTGCCGTCTGTCGACTGTTACTCAACAGAAACACCAGCGTCTAAATCACGAGAAAATTAAAGAGCCTGGTTTTCATAAAGATCAGAAAAACTACAGTTGATGAATAACCCAAACCTGAACCTGATTATGAAAAGTACGGAGCTGTTGTTTTTCAGGGACTGCTTTTTTTTTTTTTTTTTACGGTTTGTAGCTGAACACATGCCCGTGCATGGGTTTGCGGCCAGATATACAGGCAGGCAAAGCTGCAGTTCTCTGTGAAAGGTGAATAATTACATCGCCCTCAAAATGATCCACTGGCTTAAAGCAGGGCATGGAAGATTAGCTCCCGAGAGAGAGTGCATTTAAAAGATCCAGCCTCGCTATAACACTGCTGGCTTGAGGACGACAGCTGAGGCAAACAAGACAAAGAAAAGGCTTTCTCCAGATTCTTTTTTTTTATTTGGATGATTTGGATAAACAAGTTGCAGGTATGTGTAGGCCAAGCGTTTTAAGAGTTTCCCACCTCTTTAAGTTGCTTCACAGGTCTTTTGGGGGGGTTTTCACGGGCCAACAAAAACTAGTAAACGAGAGAAAGAGGCAAAGTTCAGGCTTTGAGCAATCGTGACTCTGTGAACTCGGAGAGTATTCAGCTTATGTAAAAAGAAAAACAATATGTTGTACTATTTTTGATCGCGGCTGCTTGTTAATTGGTGGCACATCGTGTTTTTACCAGTGTTTGTATTTCCATTTGATTGCCTGTGGTTTTTGGTCTAAAGATGAGATCCTCATGCTTCTCAGATGGAGTATCTTTTCTTTCTTTTTTTTGCTTTGGTCTATTGAGGATTGGGTTCTACGTTTTGGCCTTGTAAAGACATCGATACTAACAACATGTTCTGAGTAATTTTTGGGTTGTGGAGGGTTTTCAACTTGTTAAGATTCAGTCACTTCTACTTTATCTCATCACGGTGGGCCAGTAGGAACTTCAATATGCATCTTGTACTGTTTTATCCTCCACATGAGGGTCGCAGGGGGTGACATAGGGCGATTAGGCGCCTGGATGTAGATAGTAACTCTAGTAGTAACTCTACTGTAGGTGATTATTGCACATGTCTGGTCAAATTTAGGATATTATGAATTAATATATGAATATAACGTGAAAAATACAGAATCAAAAACATCACTTCTCATGTGTTTTTTTTGCAAACTCATCTTTTTTTGTGTGACACAGATGTCTGACTCATTCACATCTTTAGATAGCCACACATAACATAAAAGCATATCCGTTCAAGAAAACATCCTAAAAATACAATGACATCATTGTTACAATATACTAGAATTAAGAAATACTAAAATAAAATAATTACAGATACTAGAAATTGCACAACAATAATAATCAATACTGGTGTGTGAAAGTGCAGCTGGAAACCAACAATCCAAACTGTTCCAGGTGCCACATGGAGACTAACCAGGGTTTCTCCTGGTGAAGGATCACGTAGTGTGAGGTTGAACGGCGTCGTTTGAACCCATTACGACTGTAAAGCTGCTTTCAGACATTATGGAATTCTTGGAGACTCTCGGGAGATCGTCCAGTGGGGTTGTGTGTGAGAGAACGCTAATGTCCATGGAAGTTGCTGAGGAGATTCTCTGGAGATTCTCCCCCCCCCTCTCGTATAATCTCTGGTTAATCTCTGTCGGAGTAAGCTCAGGTGAGAAAGCGGCAGGAGTAGTTTCTCACAATACGACGATTGTCCCCACCTGGTTCACCTGGATCCTCCTGAGAATCTCCTGCTGTTTTGAATCCATCTGACTGACACAATGTCCAACTGTATTTGTCAAGATTTCAATCAAAATATGGACATTTGTTTGCTTGTTCTTGGGTTTTTACAATAGTTGGCTTCAATAATGTTGCATTGGTTCCTTTTTCTCTTTCCTTTGCTTTTTCTCTTTACTGTAGAGAGAAAGACAGATAGAAGAAGTCTTCTCATTTTGAAGACCCACGTCTTCTCTCTGGCCTTCACCTCAGGAGTAGAACATTTTACGTACTCAGATTTGTGCCATTTTACCATTTTACTGTTTTCTTCTTGTACCTTTTTAAAAAGCACGTTGGTCAACCCTGGTTGTTTTTAACCCTTGGGTCTGTAGAACACTTTTCCAATTTTCTGAAGAAAAGAACGTGAAGAACGTAACAAACATAATTTTAATGGCTGCACACTTCACATGCACATGTGGTGTTCAGGTCCACTAGATCAAAGAGGAAAAACCTGAGCACCATTTATGTTGTTTTATGTAGTTATTCATTTTATTTGCTTTATATTTTCTCTATAGCATTTGGTCTAAAAGGGATAAATGGCAAATATTACTCACAATTAATGTTTATCCTTAATGTAACTGGGCTAAAGTAAACATCTTACATAAAATGTTATTGCTGTATTGACATTGAACATTGGCTGTTACACAATTATGAACGCCATACAGAGGTTAAATGTACCATAGAAATACAGTTGACTTGACTCACTTGTGTTTTACGAGTGTATCTGAGCTATATCGGCTTGTTTTTCCTCTCAGGAAAAGAGCATGCGCTGCAGTTATAGTTGGATAAAATTCACGAGGAAATGCGCGGCTCCCGCGGGACGCGGAGACGACCGCCGTGCCACACGGTTTGGTATGCTAACGAAGTCGAAAACAGGGTTTCTTTGTTAGACAGACACAAACTCTCCCCCTGTGCGACCACCGCAGGATGCAGGCCTCACAGAAAACACACACACAAGCAAAGGGAAGCTTACACATCACAGTGGTCGGCCTGCTATGAATGTTTAATAAGCGAGGACAGGGGCCAGTCAAAATCCACACACAAACACAAACACACACGCTTAATGAGGGGTGTCTCACATGTAGCTCTTAAACTGACGCCAAGAATGGTGAGTGTGTGTGTGTGTATTATACGATATGTATGTGTACATGCAGCGTGTGTTCATTTGTGTGTTAGAGGACGTCATAAAGGTGTGAAATAAACACGAGTTGCTCCGTTTGTGGTTCCACAAGACTTTTACAGACACATTAAACTGTCCGTCATGTTCCCGCTCGTTTACTCTACGGTGTAGTTGCTGTAAACAATGGACACAAACTCAGCCCTCACTCTGCTAAACAGTGTACGTTAGTGGTTTCGAAACTTCTTATGCTGAGTATCACCTGAGACACTGAGCTCTGGAAGCACCACCATACAGCGACGTAAACGTGTCCGATCAGCAAGTCTAATGTGGGAGTCGAATCTGCGTCATTTACACCAAAATAAAATGCCTTAACCACTAAGCGAACTGCCAGTGAAAACCTCATAGAAGCTACTTGATGACGGCACGCCCAAGGTACCAGATAGCTGTTATTTATTCTACCACTAGGGGCGCCTATTTCAAAAATACGACCCATACTTGCGTTTCGTTGGAGGACAGTCTCTTGGCTTGCGACTGAAAGTTGGTTGTATCAAGACGTCAATGAGTTAAAAAGTCTTGAATTAAACTGGTGTTTTTCACAGTAGATATTTCTCAACATGAAATAATACAACAAACAAAGATCTAGTGCCTTTTTTGCTAATCAAAAATAAACGTAAACAATTCCATTTACTCTCCTTTGAACCTGAGGTTCATCACCTTTGCCTAATGGATAGGATGTCCTCCTGCTAAATGGTGGGAGGTTCCAAAAAAACAACTAAAGTGGCTCTTGCAAAACGTTTTACCAATAATATTAATTTGGGTTTCTTTTGTCCAGAAACCAACGTGTTATCAAGAGCCATGCCATGTTCAAAATCACTTAAATCACCTTTGCGCCTTATTCTGATGCTCTGTTTTGAACTTCAGCTAGTCGCCTTGACCGCGTCTTTATGTCTAGCTGTCATGTTGTCCAGCTGTACCTAATAAAGTGGCTGGTTCACGTAGCTCTCTAAAACCTGCTGTGGAAAGACAAAAACATAGGGAAAGTTGTTCCAAATAGTTGCTTAAATTCTCACCCTGCACACCCCAGCGGCTCTGTGCAGCATTTGTGATCATCTACAGACTGTAGAGCAGCTTCATGTGTCCCATGTGCGTCTGCTCACATCATCATCATCTCCTGTTGGTCATTTCTGATGAGAGGTTGGTTTCCCCTCAGGCCTGAGCTCTCGCTCTCTCTCTCTCAGCAGAACTCAGGATGTGTTTGTTGTTTCTTGTGCTTGCACAGCCAATTAAGGTTAATGTGATAGACATGACGAAAGCACATGAAAGCCTCTGAGGTTTCCTGGCAGTGTCTGTGTGTGTGTGTGTGTGTACAATGGGACATCCAGGACCTGAAGCAACCCCAGAAGTTGTTAACAATCTGGACAAAAGTTTCCCTTTTGGAATAACCCCTGTATTTATGGAATAAAAAAAAGTGCTAACTTGATGTAAACAGACACTGTCATTAATATCATTACATTACATGTTTCCGGCCACAAAGTTGAGACCATGAACTAACTTGGTGGAGATAGATAACATTACTTTATTACTCTGTTTCTTGCCACCTGACAAAGGATAGTCCAATATTCACTCTCTTACAATTCAAGAGAAACCACAACAAAACCAGACTCAAAGATGTGTGGCCATCTGCCTAGACAGGTTGGGGTGAAAGCAAAACTGGGGGACAGAAAGGACAAAAGGTAGAGACAGAATAGAGAGACCAGTAATAATTTTAGACAAGACAGTTCTTTAAGCTCTGTTTTGGTCTCCACCATCTCCTGCGGGAAACAGCTGGTTAAACTCTGGCCACTCTGATGCCCCGTGTTCTCAGTGTGATCTCATCTTGGAGGCTCTTCAGAAGCACAGACCCACCACACATCCAGGAGCGATGGTGGTCCAGTGGATGATGATCTGCAGCGTCCTGTGGAAAGAAAGAAAAAAACACCGCTCAGTACCCAGCGCTGAGAAGTTCTCACCTAATTTAAATGAAGCAGATCACCACCACAAAGACAAGGGCAGAGTCCTGCTAATGGTGGTACCGGCCTGTGGCACACACACACACACACACACACACACGAGACAGGCAGTGATGAATAGTAGTGGGAAATTCCCTGCTGTACGAATCCTTCAAAGACAAAAAAAAAACCTGCAAAGCTCTTCAAGGCAGATCTTCACAGCACGAGGACTGAGCTTACTTTCCTGCACTAAAGAGAGCAGAATGAGAGCACGGGAAAGTCATTTAGCCACTTTATTAAGATCTCAAGTCATAAACTCGCGAGCTGGAAAGCCATCGGATCCACTGCCGCTTGGGCGCCGCGTCCTCTGTGGACAGCAATCAAAAGTGGTGATGCATAGCATACATCTGGGATAGTGCTCTGGAGCCCGACTCTGCTCCACTGGAGTCCATTTGTGAAAACAGTCACACAGAGGTGAGTTACACCAGCGTTCGTTATTGTCAAAGTCCTGCAGCACTACATTAACACAACACATGATGTCAACACGAGGGAAAAACTGCGCGAGGGAAAGGAGCAGAAATAAAGTCGCAAAAATAATGGGAAATAAACACATTTTTTAAAAAGCAGACACACACACTGTGTGAAAAACACATATTCATAATTACAGTGATTATCTCGCTTCAGATAAGTGACTTTCTCTCCTCGAGGATGACACACATTTATTTTATGGTTTCAATTATCTCCGCTGCGCAAATAGGCATCCTGCAAATTTGTGGTTACGCACTCACGCACACGGCTCATGCTGGCCTTAGCGCTCCGAGTTCACTCATTCACACCCAGACACACACACTGAGACAGAGCCATGCTGCATCGATAGCTATTTAACTCCTGAGTCACAAAGCAGCAATGATTGTGTCTTTACCTGAAGCACTCAGCAGACAAATATCACGGCTATGAAAATGCTTTTTATCCAAAGGTTCTTACAATAGAACCCTGAGAGTGTGTAGTTCTTAGTCACCAATAACCAACGGGACCCAACGGATCAGACCAGGATCAAAACAAATATCCAGACATGATTGTAAGGCACAAGTTGAGTGACCAATAATGGTAATTTCAAGTTATTTTAGGCAAGGCAAGTGAACAAATCAAGTGAAACTAATTAAAAATGAATTTCAAATTGTATTTTAATTAAATTGCTTTGCTCAGATAGATTGTATATTGTCATGCTCTAATCCAGACCTGGAACGTGTGTTGATGTGGAAGGAGGAAGCTATGAAATAGTAATTATGAAGTAATTATACACTTATTATACATGTATACAAAGACGGCAGCCTCCAGAGTTCTTATACACTTATTTTACACACTTTTATACCAATATATCTGCTCTAAATGTAAATTGAACAGTTTGTTTTGAGCGTGTTTAAATGCACTGAGTTGCTGTCCTTGTGATTGGCTGATTGGACATTTGCATTAGTAAAGTGGTTGTTGAGTGTGAAAGAATTCCATAAAAGTCTTGAAACTGAATGCTCCGATAGTAAAGCAGTCACCTCGTACACTTGTGAGAGGGTTAGTGGAAGTCAGCGAGCGCTTCCTTCGACACTTCCTGCAGCTCTCCCGTGTAACACAGCTGTCCCATAAAGTCTCGTCTCTGCTCATCTCTGGACAATGTGTCCTTTTTTCACACCGCGGCCTCCTCTCTGTGTCTCCGAGGACCGTAAAAAGATTTACTTTAACCAGATGCTCTCTGCGCCTTGTTAACCTCAGCTCATTTGTCTCATTTTAATACGACGTGCACGACTGAACTTGGAGTCAACAAGCGAAGGAGCTGCTCACAGGTGACGTGTGCTGGGTTTACCTCCCAACCACAGCTGTCCTCATGTCCTCTGTGAGGACAGTGTGGACGGAGTGGACCTGCGCAACATATCGTCAGGGATTTTATTATGATGTTATTTGTGCTCCTTAACGACAACACGTCATTTTTATGTTGCTCTTTCTTTCCCTTTTTACGTAATATAAAATAAACAGATTTGTCATTTTGGAAAATTCATTCATTTGATTAAAACACATTATTTGTTCACAAAGTCATAGGAGCCAATGCTGGTCAATGATTCTAATTGAAGTTTTTGCCTTAATCTATATGTTAATTTCAGATTATACATGGTACATGATTCACCATGATTCCATACGTTATCAGCACTTTATTTACCCTGTGAAATCATGTGCTACTGTGAGTCTATACGTAAATAACGTACAGAGTAAAACTTCATGAATTCACGATATTCCATGACTCCAAGAGTCTATACATTATTTCAAGACACTGTATGATACTCCATTAGTCTACACTCCATGTCATGCTCCGCCTTCATCTCCGCCTGCGTCTCCTCCTCCTTTCTCTTCTGCATGCAATCAGTTCACCTGCGGCGGGAGCCACACCTGCTCCCAATCTAATCATCAAGCACCTCTACTTATCTCCTGGCTCTCCAGTCTCTCACCACCAGATTGTTTCAGACCTCTGTGAGGTAGACGTCGCGGCTCTCTTGAAGATGTTCTCTCATTATTCGGAGTCTGTATGTTATGACTCCTTACAGGAGTACATGACTCCATGATGCCGTGCGTTCTTATATTAGTACATAGTTGGATGACTCTGTAACTTCACATGTTACATCTTGATAGCTCATGTTGTAATAAATATGAGTTATCTACAGCTGAACATGAATCTATACGTCTCTTCTCTTCCTCTGACATTGGCCTGATGTTCAAGGCTGTTTTAAAATGGCTGTGTCTAAATCATCACACAGATAAACCGTGTCACTCGAGGACATGAAAGGGATTTTTTTTGTTTCGACTGTGGAGCCTTGACACATTAATAACAGTGTGCGACCTTCACTGAGAGCACAGGAAACTGTAACCATGTCCACTTAACTGCTGCGCTGTCAGCTGATTGTTAGGTTTCATACGAGGCTTTTCTGTGCCAGAGAGATAAAGCCGGAGTCACAAAGTATGATATTAAAGCACTGACTGAACACATGCGAACAATTACACACGTGGTCACATTGGATATTATCACTATCTCTGTTTGGATCTGTAACCCCTCATTGTTCTGCTCTTCACGTGTCTTTGAAGACGAGTCTTTCTCATATATAAACGCTGTCATTTCACTGATGTAGATATTGGCTCGCGGTTCAATCGTCCTGCTCTTCATTAAAACACTGGACAGAGACAGTGCTCAGTGTTGTGTTTCAGTAAAGTGACTTATTTTGAGACTGAAATGTGCAACTGGGTAATAACGGAAATGTTAACGATGAAATGTGCTTTCAGGGAACAGATTTTTAACAAAAGGGGAGTATTTGATTTGTTCTAATTGCGCTAAAGTAACATGACATTTGGATTTTTAATGTTCGTCAGTGATCTGTTATTGCAGAGTGCAAACTTTTCACAGTCAAATGGCTCAAGTGATACAACATTTGGGGCAAATACATGCTAAAGTATTTGTTTTGCTGTCGTAGTTACATACATAACAGGGATCAGCAAGTAAATGTGGTCGAGGACCACAATTTTCTGTACGCAATTGACTATTGGGGCCAAAACGTTGAGTCTTCATTACAACCTATCCTCCAACTGAAACGTACATATAGGTCGTTTTCTGAAAACATGTCTGTGGGTCGTTTTCAAACCCCTGAATGCGACGTAAAGGTCTAGGTATAGTATTTTCCAACTCGAATATGCACAGATGTTACTGAGGGTAGGGTTAGGGCAAAAAGACAGGGTTAGGTAGTAAAAATAAAAAAAATATTAAAAAGGTGGTATAGTTAGGGACCGAACCATTGCCGACCGCGCTCCGGCGCAGCACTCTCGCTACTGAGCCGACTGCCGGTGCCGACATCGGCGAAGCCACTAGATACGGCATCTAAGGCGGAAGTGGTTGCTGTTATGTATACAACCGCTAGGGGCGCATGTTTTGAAAACGTAAACATAGGTCGTAATTCCTGCATATGACCTATATGCACGTTTTATTGGAGGACAGTCTCCTTCATTAAAGTGCCTTAAAAATAAAAAAATAATATTTATTTTTTAGAATAAAAGCTCTGAACTCGATATGAAATTTAAATTTCTTTTTGTGAAGATAAGCAAATAATTTGTTGAATCATCTACTGATGATACTGACACTGATATATAAGTTGCCTTGAAGGACCTTCACATTAGAAAACATACCATACATATTATAAGGTAACCCTTGATTAATAAAAAAGAAAAACCCCTCATCATTCAAAAAAAGGGCTGAGAAACGACTTCTTGCTGTTGTTTCACTGGTTTAAATCAGTACCTGGAGAATTTGGTTACATTTTCCCAGTAATTCATTACATTCCCATTGCACTACTTGGAAAAACAAAGAACTTTTTGCAGTTAAAGCTAAGATAAGGTCAAATATTCTGCCTTTTTAGAATCCTGTTTGGATCAATCGTTTCCCCAGATGAAATTCGAGATTAATGTAAGGAAGAGATTTATTGCAGCAGAATCAACATTTTTTGGTAAATCTAACTTCAAGTAACCTCAAATATCTTTTTGGGCTGCCGACTGCACCGTCCCAGATCATCACATCGAGACACAGTAACTATCCCCAGACAGACGGTTATGATGCTAAACTGTAATTACACATGTGTATATGTCTGTAAACTTGACTTTAGGGGATTTGTGAACACATGAACATTCCTCGTCCCTCTCAGTCGCTGTTGTCTTCAGTGACTCCTGGGGGCGACAGGCGGGTATGAAGGGGAGGGGAGGGAGGGAGGGAGGGTGCCGTCTTTCTCGTTAGCGCCGGGGCCATTTGAAGCTGATTATATGGAGCTGGCTGTGCCATAAAGCTTCCCTTCATGCGAGATCACCCGGGACAAACCAACACGTCCGTCCGACTGTCAGTGTGACGGCTGTTGCCGGGTCGGCCAAACACAGTTTGCTGGAATGCGTGTGTTTAATCAGAAGACAAATGGCATATTTTGAGCAGTTTGTTTTTACTGCACAGCGGGGGGGGGGTGACTCTGTGTGAAGTAGCATGAGTGAGTTTGTACGCTCCATTGAGTTTATACAAGCATTCATATGGTATATATACATATATATGTTGTACATAGCAAGGTTTCACAAACGATGACAAACTATAATGACCCGTTTCACAACATAAACACAATCAAGTCCAACTTTTGTCTATGAGTATACAAGCACGAGCGGGAAATCGATTTATTTAATGCAGTGTGTCTTCCTCCGCTACACTAGGTGGCGATATGCCCTCTTTCAGCTTGTTAGTATGAGGCACTTTTAAATTTAGCTGGTTGATAGCATGTTGAGCTCCATTCCAGATCTTTCTGCTGTCCATGTCTTCAACCCTTTATTGGGCAAGTGATTATAAATGCTAAGTTACGCAGATATCCAAAATGGCTTCCCAGAGAGGTTGGAAAATCATGTGACTTCTTTCAGCGGTGGATTAGGGGCTAAAGCTAATCTGTTGGACCCGACCCAGTCACTTGGAAGGATTGTATATAGTTTATCCCTTGTTATTGTGCATTAGAATTCAGTAAATGTGCAAATTAAATATTCAACTTTTATTATCTGAGGTCCTTTGTGAATAGTGTAACAGTTTTTCTTAATTTGTGTTTTCAAAACTAGATTTTTAGTTATTTGAACTCCTTGTAATGAGTCTCTGTATTGTCTTTAAATAAAATTAAAACGTAATAGATAAAAAAAGGTGTGTGTGTGTGAATTCTTTTGTAGCTAGGTAAACGTTAACAAAGACCCAGTGTTAGTTTTGTGGAGGTGAAACCGTTAGTTTTATACTATGTATATGTCTGACCACAGAGTAATGTGTACGCCCAAGACGGTCATTATATGAGCGCCTCGAAAAAAATGTTCTATAGTGAAACTGTGGGTGAGATTTTAAAGGGCGCATTTAAAAAAAAAAATGTTTTAAGTGCTGTATGTTACGTTCGTATATATATATATATATATATATATATATATAAATGTATACGCTGTGTGCCAGTGTGGCCACCCATGATGACTGTGGGGCCTCAGAGTAACACAGCTTGAATCAACAGCAAGACAAAACACATTTGAACCCCACTGAGATTCTCTGTAAGGAGCCAGTTAATGGTCCAGTCCATGGAAGAACAAACTACACACACACACACACACACACACACACACACACAGGTTTGCACATCTATTCTTCTTAGGACTTTGCATTGAATTCCATTCATTTGGACTCAAATCTTAGCCCTAAACGTAACCACTTCCTCAGAAATGAGACATCTGTCTCATTAGGATCAAGTTTTGGTCTCCATGACTACTGGTCCTGACAAGGTTTATGACACACACACACAGTAGCAACCATTGTGTGAGCCAACCTTCTCACATCTATCCCTGTGTGACGTTTGCGCTTCCAGTTCAGAAGAATGGTATTAATTATGAGAACTTGTGCATGAAGGACAACCGCTGTAAAAAAAAAAACCTCCGTGGGAAAGTGACTCAGATTTTGACTTCTGTTCTGGAGTCAGATGAGCGCTAACTGTTAAAGGTACAGTTCAGGTTCAGGTCTTGAAACTGTTTGTCTGTTTGTCTTTGTGAAAAATATACGCAAATGTCTGTTACATTCAAACCTGTCAGCTCCACATGTGTCAGTATAGCCGCTGTGTTTACATCTCCTGTTGCCCGGAGATATTTCTGCGCTGCACACAGGAAGTGATTTGTTTTGCGTGAAGATAGATGGAGGCAACGGCAACGTTGAGCGAGTAAAGTGTGACGGCCGCAAACATGACTGAGAAGTGCTTGCAAAAAAGTAGAAAAGTAGAAAAACCTGGTCATTGCACTGCTGCTGTATACACACAAACGCTCCCTCAGTCAGGTCTGATGCAGCATGAATATAATGTTGCATTTTAACTACAATAAAAGAACTTCAGCTTTTAAGTAAACTAGAGTATTTAAAGGCATCAGTACATGATAATAACAAATGCATTTACGTCACTGTTTCATATTTCGTGCCTTTTAAACGGCAGAAAAACAGTGACTCTGTGTCTCTCGAAGGAAACTACAAGAAAAGAAATGGTGTTTTTGATTTGTGAGGGATTACGTTTAACCGGGGACATCTGTCTTTGACAAAGAGTCGAGGACTATTCTCTCTCAAAGCTTTTACCCCAACAAATTATAAATAAAGTAGATTTGCACTGGATTAGAATCCTACATGACCACGTCAATTACAAAATAATAGCTGGGCTTCTGGCAGGGAGATTTATAGGTTCCAGTGCTTATGTTTGATGCAGGAAAAATAAATGTAAGAAGGTTTTTCATGGCAGGTTTTTCCTTAAACACATTTATGAGTGTTGGGGTTGGTGGTGCCAGGTATCCTGGACTGGCTTCTGTAGATCAGAGGGGGGAGCTCTGTTATGTCTTCATGCTATTGTTTTTCATATTGTTTAGCTGCATTTTGCTCTGTAATTGATCGCTGATTATTTCGAGACAGGCAAATTGGAATGAAGGTTCGTAGAGTAAATAAACTAGAATTTAATAAACTGGAATTTTCAACAACAGATTTGGCCTTTGGGACTTGGATTGGAAAATATGCCTTTAAATCAATTCAGCGCTGAACATATAAACAGTATTTAGAATGATTAGATACACCAACCCAAGAGTGGATGTGGATAACACTTGGCCCCAGCCGCAGAGAATTGTCCAAACCATGAACTTCACAGTTGATGTTTGTCTACACCCTGATAAGACCTGATTCATTCCGAGACGCGATGTTTGCTCGAATATCTTGCTTGGAAATGGTCCGCGTCAGTGAGTCTTTGGGAACGCGGCCCGGCGCTTTCACTAACCACCAATCTGTCTCTAAACTTGTGGAAATAAGTAGGTGTCTATCGGAAATGTGTGTCTTCCTGGTCGATATGCGTAAACCTTTTACAGGAATGGTGTTTTTTCACTCCCCACTTGATGTGAGCTCCCTCTGATTGTGTGCATTTGGAATGTGTGTCTGTGAGCTCGTGCATATTTGCGTGTGTTTATTGGATGCGTCCAAACCCGCGGGCCAAGGTCGCGCTCGCTCCAAGCCATGAATCAAAAACCACAGACGTTCAGTCACACACAAAACAATGTTGACCAGAAATACTCAGAGGAAGACATGGACCAGAAACCTCTGGACTGCCCCGTGTTTGTGTCAGCGAAGGTTTTTGAACAACACATAAACCCTGTAATGTTCATGCATAAACACGTTCTACCATCAAAGCCAATTTCTTCCCCTCAGTTTAAAAACCATGTAAGCAACAGAATGTTCAACACCATAACAACAACTTCTCTTTTTTAATTAGCTCAAAAAATATCTCCAGCTGCCTCTAAAAAAATAAATAAATAAATGGCTTTGCTGTTTTTAAAAAGACGTTTGAATGAATGGAAATATGTGGGGAAATTGATCTTCTACTTAATTTATAACGTCATTTTCTTGAGGAGTTTATCACCTCAGTCGCACACAAACTAGGAAATGAGTCAGAAAACGTGTCTCTTCGCCGGCTGTTCATCATAAAAGTGAACATAGTAGATAGTTATTGTGCCCTGTGATGCCAAAACAACCGGAAACAGGCTAACAGGCTAATGGCAGAACATTTTACTGGATCCTCACAGATCCAGAGAGACTTGTAGGTGAATCGCTGTTATGAAACAGAAGACAGAACGATGGAAACTGACAGATTTCGTAGTTAACTCTCTTGAAATAATGGACAAATACTTACCTCACACTGCCTGTTGCTAATGCTAACTTTATGCTAACGCGAGACTTAGCCGTACAGCGACAACAACACAAAGCCAGATATCGCCGGTTTGTTTTCCTCCAGGCTCCTTTAAACTTTCAGTGACTCTCTGGAGTAAAATAAAGGGAAGTTAATCACGAATTTCAAGATGTCAGGATCCTACGCTAGAATAATGTATTTTTACGACTGTTTTCAAACTTGTAAAAAGCACGCCGGGGGGCATTTATAAGGATCAGATATATTCAGTCTGTCAAGTTGTGCGATGTATCGCTCGATATCTGTGGATTTAAAGTGTGCAGTGAACTCAAATCAGGTTAAATCTAGCACAGGTCCAGTTCTTTTTTGGCCATATCTTAGGCTGTCAACATGGCGGTTTTTGGATGTCGGTTGCAAAATGGCGCTGGCCAAATCATGAATCTTGGAGCTTCAAAATGTGAGTTCAGATTCCTATGGTTGATGCCACGACTGTTTGCCACGTTCATATGAACCGTCAAGAGTCTATTTTAGAGAGTTTTATGTTTATTTTAACATCTGTAATATTGTGTATCAAGTTTAATATTACTGTTCATTACACTGCACATTTCCCCCCTGTGGTTGGACTAATAAAGGAAAATCTTCTCTTGTCTTGGTTGACCTCGACGCTAGCCATAATGTTCATTTTCCTGGTGTATCCTGTTTAACATATCTGATCCAGACAATCTCCTGCTGCTTTCTACATGAAATACTTAAACTCTGATTTTTTTCGGGACGTTTTCTGGAGATTGTGTCCGAGTGAGCTGAGGCTACAGTCGTCTGAAGTCACTGCTCTATAAACAGGAATATCTGTTGCTGACAGATTGACTGAGTGATTAAATGAAACCTCTGGTTGTCTGGTCGAGTGTTGGGACTTTCCCCCTATATTCCCTGTTGCTCTTTCACAATGTTCCCGCCAATACAGTTTCTATTACATCTGTTATAAGTAATTTACACATGGTCTTTCCTTATTGTTTCACGAAAAGTACCAACGTTTCCTAATCTTTAGCCCCAAATCTAGACGACTCTCACTACTTTTGTATATCGTGTATTTTGATAAAACACTTTGACCTGTTTTATGCACTGTTATTTATTTCTTCATTGTATTTTATCAGTGGTTTACATCTCCCCTTAGTCGAGGCAGCAATATGATCCGTGGCCTATAAAGTTTGGATTTCAAAATAATGGGAAAAAAGTGCATGGACAAAAATATGTGTGTAGAGAAACTTAGAAAAGCAGAAGTTGAGTAAATGGGCTGTAACCCCCGCTGACACTGATATCCTTCAGTGATGTAAAATAAATGGCTCTGGTAATGTCTATTCAACATTTCTCTTCCTGTCTCTGCTGTATTTTCTTACTCCTGCCAGGAAAACCACATGTACACTATATATATTTATATACATTCTAGCCCATATCTAAAGACAATACTTGTACTGCAGAGCCAGTGGGGCTTTTGAATGGTGGTCAAAAGGGATCATGTTTTGTATCCCAGTTAGCGGTTTGGGAGGGAAAGAAAGACACTGGCGTAAATCAAAGAAGTGAAACAAAGATCATCTGTCTCATGTCTTTTCTCTTTTAACAGGAAGAAAATGTCAAACGTCTGAGGGGTTTGTGACTGATGACATGATGGCGAGGGCACCGTGAGTCGAAAAAACACACACACACACACTCAGACAGAGTTCAGGCATCTGGAGCAGGAGACGTTAAGACAATATCCATCAGAGTCGGAGAAGAGGAGACATTTTCTGCCGTGAAACTGTAGCCAGCTCAGCTGTGTGTCCTCGGGCGGGAAAACAAACACACACACATTTGCACGGAATTCGTAGCGAGGACACTCAAAGACTTAATGCATCTCACTAGCCCCTTACCCTAACCTTAACATCACAACTAAATGCCTTGCCCTTAACCTAAACCCAATTCTAACCCTAAAACCAAGTGTTAACCCTCAAAAAGCTTTTGTAAGGGGTGACAGAACGTGAGGATCAGCCAAAAATGTCCTCACTTTCCCAAAATGTCTTTTTGGTTTATATTTTTTGGTCCTTCTTGTTGTCTTTTGGTTTCCTCCTGAAGCCAACCAGGAACTAGGACTAGGGGAAGCAGCGCTGCTGTCATGTTCTCAGTCACTAGTGTCAGCTCTTCTTCAATAGAACATGATGTTCTTGTTTAGGCCTCACAGCAAGAAGGTCACTGACTCAGAGCCCAGTTTGGCCAAGGGTCTTACTGAGTAGAGTTTGCATGTTCTACCATGTGTGCATTGGTTCTCTTCAAGTACTCTGGGTTCCTCTTAGCAGTCCAAAAACCTGCAGATTGAGGTTTAGGTTAACTGGACACTCTAGGTTGTCCATAGGTGTGACTGTGAGGGTGAATAGTTGTTTGTCTTTGCATGTTTGACCAACAACAGACTGGCAACCTGTCCAGGGTCTTTTGATTTGCTCCAGTACTTACACAACAATCCACAAGTTGAATATGAAGTGGTTGATAATAGATGGATGGAAACTACCATTTACAGACAAGGAGATGATAAAGCATGTCTATTAACTTCAATTTACAAAACGTCAAATAACGCTTCATTTAATTTAATTAGCTTCATTTTATATATTTATACAAAATACGCTCCTATATTAAGGTACAAAATTATAATAATATTATACTAAGGGCACAACAATGGTCTTTAAGAGGTACAAAGGGTACAAATTAGTACCCGATGTCAAGGGAAAGAACCTGTACCAGCCCATAACTCTGTACCTTATTTTCTGAGAGTGTATTAAAACTAACCCAAAACACAACTATGTACAGGTCTTAAATCTGTGAGTTTATGTGTGGCCTGTCCATAAAACACCCCCTGCTCAGTCCACTAACTCTACAGGGATAGTTACAAAATTGACTTTATATAATCTGTCAGTGGATGTTTGAATGCATCTTACCCAAATCTAAACTTAACCCAATTCAGACCTCACTCCTTCAGCCAAGTCTTAACCCTGACAAACTCTTTGAAGTTGTGAGGACTGACAAAAATGTCCTCACAGTGATGGTTTTTAACCAAACTGTGTCCTCAAAGCGGCCATGACATACAAATGATCAAGTGCCTGTGAGGGAGTTTGACGGAAAATTACACAAAGCTTTTATTTCAAAGGGGAAAAACTTTTTAACTCCAGAAAACATTGATAGTGACAACATTCAGGGGTTGATTCAGGTCATGTATGACCTATATTTCACACACACACAGTGGACGTCCTGAGAACAGAGCAGCAGCAGCAGCAGCAGCAGCAGCAGCAGCAGCAGCAACAGCAGCAGCAGCAGCAGCAGCAGCCCTGAGTGACACTAATGGCCACACACTGCTGCGCTTCACTGTGAGCGTTTCTGTGGGAGCTGCTTTTCCCTGCAGGAAACAAATCTGAGAGAAAATTTGACAGATCCAGAGTTCCACTCACCACTCATGTCATAACTTGACTTATTTCTGTTGATTTTGGAAGAATTTAAAGACTAAACACTCTAAACTCGCGCATGCATGTGTGTGTGTGTATGTGTGTGTGTGTGTGGAGCCACAGATATTCTCCTCGGTTAAGCTTGACTTGAGGGGGCGGAGCCACTGAACCGCAGTGGTTGGCCGTGCTGATGTGGTCAGGGAATGGTGACAGGCGTCATGTTGAATCTCGACCATCTGCTTGTTGTTTGAGCTCACAGGTGTTGTGACAGGTGATGAAGGTAGATTTGTACCAGTACCACCTGTCAATCACACAGTGACCACGCCCCAAAATCAGACATATTATATTGTTCATTTGGCTCTGAATGGGACCATTATTTACTAAATGGAACAAGCAATGTTTTTACTCACCCATATTCACACTCACTTCTTTGAGCAACCGACTTAGTCGTCCTCTAGTGATGATTTGGGAGAATGCAGGCGTCATGCACTTCTGCAAGTGCTTCGCAGTCCATTTTCTATTTGTTTATTTTTTTATTCATAGTCTGGGTTTCAATCAACCAAGTTATTCCAGGAGTTATGGAAAGCACATATGAGCCTCATCAAACTACAGTTATCCACAATACCTTTCTGCAGACATGTTTACGTGTCTCTGTATCTAAACATATTCCTTTATTTAGCATATTTTAATGGCATAGAACTGGGTTCAAAATTTGGGTAAATGTCAGTACAATGCAGGTCTTGATTTTAAGACAGTAATGACAATGACTTTCAATAGGAAGATGACTTTATTCACCTACACAGCTAAGATTAAAGGTGAAATTAGGACATAGATACATAACAAGGTTGGATTCATCCATACCATAATATGTAATGTTTTGTGTGTGTGTGTGTGTGTTTTATCATGAACAGATATTGTATTGGTCACAGTCAGTGCAGCAAAACAAGCAGATCCAACTTCCCGCAGCAGTGCACTAATATTGGAGTGGTAATAACAATAGACTGTCTGTGCACACACACACACACACATGCAGAATCACACACACTCTGGGGCAGATATATAGCAATCTGATGGTCTGTCTGCTGTGGTAATGGCGAAGGAGAAGCAGATGAAGTTAGATGGATAGCTTTCAGCATTTACCATTAATGACGAACAGGACACACACACACACACACACACACACACACGCATGCTTACACATTTATTTTCATTTTTCCCTTTTCTCCACTCCAGTATCATATTCCCTGTATCATATCTTTTCTTTGGTTCCCACTTGAGGCTGCATGACGACCCCTGATGTATACGTTGGTTGCAGAATAACCGGTCGTATGATTGACGCCAGCTGAGGCTCTGCACTGCCATCTTCTGGATTTGCACATAAGTGATAAGAAAATGCATAAGATCAAAGTAACACACTGTAAAACAAAGAATGTAATAATGATGTAATGGACATGGAGAGAAAATGAAAGTGGCTAAATGCTTAATAAAGCTAAAGGAAAACCATGGATTCAAGTGGTTCAATAGTAAACTCTTTACGTTTGTCCAATTTTTTGTGAATTACATAACTGAGCTCACATAAGCTAAAGTGACTTTGTTGCCTGAACATATTAACGTGCATCACATGGCGATGTAAAGCCTATTTTTCATTGCCAACATTGACTCGTTAATGCGGTAAAATCCGAACTTCTGAACCCTGAAGTTCCGCTGACAGATCCACATTATGGACACACTGGTTTTCTGCACTCTCACCACCTTTAGCCTGTGGTCGTGTTCGGACTCAGGTCCAGATTAATAAACAATTCACAACATGCTGGAAAAGATTGTTCGCAGCCTTAAAGTTTGCCAAAAGCAGAGTTTGTGGAGACGGAGAAATAACAGGTGTAGACGATTTGACCCCCACGGGTCGCGATGCATTATGCACACAGGATCCTTCTACGCTCGCATGCATGCATCCATCCTTGATCCGAGCTCCAGTCCACCTTGTAGCAATCTGTGCGCGCTGCGCATCAAATCATGCATTCCTGCCGGTGATTGAAACAGCATGGACATCGGACCGGGAGAAGGATTTGTAAAATACATGGCAACAAATTATTTACAGGGATCCCTGCCACCCAAAAACATATGTACACTGAGAGAAGGATGATATACTGTATATTTTTTAGTGGGACTTTTATGAGATGTGATGGACAGACACACAGCTGAGATTTACGGCTCTGGCATGACCTGCTCGTCCACGGGGAAGTGTTAAGGAAAAGACGGGAAGACGACATGACATAAGGAATAAAAAGGTGAAAGGAGAGGAGGAGGAGAATGAGAGAGCACAGCCTGAGCGGGAGAGACAAAACGTAAGTTAGTAAGTTTGGGAGTTTAACTAGTGCCATAGCCATGTTTGAAATCTGGATATATACATACTTGGAGAAGACGTGCAACGAGCAATTAAGACTGTTAGAACACAGGATAATGTACTGGCGTTATATACATTAAGTGAAAAGTAGGCTCTTTTGTTTTTTTCCAACCACAGATATTGCCCCCTGGTGGCTTTTCAATAACTTGTTACTTCCTGGTTAAACTCACCCTATAAACCCGAAGACTGGATCCACTCTTTTATAAACAGTCTATGGCAACGGACACAGTCAGGAAGCTCGTTCCTCTGCCAAAACTCGAAACACTGTCGATACTTTTAATTATTGTCCTTAAACACTTGACACTTTTTGGAGCGCGCAGTCAAACACTTCCCATGTATTACATTTCCAGACTTCGCAGTTGGGACTTGTTGAACTTTTGCTCTTATTCTCCATTATTGATCTCTGCAGGATTGTATCGCACCATGATCACAAGGAATGTGGATATCCATCCGTTTTAAGAGGAAGTGAAAAGCACACGATTTTTATAGTTTATTTTTTTTTATAGCCGAGCTGCTGTGAAAGCAGAAATCCTCTCATTGGCTTGGTGAGACCTTAGAATGTGCACACAAAAGGGTTTTCTTTCCTTCCTTCCTATACTTCTCTTTTGCTTTTATTGACATATGGTTTTCAGAATTTTATGGCTTTGTGTTTCTTTTGTTGTGTATCTTCAGACGTGCTATTTAAATACAATTATTATTACTCATTTCAACACCTTTTATCCAGTGTTTTATAACTTGGTGTGAGACATTTAGATGATCAGAGGTTATCAAGGTAAGTTTACAAAACTAAAAATATGGGCCATAAAATCTAGACAATTAGCTCAAAAGCATCAGAACACTCAACAGAGTACCTGAAGTGTAGGCTTTAAGAGATGGCAAGGAATAATACACCAATTCTCTGAAAGAGAATCTGAAATGTTATGCCTTTTAGCAGTTTAATTCATAAATCAAAAACAGACACGTCATATTTATGATGTGGTTGCCATTAGACCAGAGTTCCTTCTTTGTTGGTTAGGATTTCATGCTCGCTAACTTCGGAATAATAGCTGATCTTTGGCTCCTGCCCACTGAGATGATTTCTGCCTCTGGAGCCGTTCTGCCTAAGAGGAACATTTTCTTAAAGTAAAACCTCAAGCTGTGAGTGTTAACGGGACCTGGGGGAGTGGTTTGGAATGGGGGGGACGGGGCCTTTGAGGGGAGGAAGGGGCGAGCTGATTGAGGGGCAGGACAGAGAATGGAGGGCTCATAAAACTTGCCCGGGGTCTGATGCGGTCTCGCTGCTTTTCACACAGACTGATGTTAACTGTGGCAGCGAGGTGGAGGGTCCAGGTTTGGTGTGTTTATCCTGGACGAAGAAGGTAGCTGGGTGCATGAAGAGAGAGCAGCGACTGTGGAAGATCTCCAGGTTCTGACTGCAGATGGGTGGCCTTTACAGTACGTGTGAGAGTTCCACTGAATAGGCCGAACCGCATGTGTTCATGTGGCGGATGTTCATGCTGCCCAACTGACAGAATCATTATTGCCTCGCAACGTACTTGCACATCCATAAGGGACCTTTCGCATAGGAAGTAGCTCCAGTCCAGCGCCGTAAAAACCATCATTTACTATGTCTTTTTTCGCAACGCACATCATTCTTCACCATCTCAGCTGGATACTAACCTGAAGCTCAGCTTTCCAACTACAACAATGTGTAACCATGTGTAAAGACACTGATAGAACACTGTTCCCCACCAGTGGTGTAATGTAACAAAGTACAAATACTTTGTTACATTGTTCAATTTCTTACACATTCCAACCTTCCAGTTGAAAGACAACTCAACTATCACTGAGCTACTATGGCTCAATCCTTACTTCTTACTTTTATACTATCAGAAAATTACTTTTGATACTTTAAGTACATGACATTTGACATTTACTGTACTTTTACTTAAGTAATATTATAGAAAAGTGACTTCAACTTCTACCAAAGTCATTTTCTGGTAAGATACTTGTACTTTTACTCAAGTATCTCTTTTAGGTACGGTGAAGTAAACATGTCTTGAGAGTGCTTGTGCAACATATTAGCATTTAATAATAAATATTAATTCATCGTCTACCGCTTTATTCTCCACATGAGGGTCGTGGGTTGCTGGTGCCAATCTCAGCTGACATATGGCAAAAGGTGGGGTACACCCTGGACAGGTCGCCAGTCCATCACAAGGTCAACACAGAGACAAACAACCATCCACTCTTACTCTCACACCTAATAATTCTTTAACAAAAGGCTAGAGAAAATTCATCAAATTCATTTAGTGACCCAAAAAAATCTCCCACAACCCACCTGTGGGTCCCGGTGCAGTCTATGGGAATGACATCTTTGTGGTAAGGCTTGTAAGTGTAGTACATACATACACAAAACCTCCTCCTACTGTAAAACAACAATCCTCACCTTGATTTATTGCCTTTCCTCATTTTCTCATGCATATCAGGGCAGTGCGTTACGTCAGGATTCAAACCATTAAGTTGCAATGGAGCGCGACTCGTTCAACAGCACAGCACATTTGGCTCATTAACACACCCAGTTTACCGTCTCCGTGCAGGATGGCTCTAGCTGTGCAGAGATTCCTGATTTCCTGAGGATAATCTTGAAGAACAACTTCCCAATCTCACACTTGACTGAAATGTAAAACCAAGGGCTGTGTTGGCTACCAGAGGGTTTAGTGCCACGACATTTTGTGTGTGCTTTATCAACATAATTGTCCACAGAGACTTGGCTGTTGCTCAGTCTTCTGCATACTGGAGCAGCACTAGTATTAAAAGATTTCAACCACTTGAAGTCAACTTTAAACTGCTACTCACAAGCTTGAAAACAATTAGGCTTTGTATTTTTCAAATGTATACAATCCGTTCTACCATTTTGTTTGGCTAAGAATGCTAAAAATAAATGCTGCTTTGAACCCAGAGCAGGACAAAGCCGCTGATGTTAACCTACTGTCTAACACTAGCATCCAGGATTAGCCCTAATTCTGCTAGAAATGTAACATTTGCTTGGAAAACATGGAAATAAACAGTCTTTATAAGCGAATGCCAGTTCCATTTTTGAGGACTATCAATTACAATTTTCATGGTTCTATTTTTATCCACAGCTTTAGAGTGTTAAAGTGTTAGATGGTTAGATGGAAATTCGCGGGGTTGTGGTTAGCATCTGCAAGCGAATGGCAGTTCCATTTCTGTGGACTGTCACTAATGTATTTCATGCTTACCCTCGAAAAAAACTTTACCTAAACACTGTAAAAACATTTCATGGTTTTGCTGAGTCACTATTGCAGATATGTATAGGCAACCTAGTGGAGCATTGACATTAAACACTAAACACAGAAATAGTAAAAAAAAAACAAAGAAGTACTTTCTTTCCAACAAAAACTGCACTCACCTTCTTGTGTGATTGTTTTTGCCAACATTGAGCTCCATCCCGTTCCAAAAGCTTATTTGTGTAAGTAGGCAACAAAATGGAGCATTGGCATCAGCATGAAAATAAGCAGAAAGTACTAAGGCAACACTAACATTTAAAGGTTATAGATTAACGTTATACATTACTGAAATTAACGTAATTATTGTTCTATTTTTGTGGACTGTCACTCATGCTAACCCCATCAAAACTTTACCTAAACACAGTAAAAGCATTTCATGGTTTTGCTGAGTCACCATTGCAGGTATGTAGGCAACATAATGGAGCATTGACATGAGGTTAATACTAAACACAAAAATAGAAACATTTTTGCTTTCTTACCAATGAAAACTGCACTCACCTTCTTGGGTGATGGTTTTTGGGCAACATTGAGCTCTGTTTCATTCCAAACACTGACTTAATATGTGGCACAGTACCTCATCCTTCTGCTCTTATCATCACTGTAACTAATTTGGGTAAATTAACTGCCATCATGTCAGTAACAAGTAAATTGGCCGTCTCATTTCGAGTCCATAACCACAACTTTTGGACTTGAGCCTCACAGGCCATCAGGCCATCACCTCTGCTGCCTTTTGGCCTTTTCATCCCTCACACACATGGTTTTCCTCAGGGGAAGGTGCTGAGTGAGAGATGAAAAACCCGATTAGTGCTATCAAAAGAATCCAGGACTACAGGCAGTATTTGCCGAACTGCCAAGGGCAGATTGAGTTAACTGGAATGAGCTGCAGGTAAGGATAATAGTCTTTATTGAGAGACCTAAGCCATACGGCATATAAAATGATTTTTACAGCTTCAGATTTTCCGAATGCCACTTGCATGAACGATATTGATAGAGGGAAAATTTATAAGTTAGCTGTAGCAAACTTTAATGTCCTGTGCCTGACAAAATGTAATAAATTCTGTCTTCAATGCATGAAAATAATACTCTCTATATTGGACATTTAAAACAAGCTGATGTAGGTTTTTAAGGCCCAGTCTTGAGGATTCTTACCTCACACTCGTGGCAGTACTGCTCGGATCTTTTACTTCACTCTTTTTAACTCACAACCTGAACACATTTCCTTCCTTTAAACTTACATCTGGACTCAATGCTTGGCAGATTTAGATGATCCGAATGACAGAACCTGAGGATCAGTCCAGGCAGAAAGAGCTTAACGTAGCACCATTTTAAGGACTTACGCTCTTCATGTCAGAACTTTCATGACTACTGGTGTGATTAGTGACGACTGATCGTCCGCAACCCTCAGATCAGACGTTAGGTCATCCCACCACTCCCAGCCAGGATGAAGCCCAGATGCTTCGACCTCCCCCAGTTGGCTCCCTGAGTGCAGTAGCTTTTATAAGATGATGAAGCTACCATATTAGGACGAGAATGAAGAGACACCTGTCTGCCTTCAGGTTATGGTTAAACCAGATGCTGAAACTCCATCTGTCCAATTTACTCTGCGCTAAATGTCAGAGGTTCATGCAGAAATGTGTTATGACTTCTTGAACTCTAGTGTTGGAATGAATTTCATCAGTAGATCAGGATTGAGTTGCACTATGTACTGCAAATATATATATATAGAATTTATATATACTTTAATTTGGAGCTTGGTCCTACTTAAGATCTTAGTAGGTACTTAAACAATTGAAGGGATAGATCATGTTTTTTGCAGTGTGGTTGAATGAGGTACGGAAACATTATCATCGCAGACTTTGCTGAGCTCGTCTGAGCCCACTGCAGTTTCAGCCTGAGAGGGGAAACAGATTTTATCCACCTAACAAAAGGCTTGACTCTTTAGATCAGTGCCTGCTTGAGTTAATGATATACGTTTGCCACCTTTTCTTGTCATTAACCAGCCTTTTCCAGCTGGTTTGCAATCCAGCTTGTAATCCGGTCTTTCCTCTGCAACAAAGTCTGTAGAGAAAATGACAGATTTTAAATCCTGGCACAGAGGTATTGATAATCCACTGCTTTCTCTGTCAGCATTTTTGTGTTTTTGATATTTTAAATTCTTTGTTTGGATTTACCTAAGTGACAAAAACTTACCAAACTAGGCAGCAATGGACCAGCAGCTTCTGTGTCCCTGTGAGCCAAAAAACGCTGATTTTCTCTATGGACTTTGGTATCTGTTTGCAATCTAACGTTTCCAGTCACAAACAGTGTTTTACAGTGATATAAAGTGGTGAATATATTCTTTAAGATATCATAGACTTAAGGAGGTGTAGATTTTATGAGCTGAGGCTTTTGTTAAGTGGATGAAATGCTGACAGCCATGTTATGAGAAAGAGTCAGGGTCCAGGTCCAAGGCGGCCTGGCAGCTCGGTTAGTAAAGTCAGTGTTGACAATTTGTCATATAACCACACTTCGAAAAACCCAAACTATCCATCTGCTATGAAAGCCACTCTCCTGTATAACAGAGGCCACAGCAATTAATAAAACAGTTGTAGCAAGTAAAGGAATGTTTAATGATAAATAAATGACAGTATGCGCTTGTTCTACGATGAGAAATGTGTCAGTATTATGCAGAAAACTTGCTTCAGTGTGTGACTCCCAGACGTTAATGGTGAATAAGCAGGGTGTTACTGGGAACTGGTGTCTGTCGGAAACCACTTATGGCTACCTTTACTCAAATAGTTGGAACCTGTCAATACGTCTTTAAGTTTGTCTGAGTGGAAAGCTGTAAATCTCATCTAATGAAGTAATCATCGAACCTTCCACATCAGTCGGAAAACTTGGCGACGCGCAGCACAATGTTGACTTTGTGCCACGGCGAAGTAAACATATGTCAGTCTATGCGTTTAATAGTCGTGTCTCTTTCGCGTTTCTGACACGTTAAGTATCAGATTTCTGTCGTCAAAAAGTGTAAATCTTTCACGATGCTTTTCCACCCCATCGACTGAGACGACCACAGCTCTGGCTCCTGCTCAAGGCTCCACAGTGACTGTTGTTTTGCTTTCCTAAAGCTGTGGAGACGTATGATGAGGATTTCCGCTGAAAGAGCTGTTGAATTTCTCCCCCGTGATTTGGGCGGCGTCCCCCCAGGGGCGACCTCCCACACTCCGCGATGTTGACATATTTTCAGGCTGGCTGTACAAATCTGCTATTTCCCCCCATTCTCACCCTTAAACAGTGTGTATGTGCACATGTGACTTACACAGCCATTAAGTCCTTCACACTCTATTCATCTATTCGACATATTGAACTTTTATTCTCAGTTGACTACTTCCTTTTCATTGACGCCCATTCAATTACCTTTTCAATCTCCTCTGCCATTTCCGACTCTTTCAGAAACTTGGAATTCTCTGGCTTGCCGTCCCCAAAGAAAGAGCAATTACCCATGTTTTCATTTTTAAATATCGACCCATTTTGGTCAGGATATAATTATAATTAGGATATCCTTTTTCACTTGCCAGTAATAAGTCAAATGTGATGATTTCCCCTTCAAGTTTCACTCAGCTGGAAGGCTTTTTCCGAGCCTGAGAGGTTTTGCATAGATGGATGCTTGGCGTCGCGGCCGCGGTGATGGATTCGAGGCCCTTCTCAGAAACAACACGGCTTACCTTTTAATCGCGCCGGTCCACTTTGCACATTAGCACAATCAGTTTAATTGGGGAAATAGCTGTGCAAAAAGAGGTGACATCAAAGACGAAGGCAAACATCCCAGCTCATGCAATCCATTGCTGCCGTTGCTCGGCGGGGCGGCGCATCGCGGTGGCTGCAGTGGAAAATGTGAATTGTTCGCAATACGTACTTGTAAGGTATTTGAGAAATTTATTTCTTCATGTGGGTTTTATGTTTATGAGTCAGTTTCCCTTATGAAACATGTCCTCGTCTAACAATAACAGCAACTTACCTAGATAGAGGCCAGTTAGCTAGCAGCTGGCTAGCTAGCTAGCTAGCTACCTACCTACCAGGCCAGTTAACTAGCACCTACCTACCTACCTTACCTTACCTTACAGGCTAGTTGACTACCAGTTGGCCAGGTAGCTAATCAGTAATCAGACCTTTAGTCACTACTGTGAACACGAAATTGGCAAAATTGCTAACATATAGTGCTGCTATAATAAATCATCTTACTGTTTGACTACTAAGTACTTCGATGACTGATTAATTGGTTTGAGTGTTTTTTCCTCCCCAGCTTCTATTTCCTTGTGTCTTTTCCTTTCTACAAGACAGAAAGGACAAATTAATCAATAACGAAAATAATAATTTGCTGCAGTGTCTGCGTGCGTGTGTGTGCTAGAACCTCAGCGTCTCCACAGGCTAAATGAGAGTGTGTGGTTAGAGGCTGTAAAAGCAAAAGCAATGAGCTGAAAGCTGTTAAAACTCCGAGGAGGCGATAAAAACAACAAGTGAACCATTGTTTACTTAAAATGTATTGATTAATTCAGCTTTATTAAGCAGCCATTTTGAAATGACCTCAGCACGTAAAGACAAATAATGTAGACTGAGATGAAGAAGAACAACATAAAACAACATAGGCCTAAGTCAAACAGGAAATAGGTCATAGCCTCCCTTGCTTTTAAAGTTGTGCTTTTTGTTGTGCTCAACACACTCAACTATGCTAAAGTACCAAGGAGAAAGCGCCCAATAATATTCTACCAGCATTTAATGAATTCAGGTTCCCTGTTGTGTGCAGTCACGCATGCACAAGGTCATAACAACACAATGAAAGTACAAACTCATGTTTGCGTGATTGAGATTTAAACAATTTACATATATTTAACATGATCCTGGCCTTACATACAAAACGCCTTAAAATATGGAAATGTGCGTGGATTCCAAAAGACCTGAAAGTAATTCTTCTCCCACTGTAAATACATTTAAATTCAAATATTTCGTAATGCGTCCTTCAACCTCAACTTTCAACCCTTAACCTGAATCGTTAAAACCTCATCTCCACACTCGGTGGAGGGCAATCCACGGCCGCCCCGGCTCTCACTCATCACTCATCACCACGCGCAGTGACCTCAGCAGAGGCCGCAGAGGTCAAGACCACGCTGTCCATCTCTGTTACTCCGTTCATGAATAAACAGAGGCCAGTGTACGGGTGTGCGTGTCCGTCAGGGTGCGATCACACG
This sequence comes from Solea solea, assembly GCF_958295425.1. Classification (NCBI taxonomy): domain Eukaryota; kingdom Metazoa; phylum Chordata; class Actinopteri; order Pleuronectiformes; family Soleidae; genus Solea; species Solea solea. Next base: position 5,538,206 of record NC_081154.1, read on the forward strand.
CGCAACACAACACAACGCACACATGTGCACACACACACACACACACGGCCTCGTGCCGACTACTTCTGGCATAATTAGAAACATTTGCGATCATTTGCAAAAGGGAACACGAGCTCTGATGGGATCCAGATGCACTACTGGGTTTCGCCGAAATACAGGAACCCTTATTTACGAGGGGGGCCATTACTGGCTCCTCACCCAGGGAGGTGTATGTATGAATGTATGAATGTATGAATGTATGTATGTGTGTGTGTGTGTGTGGTTTGTCCAGTTACTAAATGAGTGTTTGGATGTGTAGATCATCCATATTCAGGTCACACTCAGTTTAGTTTGGCGTTTGTTTTAATGAGAGAAAGAGCAGAAAAATAAATGAACACAGATGAGTTTTCAATTAATTTTGTTTTATTGATGCAGACGTCGTATTCACAGTTATGTTAATTTGTCAACAGAAAAATGCACACTCATACTAATATACTCCTGTCAGTGGCCTGTAAGTTTTTGTCAGATTGTGCTTTCATGTTCTTGTATGTTTCTTTTAATCATGATTGCTTGATATCTTTGGTTTATCCTCGAAAATGAGAGTTTCTCTCAACTGATTTCCCAATTTTAAACAAAGGTTAATTGAAAAACGTAAATAAAATCCCATAAAAGTCCTTCTCTTGTGATATTCTGCACATCTGAAGTCAAATTATTATTGTATCTCTTTTCTGTCCTTGTTGTTCGGATGTCATCGTTGTTTTACTGTGGAGAAAACACAGCAAAATGCCGTTAATTGACGAATGAACAGTGATGTCACATATGGTGCTGTGCTGCCCCCTTGTGGTTGAATTGATGAGATGCTTGAAAATGGATTAGTCAGCACTGAGGTCAGCTGTGGTTCACGTTGGCGTAAAAAAGTGTTGACTCTGCTTTCAGCCTCTGCTCATAAACGTCGACGGAAAATATGATTCATGATAATGAACTAGCAGTCGCATGTGTGTTATTTTTAATTATACACTTTCATCTACAAAAAAAACCCATGAGTAAAACAAATTTGGTTTGGTTTCACTTGCACGTGTTTTCCTGGAAATATGAGGCTATTACTGTTTATTATGTTCTGATTTGAAACATTACATAAGGATTTTGCCAAACCAACAGAGAACTGAACATATTATAAATTACTTTTCTGTTTTTCTTGGAGAAATCTGACAATAAAGTGAAGGTTTTTGAAATTAACACACAATAAAAGAATGTTATGCCGGCTACTCACCCTTTTTAATCCACACATCTGCTTCATAATCCCACAGAATTTGACACGATGGTGTCATACAGCGTCCAACCACTGTGACTTCCTGATCCATGTGGGTCCCTTCAATGAACCTGTAAAAAAAAGAAATAAAACCCCACTGTTATTTAGAAGAGACAAACATTATAGTGTCATATCTCAGCAGGAGGTAGATTATGTTGTTTATGTTGTTCATTTATACTTAGTCTTTAAGTCTTTATTTTGAACATGTGATAATAACACAATTAATGGAAAAACAGCACAAAAAAACATGTCTGAAAAGGAGTAGGAAGAAGCCACAATATCAACAATAATACATATATTATTATATTAATACAATGATAAATACAACACCTTATCAAAAGTTGGTGGTGTTTGGTTTGAAATAAATGAAATGAGTTCATAACTACGTTTATGTTCGCACACGGTAAATTAACATGGTTTTGTCACATGACATCATGTGACATTACCTAACAGCACTGACCTTTCTGCAGCGTTGGTGTCGAGTGAGGTCACGTCGATGCTCTTGAAAAAACAGCCTTGTTTCCTTCCGCCCATCGCTGTGAGGTTGCTCATGTGCCGGGGAACTGATCGATGGAGGGAAGAAGCCCTGTAGAAAAAAAACACGTTGACAGATGAGTGACATTATATTGTCCTCTTAGGTCATGGAAACCAGACTGTGTGTGTGTGTGTGTGTGTGTGTGTACCAGGGGGAGGCCGATAGAGTGTCAGTCGAACTTCAGGTGGTGAATTCTTGAACAATTTTAGCACCTTCTGCGCAAAATAGAAACAACTGTTAAGCAACTGCAGGAGATACAGGAGCTGCTATTTCTGTCCTACTTCTTGGGCTTCACTGCTCAAACCAGGAGCAGTGAAGCCCAAGAAGTAGGACAGAAATAGCAGTGAGCCACCAGGGGGCGACTCCCCTGGTTGCAAAAAGAGGTTTGAATGGATTTTATAACAGCAGTAAACATGTACCTGAGGAGTTAATGATCTCAATCACCTGTTTCTCATCTCCTTCAAATAGAACATGATGTAAATTATGTTCCCATTTCGAGGAAAATAGGCGATCATTTAGAGCACACATGAGTGGACACCAGTGTGACTGACAGATGGTGAATTTCCACTTTCAGAAAGTGACACAACTTGAGGCTTCAAAATGACAATTGCTTTGCAGTTAGAAGACTACATCTGTATTTATATACAGCCTATGTAGTTAATATACATATGACATGCAGTATTAATTTAATATTCAGATAATCAGACGAGACAAAATAATGCAAGTAGCTTCAATTGTGTAATTATGTACATGTTTGTGCATTCTGTGTTAGGAATACTCCATTCCACAGAAGACCAGTGTCTTAATTCCTCAATGAATGAATAAAGTAATATTTTTTGACTAAAGTGATACCACATTTAACAAAAAAAACATACATATATAAACTATAGTGCTCTGTAGTGGTCAAAATGAATTTGTCATTAAACCAACTTGAAGAAACGTAAACAGGTTTTTCAGTTTCTGCAATTTACAAACGTCTTAACATACAGTATGACTCAAACTCAAGAGAAAACAACTCTCCATGTTCCTTTTGCCAGTGGATAATTATTTAATGAATGCCAGTAAAAGGCCTGTTTAGTAACTCCATTGTTCGGCCTGTTAATTGTAAACCTGTTCCTCTGTCGCAGCAGGTCACCTCACACGACTCCCTCCCTCATTATCCACAGTCACGGAACATTTTTCTCCTCCTTAACAACACTCTGTTCATTGTTTGATTCCTACAGTGTTGAATCCAACTTTATTAACAGTGTGTACTTTAATCAGGACAGAGGTGATTTTGTCCCATGTAAAAACAACATAGAAGTTACTTAAACAGTTAGAAATTAGAGTCATTATTGTAATTACATTGAAGATTATAGCTCATTATCAATCACAGATTACAGTAATAGGGTTGCATCGTATCTATCATGTGAGAATGTTTTAGTTCAATTTTTACTAGCAAATTTAAAGGTGTAGTGTGTAACTTTTAGTAGAGTTTGTTGACAGAAATTAAATACTTAATTACTTATATGTACATTTGTGAGTGTATAATGACTTTAAAATATAAATTGTTTGGTTTGGGCCTTATGATTGTAATTTAAAGGCCTTGCTTTATAACATTTTGTGCTGGCATGTTTCTACGGCAGCCTGACTGGACCAATCAGCCATTCCACAACTTGAATAAGAAACTTAATACACAAACTGTCATGATCCTAACCCGCATCTTTGATTTATTTCCAGTATTTTGATTTATTTTGTCTTGTATTGGTTTTATTTTGACACATCCTGTTTTGTTTTGATACTCAAATCTTGTCCTATCATGTCATTTTATCACTCCCTGGTCTTTGTCTGCTTTCCTGGCTTTTCTTTTTACCTGCACTTTTACCTGGGTCCTATCATCCTTGACACAAACAAAGAAGAATGACATGCTTTCTGGTCAGCAAAGGCCACCGTAGTTCCCTGGTGCACTTAGGAATGGGAGGGGTTAGTGCTTCAATCTGCAGTCTCACCATTAGATGTCAGTAATTCTTATTTATTTAAATTCAAAATAATCCTGAAGTGAAAGGGAAGCGCGGTTATTAGTGGTGCCAAGAAGTTGTGGGTAATTGGTAAATTTACTTAATTCAACATTCATTTAAATATGTGAAATGTGCACTTACTGGATAGGAGAGCTCCTTGAGTGACTGGCCGTTGATGGCCAACAGGACGTCTCCCTCCTGGATTGTGCCGCTCTGCTGAGCCGGCTGACCCGGGAAAAGCTCCTTTATGCGCACCAGGCTGCTAAACTCCCGGGTGGGCGGATCCACCTCGCACATGAGGAAACTGAAGCCCAGGCCACTGGCATTCTTAGTCAGCGTCACCTCCTGGGTGTTTTCTGAATGTGTTGGAGGTGATAGAGAAGGAAGATGTAGATGCAGGGAGATTCAGGAGAAGATGGGAACAAGAGGTGGAAGAGAAATTAAAAATCAAAATGAAAATACTTTGTCCAATAAATGGTGTTAATTAGTGTAACATAATGTTAACATGTATAAAATGCATCCCTGTTCCACCGTTCACTTATAGTATCGTTATTGTACATTTTTAAATGGTTTGTCTTGGTATATTTTGTATATTTTATATTGCTTATTTTATACCATAGTGTAGTACTGTCTACTCCCAACCCCGCCAGTGTGGGATCAATAAAGATGATTATTATATATGAATACATCATATATCATATTTATTATATAGCTAATCTTTTCCTATTTTGAGGAATGTGGTTATTGCATGGCCCTTTTTCTTCTTTTTTTTAGTGATAGTATGAATGTGCTCTTGTGTGTCAACAGTTGTGTTACTGTGTGAGACGACAGAGCAGAGATGATGATGCGGGGTGACGTATGCAGAAGGTTAGGTCTAAGGATAAAGGAGGCCACGGGGATAAGACGAGGTCAGGGTCGGTGAGGAAGATCAGGGAAAAAGAGGAGGAGGAGGAAGTGTGTGAAAGTTCACCTTGAAGCGGTCAGACTAGCGCAGCTTAGCGTCGACACACCTTCATCCTCACTTGTGTAAAGTTTGTGAGTGTGTGAGTCGAATTAATACTTTAATTTTCTGAATGTATGACATCACTTCTAGGGTCCAAGATGACGCTACACAGCTAAACGACATTAGCAGAAGATACACTTACCCCCAACCTGTGCTAATATCCAGCTAACTAGCGAGGCTACAAGAAGGTAGCTAACGATAACATGGCTGCCACAAAGGACAGAAGGAAATCTTTTATTTTAGCTGCTTAGCAAAAAGCTCATCTTATTAAATATATGCCTGCTTATGTCTCTGATATCATGCTGCTGGTCTACTCTTGCTTTGTTTGATAGGTTTGTGTCACTTAGGTAAAACCAACTGAAGGATCTGAAACACTGGACTCACAGAATAACACATTTGAGCTTAGTGATGACCGCAGCAGTGGATCAGTGGATGTTACAAATTGAAATCCTGCTCAATTTGAAAGGTTCTCCTTACTTTTACACACGTCAACTACATGTGTTACCTCTGAGGTAACTGCAGAAAGACACTCTAATTATGGAAACGTGAGCAGCATTTCACCAAGGTATCTCACCATCAGTGACAAAGCTGTAGCCTTTGCGTCGCTCGCTGATCGTGTTTGGAGGAGTGCTGGTGGACGAGGAGCTCTTGAGTCTGGGCCTGCTGGACGCTGGACTGAGACTCTTAATGGACACACTGCTGCTGGTGTCCGCACTGAGAGAAACCGTGGACAGGTTCATCAGCTCCTTCTCCACAACCATGGTAACCACCTATAGAGGAAGGGACAGAAATAGAAGGAACGCAACATCCAATTTAAAAGTATTACAGTGACTTTATATGAGTTATCAGAAATGTATAGATGGTTACCTCAGTAGTTTTACTCAGACAATCCACAGCCTGCTGGTAAGTAACGCCCTGGAAATTAACACCATCCACCTCCAACAGTCTGTCGCCTGGAAAAGAAAATGATGTATGGGAGAATATTTCTACTGTATTATCCAAGTAATACGTTGTTAATTCGAATGTAATGTAGTAAAGTGTAGTAAAATTAATAAAAACAGGTAGAGGAACAGTTTGATTCATGATGATTACACAGTAACTGGTTGAACATGATCAGAATAAGCATGTGTGTGGTAGTCTATATCATTTTTCATTACCATGATATTACCTGCATATTACATTGAAAATAACTGTTATTAGCAAGCTATTAATTGAAAATTGCATGAGGAAATAGGAGGATTTTTACCTCCATACCACCATGTTATTATTGAACTGTTATGTACAGTGTTAACCCAAGATTTTGAGCTGTTATACCTTTATGTATGCGTCCGTCTCTCTCAGCTGCTCCTCCAGAAACAAGCCTCTTGATGTAAATCCCTCCATTAGGAAGGTTTGTGTCGACGCCACCCTGAACAATCAGGGACAGATTGTGTTGGACATTTAGCTCTTGGTAATCATCAGAATGCTTCTTCCACCAGCATGTGTTGAAGTAATGATCACTGTGAGTGATGTAACATGGAGCAACACAACCCCCGCCCCCCTCCGTGAGCTCATCAGACCACAGGTGTTAATCAGATTGAGAGGAGCAGATTTTCTGCTGACGATGAGCTGCTGCACAAATAATTGTTTCTACCTAATGGTTTTTAATCAAATTCTTATGGCCACATTAGTCTCAACACTCAGTGGCTTCCACTATGAAGTGATTTGGAGCCAAGTGGCCAAATGTAATTGCCGACTGCATGCGCCAATGTCTTTAAATAAAGTGACAGTAATGGCTGGACAGATCTAACCTAAGTAATAAACTACTTTACTATTGACGTTATTAACAATACAGCCACTTTATACAAGACGACCACATTAGTTTCAGCTTGTGCTCGACATCAGAAATTAAATATTAATCCCACAGTGAAATCAACTGTTCACAGACTCATTAACTCACAGAGATGCTGATGCCTAGACTTCCTGACATCTTCCTGAGCTCCACAGTGATCTCCTCAGGTCTCACACAGTTCAGGGAGGACGACGACAGAGAAGACGCATCCTGAAACAACAGAGTTCAGCCCTCATCAGACTTTTACTGCTCTGTAGTTCACTATGACAACAACACGGCATATGTGTGTGGTTGTTTAACTTGTTCAATTATTCAGAATAAATCTTGTAACTATATTATACTGTATTTTGAATGCATTTCAAATAAATACAGATAGAACGACGAGCATGATTGTACCTGTGCTCCAAGGACTCGTACGTCAACAGGGACGTGTAGCCTGTTAGCGGTCTTCGGTGTCATCATGACTGAAATGACCTCATCCACGCTGTTGTCGTCTGATCGGCCATCTGCCATCACCATATTCTGGGATTCGTAGTTTCTCAGCACAGGTGAGCGCTCGCAGTTGGGACTGAGGCGAACTGCTGGCAACACATTTGAAGGTAGAAAATGTTGGATATGTTTACGTGGTTGGTTGTGTTTTGTTGTCTGAAAGTGTTTAATGACTTCTTTGAAGAGAGTTAGCTGTAGCGTGTGAAGCTGTTTTTACAGGTAACAGCAGAATCATGCTAGCTTTACCCCAAAACTATTATCGCTAAGCTGAACTACGCTAAGCTTGGAAGTGGTGTCAGTCTTTTCATCTAACTCTTGGTAACAAAGGTGTTAAACATTAGGATATTTACTTAATTTTCTCAGCCTCAGCATTTAATATTTACCAAGATCTCCCAGATTTTATGACCAAGTTTATCTCTGCCCTGAGCAAAGACGCGTCCACAAAGCCTGACAGTTTACAGGTGGATTAAAAAAATTGGGGACGAATACAATGAAATACATATTAAACATGTTTATCCACTCCCAGGAACTCATGCAAGAGCCATTGGGGCTCTGTTTGCCTCAAGGACAAAGAATAAACGCAGATTCATTGTGTTAAATATTGTTGTAAGATGACGCTTTGACCTCAGGGCTTTTACTGTGAAACTCACCTGTCGTGATATGTCACTTCCCCCGGAAATGTGTTTCTCTTCCTGTGTTGACGCGATTGCGGGATATGTCAGGTGGATGTTCACTTTGCCTAAATGTTACATTTATCAAGATGAATAAATATGCCAGTTGGCTGAAGATAACCCTTGTCTATTCCTATTACGCAAGATGAAGATTGCGCACCATGCTTAACAGGTTATGGGCCCAGAAGGAGTTGGTCAAGGTAAAAGCTTAACGGCGACCACAGCGTGGAGAAGAGAAGTTTACCGCGAAGTATTACACGGAGCTTCTACAGACGATGTGGGCTTGGAGATAAGTAACATTCATTTTGTGAAAAAGAAACTCGGCGAAGTATTACGCGTGAGTCAGAGGTAAAGGCGAACAGATAAGCGCTAGCTAAAAACAAGCGCCAAAATGCCGAACACAGGAGCGGCTGGAATGATGCCGCCACAACTCTTCTTTGATGGAACCGAAGAGAAGTATGATCTTTGGGAAACAAGATTTCTTGGACACCTGCACATCCAAAAATTAAAAGAGACCATCCTACGTGAACCTGGAGAGGTTAGTGAGGAGCAGCGAGCCGCGGATGCACGGAAAAATGCCGACTGCTATGCCGAGTTAATAAGACTTTTGGATGATAAAAGCCTGTCATTAATAAGGCACGACGCTGCAGATGATGGTAGGAAAGCCCTTAAAATATTGAAAGAGCATTATTCTGGCAAAAGCAAGCCACGAATAATTAACTTGTACACTTCGTTTACAAAGTTACGCATGGCTGACAACGAGAGTGTTACTGACTATGTAATAAGAGCAGAGAATCTGATCACAGCTCTAAGAGATGCAGGTGAAACCCTGAGTGATGGACTTATTATAGCCATGATACTTGGCGGACTACCAGACTTTTTCAAGCCATTAGCTGTCCATGTAACACAAAATGAAGATACTGTTATATTCACAGACTTTAAGAGGAGACTGAGAATCTATGAAGAAGCCGAAAAAATGAAAACTGCTGAATCTACGGACAATGTGATGAAAACTAGTGTGAAACAAAGCATCAAGACACACTTTAATAAAAGGAATGAAGTTGTCATCGTCACATGTTACAGATGCGGAACAAAAGGACACAAGGCAAGACAATGTACCCAAAAAGTGTGGTGCAGTCATTGTAAAAGTAATACACACAAAGAATCACTGTGTAGAAAAAAGGGAGAACAAGATGGTGCCAGAAAAGTTGCAGAAGAAGAGCAGAGAAACAACGTCGATCATCTCTTCATGGCGAAGTATATGAGGGGCGAAAGGTCAGCAAACAACGTACAAATGAAAGGCATCATGGTGGATGGAGGAGCAACATCCCACATTTTGAACGACATTGACAAGTTCAACAGCTTCGATGACACATTCCGACCGGAGTCACATTCAGTAGAACTGGCAGACGGAACCAAGTGCAAGGGAATAGCACAACGCAGAGGGACAGCGGTGATTTATCTTCTAGATAACGCTGGACAAGAACACACAGCACAGCTACGTGATGCACTGTACATGCCATCGTACCCACACAACATCTTCTCAGTGGGGAGGGCGGCAAATGGAGGAGCAACAATCACTTTCAAGAAAGAGGACAGTCACATGATCACGAAGGACGGTAGCAGGTTTGACATTTATGAAAGTGGTAATTTGTATTACCTGCCGACTGTTGAGCAAAATGTTGACAAATGCAAAGCATGTCACGACATGCAAACATGGCATGAAATTCTGGGTCACTGCAATTATGAAGATGTACAAAATTTGCAAAATGTTGTAAAAGGGATGGTGATTAAGGGGAGTACAGTCAGACCAGCTCAGATATGTGAAGTGTGTACGCAGGGCAAGTTCACACAGACTAGGAATCGAGAGCCAGACAGAAAAGCTACAAAACCTTTACAGCTGGTTCATACTGATTTGGCAGGCCCCATGAAAACCCCAAGCATTGATGGGCACAAATATGTACAATCTTTTACAGATGACTATTCAGGTACCTCATTTGTGTATTTCCTAAAATATAAAAGTGATGCGATACAAGCCACAGAGAGATTCCTGGCAGATATAGCACCATATGGAGAAGTAAAGTGCATTCGTTCAGACAATGGTACAGAGTTCACAAACAGAGATTTCCAGGAACTGCTAACCAAGAATAGAATTAGACATGAAAAGTCTGCACCCTATTCACCCCACCAAAACGGCACAGCTGAGAGAGGTTGGCGAACCCTCTATGAGATGAGCAGATGTTTACTGTTGGAGAGTAAACTTCCAGATAAACTATGGAACTATGCTGTGCAGACATCAGCCTATGTAAGGAACAGATGCTACAGCAGACGCACTAAGAAAACACCATACGAGTTGTTCACAGGTATGAAACCCGATGTTTCCAAACTGCAGAAATTTGGATCTATGTGTTTTGCCTACAAACAGGAAAAGGGGAAGTTAGATCCCAGGTGTGAGCAAGGTATTTTTATAGGTTATGACAAAAACAGTCCAGCCTATTTGGTGTACTACACAGACACAGACAAAGTCCAAAAACACAGGTTGGTGAAGTTCACAACCAAAACTGCTAAAGAAAAAGAGACACAAACGTGTGAGTCATTCATTGAATATTGTGATAGAGAGGTACATCCCGTGGTTCATGAGAGTGAAGAAAAAGATGTCTCTGAGATTTTGCCAGAACAGCCTGAAGTGACAGAGCGAGAAAAAGATACTGAGTGTGCAATAAGAAAGAACCCACAGAGGGCAAGGAAAAAGCCAACTTACTTACAGGATTTTGAAACTGAGGGAACAGCAGATAAGCTTCAGACATGTATAGATTTCTGTTACAGAGCAGCATGTGACATCCCTCAGACCTACAAGGATGCTATAGCATCAACCAATGCAAGTCAGTGGCTAACTGCAATGAACGAGGAGATGCAATCACTCAAAGAAAATGAAACCTTTAGCCTTACTCGACTGCCACCAGGCAAACAAGCAGTGGGGGGCAGGTGGGTGTATGCCCTCAAGAGTGATATTGATGGATCAGAGAAATATAAAGCAAGATTTGTAGCGAAAGGCTACAGTCAAAAACCAGGATGTGACTATGAAGAGACATTCTCACCCACAGCTGATATGACCAGTGTGAGAGTGATTATACAAAAGGCAGCACAGGAAAACCTGATATTACATCAAATGGACGTTAAAACTGCGTATTTGCATGCACCAATTGACTGTGAACTGTACATTGAACAACCAGAAGGATATGAAATAAGGTCAGAAGCAGATCAAAAGCTTGTGTGTAGATTACATAAGTCACTCTATGGTCTAAAACAATCCGGTAGAAACTGGAATACTATGTTGCACACATATATTAGCAAGAATGGTTTTAAACAGAATCCTGCAGATCACTGTGTGTATACTAGAGAAAAACATGATGAGAAGGTAATCCTTATCATATGGGTTGACGATCTAATCATTGCAGCCAGCAACAAATGTGTACTGAAAAATGTCAAAGCAATGCTAACTGAACAGTTCAAAATGAAAGATTTGGGAAGGTTGAAACATTTTCTGGGCATAGACTTTGAGCAAACAGAAGGTCAAGTTGTAATGTCACAGAAAAGTTATGTGAACAAAATACTAGAAAGATTTGAAATGACAGACTGCAGATCCAGAGAGACCCCATGTGAAGCAAAACTTGATTACACAGAAAATGCTGAAAAAATGACAAACCCAAGGAAGTACAGGGAAGCAGTGGGAAGTTTGATATATTTGTCCACATGCACCAGACCAGACTTAAGCTTTGTGGTTAGTAAACTATCCCAACACTTTGATGATCCGACTGAAGAACACTGGAACAATGTAAAACATGTTTTCAGATACCTTAAGGGTACAGCTGAACAGGGATTATGCTTCAAGAGAAATGACACGAGTAAACTAGGCCTAAGAGTATACAGTGATGCTGATTGGGCATCAGACAAAGCGGACAGGCGTAGTATTTCAGGTTATTGTGTCAGTCTAAGTGAAGGAAGCTCTTTGATCTCATGGAAGACAAGAAAACAACCAACAGTAGCTCTGTCTACCTGTGAAGCAGAATACATTGCTTTAGCATCAGCAATACAGGAATGTATTTACTTGGAGCAGCTACTCAAAGGGATTGATAACAGTCAATATGCACAAACAAGAGTGTTTGAAGACAATCAAGGTACCATAGCACTTGCCAGAAACCCAGTAAACAGGCAAAGGTGTAAACATATTGACATCAAGTACCATTTCATAAGGGAGACTGTAAACAGTGGTAGAGTATTTCTGGAATACTGTCCCACTGAGCAAATGCTTGCTGATGTGATGACAAAACCAGCAACTAAGCTGAAACTAAAAAGGTTTGCTCAGGATATGTTTGGCACATAAAAGTGCACAATTTTGTGTTTATTGTTTACATTCCTAAGGTACAAGAGGATTATTTTTGATATGTCTACATGGAACATAATGAGTTAAAAGCGAGTGGGGGTGTTAAATATTGTTGTAAGATGACGCTTTGACCTCAGGGCTTTTACTGTGAAACTCACCTGTCGTGATATGTCACTTCCCCCGGAAATGTGTTTCTCTTCCTGTGTTGACGCGATTGCGGGATATGTCAAGTGGATGTTCACTTTGCCTAAATGTTACATTTATCAAGATGAATAAATATGCCAGTTGGCTGAAGATAACCCTTGTCTATTCCTATTACGCAAGATGAAGATTGCGCACCATGCTTAACACATTGTCTACCAATTTGCATTCATTAGAAGCAGGTACATCTAGAATAGACTAATTACTAAATCACAATGTATTATACATGCAAACACTGGTTCACAGTATCCTTACGTGCACACATACACAGTACCTACATACACAAACACACACTCACACCTTTTGGCTGTGAGACAATGAGCTGCACCTCCTCTGGGCTGCTCTGCATGACCTCTGCCGCCTCACTGTAGGTGAGCCCCTCCAGGCTGACGTGGTTCAGAGAGATCAGGCGACCACCTAAGGGCAAAGGTCATAGTGAAAATGCGGCGGTGTCCAGTAACGGTGGAGAAGTGAATCACCCCATCAACAATTCTGAACTCTGTGTGACCTGAAAGGCTCACAGGATTCCTTTAGAACCCGTTGCTATAAAATCTTGGCATGCATTTTGGGATCACTCTGATAAACTCTGAAGTCCTGCTTCATGTGTTACCCCGAGAGGGACCCCGAGAGCAGATCCTACATTGTGTCATTATAAAAGGAGATTTAAAAAAAGAACAAGATCAATTAGGTATATAATTATCTACCTGGTCTGATGCGTCCATCCTTATCAGCTGGTCCACCAGGCACAATAGAAGCAACAAAGATGCCCAAATCATAACATCCAACTGTGTCCTCGCCCACTATTATTATACCTGGTTGGGCACAAACCACACGCATGTCAAACACAGGAAGTTTTTTCAAAAAATAGAGACAGAATGATGACATTTGATCAGCTTACCAAGGCCAAGCCTTGGGTCTTTCTTTAAAGACACACATATGACTTCTCGCTCTGATGACGACCTCATTTTAGTTGGGGTTTCTGCAAGATATACATTGAAAGACACATAAACACCAAATTTCAAAGCAAAACCTTTTGAAATGAAATGTTTTGTCCTTATTTGCTGACTCATTATAGCCAACCTAGGGGTAGCAATGTATGAAATGAAGATGGTCCAGAAACCTACAGGCTACCAATGGTTATTCCAATCAAATTAAAGTCACAAATGTTTTGCCAAGACCTCTAGATGTGCACCCATCTACTTGAACTAACATAAGGAGCTCCTTTCTCCTTATTGTCCGTTGTATTCCTCCAAGGCGCATTGTCTCGCATTGCTGTCCCTGGCTGCACACGAGGTAATTTCAAACCAAACTGTCCTCAATCATGGTTCACCAAATGCTGTTACTGCGAATGTAAATTGTAATTTAATGCAGAGCTATGTTACATTCCCTCATGCTTGAAGGTGAGCAGCATTTCTGGTTCTGCTGTACCTCTAGCTGCTGGAGAACCAGAGGGAGCTTCAGATACACTCCTGTGAGAGAATCCTGGGGAACGCACCGCAGGGCTACTGCGCTGGCTGCTGAAGAAGGTACTGCAGGAAAACAGGTATCGTATATAAAGAAAAGTAATTGAGTAAAAAAAAAAACCTCAAACGATAAATGCAAACAGCTGTTTATACATTTGATTTTGATTTTAAAGCACCTCTGCTCATTGTTGATTTGGCGCTGCTGTTTAATGCGAGCCTCAACCCTGGCCGTGAGGTCATCACACATCTTGGACAGGGACTCGTCCCGAGGTGTGGTTAGACCACTTTCATCCTGTGGTGTCTCTGAGCACGAGACAGACTTGAGCTGGTTGCTCTGGCCACGACACAGTCCCGCATATTGCACCATATTTGATTCTGGAGGTGTAATCAAGTAAATATTTTGACAAATTCTTTTTGTTTGTCATGTCATTAATGTACTCTCCATAACAAACTGACCTGAGGTGAGGCTGTGGCTGAGCTGACGAGAGTTCATCTCATTGTTGAATTTATGTTGGGCTGAACAAAGGTTACACAGATACTTGGCTATCTTTGAACTTTCTGTGATGAAAGTAGACTTCTTCTTGCAGCCACGACTCTCTACTACAAATTTCCGCCTCTGCAGGGACAGCCAGAAAATATATCATGATCAAATTTCACACATGAAACAGAATGAAAAGGGGAAAAAAGTAATTGACTGACTTACATTTGAAGAGATGGTTGCAGTGTCCCTCCAGTAGAAATTCTGATTGGTGGATCTGCTGCCATCTTTTACCTCACAGATAATGACTCCTTTGGCACAAACCCCGAGGATAATCTCTCCTTCTATTGGCTTCTTTTCACGTGTCACACGGTGGAAGAATACACCGTATTCAGGCAACTGTTGACACACCTGAAGGGACAAAAAGAGTGGCAATGTACTCCATGTGATGGTGCTGGATGGTAAACTTCAACAGATGTTAGGGTTAGGGTTTGTTCATTTCAAATGTCAATGTTTTGGTACTTTGAGGAACTCGAGCTTGGATTCATCACTCAGCATCTGAGCGTTGTTGGAGTGAAGTCGAATAAGCTCCTCTTGAATGTAAGGCAAGGCACGTTTCTCCATCACACTCTTGGGGACATACTGGTCAGGGCGGTAGTAGTTCCTACCGAACACCTAAACACAGCAAGTCCAATTCTTTAATTCAATCCATTACAAACTGGATATCCACATGCATGCAATGACAGATCCAGAGGTTTTTACAGAACTTTATGGAAGTATCACAAAAGAACAGTTGCCTAGACTAACCTCAGGCATGCAGTCCCCATACTCTGTCTGCAGTGCCAGCCCTCCCAGATACAGAGCTGTCTCCTCATGGCACGACAGCCTGTCATCCAAAAGGTCTCTCCTGAGCTGGAGGTAGTACTGGTGACGGGTCTGATTGTGCCTGATGGAGAATAACGCCCACATTTGAGTGATAAAAGACATTGTTCAACTATGTTTGTTTTGGGAGACATGCAAAAATACTTACAACAGAAGGGAAATGTCACTGACAAAGAATTTAACCCTGAAATAGAGAACAAAGGTGGCGGTAGGCACTTTCTTCCAGCTATCTGGTGCGACCTTGGAAATCTTTGTGTCGTTGTCCAGGAAGAAGAACTCATTATCTAATAAGAGACGAGGCGACAAACAATTGAGCAGAGCATGTGGAACAACATGGTATGACAGCATTGACAAGTCAAGCAATCAGTCATTCTTCAATTCATCAGCTTCTTTACCATCAGTGTAAGCAAGGCCAAAGTAGAAATGCTCCATCAGGTTGGAGTGAGCCACAATCATGTCAAAGACGTCGCCTCCTCTGGATTTCACCTCACACTTGACCAGGATGCTTTGACCGTTTGGCATCACCACACTTATCTCTCGCTGAGTGGTTGGAGATTTCCCTTTCTTTGACTAAAAAAAAAGGAGAACACACATTTGAAGAAATCTGTGAAGGTTCTTGGTCATCCAAGTCATTGTATCCATGCAATGAAGAAAGAATTTATGGGGCATCGCTTTGGTGCACCAAAAAGATAAACTCCCGCTTCCTACATCTGAACGGATGAACGCTCAGTTTGCTTGGCTGTTGTTATTCTATATTAAAAAAGACTAACATGAACAGTTTTGACTGGGTGGTTCAAGAAATGAGTCACATCATCAAAACCCCTTCTCAAATTTTCCTGGCCAGCCAAAGGTCCAGCTGATATGGCCTGGGAGAGAACACTTTCAGTGGATGTACATACTTTTTGGAGAACTATGTCGATATGAATTGCCAGAAATTCACAATGACAGATTTTTTTTCAAGAACTCACCACGATTGATCCGGGCAGCTCCAAGACAACAAGTGCTTCATCTAACATTCTAATGAACTCGGGGCCAAAGTCCTGTAACACAAATGAAAAATGAAACCTCTATAATGTACCACTTTATTTTAAATCAGATTATACACTGCAGTAATCAGTCTCACCTTCACTCTCTTTTCATTCAGACTAACTGTAGACTCAAACTGTGCCAGGGATCTTAAGTTGCTGTTTCGATTACCGTCCAAGTACGGACTGCAGGGGCTGCGGTTCAGCTGCTGCCAGCTGCCGTACGTCTCCCTGTTTCGACCTTGCGTTGGAAAGCTGGGAGAAATGAGTTTTCCATTTTTATTCTGATGAAAGTCAAGATCTGTCACTCATGAGATGAAGGCTTGCAACCAGAACTTATGTATTTTAATTGCATTAGCCCTTTGCAGGGTTTGTCATCTCAATGTAGTCTCTTATTCCACACTGGTTTTGTCATTGGAGAAATGATTCAAATTTAACTTAAACCTATGTTTTTTTTTGTGTGAAATAAAGGGCTTTTTGTGTGTGAATATGTTTGTGTACTTCATACCCCATAGGCTCGGATGGGTAAGCCACTGAGAATGTGCTAGAAATCTTCTTCTTCAGCGCCCATGTTGAGTTACTAAAAGATCCCCCTGGAAAAAAAACTTATCTTAATACTTATGCCCACATGTTAATGTACCCCTTGTTTTGCCCCCTGCTTTATGCAAAGTTAATCAGCCGCTCGTGGTAGAACTTTCAGGTGAGGGAATGGTTTGTATCTACTCATCTAACAGCGACAAAGCAAGTGTGCACATATTTCAAACTGAAGTGAAAGTGGAACAAGGCATCAGATTTCTTACTGTGTAATCTGTCTCTGACCATTTGACTGCGGTCTGTTAGCTTAGATCCATTTTCAGCCATGGGCATGTGATCATCCTGCAAAGACAACATTGTCAAACTCAGGGAACAAGAAGTATCAGTAACCAGAAGAAAGATGAACTACCCCAAATTAAACCAAAACTTGTCAACCACCAGGCTCTCTCTGAACACTCACTGAGTTTCTGTAGACATCTTCAACTAGCTGTCTTATAAGGCATTCAGCTGGAGGCAGCATCGCAGCCTTATGGTGAAGCTCACAGGTCTCAAGCACGGTCAGGAGGTCGGGCCTTCTCACCACCATCTCCTCGCACATGCTGAGCAGCAAACCTTCCAGCTCCGAGCTCAGCTGGACCGGCTGCAAGGAAGAAGGTGGAACACAGGAAAACAGATGATGTGCTACAACGCACAAGACTACGTTTTAGCAAACGGTGAAAGCAAGAGGGATGAAAGTACCTGATTATGAGGAAGATGATAGTCAACGCACCAGTAAAGAGTCATCCCCAGTGAATACACAACCATCTGATGGAAAACAGAACAAATGTTTTCCTCCTCATATGAAAATGATATCTGCATTAGGGCTTTTGTTTGGGACAGTATGTACAGAGCTCATACATCATGTTTTTACAGCAGTTCACAAAAGACCCATTCATATGTTCTCTTGATCTCAGTGTGTTTGAGTACAGGAATGGTATCCATTTGTTTGACTAACATATTATAATGTTAGCCATTAATTTCCTGGTGTGGACACCTTGACGTCTTGAGGCAGTTACATGAAAAATTGATTATTTATCCTTTATGAAGGTTGTATAATCAGTCAGATTAGACCGAAGGTTAACCTTGGTGACCCAAATGGGTTGTGAATATGTTGTGTACCTTTTCGGCTTGATTCCTGGTGGAGGTGGCATGAACCTGTTGGACCTCAGGAGCTGTGAAGGAGGCCACGTCTTCATTTCGTGCACAACTCTTGAGGGCCAAACTCCCATTAGCTGATAGCAGCAATGAGCCTGGGCTTAGCACACTGTACATGTTGCCCGAACCTGTGCAGAGATAGGAACACATGTGACAACATAAAAGGTACATCAGCCTTTGCTTGTGCTCAGTGCAAGCAGTATGAGTCTCAAAACATGCATAGGTGGATTGGACACTCTTAATTGCCTGTGCGTGAGTGAATGGTTGTTTGTCTCTATATACTGGCCCTGGGGATGGACTGGGGACCTGTCCAGGGTGTACCCTGCCTTTCGCCCTGTGTCGGATCCCTTCGACCCCCATGTGGAGGATAAAGTGGTAGACAATGGATGGATGGAGGGATAGATGGTTTCTGTAACCTTAGAAAAAGCTTTTATGTGTACTTTAGGCAAGGATTTTGCTTTACCGAGGTCCGAGGTCAAGGTGGTCGGCACATTTGAAAGCTGCCTTTGAACCAAATTTGGTAGCCTGGTAAGAAGCAACAATGGAAGGCAATACAAATGATGGTTTCTGTAACCTTAGAAAAAGCTTTTATATGTACTTTAGGCAAGGATTTTGCTTTACCGAGGTCCGAGGTCAAGGTGGTCGGCACATTTGAAAGCTGCCTTTGAACCAAATTTGGTAGCCTGGTAAGAAGCAACAATGGAAGGCAATACAAATGATGGTTTTGATTACGTTTCTTGGAGATGTCCAGTAGAGCCTCAGTGGTGGCGAGCAGCAGGCACCAGACCTCATCTTCATCCAGTGGTGAACCCCGGCCCTCCAACACCTCTGCCAGGGTCACAAACGTACCCATCCTGCCACGTCTCACACACACACACACGGGAGTATTTATTTCTCTATACGTGAGACACCATAACCCTTTAGAGGCCAAAGGTCAGAGTTTCAGTCAGACAAGCTTATTGGTTTAGTGGACTTAGATCTAATGGGAAACACTTCTGCTAACTCCTGTCATACTTTTCTTTTCAAATTAAAGTCATATCACTTACCAACATCCAGTTAATGGAATTTCCATAGTCATTTACATGGTTAAGGCCTCTAAGAAGTTGTTGATTTTTACCAGAAAATCACTGGATGATGGACCACAACAAATGATCTTTGAAAGGCAAAAAGTCATAATTTAGACCCATCAGACTGTAAGATAAAAAGTAAAGTTTCCACTTACTTTACTTTGTCACTTCAGTGTATGCTATTGCTACATAGCCAAATGTTAGCAATACAAAGTGATTTGAAAGATTTCCTTTTCTACTAGAACCCTTTTTAATTTAAGCAAAAAACTTAACTCCTTATCAAGAGCTGCCTTCAAATCTGGAATAAATAACCTGGTATCCTAATATTTTTAATACATTTTGCTTCATATGAGAACTACAATCATCATCATCGTGATCATCATCATCACACAAGACCATAATAATGGTCTTATAATACTGACCTTCACCAATCTTTGCTCTACATTATATCACATAGATACATAATGGGATCTTTTAATAATTGCCTTTTGACACAAAACAGGAAAAGGATCTAACTTAAGTAAACCAAGAAATGATGTAATGGATCCATGATTGTTATTTACAACTAATAACACTGTTGGCATTTGGTAGTTTTCAAATATGATAAATAACCATATTATACAAAGTATCCTTGAATAGAAGTACTTAAATCATCTAAAAATGGGTAAAGTTTGTTATTATTTACTCTCACTTTCCCCACATGTACTATTTACACAGCTTCCGTTGGTATTCCTGGTGTTCAGACACTGCACTGTTACACTGCTTTGCTTTGATTCTGACTCATGAACAGAATTGCGTCACAGACAGAAACCAGACTTGCCTCAGCAGATTGATAGATTGCCAAATAACACGGCTCTCTTAATCTGGTTATCTGCACTCTGATTTAATTTGACCTGGATAACCTCGGGTGAGGTGTCTACATGTGAGCTAAAATAATCTATTCTAGGCCGTTATCACCATATGTGGAAGCACAAACGGCCAACACTGACATAACAGTTGGCAGTGTTGTTAGGAAATTAAACCAACTGTAAAAAACAACTATATTAACATTTTAATTAGGATGGCAAATTCCACTGCTACACGTCACCATGGCTCAAATCTCAACTCAAAGGTTGACATTTTTGAAGTTTATCCAGTGAAATCTGGATAAACTCACAGCTGTATGAGCTTGACGCTTGGCTCACTGTCACCCTGTCCTGCAAACAAACCAGTGCAGTGTTAATTCTAGAGAGAAACTGAGTCATTACAGCAGCTCAAATAAAGATTAGATGATGGCCTGCAGTCCAGCTATTGGTTAAATCAGTGTAGTCAGCAAAAACATACAGTATTTCTGTTGTCCACAGTCTTTCTGCCGTGTCCGGCTCAGAGTAAAAACATCATATCTCGGTTTTGTTGCACATTTTGTTGCACATTTTGTTGCCTACCTTATTTCATCCGATACGTGAAGAGATTCCTCTTAAATTCCCTCAGACATCCGCCACTTTAATCCTTCCAACTATATGCATCCACTGCTGCTGCCATTCCACCCACCTCTGTCTTCTGTCCGTCATAGCATTAATTGTCACACTTGACGGATCAATCGTCTCCTCAGAGAGGACATCAGCTCCATAACATAATTTCCTCTGTAATGACGTGTTGTTTCAGCGTTTCCTGTCATTTTCTGCTATTTTTAGGCGAGGGACCATAAGAACATAATTGGATTTGCAGGACAAGCTAATGGCAGATGGGGCAGCAAAGGGCCGGTCCGCTGAGGGCAGCACTGTGTTAATCTGGTGTTTCAAACAAAGTGACACAATAATTGTCCCACTTTCTTTGACTACCTCGCATAGATGAGCAACAGATGACTGACTGATGTATGTGGCTTTTTAGGTTTTATACAACATACAGTATACTTATATTTATCTCAGCTAACTTTAGTGATAGGAAAGCATCAGTTATACCAGTTTGATAAAAAAAATATATTTTTACAGTAATGTAAATTGTATTTTTCAGGTCATACAGGCAGAAATATTATAACTAGGCTCCATATATCAATTGTATAATGTACAACAGTCCTTCCTTATTGTTTCTTTTCACAGTTTGGAATAAATGTCAAATAAATGGAGTGGGTAAAAAGAAATAGAATATTCAGACAAAATTGGCCATTTTTTATTTGTTATCTTACCTAAAATATTTCAATATATATGTAAACATACATACATACACACACACATATATATATATATTTTATATAATTTTAGCAATATTCTCATAATGACATTGGCTGGCATGTATTTAATAATTGAACAATTGTAATACATATACAATAATTTGTCAGATAAAGATTAAAATTTAAATTTAAATTAAACATAATATTGGCTGCAATGATGGTAAATATCGGCCATTGAAAAACCCATATCGGTTGACCTCTACACACTTTAATGTTGCAAAACCGTTCATACATGTTTATTTATACATCGATATATCAATCAATCATCAATTTATACACATATGTAAACCGTGTATTTATAGAAACAAATAATCACTTGAAATACAGTCACAAACATGTGTAAAATATTCATATTTTCCCGTTGTTTGCAGCGTCATTTCGAAACGTTGCCAAATCGTCGCTTCCGGTTTCTCGCGCACACTCAGCCGTCGTGAACGCGCAGGCGGCGTTGAACGTCCCCCGCTGCTGCTGCTGTTTCCTCGCCGCCTCTACAGTTGCTGCTCATTGTGCAGCCGAGAAAACATCGGTAGCTTCCGACGACGTCGGTATGAAATGGCAGAAACTGCCCGTGTCACGGAAGCACAACGAGTAGGATACGCCGGAGCTACACACATGTATCTCTGTGGCCTGTTGGCGTGAGGGAAACGGGACTGGAACCGGAGGAAGAACGGAAAGCGGAGTAAAGTGTCGTTTTACTACAAACAAATTACAAAAAACAGCGGCCGGGTTGTGTCTACAGCAGCCGACAGAGACTGCAGCTCGACACTGGTGGAATTAACCGGAGAGGGGTGAGCTCCACATATGTGTTTTTCTCTCTCTCTCTCCCCCTGTCTTTTTACTATATGAGACCTATTTGACGTAATATTGTCACGCGTGGGGGAAGGGAACGGTCATATTTGGGGGTCACACACACACACACGTTACTAGGGGAATAAGTGTTTGCTAACACAAACACGGTGAGCACCACAGAGCGGGCTGTTCACGTCCGGCCTAACTGTGGGGAAGGCGGCCACACTGAGCGGCGACACCGACCGGGAATCACGCCGCTGATAACCGTGTACCTCCCATATTAGCTCGGCTAACATTGGGAACAGAACTGGGCGGTGTAACAAACCACACCAACCAGGGGAACGTCAACACCTGCGGTCACTATAACATCCAAACACTCGGAGTAGACCAGGTTTGTTTGAAGCTAGCATGTGTTTGTTGACATTTACTGCTATATTAGCATCTTTCACACAGCCACATTAGCATGGAAGGTGAGTAAAATCACTGTTAGCTGAGCGCCGCTGCGTTTTTACACTGGTGGCTGTTGTGTAATACTTAATATCTCAAACCAGGATTTATACTCTATTTTAATTAAATGAGAAAAACATACCACAGTGTTTGTACCTGTTTCTCTATATTGTAAAAAAAAACACTTTCAAAATAAAAGAACGTGAATGGATATACACGCTATCATTAAATAACTAAATGAATTACTACAAATGTTTAATTTATATTGATATAGTGTGTATGCTAAACACTCATAAGAACAAATAATTACCTTGAATATATTCCCCCAGAAAGTGTTTTTGCTCATTATGAAGTTTGAAACCCCACAGTTTGTCGAATTTTGCACGTGAGGGAAAGTTGATTGTGTAAAAAGTACAGAATACAATGAAATTCTTCCCTGAACACCTTCTTCACACACTAGACATTACAATAAACATTATTAACTCAATAAGTAATAGACTACAATAACTAAAAAGTGACATCTGTAGAACAACTATATCTAATTGTTTTGCAAGAAACAACTAGAAAATGTGAAGAAACACATCTTAAATGATTTGACATTTATCATGATTTGATTTGTATTGTTTGACTTCATTGTGTTTTATCATGTTAAAGTTTTTTGAGCATATCATCTAGCCCTTTAGGGCACACAGTATTTCTAATAAAGTGGCAGAAACGGCAACCAGTGTGGTCTTCTACTGAAGCAGAACACCTGCTTCAAGGGTTGAGGTGTTGTTTGGTCAGAGATGGTCTTCTTCATTCCTTGGTTGCTGTGAGTGCTTTTGTTTGAGTTACTACTGTCATTCTATGTGAATCCAGTCTGGTTAGTCTCCTCTGACCTCTGGCATCAACAGGGCATTTTCACTGTGACAGCTGAGGCTTACTGGATATTTTCTCTGTAAACCCTTAAGATAGTTGTGTGTCCCTCGAGTTCAGCAGTTTCTGAAATTAAATAATTTCTTCCTCATTGTTTCAGCCTCAGCATGTTGTCTAGTACATGTCTATGCTAAAATGCACTGGGGACCAGCCATGTGATTGGAAGATTAGATGTTTGTGTTAATAAGCAGTTGAGGAGGTGTGTCTGAAGGAGTGGTTGTTGAATGTATCCATGCTTTATGGCTGATTTAACTGGTTTGTCCTCCCCTACTCTCTCTGGTGTGTGCATCTCCCTCAGTGACTCTGGTCCAAAATGATGATTAGAATTCACTAATTTGATTGTTTTAGTGTCCTCATGTGATGACTGACCGCACATGTAATTGGTCTGGATTTACTGGACCTCCAGAGTCATTGTTATGTTGGAAGTTAAGAGACAAAGGTGCCATGAAGGTAGGCAATTATGTGTCGTCTGGGTCTGGTCTGTGATCCAAGCTTTAGTGACCCCTGAGGTAGGATTTCATTATCTGGCTACACTCAAGGCCTCAGTGTTTCTGTTTATGTGGCTCTCATGTGAAGATGCTAACGTTTCACTGACTTGTAAACAGAAAGATGAGTGTGGCAGTTGCATAATTTTTCATTCTGGTTTATCTTTGTTGCTGCAGTCACATGGATAAGTAACAGTCTTTGCCCATATTATATTGTAAGTTATCTGTTTTGTAAACTATCAAATTATCAGCGATCTTATCAGTTATGTTTGGTTTTGTTGGAGTTTTCCGGCCAAAGGTGGCCAAAGCCAGAGATTGTCCCAAGCTGAAGCTTTGATGTGTGTGTCTCTCTTGCACATTAATCCGGGTCACGATATTTAACTAACGTAGTTCATACGCTGGTCATACTTGGGTGAAGCTCCCAGATTGCTCCGCACAATGCTTGTGAGGGTTTTCTCTGCAACGTGCCAAGAAAAGAGCAGCGGTCAGCCAAAAGCACCAAGAAATCTGATTCCTGCAGCAAACGTGAAAGGTGGCCTGCAGGGAGGTGGGACCACGAGTCCTGGTTCATGTCTGATAATGGTACATTCACATCTCAAGGTCCTGTTGGCTGATTGGATGTGATTTTGGGGCTTACTGGTTGTAAATGTACATTTTTAAGTAATCAGTTTTAGTGATATTTTGTGTACATAATTCTTGAGCAGGTTTATTAATAAGTGAACACATATTTATAACATGTTCCCTTTGTAGCTAGAGTTATTACTTAAATTTGAAACCGGAAAGTGTATGGTACAGTTCAGACGGTTGTGAACAGGTTAACGAGAGAGAAATAACAATCCCTCTCGTCCCTCCACACCTTTGAACCTTGTTCATCATCTCACCAGAAAGATATGATGTGTTATGTTTTCACGTCGCAAAAGTGTAAAAGTAAAACCTGCAAAATGAACGTTTTCTCTGTTGTGACTATCAAGCTTGTGCTCTCTGTTTCCCCAGACACAGCGGACATATCCAACTATGTGAAATTTGATACCAAAACGAAACCATGCGCCTGTCAACACTGTTGTGATTTGATTTTGACATCTGGATGTTGGGTAGACAAAACAGTAGCGTATCGGCTTAGATTCCTGGGTAGTTGAAGCAGCCCTAGTTTGTCCTTCAGTGCTGGTTTGTCCCCTAGTGCTTCCAGGAGAAGAAAGGTCATGAAATAGCCCTAAATGTTTATATTGGATTTGGCCTCATGGGCTCTTATCAGCATCCATTACTTTGGTTGAATTTGAGTGTTTCACTGATACAATCCGACTGTTCTCGTGGTCAGATACTAAAACATATCAGTTTGATTTGTGCAGGAAATCTACATGAGTCTTCTTAGTGAAAGAGGAGCACTAAGAGACAGACCAGCTCCAAGCAGACGTGCTGTGATGGACAGCTGGGGGACAGAGGCTTGTGTAAATCTGGACAGGATTGCCAAGTTCAATGTGTCCTCACTTATTGTGGGGAGAATATGCCACATTTGACACTTCTTTTGATGCCGATTTTGTCTTTTTCTGCTCCGGTTACGCCTGACCCTCGCATTCTACAACCCCCAAAACGGAGATGTAAAAAAATGCCCCTGTCTCCTGTTATGTTTGAAAAATATGGGGCTTAAAGATAAGCAAAAATGGAGACCTGTGGAAGCAATGACGTAGTTACCCGTTTCCTGATTGGTTCCTATCAGCATTGATGTGACTACCAGCTGTGAATAGCTGTTAAATCTTAATATCAGTTTCAGTTCCACCTTGTCATCAGTCTCATAATCCTTGTTGTTGTTAGTTGTACTCCTTGGAACTGTGTAAACAACCGCAGAGGAAATAATCGACTTCCTGTTTAAGCCAGTCTGCTCAATGTATCCAAAATGGTCCTGCAATGTACATTTTATTATTAGTCATATTAGTTTTGATGCAGATTACTTCTGACATGGAGCTAAAACGCTTGGTTTTATCTGAAAATATCGTTTTTTAATAGTTGTATGACTCAAGGCCTCAATGAAAGGCGCTAATCTGTGCTACAGCAGGGAGACACCTCGATAGGTAAAAATATGTCAAAGCTGCAGTGTTTGTGAAGGATTAGATCAGAAATATCTGCGAACCCCGGCTGTCTTATTTGATCATCGGATAAACAAAACAAAATATTGCCGCAGTCTGCACACAAACGCATACAAAACTGAGCCACCAGCTTTCACACACACCTAGGCATGTGCCTGTGTGCAGCGCGGGCTGTATAACATAGGGTGAATTTGAGACACACACTCACACATTGTTCTCTGCTTCCTTGCTGTTGAATTGATTTGACAGCACAACTCGCTCTGTCATGGTGTTTTGCCCTGTTTTTCCACACCTGTCTCACAGTAACACTGATATATGGCTCCGTCCCTTTCACATGGTCGTGTCACACCGCGTGGTGCTGCAGCTTCGCATTAGTTTTAACATATTCTACAGGGTGTAGACTGACATGCATGTTCTCTGCGGAGCATGAGTGCTCACACTCTCCTCCAGTGTAATCTATATTTGGTTTTTACCCAGTGATATTTTGTAAAAAAAAAAAAAGGTGTGTTCATGGTGGTCAGATGTAGCTCTGTACTTGTTGGAAATGAAGGTGACATTTTTGCTGCTTGCTGGAGGATCATGGCAGTTCTGCAAGGAGTGGGTGCTAGTAAATCAGTAAGCGTTAATGTAATTGCATGGGGAAACATAAATTTGACGTCAGCCTAGATTACAAATTTAATCCATCTATAAATCTTTGCTACGGTTAAGTGTGCTTGGTGTTTTCTGGCTGCAGTATTAAGAGTCTTGTACAAAGATTGCTTATGGGTAGGAAGGAGCCAGTACATTACTTAGAATTGGTATCAGTCTTATACTGCATTATATCACCGGACTGGATATCAAAAAAGTCAAATCTGATATGATATACTCTTAATATCGCATAAATACATCACTTAAAATATAAATATAATACCTTATGAGAACAGAATATTTGATACACAGTTGAAGCTAAATACTGCACATTAGCACAAATGTGTCATTAAAAGCTTAGGAATATAAAAGACGACTATATCAGAACGATATAAGCATTGTTAGATACTCAAGGTTGAGATACAAAAAGTGTTGTGATGTGTATTTAAAAGAGTCGCATTAAAAAAAAGGCAAGAAGTTGATGCGATTAGTGTCTTAGACGAGTAGGATTTGAATTGTAGTCTGAAACCGCTGTCTCCAAACTATGTCTGACTTATATTTTATTCATACTAAGTAGAAGAAAAGGTCTAAAGGACTCTATAAGGGATGCTTGTCATGGTCCAGGAAATGTACAGACATCATCACAACAATGCTCTAAATTCCTCTAATGGTTATGTCGTCTTTATGCCCGGCATAAAACTTCGAGTTTGTTCTCCTTTCCATCTCTCTTTATCTGCCTTGTTCTTCTGTCCATCACTCTGATTTTTGTACTGTATGCACATCTCCCCTGGGCTATAGGACGTGTTTCAGAGACGGTCAACGTCACTTTAGGAACCATGGCTGGTTTACATTCACGATTCATGATTTCTTAAACTTAAGTATAGCACATAATACCACGTCTCAAAGATGAATTCAATGCAGATAAGTGTCGGATAACTAAAACATAATAAAAGCATATTCAGGCAGAAATCCACATGTGTTCATATAATGCATATAAAACAATGATTTTGTTTTTATAGATTTTTTGATAAAACAGAAAATATCTTACACAAGGGAGCTTTAGGCTAAAGAAAATAGACGTTTTGAAATCCCTGTGTCCAAGTTTGGTGTGGTATTTTTTTGTTGCTGGATAAACATATTCAACCCCAAACAAAAATCAATTTTTCCTCATACCCTGCAGGTTGAGAGAGGAGGAGAGCTCCACTTGGATGCCCTGACACCGCGTCTGTCCAAGGCTTCACCATGAACCGGAACAAGCGTGAAAAGGAGTACTACAGTATAGATGTGGGCGATTCGACGTTCATGGTTTTAAAGCGCTACCAGAACCTCAGACCCATCGGATCCGGAGCACAGGGGATCGTCTGGTGAGTAGAGGGGCAAAATAGCCCAAATGCAGTCCATCTTGTTATATTTTTCAATTACTTTTAACTGCATCAAATGGTTGCTGTCAAGAAAGGAGTTCTCTCAGTTGTCGTGGAGATAGATAAAAGCCTCCTGATTCGGGCAGTGGTCTGACCATCTCCGTATAATGTCTAAATGACAGTAGAAGAAAATGCTGTTGACAACTACACTGCACTAGAGAATAATTGGCCAGATTTCTGTCCCTATCTGGACCTTCCGACAATCATGGGTGCCTTCCGATTTTAGACTGGTTTGAACAGATTATCTGGACAATTGTCCTGTAGCGTGAAGGATTAACAGACGTGAAGACAACCGATTTCAAATCGTTAAGTATTAAACACAATATTTACGACTGAACAGCAATTGGAATAAACTTTTGTTTAGAACCGTAACTTGTACACGCCAAGCTGATTCCGTCTTCTTAGCCATGGTCACAGTTTTTTTGTGTTTCTCAGCACAAAACATCGTGTGTGGTCCTGTGTCTCATCTGGATCGTCTAGTCTGTGCTTTCTGAGGATTAAAACACTGAAAATTGCTTACAAAGTGCGTTGTGTCTGTGGTCTCCCACGTATTTTAAAATCAAGTCAGATTTGAAAATCCTTCGGTGTGGGGCAGGCTTAATGAGACGAAGAGTAATCAGCAACATTAAAATTTACACACTGCAGCTTTAAGACCCATTGTTACCCACGTTTTTGCTTGGCTGGCTAAATAATAAATGGTGAAATGGCTGGTGGTTTTTGACTGAGTTGTTACCACTCCTGTGCCCACAGTTCAGCGTATGACCACATCTTGGAGAGGAACGTTGCCATCAAGAAGCTGAGCCGGCCTTTTCAGAATCAAACCCACGCGAAACGAGCCTACAGAGAACTGGTGCTCATGAAATGTGTCAACCACAAGAACGTAAGAGTTTGCACTTCTTCTTTTATGTATGTGTGTTTATCAACTCTAGTATTAGAGAGACTACTGTAGATTTTCAGTTGTGACACCTTAACATTCTGCCAGAGTAACGTCTGCTTAAAATGCATAAGGTTAAGATGTCTAATTTCCATCCTGCGGCTTTTTTGCTGCTGACTCCGCAGCAAAAAAAGAGTCCTCTAAAAGCTTATCACGGTGTTTGAGTGACAGTGGACTCCCGAGGATTACCACAAAGCTTCTGCTGCGTCATGTTATTCTATGCGGTGTTTTAAATTAGACATTGTGCTGTTGTTATCTATTATTGATGCCCATGCTGCTGCTGCTGCTGCTGAAGTGCGAGTCTTTTACCAGTGGTGTGTTGCTTGTTCAGAGCTTGTCGAGGTGGTGATACTGTCTTTCATCACAAACTCTTTGTCTAATCGCTGTGTGTTTTTTTTATATCCTGCAGATAATTGGCTTATTAAATGTATTCACGCCACAGAAGACACTGGAAGAATTCCAAGATGTGTGAGTACAGCATCAACACGTTTGTAAAATCAATACAGGATATGAGATTACAGGGGGTTTAGGGTGATCTTTTCAGGCCTTTTAGTGGTTGTGCAGCTTAGCTGATTTGTTGCTTTTAGTTATCCTCTCTTAATGCTAGTACATAATGCCAAAAATATGTAATTCAAGGAAAGTATATACTGTATTTATAACACAAAGCCCCCTCATAAAGTGCATGTTTTTATTATATTCCTCCCTAATGTCTGGGGACATTATGTTTTGGGCTTCTCCTCTGTATATTCATAGGTCTTATTCTTTCAAGAACACCATGATGATGGAATCCTTTCAGTTTGGGACTTTCATTGTGGGATAAAAGGATTAGATTTTGGTGGTCAAAGCTCAAGGTTGATGTAACCTCATAAACTTCTTTTGCCTTGTGAAAGCGATATCTACAGAACACCTTGACAGAATCCTTTCAAATTTGGCACCAATGTTCACTTGGACTCACAGATTAACGTCTGAAACGTGGGTGTTGGCCTCTTTGACGATTAAGCATGCACATGTCGTATGAGTCTGGAAATAAATTGTTAAGACAGAAACTGTTGGCCAGCAGAGGCTTCCAAGCATTTTAGTTTATACTCCTCCTTAATGACTTAATTTAATTGAAAGTCATCCAGGAACGCTGATGAAAAACACATTTTAATCCTGATATCAAGGGTGAGTGTTGTCCAACGTACACATGAACATCCTGTTGGAGTGCAGATATAGTACCTCGGTCTTTTGGAAATGCCAAATACTCTTGACA
Organism: Solea solea; assembly: GCF_958295425.1. Classification (NCBI taxonomy): domain Eukaryota; kingdom Metazoa; phylum Chordata; class Actinopteri; order Pleuronectiformes; family Soleidae; genus Solea; species Solea solea. The sequence goes on from NC_081154.1 coordinate 5,568,408, forward strand.
TCCATGAATTTTGCAGTTCATCTTTTAACAGGAGCAACATGGGAGTGTGTTTATATTTAGCAGCGTCCTGTGTTTTCGAAGTCGACAAGACGTCAGTGTGAAATGTGAATGTGGAATCGCAGAGAGGGTAATGCTAGACCCAAATATGTATGGGGGATGTGATGGTTTCACAGAGTATGACAGGAACAAACATGATTAATGCCATCCTCTAGTGAGTGAGTGAGTGTGTGTGTGTGTGTGTCTGCTTGATTTGAGCTAAAAAGGAAACTGGACAAATCACTGCCTGAGGGTTGAAGTGCAAACACACAGTAAAAGGATGAAGGAGAACACTCGTATACTTGGATGCATACTTGCATTACAGTGTGCGTGACTGTGCATTTTATGAATAAAAAATGTTGTTCTTTTTTACAGCATAAATACATGAAAATAAAATCTTATATCAAAAATTACTTCATGTAAGAGGATTGAAGGGACTGATGATGCAACAGCTGCCAGAAAAACATAACATCAGCCCTGTTTAGGCCATGTAAACCGGTGTTTAAAAAAAGTGGCTGATTCTGGACATCTATCAACACTGTCAAAAACGAGGTATGACTCCCCTCGCAGGTATCTAGTGATGGAGCTGATGGATGCCAACCTCTGCCAGGTGATTCAGATGGAGCTCGATCACGAGAGGCTGTCGTACCTGCTCTACCAGATGCTCTGTGGAATCAAACACCTACACGCCGCAGGCATCATACACAGGGTGAGGCTCACTAATTCACTGCACGTATACATTTTGCCCAAGAGACCAGCATATACAGTGTGTAATGCCAATCCAGAGGAGGATAGAGTTGGGTTGTTAAGAATGAACTTTGCCTCTTGTTCTACTGTCTGTTTTACATGGACATAAGGGCTTTCTTATGTAATAAAATGTTAAATTCTTCTTATTAATGAAAATGTGTCACGTGATTCCAGAAGGGAACTCTTTGCAGTTGATTTTATGTGGAAGAAATGGTAAAATGTTGGGCTTGGGGCCACATAGTCAAATGATCTTACATTTTGTGGGGAAGTAAATTACCATAAAATGTTCAACTGCACCTTTTAGTGTCATGTCGTGATGCCCATGAACACACATACAATCTCAACCTGCTTAAATGATTGATTGATTGAAAACCATAAAAAACATTCTTTTATACAGACCAAGGTCCCATTGTCACGTGTATTCTGTTCATCATAATGTCCAGAATGCAAAAATACTCACTTTACATTTATCACACACGACAAAGCAAAGCAAAGGATGCCTCGGGAAAGAGCAAATAGCACTCAGGTGCTCATACTGAGGTTGAAAACACAGACACAGTATGACACACACACACACAGTCCCTGAAGTACCGGCAGCAGTGTACCCACACACTTACATACTGATGGCTCTTTGTCAGTCACTCTCAGCGTAAGAAGTAGCAGAGCTGAGCTGAGCTCCTCTTGCTCTGTCAGCCGGAACTAATGGAGCCACAGGCAGAGCCGAACAACGTCAAGTGACTTTGGTGCAGCTCAGCAGGTGCAACATGAGTCACCGTCACCAAAACTTCAACGCTCCCAAGCTTCAATGCCCCCAACTGCAAAGCACACGCAGGCATACACTTGGTTTCCTAACCCTTCCTGCAGTCAGGCACAACTGCCTTAAATAAAATGCACTAAGAAAAGACTGCTTGGAATTCTGAGCTTGAGATGAAAAGTCTCTGGCCAAGAGAGGCAGCAGTACTTTTAGGTTAGGGCACAGATGCAACCACTCAAGCATACAGTTTACGCAATACATAGCGTTTTGTCTACATTGTGTTTTCTGTCCAGGACCTGAAGCCCAGTAACATCGTGGTGAAGTCTGACTGTACTCTAAAGATCCTGGACTTTGGTCTGGCCAGGACGGCCGCCACCGGCCTCCTCATGACGCCCTACGTGGTCACCCGCTACTATCGCGCCCCTGAAGTCATCCTGGGCATGGGCTACCAGGCCAATGGTGAGTGAATGAGTGGAGGAGGTGGCTCCGTGACAGCGACTGGCCAATGAGGAGCTGCTGCCTGACCTGCTGCATGTCGCTCCCACCTCTGAGATGTTTTTAACAGCACCTCCCAAACACATACGCACTAACGCACACACCCGCACTCACTCATTCACTCACTCACTGTTCATGTAAAGGTCACACTCAGGGGAAGCTGGCATGCCAGGCATCGACGCTTTGTGGGGAACTTCTTGTTAGGAGACTCCAGCAGTGCTTCAGCATGTGTGTGATGTTTTATTAAGAGGCTGCAGTTTGAAAGAGCCTGGCTAAAAGCAGCTTATGCAGCAGAGTTATAAAGGAATATATAAATATTTTGTGAAATCTACTCATTCACCGAGTGCAAAGTGGGAGAATCTGTCCCATTTTCCCATGTGTATGTTTGATCCAGGATACATTAAATGTAGTATAGCATAGAAATGGGAAGCCTGCCTACCTGTGTCCCCATTTTCTGTTTTTATGCCAAGCTAAACCAAGCGTCCTGGCTGTGGCTTTGTTTTTAGTGCAGAGTGATATCAGTTCATTCCTTTAATTATTGAAAAGGATGCCAGTTTCTCTAAATATTTAACCATTCTTTTAATTGAGATGTTACTGGGGTGCCATTTGCTTTTCAAATAATCAGATGTTATTCATTAGGATTAGACGCTTTATAGCCACGTATTTCTCTGTTTTTTGTTTTTTTACATATTCATTTCAGGCACCTTGAGGTGGAGTCAACAAAAAAGATCCACAAGAACAAAAACCTTTTGAATACTAATTATTTCATACCCTCAGTCCTTTTGACCAAAAACCTTGATGCTCATTTTTCCTGCTGTCTTGTTGCAACTTTTTTTTTTTTGCTTATTCTCTTCTCCCTCCTTTTTATGCTGCGCATATGTAGTGGATATTTGGGCTGTGGGCTGCATTATGGCAGAAATGGTTCGCCACAAAATCCTTTTTCCAGGAAGGGATTGTATCCTTGAGCTGCTTGCAGCAGTGTCTGGCATTCCATGAGAAACAAGCGGCACAGAGGAAGTCAAGTAATTGTTTTTCATCCAGTGAAAATTGCACGGAGACCATATCGTGTGAGCGACTAAAAGAAATTCGATTTTTCCCATGTTTGTATGACAACTTTGACTTGCATCCATTGACCTGCTCTTCTTACACAACTCAGTCACATAAGTAGCAGTAATTCCAAGATCCATGACTGTCACATGAAACAACAAAATAGAATTTAGTAGTTTGCTCTTCCATTGTAGAGAAAAACACTGCAATAAAATACTGACTTTTATCCTCACACTGCATTCAACATGGTTGATGCCACAGCAGCTACTACTTTTGTAAATGCAAAATAGACCACAGATAAGTATTTGTGAGAAAATCTGCCATGTTATACACAGGTAAACCAAAGACAAATCGAACAATTGTTGATGCAAGTATTCCAGTTTCTTCATACAGCATGAAATGCAGTGAGGATACAGAGGGTGTTATGAAGCAGAGTGTCACATTTTTCAATTCACAGCAACTGACGTAGGAGGAATATTAAACATTTCCTTCTTGGGATAATGATATTTCTACAGAAACATGTAGTCAATGCTATCCAAAAAGAAAATGAATCATTTTCCGTTGCCTTCATTTGGAGGCTGACACAGGTTTGAGAGTGCACTCGGCTGCATGCAATCCATTTTTGTCACATACATCACCTGGCATGTGCATCATGTTTATCGTTCCGTTTTATTTTTGTTTTTTGTGTTTTTGTTTGTTTTTCAGTCCTGCATGCTAATTTGGTGGTTGTCATTTCATTTTTCAGTTGATGTCTGGTCTGTTGGCTGCATCATGGCTGAAATGGTCCGGGGTAGTGTGTTGTTTCCAGGCACTGATCGTATCCTTGAGTTGAACCTTCCATCCAAACCCCAACAATCGTGTCTTGTCCTTTGTCTGACATCTTGTTCATATCTTTGTGCACAACAGGAGGCCGAAACTTGGATAAAATGAAATATTTAGGAATGCAAAATATTACAGGCTGATATTGGCTCTGAAATCTGTTTTTGGATATCTGCAAACACACCAAGATCCCCTCGGTATGACTAAAATAGGAGGTTGAATAGGCTGTTTCCTCCATACAATCCAACAATCCTATATATTACATGCTGAGTCATGTGGGCTGTTAAATTTTCTCTTCATATGAGAAGAATATTTAAAATGACTATTACAAATGTGTCGTTAACAGAGCTGAGTTAGCGATATCGGACACAAAAAACTGGTATTGTGCTGTCCCTAGTTAATATTTAATCAGTGTAGCATGATGCATTAAGATTCTGTTTGCTTTTGCTAATAGTGCACAGCTAGGGTAATAGCTACTTGGAATAGCTTTAATGTTTGAAGCCTTAAAGCATAACTCAACCAAATAACCCCCAAAAAGTTGAAGGGTTATTGGTCTTTGCAAATGCTACACAGTGTACAGTGGTTTGATCAGGCTAATGTAGCATTAGCTTAGTAATTGCACCATCCTTATGCATTTTTTACCTTCAAATGGCGGCTCCAAAAGCATAAGTTATCTATTGTATTTAATAAAGGTAGAATACTAATTGAACAAAGGCGAAGTCAAAACTTTTAATTACTGCTAACATTCGAACAAGGTTTGATTTTGACAAACATTGGCTCAGTGATTTGGCAAATAGTGAAGTCAAACCAGTTCCATTTAGTTTTTGCTCAGTGTTCAGTGTGTTCACTGTCTGTTATAAGAATCACAGTCACATCTGGGTTACATTTTTAATTCAACATTAACTCTAAAACTGCGTTTCGTTAGCTTAATGCGAAGAGGTAGGGTAGCTCTTTCCTTGTTGCTCATTCATTATTTCTTATGAACAAAGATATGAACAAGAACCTTTTTGCCCTCCAAGTCAATGTACATGTTACGTGTGTATTTTTACGTGTTATTGTTAAGAACAAACAGTTGCATACATTATTTCCTGTATCTGGACTGTTTGAGTCCAGATGTTCGAAATAATTTTGCAACGCAGTCCATAGTGTTTGTATCCCACACAGTTCATCCTAGCTGTTTTTTTTCTACAGGTTTAAATGACATTTAAATCTGGTCCAACCCTTTTTTTAATAAGTGGAACTGCCTCCATATGGCCTTTACAGTGTGTTGAGAAACTTCCCCACCTGTGTTCTTAATCCAGCATTCTACAGCAGAGGTTACGCTTTCAAGCCAGAACCAGAGCTGCGGTTCTTTTCATATTTTTGTATCAATAGAGAATAGACCTCTAAATTATGTTTTCAAATGTCTTATTTTGCCCACAAACCAAAATGTTTTTGTCTTTAAGACTTCTATTATATGAAGCAAATAAACCAGAAAATCTTCACTTTTAAGAAGCTGAAAAAAATCAAATTCATAAATTATAAAATTAGTTGACGATTATTTTAGTTATCAATTAATAATAGATTCATCTATTAATCAATGCAGCCCTAGTCAGAACAATGTATTAGAAGACAGGCAGCTCTCTTTTATTTTACATCAGTTCTTAAATATGACCCAGAATCCACGCTGGAATGGATGCTCCTGTTGTCCAAATCTAGCCGAAGGCTTTTCTTAACACTTTAACCACAAGATATCGACCAGTGGAACAAGGTCATCGAGCAGCTGGGGACACCATCTCAGGAGTTCCTGATGAAACTCAACCAGTCGGTGCGGAATTACGTGGAGAACCGGCCACGGTACGCCGGCTACAGCTTTGAGAAGCTCTTCCCCGATGTCCTGTTTCCTGCAGACTCCGAACACAACAAACTAAAAGGTAAAACTGACACAGTTCCCACAAATGCCCATGTTACATTGTCTTGTAAAGGCTGTAAAGGAAAGTACAAGGAAATTGGTTTGTAAATGTATTCACAGCCAAGAGTTGAATACCTTGGCGGAGCAATTGTCCTGCCTGCAGGCACTCATTTACAAAATTCAAATAGCTTTTATCGTACACCAGAAGGTGCCAGGAATAACGAGGCAATTAGTGTTTTAGAGGCGTGAGTTTAATGCCACGATGCACTTCACAATTTTACTGCTCGAAATTTGTACAAAAACAGTTTTACAGCTGGCTCTTTTTTTGGCTAATGTAGGATTAATAATGGCCGAATTTATATTGTATTTATTTTTCTAATTTGAATGGCTCCATTATGGTTCAGTGTGTAAGTATCCAAACATTAATATAAAACAAGTATTTTCCTTTTCCTTCATAGAACATCACTTTGTGTTGAGCCATGTTTTTGTGCATGCTGACGAGCGTCAGATGCAGTTTCAGCGTCTGCCTTAGATTAAGCAGTCATTACTGAGGCTGACACTTCAGGACCGAATTGTTTACTGTGAAGAGGGATTTACCTCGAGCGTGTGCTCGTGTGTCACCGGAGATGACAGGAACACTCGCAGCAAACTCCTGCTGCAAGATGTCACAGGAACAAAGTAGCTCTAACTTTTCAGTCCGCGCTAATTGAGCCAGGCAGGAACATGTGACTCTCCTGAAGTGCGACGGATAAAAACCTGCTACCGAGGCTGCGATTTCTCAGGATGTAAGACAAAACATGCCATAATTAAAGTGGAGGTTAAATTGTCTTTGTTCAGATTTTTATGACGGTAAGACAAAACGTAAGGAGCTTTAACTTCTCGCGCAACTTAAGTGTGAGGGGTGTTTTGTTTGTGTGATGCAAAATGGAACAAACAAGCAAGATATTTGCTTTAGTTGGACAATAATGTTTAAAGCATAAATACAATTGGTTAACACAAGAGAAACGTTAATTCAAGAGCCAAAAAAATACAAAACACCAAATGTCATAAATAAAACTGAAGAGAATTAAAAACAACAAGAATGTGATATCACATAAAGGCAAAGACTAAAGGTAAGTCTATAAAAGTATATGTAACTTAATTTAAGGAAGAATTCTCACATCAGACAATGAAACTATTGTCTTTTCGCAGTGTTGCTTTTTCTTAACCCATATTGTCAAATCCAAACAGCTTTTTCTCCCTCAAAGACATTTGTACTCCTGAACAGTCCCTCCCTGTATTGTGCCCTGCTCCTACATCCTGTTCCAACAGGAAATGTGTCAAATTAATAAAGCCTGACAAACTGCAGAATCGAAATCTGTTCAGTCTTATCACTTATTTACATATTTATTTATTTATTTATTTATTTATTTATTTATTGCCACGTTTCCTTGACAGCGAGTCAAGCCCGAGACCTGCTGTCCAAGATGCTGGTAATTGACGCGTCAAAGCGGATCTCGGTGGACGAGGCTCTCCAGCACTCCTACATCAACGTGTGGTACGACCCGACTGAAGTGGAAGCGGTATGTCACGTTCTTCTCAATATAACATTATGTTTCTAGTCAAAAATTAAGCTGACACCAATGAATTTATTTAAGAATGGCAAATATTCTCTTGGTGCAGCTTGTCTTGTGTACAAGTTTTCTGTTTCCTTAGTCTAAAACACATATGTAAACTGATTTCCAACAATTTATTTAGAACAGGGACAATAAATAGTGATTAAATTTGAAGGAAAACCTGTCATCAGTCTGTTTATTTTCATTTTCCCCACATGAGGTGATCATGACAGATTGATTGACGCAGGAACACAGGAAACATTATGATGTGTTCGATGTCCTTTAGGAATAATGGGATATCTGAGTCTCTGGGCCTCTTTTTTTGGGGGAGTTGGAGTCTAAATTTAGGGAATATAATTTGAAATTAGGGTTCGGTGAATCAAATGCTGCCTCCTTCTGATTGGAGCAAAAAATATGGTGCCACTGTTCTGTGGCCGTGTCTATCGCACTTCTGTTATTTTTAAACCGCAGAAATAGAAATGAAAGTGTTGTCTGTGTAGATTCTCATTCATCCAGATTCATAGTTGTCCATCCAAACATCATTTAATCAGTAGAAACTGGATCTGTCGATTTCCTGTGATGTTTTCCAGGAACTTAAATGTTGTTTATCTTGTAAGACGATGGAACTGAGATGTTTATTTTTCTTGCAGCCGCCACCAGCGATCACAGACAAGCAGCTGGATGAGAGAGAGCACACAGTGGACGAGTGGAAAGGTAGGAAAGATCCTCTCCTCTCCTTTATAAGCTGTCATAAGTGCTTAGTGTTTTGCAGTGTGTTGCATAAGGTCATTCTATCTTTGTGCTCTGCAGCCTGTGGGGCATTTAATCTTCAAATTGCGGTGAATGTTCCTCTGCGTCGTCTGTCTGAATCCATAAAGGCACTGCCGTGTGACTCGTTTTCCTCGCTTCCTCCTCTCACTGCCCTGCCACTCATATATGACTATACACTGCGACATACACATCTGTGAAATATTTATATAACTTAACTGCCACGCTTGATTAAAGTGGAGAGAGAAAAGAAAGGAGGCGTTTCGGGGTTGTGCTTTTCTGTGCGTCGTCTGTGTGACATGCCTGTGTTTCCGGATTCCACTCGCACTCGTGCTGTGTCTCCATCACGATTATCTCGTGATTATCTTGTTAAGACGGGCACATGTTTATTTTTGCCAGGCGACAGTCAAACTGGTTGATATTCAAACAACGCTGGGACACACACTATTGTGAAGTCAAACTTACAAACTGAAAAAATTCTGTCAACTGGGAAACAGGAGTGCTTGTGTTTATATGTATGTGATCTGGATTGAAAATACTTAAAACTAGATGTAGAATACACTTTCTGATACCTCTACACGCCATAATGTCCACTGTCACACTACTTTTCTCTTTCAGCTTCGATTAGACGACAGTTTTTTTAAGGATTTTCTTTGCTTTTTTCTTGTTGCAGAGTTGATATACAAAGAAGTGTTTGACTGGGAGGAAAGGACAAAGAATGGCATCATCAGGGGACAACCAGCCTCAATAGGTTAGTAGACTTTCTCTCTTGTGTGTGTGTGTGTACATGTATTTAGGACATTAGGACAAATAGTGCTTTTTCAGGGTTAAGACCTGGTTTTAGGTTTAGGGTTAGGCACTTAGTTGTGATAGTTAAGGTAAGACGCAAAGGAATGCTTCATGTCTATGATGTGTATATTACTATTATTGTGTGTGTGTGTGTGAGTTCATATATAAATGGAGTTTTTACCTCAGAGATGGGAAAAATTACAATGTGTGGGAACATGGACATAAATTTGAAAATGACCAGTATCGGATCAATACCGATAATCATGTCAGCTCATCCCCAGTTATATTTTCTTTTGAAAAATCAAAGTCAGTCATGCAGTTAACGAAAAACCACCTTCTATCACTGTAAAAAATACAATTCTAGTGTCATAGCCACAATTATCAACTTCCTGAGAGAGAGAGAGAGAGAAAAATGCTTAATTTGTAATAATTGTTATTGAAATTATTCATAAAAAAAATATCAGCCAAATTCATCAGTTAATTAATCAGTCATGACAGTGGTGTTGAGTGTTGACACTGATGTTCAGCAGATCACTCGCTGCATTTGTAGCTGACGACAGGTGTATCTCCATGTGTCTCACAGCACAGGTGCAACAGTGAGCAACAGCCTCCACCAGCACCACCCTTCTTCCTCCTCTGCCTCCACCTACGATGTCTCCTCCATGTCCTCTGACCTTGACTGACCCTGACTGACGCTGACGACAGCCTGCAGATGACCAGCACCACCGTCGCCGTGGCTGCTCTGGCTAATGGCTCCTGCAGATGACTATCATCTACACCTTCTCCTGGTCCTGGACGGGGCCACGCCCCCCTCTCCCTGGTCATCTCTGAGACCACCAGCCTGATGCTGGCTTTGGCCCTGCCCCCTTTCTCCCTCCCCCACCACCCGTCTGTGCTTGTCTAGTGTAGTGATTAGCCAGCTAGCTGTTTGAGAACTGTTTCAGAAAGGACAGATTATTATTTTCCTTTTTTTTATGACAGTCATAATCCTTTATTTTTCAATTAGGATTTTCTTTTGTTTGTTGGTTTTGTTTTAGTCCTAGCTGTAATTTATTGTGGCATTTCTTCATTTATTTTTTTCAGAAACCTAAGATGACGATGATAAGAGAATTTTTATGATTTTACTACGTTCCGGTTTGTATTAACCGACAGTGAGAATTTAAAGGATATCTGTAAAATGTTAAATGTGATCTATTTTTCTTTTCATTTGTTTCTTTGCTTTTACAACTTGCCATATAAATGTAGATGGCGTTTGTACAGATTTTATGGTAGATGTAGGTTTATCTTCTCTATGCGTTTGCAGTGAGCCATTGAAACATAATTTAATTGACAGAAGTAAGGTCGAAGTACCCCTTACCTTTTTTTTTTATTATTATTTCACATGATATGGATATTGTCTAAAATGACACATATCCATTTACTAGACCAGCTAAGGTCACTTAGATTTATTTTTTTAAATGATTTTCTTCTTGTGAGTCACTACTACAGCCTACATTGTAAATTTCATCTTAATGAAATCTCTCTAAATTCCTCTTTTTTCACTTCCCGCTCAATCAGAATTTTCTTATTTACCATTTGATTCATTTTTTTTACAATCTACACTTGAGCTATGGGAATTGAAAATGGCACAGCAAGATATACGTTGAAATGTTTCGATGACTGTCTTATACTGTATATTTTTAAGTGCTTTAAAGTACCTCCTCTCTCGTCTGCCACAGGCAGTGCGATGTTTTCTTAGAGATGTGGTATTGCTTTGGAGGACCAGAGCTCTGAATCACGTTCTTCTCTGGTTTGCTTTTGACAGTGAGGTATTGTTGTCGGTTTGGGACTTGGGAATGTTTTTCGTCGCGTTTCGGGAGGTGCTTTTTTGTTGAGACATAGAGTTGTGCGTTGGTTGTGAAATCGGTGGCGGTGTCAAGTAGAATGTGCTTCGGTTAAGTAGGGAATCACGGTGTGGAGAACGGTTGTGAAGGTTTTTATGAGGGGATAGCGATTATGACGGAACAGTTTGGAAACGATGTCCTTTTTACCAGATCCTGTTGATGTAACTTTTGTGAATTTGAACAAGAACTGAAAGTGATTTTCTTATTTTTTCTCTAAAAGCTGGCCAAACACTTAGCGTACTAGACTTTGTGTCAAACAGCAGCACAAACAAGCCGAGTAAAAAGAACCATTATTCTTACTGTATGCAATAATAGTGCCCTTTTTACCTGTGTTTTTGATTTAGATTTGAAAGGAAAAAGTGCCTGTTGTTTGTCATTCATTCCTGAGTACATGGGAGGAAGTGTATTCGTTACTATGTGTAGGTTCTTTTCGTGATGTCTGGAAAACAGCTGTAGTCTCCATATCAAACCAGTGGTGTATGATGGGGTTGTAGTTCTCACAAAATGTGTTGTATATTTTTCTACTTGTTTTGCTTTTGACCCTCGGACGGGAGACTGTGGAGTCTCGCTGGGTGTGAGAGAGACGACGTATGCGGCGAGACAGCACGTGTTTGAGTCATTTCCGTAGAAAAGGCAGTTTCGTCAAGGTCTTTCATCAAAGTGAAAAAAAGGGTTTCTTTGCAGTGACAGCAAACCAAATTTTGAATTAGGTTTTTCAGCTTTTTTGTGATGAGTGTAAGGGAGAGAAGTGAATAGAAAAGTTTTAGCGTTCATTGTGTTGTCAGTATTTCGATTAGAACTGAAAGGCTAATTAATGCTTTAACACATTTCCTAGAGACGGAGCCAGACTACCATAAATTTTCTGGCTCTAACTGATTTGTTCATTATCGACTGAAAAGTTTGCACGAGCCCCAGATCAGCTTAACTATATGTTGGCGAGTCGATTTGTTGACCTTTGAAGATCATGAACACTGTGGTTCTTCATGAATTACACAAAGGAGTTAATCGTATTTAGATTTTTGCTAAAGTAGTCTTGGTCCTTGATATGGACATAAAAAAAAGTGGATGGATGGATGAAATGGCTGCCAAAAATGTCTCTTCCATTGATAGCTGGTCAAACTATTCCCTTCCAGTCCATTGTAAATGTAAACTGATTTTATTCACATGTACATGTTGTATACATGTTTCAGAATTACGGAGCTTTTAGGAATAAGTGAGAAATATAGCAAATAGTTGTATTTTGTACCTTATTTTAAAATGATTTGCCTAATACAGTAAGGTTGGAAAATATATTCGGTAATGTTTGTTGAATTTGATTCAAATCTCATATGCCCAATTATTAATTGGCATTTTATCATCGTCAGTCTGGCAGAACTAGTGTAAGTGCTGACTTTTATCTACACTGACAGTTACTAGCAAACTAGCTTTATGTTGGAGCTAGTTTTTGTGGCGCAAACTATTTTAATTTTATTGTGTCTTTCTATCTGTGGTAAAAGAGCTCAGTGACCAGAATGAGAAAATAATGGATTTGTAGCTGCTGAGCATGGAGAGTTTGCTAGCATGCTACAGTGTTAGCAGCCCCAGAGCCACGTTAGCACAAGACAATTGAGTTAATTCACTCTTATTCCCTCACTTTAGAGAAAGTGGGAAAAAATGTAAGTGTCCATTCGTAAAGGTGCAGTAGTATACTAACAATTTCAGTGTCAAATCGGTAAGAAAAGCAGTAATAACAGGGAGAACAATTGATGTATTTGACGTATATTAGCATATTTGTCAAACTAGCTTAAAGAGAGTCAATCAAAAGAAAAAAAAACTTGGTTGATTAAAGTGCTCTTAATTTTGTTGCCCAACATTATGAGAGTTTTTAATTGTTCCTCTTATTTTTCCTTCTTTAAATTGTTGTCGCTTTTTTTTTATAATGATGATAATAATAATTATTGTTATTACTGCATCTCTCCAAACAGCATCATTCTGATTTGAGTCGGCTTTGATGAACTACCTCACACTGAATTTCTGCCACTTCCTCTTGCGTGTATGTAGTCGCCTGCAGAACGAGCTATCGAAGACGTGTGAATAACAGATTCCATTATTTATTTATTTGAAAGTGTACTATTTGTCGGTTTCAACAGACTTCTAGTTTTGTACTTTGTGTACTTCACCTAGAAGTAAGAGAATTGTTATATGTACTTTTTTTTCTTTTTTTTTTTTAAACTAAATGTGCAATACCTTCAGCAAACTGTGCTAGTAGTATGTGATTGGCCTAGCCTTTGTTAGCTGTCTCCTGAAGGTAAAGAAAATGTTTGGTACTGTCAATCCATGTTTTCCTCTATAATTTTTTTTTTTCAATGAATAAGATCAATTTTTATTTCTGTGACTTGTTTATAGTCATAATACTACATAATCCGTCTCACCCTCCAAACAAATCTGTAAACCCAGGGGTTTTCATTCAGAGACGGAAGGTTCTTTGAGTCGCAACAACACAGTGGACAGATTTTGATTTGGCTCGTGGGTGAGCACAGTAATGTTAATAAACACAGAAAAAGATACAAGAAATCCTTATATGTATGGTGCTGGTTTGTCATGTTTGCTAGTGAGTCCAGCCATGCAAGTAGTTTTAAGAATTCCTGGAATTTGCGCGTCCCAAAAACGGCAACCAACGAAGAAGTGCACTACTAGAATACTCGCACTGGGATCTGATGATGCCACCTCTTTAAAAAATATATCTAAAAAAAACAAAACATGTACTGCAAATAAAAAAAAAAACCCACTTTGATTCATCATTGTATGTCATCTTCTTTTGGCTGGTTTGTTCAAGAGTTTGCATGTTCTCCCTGTGTTTCTGTCTCGTGTGTCCCTGCAATGGACTGGCGACCTCTCTGGGTAAAGGATTCCCCTGTCTTTCGCCCCCACGTCAGCTACCATTGGCACCAGCGACCCTCACGGGAAGGATAAAGCAAGCAGACGATGGAAGAAATGAATGGTTTGTCCGATTAATTCAAATACTTCCACTTCTCTAATGTTTTTTTGTCACGTGACCTTTGTCACTTTTATTTCCATACATGTCCATTCATTACAATAGTGGAAATTCATAATAAATAAGCACCGTAGATGATCAGCAGAGAAATAATCAACACCTTAAAAGTGAGACGTACAAGAGGGGGAAAATAAATGTCTGGAATCTGACGTAGACTTGCACCATTATATCATGGATTGTAGTTGTGTTAGTTCACAGGTAAAGTCTTGCCAGACCGTTACCATGTAAACCTGTGCAATTAATACCACTGTCTATAATATATTTCTTTATACAATGTAAAAAATAAAAATACAGTCACATTGTCCAACCAAAAATCACACTTTCACTTATATACTGTTTGTAGTGTCACAATCACTCGTGGACATTCATCTGAATCGTGATAAGATGCTTCAAAATAAAAGGATATTTTCAGCCATTTAACCACATGCAAATGTAAAAAAAAAAAAAGCAGATGCCTGCAACTCTTCATTTAGGAAATATAAAATAATTAAAACCGCCACCTGACGTGACACATCCCACAATCATACATGACATGTTCCACGTTGCCTAGAGCTGCAGTTAAGGTAAGTCAATCACTTCCATTACTTTTTTTTTTTGTCACAGGGCTGGTTTCATCGACGACACATTACATTCACTACAAGTTTACATTCTTAATTCAAAACTTACATTCAATGTACAGTTCACTTTCACAAGGTTTGGCACCTTCAAGGGAAAACAAGTTTGTTGTCAGCAGTCAGTTGTTGCCATATTTTTTTGAATAATATAAAAAAAAAAGCGCCACTATATGTATTATGGGCAAACATATGCACGACATCTCAGGAAAGCAAGCAACACGACTGTATTTAAAAACACTTCCCTGAAGGCACAACCAGGAAATTCCATTGTTTTTTGAGGGCAGTGTTCAGCTTCATGTGCCAAAATCAACATGGCTTCCAGGCAGGCCATTCTGATCTTTAGTGAGCAGACAGCTGAGGCGGTGCAGCTTTGGTATTTACTGTGTACCGTGAATGGTTTGCACCTACTGAGCCACAGTGTCTCATTTGTGAGTGAGTGAGTGAGTGAGGCAGCTTGAACATGCTTGAAAATGTGTGTTTTTATCATTGTCCCTGTTTTGTTTTCTGTGCATTAAAGGTGTGTTGACATCCGTGAGGGTTCGGTGTGACTCCGAAGACTGAGGCGTTGCCGTCAAATGGACGTGGAAACCATGTAGATGGTGACGAGAGAGGCACTGGAAGGAGTACAGAGGCAACTGTCATAGAGGTCCCGACTGTCACTGCTTCAATTTATCTTTGTTATCAAGAGGCTTTATTTAGAAAATCTAGTTTTCTGAGTTGGAGGAACCTCTGCTAATGCTGATGTCAGTTCACCCAAATCACAAAAAAACTATATAAAACAATAATCCAGGCAGCCAAATTAGTTTTGTCCAGTAATAGCCAGATTAAATAACAGTCCCTGTTTAGTTTTGTTGCCAGACCCAGTTTGAATGACACCCCATGGTGGTCCAAGTTCAGTTGCCAAAGCCTAATTACTGCTACAATAATAATATTTACTGGCATTGGTTTACTTTGCTTGGACTCAAGTACATCAGTTTGATCATTTGTACTTTATTTCTGGTGCATATTACCGCTACAATTAAGCCACTTTTCTTCCCAGAACCTGAACTTTCTTCACATCTGGCCAAAGAGAACCGTTTTTCGATCGTTTTTCTCTTGTAATTTGGATAAACTCACGACACAGTTGAAGGAACAGTTTGGAAAAGACATTCAAAGATCAGTTTTATTTATATTTTTTGTTGAGAATTCATTCGAATTGATTGAAGCTTAAGCCAAGTAGATTTAGACATTAAATTCTCAGCAAAAAAATTAAATAAATATAGGCCCATCTCAAAATGTCAAACTGTTCTGTGTTTAAATATCAGAGTAAGATAAATACCTATCAGCTCACTGCGTTCTACATTAATGTCCCCAACAGGTCTTTACAACATGAAATGTATTCACTTTGTTTCCCCGTAAAGTAGTGGTTTAAGAAATCAGTTCTCTTCAGTACGGAGACTATCAAAGAAATTACTTTACATTCCACTAGGGGCCTCCAAAGTGCTGAAATACTGCCTTCACAAAACCATGGACGTGTCACAAGGGGTGTAATCACAGGAGCGCCCTCTCCATGCTCCATTTCATGCGTAAGAAAGACCTTGTGGAGAAGACTCTGACAAAGTCCACACAGTCAGTTCCATCCCAGTATTTCTCTTTCTTTTAGAGTTTGTCCTGAAAGTACACAAACATGGCGTCGACCTTCAGCATACGTTTTGTTCTTCTCCATACACTGAGTGAGAACGCTGAAAGAACTCGGCCCCCAAAATATAAACCCTGATGACAGCTTCAGCTTTGGCCACAGACTGACAAGTGACCTCCATGTATCAAATGTCGCTAGTCCTCGCACCCAGGGCCAGGTCCCCCAGCGTGGAGAAGAAATCCTCCATTTCCTTCTCCAGGAGACGGTTGCGGTTCTCCGCGTCCTCCCTCGCTCTCTCCGAGTTCCGTAGCTTGATCTCCAGCATACGCTGCTTCTTCCGTTCCTGCTCCATCTCCTGTTCCAAACGCTCCATCTGTGCACACAGAGAAGCACTGGACTCTTCCAGCCTGAAGAGATGCATAACAGAGACAGAGAGCAAAGGTCATGGACTGTTATGTATTTTCATAAATTAGACAGAATGGAGGGGGGGGGGGGGGAACATGGGGGGTAAACATGCATAAAAACTCTTGAAACATTGCATGGAGGTCAGGTATGCGTTGCCCAAAATTAAGTTACACCAAATTTCCCGAAACTTGGTGGGAAGATGTTATAGCCTAAGACGAACAAAAAAGTCGATTGGAAACCATATCCTCAACTCATCAGGAAGTCGGCCATTTTGAATTTTGGTGTCAATTTTGGTGATTTGCACCTCCTTTTTTGGTTATTTTGCCACTACAGGACCTTTAACCTTTCTCCACAGTTCCTTGAATCCATCCTTGTCTCCTTGATTCTAGTCTAATGTAACTGGTCTATTAACTGTCCTAATATTGACTCAAAATCCATAAATCATCAATACATTCTATTAATAAAATGGTGTAGTGTACCATCTAGTGGTTAACATGTGTAACTGCAAGGGACAAAGAAAACAATCTATATCAAGAGGCATTGATGAAAAACAATACTTCAGTCAGATTTAGAAAAATTTACTTTCTTAATCCACTTCTCCAAAACCCCAATGGGCATCACACGATCTTTATACCCAGACTTACTTTTGTATCCTGGCCTCGTAGACGGTCTGCTGCTTGGTCAACTCGTCCTTCAGTCCTTCCACCAGACTGCTTATTGTTACATTTACGCCGTCTCCATCCTCAGTCATGATAATGGACGGAACCCCAGCTGCCGTTGCCATGTTTCCGTTCTCACTGCAGGCGGCGCTGCTGCTGCAGAGCTCCATGGCCTCGCAACTGTCCTGCTCCGAGCTCGGGTCTGTCATCATCCCTCCATCCCTTCCTCTGTCACTGTCCCTCTGGGTCTCCACTATCCATTCCCCCTTTTCCCCACTCCCATCCCCTACTCCACAGTTTGCTGACGGTTCACTTCCCGAGTCTGGAACAGAGATCTCGCAGGAGGAGCTGGACCACGGTGTGCTGGAGACGCTGGGTACGCTCCCCATGCTGGAGGAAGAGGTGACGTTGTCGTAGGTGGACAGTCTTTGTGAGGAGCCGCTGGATTCACGGTCACGAGTGGACCGCTCACCTGAAGACGTGCGCCGGTGTCCTCTCAAGGAGGACAAGCCATTCATGAGCCAGTTACCTCCACCACCACCACCACTCCCACCTCCTCCACCACCAGAAGATACGCTGGTTGTATCTGCCACAGATCCACCGCTGCTGCTTTGCTTAGCCTGAGGCTGAGACCGCGGCGCTGAGGAGCTTTTGAATGTGTACTTCCAGGACGGCAAGGCCTTGGCTTGTTTACTCGGGCTCACCACAGTCTCACCTTTCCCTGATGAGGACCCCAGTTTTGATCCAGGGTTTGGGCTTGGAGTCTGGGTGGGTGTGACCGCTGCGCACAGTTTGGCATCCAGAGATGAGGCACTGCTGTGCAGCTCTTGGTCAGGGTTGGAGACCGGGCAGTTCGGAAGGTCTTCCTCAGAGATCCAGGCCCCGAGGCTACGGTGTTGCAGCTGATGCCCCTGGACGGGAAGTTCTGTCTGCGGTATGGTGGGATCTTCCTGGTCCCTCCCTGAGTACAAACGGTTGTGTTCCCTAATGAGGATTGTCATCAGGTGCTGGACCAGAGAGGTACCTGGATAATATGGAGCACAAAGGCAGAGAGAGTTGTGAAAGAGTATTAACATGATTTCCTGACTCAGGGAACCCGAGGACTCTTGTTCTATTTGTTGTACTCTGCACTATCATCAGTAGATATCACTACTCCCCACAGAGCTTTAGGTACACTGTAATACAAGCCTGAGCACAAAGTCAGTGAACATCATGCCACCATACCTTCCATGATAGTGACCGGGTCCTCCATTTTGGGTCGAAGAATATTTGGTCCAAATACTGTAGCAAGGTTCTGGACGCTCATCTTGTTCTCAATACAGTGAGACTGGACCTCATCGAGGAATCTGAATAGAGACGCAGAGTGATGACATATCACCCATGAGGCTTCTTAACTTCTCTGAACGGGACTGGAAGACTTCTTAGCATCTTCTGGATTCTACATATCCAGTTACTTCAATGACATTCGGAGAATCTACGCAGACATATTTCAACTATACATTAACTTACGTTATATAGAATATGAAAAGAAGGAAGGAACTGAACTTACTTGCATATGTACTTGAGGAGATTGTAGTTTGGTAGAGGTAGAGTGTTAACTTGATTCCCAAGCTCCTGGACCCCCTATTGTTAAACACACCATTTTCTATTTTAATTATTTATACTTGCAGAATTAAATGCCGGATAAAAATCTTATTTGAAGCCTTCACCAAAATATTAAATGCTACTGGATTTTACAGAATATGTCATTGATTAGAAAACTATTATAAAGACACACAAACCTCCTCCTCGTCTTTGGCCAACAGCTGTGCACAGGTCAGAAAGTCTTCATATTTGGAGAAGGGAATGACTGGTTCAGGCAGCTCTCGCAGGTACAACTTCAGCAAGGATGCCACCGTGTGGACGTCTGTGTTACTGCAAGGAGAATTATTATTCATTATTTAGTTGTTAATAAGCTGGTGCTGCTGCCCTCGTAACGGTCGACTGTGCTGTGTTCACCTGTCAAACAGAGGCTTGTCTCCGCAGTCGAACGCCTCCTGCAGCTCTTTGACCAGGTTGGCCTGACCCGGCATCCGGAACAGACCCTCCTCATCCAGACCCCTGTCCCTGATGAAGTCCACACACTGCTCTACCAGCAGGGGGGCCAGCCGGGGGCCAAACTTCTTCTCATACTGCACCGTGTCCTCCAGCCGCTGGCCGAATATCCCTGAGGACAGACGTGGGAGGAGACATGGACTATAAATGGACCGTTCCGGTGATGTCATTTATTCTGAACTTATTCAAAATGACATTATAATCGCACAACAGTCAAAGCATTCTTTCATGAGCAACAGTCACTGAACATTATTTCATGTTATTACCCAGTACTTCACATTTAATAAGAGTATAAGAGTCATTTACAGGCATATAAATCAGTTATTAATAAGAATATCTAAATGAATTGTCAACTATTTTGATAATATTGTAATCGGTTTAAGTGTTTTCTTGTTTTTTTTTATTAATTAAGACAAGCGCTCTGTTTTTTCCACTTCTTAAATGTGAATATTTGCTGGTTTCTGGTTCATTAGAACCTTATTATTATTATTATTATTATTATTAATAATAAAATACAATAGATGGCATTACTGGAAACATAAGCAATTTGTTTTAAGATAAGAAAATACACTAAATGAAACAGTGACCTTCTTAGTGTGGGGCAACAATGCCAGCCACTGTTGCACCATGTGAATCCTCATTTCTATTCTATTTAAATTGGAAGCAAAAACAACAAAATACAAAAAAATCACAACAAAAACCTGTGGTTTTAAGATAAGAAAATACACAAAATGATGAATTATCAGATATTTAAAGCTAAGTGACTCTGAAGTAGTAGCAGAAAACCTGAAAGACGCAGATTTAAAGCCGGGTCAAGTGTCTAATCCCTGTCCTCTGTGTTACCTGGTGACAGGCTGCAGCAGTCGCAGCTGGACGACAGCTCACTGTAGTCGTAGTGTTCGAGCGAGCAGACGCTGCACAGCAGCAGAGAGTTCCTCCTCCTCCTCGTCCTCGTCTTCTCCTCAAACACTCCAAAACCACATTTCACCAAGTTCATCCACTCCAGCTCAGGCATTTGACTGCTCGCTGCCAGATTAACCTCACATTCATAAAGTCCCGTCTGTGTCTGTGTCACAGGGAGCAGGAGCTGAAGTGACCACCGGCAGCAGCTGATGGAGCACAGACATGTGACAGTGTGCTCACGCGGGGGAGCAGTGGGTGCTGTGACCACACTGCTGCTGCTAACAGCTCCATGAGCTGGCGACAGATCTATTCTAGTCTAAGTAGCCACAGACAGACAGACAGACAGACAGACACCTCCTACTCTGTGGACGTCTGTGAGAAGGGAATATGAGCCAGCATGGGTTAAAGGCCCAGTCTGTGAAATGTAGGTGACGTTACTTTAATCTCTTTAATTGAGGTTTTTAAATCAAAGCTGAGGACGCACTGTTTGTTTGTACTTTCTGATGTTTTAGTATGTTTGTAGAGTTTTAGTGTGCGTGTTATAGTAGTTTTAAATTTCTGCACTGTGTGTGTATATTTTACTACACATACACTGTTATGTTTTTATTTATTTACTGTAAAATTTTTATATTGCATATTTGAAAATAAAGAAATATTGGGAGTATCGATAATTGTGCGGAAGTCAGTTTTGAACTGTGATGTATTTTCCAAATTTCACAAATTCCTATAGATTGTGCTGGGGAAAAAAAGATATAAGACACTCTATATTGGACATAAGTTTTTATGATGACCTTTTATATAAATAACATTTTACTTACATTCTGAAATATGCTGTTTTCTATGTTTAGGTTAAATGAAAGCTTCATAGATTCTTAAAGGACATTTAGCTGCAACCTGCAACTTCACCAAAGAGATGCGTCTAAATTTTAGACACTGTACCTTTAAGACATTTAGTACAGCTGGAAAAGAAGGATTTACTGTAAGTTCTGTCACGTACAATTGATGATGTGTTTGTTGTTTTCTATATTTTTTTGTTAGAGCTGGTGTGGATTACACAGCAAACCGCTGTTTACATGATAGTGAAGGTAAACAACAACAAAAATGTTCTCCTTTTTTTCCTCTATATCAATTTATCAATATCAATATTATTATTTATTCCACTTATTTTACCAGCCATTGGAGAATGTGCTCTTTAGTCGTTTATTGTATTTTCCCCCTGAAAATAAAAAACATATTCAAACTTGCATAAAACTGCATAACATTATTGTTGTTGTATCTTTTGTTTCTTTGAAATTGACTTGACTTTTAATTGTTTTGGTCATATTTGATGTAATATACAAGGCACATATGTAGATAATACTATAAATATAGTACATGTCATGAATTTTTTATTTGAAAAGGTTGAATTTCTATCCTGATTTTTATCCATTTATCATCCAGTGGACATCATTTTTTCCCTTCTCGATGGTTAATATCATGTTTTATGTCAAATGTAATGGAGTTATACAATCATTTTCTCCAGTGTGAGAATTTAATTCTATTTTATGATGAATTTATTAGATTTATTGATCGTAATGAATCATAAATGATTAACTGTCGAGTATATGTTACTGTTGAAAACCCCTGATTAAAAAGTGAAATTTAAAATGAGACCAGTGACATCACACACTATATAGCATGTGTGTTATGCTACATTTATCCCCCTATTAATACACCGCTCCTTTGTAACCCAACACCACGCTGCTCAGCTGCTCCGTATGTCCTTATGTCCCAGTTCACACCGAGACCAGCCTGGTTGTATTTCTGGCCTCGTGTCAAGTGGACGTGCTGTCCACAGAGGACAGAGGGTGAGAGGAAAGAGACGAGACGAGAGGCTAAACTGTATGTCAGACGTACACATGTATACGGATACGGCTCAGCAGGTTCCATCCAGAGACAGAAACCTAAGAGACACACTCAGTCTTCTATTTTTGAATTTAGACCCACACGTTACTGGAAGAGATCGACGGCAATCTCTGATCACGTTTCTGCAGTCAGGTACAGTCGTCTGGAACACTGACAACAGGGCGAGAACTAACTGCAGCCTGCAGACATGAGGCGGTATGTGATACTGTAACTTAGACAGAATAATGTAAGGATGTGAGGAGGAGCTGCACTGACTCCAGCCGCAGAGATTTTCTGGTTTGCAAAGAAATTCAAGCAAACTACTGAAGAACACTATGACCTGACTGCAAATAAATGCAAATCCTGTAGGGCAACGAATAAGTTGTTGCTCGGGGCTCATTGGCCACCACTGGGCCCCCCAAGCTCCAAAGTCCCAGAGGTAATAATATTAACAATTATGATGATCTTCTTCTTCTTTTAGGGGTCACCACATCTGCCTCCATATTGTCCTCTCTCATGTGTCCTCTTCTGTTACATCAACTGTCCTCATGTCCTCCTTCACAACATCCATGAACCTTCTCTCGTCGTCTTGCTCTTTTCCTCCTGCTCGGCAGCTCCAACCTCCATTGTCCAATATAACGTCCATCCGTCTTCTTCCACTTTATCCTCACCAGTCCATCACAACAACCGTTCACTCTCACTCTCACACCTATGGTCAATTTAGAGAGTCCAAATTGCCTAATCCCCCCAAATCTGCATGTCTTTTGGACTGTGGGAGGAAACCGGAGAAAGACCTGGAGAAAATCCACCCACATGCACGGGGAGAACATGCAAACTCTAATATAATATAGGTAATTATGATAATGATAAATCAAGAAGTCTGACTTTTTGTAGGGTTCTGAAATGAATGTGTATACAAGTGAAGTTTAAAAAAGTGGCGAGCATTCAATTAATTTATTACTTTAACCTGTTCAAAATGTTCTTCAGTTGGAATAACTGCCGTCCTGTAGAGCAAAGGGCCATTGTCTATTTGTTGATTATGTATTTTCCCACAAATGTATTTTTAATCATTGCTTATTTATTTGATGTCGGCCATGTTCAAGGACAATAATCTGTCTGTCTCATTTTTGGAAGTGATAATGTTTCTCTTTGTCTTTACCTCCTCCAAACGGCGCCCAGATGACCCGTCGTATGGCCTTGACCCAGTCGTCCATGTCTGTCTGGGAGTTTGCCATGAGCAGGAAAGACTCATGGCTGATCGGCGCGCGGTCCTTCTCTCCTGAGCCACCTGCATGACAAATATGAAGGAAGGAAGAGCGGTTAGTCAAAAAACAGGCTGCAAATATTTTCTATGATTTATCCTCCAAAAACCCAAAAGCTTTATGTTCATTAGTGGACATTTATTATACTTTTTACCTGCAAAAACCTATTGATTATTAACTGACTCACTAGATTTAAATTGACTTGATTGCAGTTTCTTTTTATGAACATGAGCTTTTTCTTTTTGGTTTATTGTTTGGAGTATCTTATAACTTATAAGAATGTCGTCATTTTGAGGATTTGGAAACATCAATCTACATTTTCCACATTTGTCACACAGTTTGTGGACAACAACCAATCAAGAAAATAATTAATAGCTTAATTAATAATGAAAATACTTATTGGGTGCAGCAGTAGTGCCAACCCTGTGAATTATTTCCCCAAATGTTTCTTATTTTGCCCCCAAAAAATGAAATTAAATAGACAAATGATATGTCTAATGACTCAACATTAATACTTATTGATTTGTAATATATCTATAAAGAAAATTTGAAGATAATCTTTATCATTTTTTTGTCTGGAATTGACACCACTCTCAAATCCAATGTGCAGTAATTGCTTTTTGCCACTAGATGGGTCAATTGCTGCATTTTGAACGCAGCAGAAATTCCACTTCC
This sequence comes from Solea solea, assembly GCF_958295425.1. Lineage (NCBI taxonomy): Eukaryota > Metazoa > Chordata > Actinopteri > Pleuronectiformes > Soleidae > Solea > Solea solea. The sequence goes on from NC_081154.1 coordinate 5,592,380, forward strand.
ACATTTTCATGTGAGATACTGAACTTAACTAACCCCTACAGAGAGCAGAGAAACAATCAATCTCACGTTCATATTTTTTTTTGGCAGTTTTTAACAATATCAAGGCTCTCATCTGACGACCAACACGTGATACATTTGTTTAAGAGAATTTATAAAGCCGTTAATTAGTGATACTGAAGACATGAATGCTGCACATGACACTTTTGTCATCACGTGGCCTCAGTTTGTCAGAGCCAAAGTATTGTTGCCACAGTCACAGTCACTGTTGTCGCAGTCATTTAGCCGCAAGGAGGGAATTCAAACACAAACAGTGGTGCCATAAAGTTAAGTACCATTGTCGCCCAGCTCTGCAAACTCACACTGCCGTGATGATGACAGTCTGAGGACGTACAATAACTTCATGGACTGGTAAAGAGGGACATTAATTAGGTGCATAGAAATGTCGGGACAGACTCGGATGTGAAGGAGCGTCCTGATGTGACTCACACATGCAGAGCCACTTAAAATCAACCCCAGTGTCGCTAAAAGAGCCACCGAAAACTGCGCATACATCTAAATGTCCCTTTGTGACGCCAATTAAGATAAGACTGTCTGTGGAGAAGACTCTCCAAGTCTCAACACTCACCAACCACACACACACAGTGACATTTAGCGAAGATATATTCTTGATAATTATAGTGGCCGTTTCTCAAATGTCAGGCGGCTCGTGGAACTCTATTGAAGGGGAGATTAGTGAAAGGCGGGAGTGAAAAATGAAAGGCCAGTTTCTTGCTGATGCCACGGTTTGAACTTATTAAATGGTCAATACGGGCTGGTGCGTGTCCTCAGAGAGAGAATAGTCGCCTTTGAAACTGTAGGAGGTCCTCACTTTTTATAAACATCAATAGTCCCATAATAAGGTTTGTGTGGGGGGGGGGAATGGAAAATAAAATTGGGGACATCTGCAAAGCTAACAACAAATTTATCAGTTTACCTTCAAAAACAATGAGGTGCTATTGTGCCAGAGCTTCATCATAATAAACATAATGGCAAGAATATTCTAATCATAAAAGTACCTACACTATATGGACAAAAGTATTTGGTCGCCAACAGGGACTGTAATGACGTATTCAAATAGCATAGCATTGTCCAAAATGTCTTGGTATGCTGAAGCGTTAAGTTTGTCCATTGGTCTAGAGCCCAAAGCCTGATTGAAACACCTCAATTCTATTTAGAGAAGTGTTTGCTAGGCTACGTGTTCCCGAACTAAGATGAACGTGACCTGTGCTGTTAGCTGACTCAGCTAACAGACTCAGCTGGTGAGCTGTTGGCTAATACTTTTGTCCCTACAGTGTATATTTCACAGGAAAGAAAATGTATGACATGACTCATTATAGCCAACAGCTTGCCATCTATTGCTAACCGTCAACAGCTAAGTTGAGGCAGCTAACAACAGAGGTAATAAACATGACATTTAAATTAGCCAGGATGCTAATTTACGCTCATCTTAGTTCTGGAACACGTAGCCTAGCAAACACTCAACTGTAACTTAGTGCTTAACTTAAAACATGTAACATGTAATCACTATATTTTTTATAGAAGGTTATATATAAGAAGAAATACTATACTGATGTGACTGGAACTTACTGGAACGGCTAATATGACGTATCAAGAGTGTATAAATGTTAGTTTTCTATAGACCCTATTATGTAAAACATCAAATTGTAATTTTTTTTCATTTTGTCTTTTCTGTAGATTAAACAACCAAGATATTAAACATGTTAGTTAATCAACTTTAGAAAAGCGGGTATGTGGTTTTAAAGAGGATCCTTCCTAGCTCTAATAGCCTGGAAAATATTATGCCATTCATTTTATATTCTTCTCTTCCCTGTGTGTGTGTGTGTGTGTGTGTGTCTTTTCCCTCAGGCTACATCCTCTATTAATAATGCCTCCGATGACTGGGCTCTGTGAATTGGTTGGGGATTTACTTTATGCGACCTCTGTGCAGCTAATTATTGTTATGTATGAGAGAATGAGAGAGTGAGACAGTGAGTAACATGGAGAGGGAGAGACAGAGAGAGAGAGAGAGGGAGGGAGAGAGACTGGCAGAAGATAATGCATTAGTTACACAAACATTACTGTCAGTGCAGCTAATAGAACCACAGATTATTTATTGTAGTCATTATCATATGCAGATTTACAGTACATGGAGATTTGAGGATTTTGGGGTTAGGGTCTTAGAGTTGGGAATGGGGTTAATTTTCATGTTTTGGATTTCAGAATGGGGTTAGTTTTGGGGTTTGGATTGGGGTTAGCATAAGGCATGGAATTACTTTAAGGGTTAATGATATCAGAATGGGGATATTTTTAGGGTTTGGGTTGAGGCTAGGGTCTTAGGGTTAAGAATGGGGTTCATTTTAGGGTTAGGGAGATCTGAATGGGGTTAGTTTGGGGTTTGGGTTGGGGTTAAGCTCTTAGGGTTAGGAATTTCATTAGTTTGACCGTCTGGGGGTTCGGAATGGGGTTAGGGTTAGTTTTCTGGGGGAGGATGGGGTAATTATTTTAGGGTTTGGGGTTCAGAATAGACCAGCTTTCTTCTCACTATGAAAAACAATGACAAACACACAAACCACAAGTGGTCAGATACTCATCAATTATCTGCCAGCAAGTACAGGAATACTTGACGTCAACACATCTATAGGATTTAACATCATTCCACCAAAATGTTTCTACTGTAAGTGTGACACACAGTACAACACACACTGAGTCACAGTCAAATTATTCCAGTACTTCATACAAATACAAGATATGACAACATAAGACCAGAGAGATGCAAAAACAGAACATATAAAATGTTATTTGGAATCAACCAAAGAAATGAATTACTTCTTATTGACTTTAAGTGCATTTAAACGCTCTGGATAAGCAAATAGATTACACATTCCCCCCATTGCTATTCATTTGTGTCTCTGCTCAATAGAAATATTGAAACCCAAGATGCATCATCAGCTAAAAGGGTGGGAAAGGGAGTCTGTACCTTAATACTGTGCAAAAAAAAAGCCATAAATCAGAGGTGGTTCTAAACATACTGTAAATCCCATCAGTCTCAAAGCTACTCAGGCGCTCCACTTCAGTCTCCTCTACACTTGTAAAAAAATCTCCAGCATCTGTTTCCCGTTACCTTGGAGATGGTGTTTCTTCAGTCTGTCCGGCTTGCAGCAGACCGGCCCCATGTCTGAGTGAGTGGCGCAGGCTGAGGCAGGGACTGTCTCTGGGACTGTCTCTGGGACTGTCTCTGGGACTGTCTCTGGGACCGTCTGTGGTCTAAAGTTGCCGCATGAAGAAGAGGCTTCTTCCAGTCCGTTTGAGAGCAGATCAGTACACAGGTAGCACTGACAGCCAGAACCTGCCAGTGAGGCATGCTCAATGCCAGCGGACACAAAACCTGTCAAACGAGTCCCACTTCTTGCTCCTCACCCGTTCACTCTGCCCATTCATTCACTGCTCTCTTCCTGAGTCTCATTCAGCCAGTGTGGGCAGCAGGTCCGTTCCTTTAGCCCCCCTGGGGGGAAGCAAATCCCTGAGGAGGAGTGAAACAAGGCTCGCTCTCTCTTTGTCTGTGCCTTTCTCTCTTTCTCTCACTGTGTGTGTGTGTGTGTGTGTGTGTGCAGTTACTGGGAGATGGGCCGTCCTCCAATCTTTGCCAAACAAACTTGTACACACACACACACACACACACACACACACACTCTGCGCAGACTTTGGAATCTTCCTTCACTAACACAGTTTGTAGGTTCATTTGTACAATAATATGACTTTTTAATAGTTAAAAAAAAAAAAAAAAAAAAAGTGATTTTAAGGGTTTGGTGGCTAGGTTTTAAAATTATTGAACATTTTTAATTTAAAAATTATGTTCTGAATTTGGGTAATTTATGGTTATGATTATGGTTGTTTTAAGGGTTTTGGGGAAAAAAGGGTTTACATTTAGGGGTTATGGATTTGGAATGGGGCTTGTTTTTGTATTTCATGTTTAGGAATGAGATTAGAATTAGGAATGGGAGGTTAGGTTATTAAAGTTGGATTTTGGTATACAATTTTGACGGTTTAGGTTATAATAAGGGGTTATAGAATGCAATTTAGGTTTCTAGGTTGATTAGTACAATAATATGTGCCTTTTTAATAGTTAAAAGCAAATGTGGGTTAGGTTTGGGTTTTAACTGTTAAAACAATTGAAATGAACATTTTAAATGATGTTCAGAGTAAGTTTTTTGTAGTAGAATATTATGGTCATTTTTAGGGTTTTTCAGGTTCAGAAATGGGTCACATCTAGGGATTTAGGATTTGGAATGGGATTGGTTTGGAAGCATACAGTTTTGACGCTGATGGTTAGAAATAAGGGATTATAGAATGCATCAATCTTTGTTAGTTATAGTCTTGGAATCTTCCTTCACAAACACAGTTTTTAGGTTCATTTGTACCTAAAATATAATAATATGTGACCTTTTAATCATTAAAAAACTATTTTACATCTGCTTCTTCTTGCTACGACACATCCCAAAAGTGACTTCACCTTTTTTCCAGCAACATAAAAAAATAAAATATAAAGATTAAAGGTCAATATTGGATGGATTTTGTGTCAGAAAAAAAATGTATGTGGATTTGTTGGCAACGTAAGGGCTGAATGTGTGTGTGTGTGAGTGAATAAGCAGAAGCTGTCACGTTTGCACAGGCAGAAGTGTGTGTGTGTTGTTTCCCAGATGGCTTAATTGCTTCACACCACCACAACAGAGAGCTTATAGCCTTTAGTCAACCATTAAATACTAAGAATATTTCAAAAGACCCAATTATTTGTCCATTTCCTTTATGCCTTCAGGCTCCGAGAGGAGTTCAATTCAAACGCAGGCACACGACTGTGGAAGCGGCTTTGTTTGGGTCGCACCGCTCCAACACACTCACTGATAACACTAATAATAATAATACTAATGATAATTAAAAAAACACGGCGGCAGTTCAGTTTTAATTGCCTGCATGCTTACATTTCCATAAATTGACACAGTGACATGATGATTTTTTTGTGTCCTTCAAGAAAGATTTTGCTGATTAATAAAAGTGCAGCAGGAGATTTTAATGACACAGAAGCTAAAGAACGACCTTGAGACTGTGTGTCTATTAAAAGAAACATGTGTGGACAACATGACGATGATGATGGTGGAGATGATTTTTCACAGTCACAGTGCACTGAGACATTTAACACACACATTATGCAGGGTGTGTGGATGGATCTGTGTGGATCTGTGTGCATCTGTCTACGGTTGTGAGGACATTTTTGGCTTGTCCTCACAACTTTAAAGTGCTGAGGTTTTAGACTTAGTTCTAGACATGGGGATAGGGTTAGTTTTTGAAGGATCTGGGAGTTTTATGGTTCAGATATGGGCTAATTTGGGGATTTCAGTGTTCTTAAAAGAGTTATTTTGTAGGGTTTGAGGGATTGGATTAGGTTTTATTGTAGGGTTTAGGGTTAGTAAAAGGACAGGGTTATTTTAAGAGGTAATGAATGGGGGACAGTTTCAGGGTTTTAAAGTTTTAGGACTCAGAACCAAGTTACTTTTGAATGAGATTAGAAATAGGAAATGGGATTAGTTTTAGGGTTATAGGTTATTAGGGTTGGTTGTGGAAGTGTCCATACAGCCATAGAAAGATTCAAGTGTGATAGATACAAGGTAGATACAAGACAGATAGCACACACACACACCTACACAGTCTCAGGGAAACAAAGTCCATCAGTCAATGACACGACCCACACGACCAGACGAGCTCCCTGGGCTCTTTTGAAGGACAAAGCTTCTAATACAGTGGACAGAGACGTGCTGAGGGTCACAGGAAGCCAGTGACCAATCTATCACACTTTCAATTCTGGGCTAATTTAGCCTAAAATTGAGGGTCTATTATATGACTTTGAGTCATGATAAATGTCCTCACATGTGCAGTTTGTATGGTAGCAAAGTAACAGTCAGTCATTTTCCATTCAGAGTTCAGCTCGATTGTGAAATTGGACAATTGTCTTTGTCTTGGTAAAAGTGCTTTTTTTAAATGATGTGTGTGCCCCTATGGTACACTAGGGGGCAATACACCCCCAATTTAGCTTATAAAAATGCTGTTTAGCTCGCGGATGGACAGTGGAGCATAATTTTCTCGTAAACTCATGAACTTGTCTCCTCTTTAGTCCAAAAATATGTCATTTTTGTTGCTGTTGTGTTGTTGTTCAAGTGCATCCAGACCAGTTTGAGTCCGACTTAAGGTTTGCATGCAGTCGTGGCTCAACTCCCAATCACATAATCTGGATGTGTTAGTCTGACTTTGTGTTAGTCTGACTTTGAGAAATCCGGTTTTAGTCAGATCAGCACATTTGTTTTTTTGTAACGTCATGTAAATGTCTCTCCTCTAAGATCTAGACTAACTTTAACTAACTTGATTTCTCCACACTGTCCTTATATTTGGTGAGTTTTTTTTATCATGTCTCACAGTTTGAAGCCGTGTTGTTGAGTGAAGAAGCAATTTCCTCCTTGAGGCGCCGCTTTTGCACACACAACACACAATCTAAAGTCTCCTCAGTTCATACAGCAGGAGAGAATAAATCCCCGGTAAGCTGATTATAGGTTACAGAGGGAAAGAAAGACAGAAAGAAAGAAGGAAAGACAGAACGACAGAGAGAAACCACTCATGTGTTCCTCCCTCAGGAGCCAACAACTCTAATATGTTGTAAACATCGGATGTTGTCGGCATCAGGTTGTTACACAGATGGATCGTCAAAGAAGAGAAATGAGAGTCTGCTCGTAATGAAAGACACTCCCGCTTTTGATCTCGGCTAAAGGAGAATGAAAAGTGTGGAGAAGCCACAGTTTTTGTTATGGTTGGATGATGATGATGTTTTGTCTGTCCGAGCAGCCCAGTGGCATCTCAAGAACATCTTGAGGGAATCCTTGGATTTAAGGATGAACCAATTAGGTTTTGGTGAGGATAAATAAAACTTGTGAATGTGATATCCGAGGGTATCCTCGTTTTCATGCCCTGCTTTGTAGACCAGAGTTGGTTGCACATTCACACCTCCCCAAAACGAACTGGACTTTCCGATCAAATGAACTAGGGTGGCCGATTAAAGGCCCTGGTGTACCCAACGCGCACCATTATACCAGATTTTGGAAACCGCGCGCAGAAAGCAAATTGGGTGTGCAGAAAAAAGCATTTCGACAACAGAAGAAGTCGCCAAGGATAGTCACCCGAGTCAGCCTTTCAGGTCTGAGCCAACAGAACCAGATGTGTCCGAGGGAGCTGTGGCATTCCTACCAAAGAAGAAGAGAGCGGTGCTACAGCTCCCTCACATCTGGTTCTATTGGCTCGGACCTGAAAGGCAGGGGAGTCAGGTCGAGGCTCGGATGATTTTCCTTGGCGACTGCTTCTTCTGACGGCATGCGTGCGGAAGTATATCACAGGCTTAAGAAGGGCTGGTGTGAATTCACCCTTAATCTGACGTAACATGGAAACTAAGAGTAATCAGGTTACATTTGAATTGTCTCTTGTCCGGAAACCGTCCTTCCCCGACATCGGAGCTTCTGCTCTCCTCCTCTGACCTCCCCTCTTTACTCCTCACCCTCTGTATAAAGTTTTGCTCCTCGGGTGCAGACCCGTCCACAGGAGGCTATAAGTTAGCTGCTCGTTGGGGTTCACACTCCTCTGCTATGTTGACAGGTTATAAACAAGACACACAAGCCTGGCAGCCGCTCTACACACACACACACACACAGAGAAACCCTCCGAGCAAACACTCACACAACGGCAGAGTGATGGGCTTCACTGTGTGGTTCTCAGATATGTTTTTTTATTTACGATAAAGGGTTGAATACAAATCCACACTTCAGATAAAAAAAGAGACACTTCATTGATTGAGTAAAGCCTTTAAAGGCCACATAAGGTGAATGTAAGCGGTCAGCCCAGCCACAGGCGAAGCTCCCGTGTGTGTCTGCTGTGGAGCGTGTCGCCACACTAACAAGTCCTGAGTGGTTTGTGTTCAGACACAGAGGCAGCTGTGAGTGATGGAGCCGCCATTTTGTTTTCAGTTTATTTCCAGGTCAGTTTTTTTTATTGCTGCCAGTGTCGACAACTTTCACTCGGGCACCAGGCGTCCGTCTGACTGAAGTCATGAGATGTGAGATGAGAAGGAGACTGACCGTGACGGGCACGAATCTTTGGTTGATGGCGCCCCCTGGTGGCTGATTACTGAACAGCAAGCCAGGGAACGTAAGAAAGTATCGTGTTGTATTCAACACAGAGGAATTCTGGAGTAAAATATACAGATATTTGCTCTGTAATAGATAGATAGATGGATAGATGGATGGTAATGTATAGGTTTGCATTTTAAAACCTATAAAACCATCCAGTTGGAGTGGTTTTTTTCTGTTTCAGTTCTCTTCAGACCTGAGCTGTGATTTACGTGATTACGTTATTGATTATTCATTTTTTTTTAACACTCTGTCTTTTGATTTGTCTTCATAAAATTCCATTCATTCAGTTGCAGGAAGAAGAGGAGGAGCTTGTGGATCTTACCTGGTACGATCTCAAAGAGATGTCTTCCTGGTTCGTCTGGGTTGGCGGTGAGTTCGTTGACCTGGCAGCCCTGCAGAGGTATGCAGCCCTGCAAATCACACACACACACACACACGCACAGATGGATTCAAACACATGAAATCACAACAGGTGCAATTCTGTCCTTCACTTCCTTCTCATGTCCTCTGCGATTTAATGTCTATTCTACATTTCTGTCCTTTCATCTTCCTTGTTCTTCCCCTAATCCTCGCTCCACCCCTCTTCACCCCCCCCCCCCACACTCATTCTTCTGTCACACTTAACCCCTCTCTAAATGAGCACAGATTATCAGAATACATTATCCAGATCAATACCTATTTAGCCCCCGAGAAGTGAGGCCAAGTGAGCTGTGAAAAGACGCCAGCGTCTGTGATGGAACCGGCGCCGTTAATCTGCGCACTGGCATCCTCCATCAAACGGGGGTGGGGGGAGTGGAGAGGAGTCTGCCAAAACCGACCTCGACCCAGAGGGCCAGGCTGTCGCCAGCATTAGTCGCCATGGCAACAAATGGAAGGGGTGGGATGGAGCACAGGGGCAGAGCAGGAACCGGGGGTGGGGAGGGCTCAGGAGAACTCCCAAGGGTGCTGTGTGCTCGGAATCACGCGAGTAGCTGGCCGAGGATGAAAGAGTCAGAAAAGGCAACACGTAACCGGAGAAGACAGAGTGTTGTTTGTTTTTCTGTGTCTCACTGTGAAGACAGTGACTCTGAAGCAGAGCTCATGCTTTGTTAGAGTCATCATTATCATTACTATCATAAATAAACTGAGGTTGTCCTGCACAGGCCTGTCAACACAGCTGGAAGGAAACGATCATCCTTGACCAGACACTGTCTCAGACCAGACTCCACCCGTGCCAGGGCAGCAGGTGTACGGTTACAAACACACTTGTTATTGATTGTACCGGCGTGTACGGCCTTTAAATTACACCTGCTATTGTTAAACACACACCAACAGAGCTTTTAGCAGACGTTTGTGGATTCTCCCGCAGCAGCAGCAGCAGCAGCAGTAAAACAATGGTTTAGAGTCATTACTCATTCAATAAAAAAAAGCTAATACTTTTAAAAACCAACGTCCCCAAAACCTGTAACTCACTTACTGCGTTACCATGGATACATGATGTCAGAGGATTGTGACCATGGAGGTATTTTTAAATAAAGAAATACGCTCTTTTTCTAAATTGAATAAATAATAGATGTAAAAAGTAGGAGTGGGGAGGAAAAATCGACACAGTGAAGTATTGCAATATGATATCACTTTTTAACGATTTTCTTTTACCATATCATTTTTGAACTGGTGTTACAAGTAAACATTTTGGGGAATATCGGAAAAAGAAAATCTATGGACGCTTCAGTCCACTAGATGGCGCCAAGTGCTCACTCTCACTGAGTTTATCGCAATATACGATTTCACAAACGCTCAGTATTTCGCAGTATCGTAACAATATCATATTGTGGGTTTCCTGCCGGTTTCCCACCCCTAGTAATATATATATATGTATATATATATATACAGTATATATATATATATATATATGTATATATATATATATATATATATATATATAATAAATAGGAATATTTATTTTACAACTTTGATTTTGCCTTGATTTGTGTCTTTGATGCCTCTTAAATTCAGTAAAAAAGTTTAAGTGCAAATTTCACAATAAATTATATCATAATTTCATAGGCTTTAACTGTGATAATTTACATTAAAATATGTTATTTTTGCTGCTTTATTCTAAAATTATATAGACATGCATGGCTATTCCAGGAAACTCCCCAAAAGTGATTTTTTTTCTTAAAGTGTATAATATACTGTACTTTGCAGTAATATCTATAATTTAAATAGAAAAATCCTACCACTAAATGACTGTAATATATGACAAAACTGGGACATTATAGTAATTTACCATCAGATGTTTCAATAACCTGTGAACAAAGTAATTCACTATAAACATGAATATAATTTACTGTGATTGTAGATTGAAATGTTTCACAGTGCAAAGGTGGTTCCACACAAATCATTGCACACATATGTGAACAATGATTATTAGTTTCCACTTGTAGCCTCTCTACCGTTTACATATTCATGACCATTTGTGTCCATGTTCCCTCCGTAACTGGCGGCCATTTTGGGGCACACATGATGCATTACTTGTGTCACATTTGTCGCTGCAGGAGCTGATTCTTTAAAAATAATAATAACAATGAGAAAAGTGGATTTCATAAAGTGAAAAGCTGAAGTAAACTGAAGACTCATTTTTAATTCACAGTATTGATGATAATAATAATAATGATAATAATGATAATAATGATAATCCCTGTGTCCTCACCATCATTACCACTCATGTTTGTTCTGGAGAAAGATTGATTTCCCGATAATTGAATCGTGTCTGTTCTGTCATGGTTTAATGTTGAAAAAGAGTGTATGGATTCGGTATGTTGTCTCTACTTCCACCAATTATCACATCTTTTCATCTCGGCAGAACAGGAGGAAGAGGAGGAACATGAGAGGGAGGCGGAGGAGGAGGAGGACTGAGCCTTGTTCTGGTGCAATGATTTGCCTTCACATCCTTCCTCTCCACCATCCACCTCCTCCTCCTCCTCCTCTCCGAGCCTCAAATTTCCAATCGATTAGAAGAGGGAGAGAGGGAAGGGGAAAAAAAAAGAGAGGCCAGAATGACACTTTCTCACACATCCTGCTCTCAGAGCGGGAGGAGGTGTGTGTAAGTAAGTGTACAGTGTGTGTGTGTGTGCACTGAGCCATGTGTTTTACTTTAATCCAATGGGAGTTGCAGATCAATACAGGCTGGATGAGTATTGGCAGACTCTGATTAAAGACAGTCTGTCGAAGTCTTCACTCATTTGTTCCCCACAGACCAGAGAGCACGTCATCCAGTGTGTATATATATATATATATATATATATATATATATATATATATATATATACACACATGTACTATAAACACATGTGTATGTATGAGTGTGTACTTGTGTACTGTATATGTTTACTCTTAAAACCTTTTTCTGGAAGGTTAAGTCATTACTTTATGTTTAAGGTTAGGGTAAGGGGCTAGGAAATGTGTGTGTGTGTGTGTGTGTGTGTGATGACGGGGGAATAAAAGGCAGTGATAGCAAACGGCTGCTGCCTCCGTGAAATGAACAGCCCAATGAAAACTGAATAAATCAATGAAAATGTCACGATTTCAGCCAAGTGTGTGTGTGTCTGAGTCAGAACCTGGACAAAAAAGACATACGTTGCAAAAAAATTCGATCATAAATAGATGGTGGAACCTTTCTAATATGATTGTGTTCCACTGGAGGAGGAAACCTGGCGTCACACGCTGACATTCTGTGACTCGTCCCGTGACTCATCGTTACCACCGACATGACTGAATGAATGAAGGCAGTGTTTGAATCGGCAGATGGACGGCGACGTCAAATCTGGGCCTGACACGTCGGTGCTCAGTGTTTGTGTCGCTCGTGATCATTTGTCAGCGTCGTGTTTCGCCGTTTCAAAGGTCACGGCGGTGATCTTAAGGTCAGGTTATGTTTACAGGGTCCATTCATTTACATTAGAGGGTCAAAGATTTATGACTATTGTCAGTGGGACTGTGTGATACAGGCATAGAAATGGTCAAATAAGTAGAACATGATCATTACTTTGATGTGTGGATTTTTTATGGTGAAAGTTGTAAATAAAATCTGTTTATTGTGGCTTTACATCTTTATGTGTAGAAAATGACAAAAACAAAAAGAGAAACATTGTTATGTAATTATATGTTTCATATCCCCAAATGTATATAATATAATATACAGTATATATACTATTAATATAAATGTAAATAATGCACTACAATTAATACATACAATTTTGTTATCATAATTTTCTCATAGAATTTCAAAAAAACTTGATTATTTTTTTCAATCAGTGGAGTCGCCCCCTTGTGGCTATTCAAAAAAAATAAATATATATATACATATACATACATGTATATATATATATATATATATATATATATATATATATATATGGAGACACATTTTTTACAAATGTGGTTGGATCATCACCTGTGGTTTGGTTTCTTCCTCGTCTTTGTAGAAGTAGAGCTGGTCCGAGCGCAGCACGAACCACCGCAGCTGCCAATTCTTCATGATGCTGCGCTGCTTCTTCAGCCAGCCGGCCTTCAGCGCCCCCTCCTGGAGGCTCGGGGAGCCCGGCCGGCACGGGCCCCGCGACACCTCGCCCATCACCATGCTCTTGGACCTGGCTGCAAACATGAAGGTGAGAAAAGTGTTGATAAACATGTACAACTGAATATAGTTTATTCACAATTGTAAAAATTCAATTTAAAGCTCATAAACTCTGGGTTGCAGCTATGAGTTAAACCTTAATGGACTCTTAAAAAATGTACCAATATAATGTTTTTTAGTCAGATATTGTCGCCTTGTCGTCTCCTCGTCTCGTGTTATAATCCTCTGCTGCTGCTCAGAGCAGACGCACTTTTTACTTTCAGTCGTCGCCTGTTGCTGACTCACAAAAATGAAACAAAACAATGGACGGCGCTAGAAACGAAAGGATCTTTCATTCAAAGAAACATTCATTCATACATGTTTTGATGGTGGTATGAAACCATGCAAACCGTGCTAACCACTAAGCCACCGTGCCGCAGGAGCATGTGTGTGTGTAACAACAAAGTCGGTATGTTTACATGTCACAAATCCATAATATTGTGTTAGTGTGATTGAAATGACACTAAATTAAATTTCTCAGTCAAATTACTCCCGAAAAATCGTGTAACAAGTTGATAAACAGGGGAAAAAAAGAATTGGAAGACATTTATATAGCGCTTTTGTAGCCTTAGTGACCACTCAAAGCTGCTTTACACTACAGTTTTTGCCATTCACCCATTCGTGACTTGCTCAAGGACACATCGCCATGTAGACTAGTGGAGACGGGAATCAAGCCAACAACCTTCCAGTCGAAAGACAACCCGCTTTACCACTAATCCACCGTCGCCTGTGTGATTACCGTTTCCACTTGGCAGCCTGTTTTTAATTGGACCTGCAATATTTGCATGTTTTAAACATCAATGAGTACAGTATACTGTATTTTACATGACGCCACTTTTATACAGTATCATTTTATATTGATTTGTGTATTATATTTGGCGGAACATAAGCAAAGTGTCGTGTAGGTCAGAAGGTTTGATTCTTTCTTCTTGCGTCGCTCCGTCTCTCTGTGTCTCTTCATTTTCCCCTCATCTAATAGAAACTCGTGTTATCCCTCAATCTGTATGCTGCGCACACACACATACACAAACACCCACACACTCACACACACGCTCTGACACGCTCCACAATCATCAACACACACACACACACACAGAGATACGCCTTCTGCTAGACCTTTAGATAAAAGGGGCAGAGGGACTGCAGAGATGCTGCAGGCTCAAATATAACAGCAGAGAGCAGATAAAATAGAGTCTGTGAAAGAGGGGGAGCAGTAAACACACACACAAACACACACAAACACACACATATGTACACACACATAGCCTCAGGTGACAAGGATACCCCCCTCAATTTCGAGGTCCTTGAAAGAGACTTATTGTAGAGCAACTCAGGCTTTTTTTTCTTTAGGCTGAGATAATAGGACCACATGGGACGGACTGTCTGTCTGTCTGTCTGTCTGTCTTTCTGACTCATGTGTAACCTGAACTAAGTCCTGAAAGGACGGGAGTCAGAGTCACATCAGGGTTTTTGTGCCCGCCGAACCTTCTCAGATCATCCCGATCACGATTTTAGACGCATACGTGAATCCGTTTCACTTTTTCTTAAATTATATTTTCTTTTTTTAAGAAGAGCTGACATTTGTGCACGGCTTCTTCAAACAGAACGACGCTTGGAAAAATTGGGTTTTTCCCAGGCAAACTGGGGTGATTCTGTTTGGTCATCATGTATAATTTATTGGAATCAATTGAGCAGACATCCTTCCTGCTGGCACACACACACACACACACACACACACACATAATCAATATCGAGATGCCAAACAGGGAACAGGGGGATGGCAGAATAGGGAGTAGGGAAAAAAAATCAATGTTGATTTTGTTTTTTTTTGGGTTTTTGTTATCTCTCTGTGTCTCATACATATATATATATATATATATATATATATATAGACACAGAGAGATAACAATGATATGTAATTTAACACACATGGTTCACATTATCTTTCTTCAAAGTGTGTTGATCCTCTGGGACGTGTCGGATTATTACCACAGAGAATTGATCATGTTGCATTTTTCACCTTCATGATAATACAAAGCACTTTTTAATTGTTTTTGTTATTGCTTCACTATGAAGTGGATTTTGAAATACGAAGATAGAAAGATAGATAGATAGATAGATGGTGTCGTTTCAGTTTGTAGCACATCAGTTGCATTCTTTGTATTGGAACTATTTTAACTGTATTCTCCCTATTTCAATAAGCCTTTATTATATTAATAGCACGATAACAATAAAACGTCTTGGATCTTTCTCTTGAAAAGTGATTTTCCCTTGTAATTTAGAATACAAAGAGTAGAAGTTTTATTTTATAGACTTATATGTCAAATAACAATTTCCAATGTAAATAAGGAACACTATGGCTTTGTTTGTTTGCAGCCATAGAAACATGCGATCACATATACAGTACATACTGTATATTCTAAGGCCATGAAAACCAAGCCATTTCTTTTTAAATTGAAGTGATTTTACACTTATAAAAACATACTTAAATATACTATACTATTGTATACTTAGTAAGTAATTTTGCAAAATTGTATGCACTGGACCTTTAATTTGAATTATAATACATACAGCAAGTTTTAGGGGTTTAATACAGTGCTTGAATTTGGGCTTTTATCCGTTGTCTGACTACTTCTGCATTTGTTTACCTTCATGTTCTCGACCTTCTGGGCTTTTACTCTATTATCCGTTTTGTGCTAATTTCAGTCTCCTTCTCCCTCGCCTCCCTCCATTTCTCTCGCCTCGACGCGCTCTGATTCTCTCCTCTCTCCTCGCTCCTCGTGTTCGGCGCTGCTGGGCTCATTGAATCAAAGCTCTGTTGTTGCTGAGCGTAAACAGGACACACATGCTCACGCGACACAGCGAGAAGATAGATGTTCTTACCAATGGCCCTGAAGTAAAACAGGGTTTTGTCTCATAAATTAGGTTTATTTATTTCTGCTGGGAGACGAAGGTTAATTGTAAGTGTTAAAAACAATCTTTAATTGAAGACATGGTGAACATGTTCATAGCTCTGTCAGCTGTTAGTGACTGAGTGCTAAAAAGGTCATTTTCATAGGGAACGGCTCCAAGTTTTTAAAAATGTCCAGTTTTCACTTTTATTTTGGCTTTCTGAAGAGGAAAATTGGACAGAAAGAGTTTGAAGCCTGTCAAATGAACAGTTATGCAATTAACACTCAGACTTTCCATGAATAATGGAAAATTATTATTCAGTCAGAGAATCAGACAAGTGTAAAAAGAAAGAAAGAAAATGAAGTTTCACTGTGAACATGGTTCTGTATTTTTTTAATCAAAACTTGGGCCACAAACATATCAAGTCCAAGAATAAGGCTAAAGCAAAAATGCCCTAATCCAGGTTTTTTTTTTTTAAAAGAACATTTACTGAAAATGAGCGATAGAAATGTTAATTCCGATATCGATAAAATTTCAATGATTTGTTCCACCCTAACCATAAGAATCTGTGTATCATTGGTTTATTAGTTTTTCAAAATAAAATGGAAAAATTAAAAAAAACAGATAACGAGCATTTCCTGTTTTGTCCAGTTTTGATTTTTCCATCTGACGTAAGTTACGTGACCTGAACGTGACCTGTGACAGTCTGCAAATCAACAAAAATTGACATTTTTATGCTTTTCGCTGGAAGTAAGAGGGTAAAATATCAGTCATCAGATAAGGGACCGTCTATAAAGTGCAACGCCCGAAAAAGATATTAAAAACACAGTGCAGTGTCGTCAAACTTTCTGAAAACAGACACAACCACCATAAATATGCTTTTGTACAAATCTTTTAAACACTTTGGATTAACACATGAAATGTGCCGTTCCTTGTCTTACGGCTGTGAAATTGCTTATCTTTAGCCAGTAAAACCAGTGACAATATACTGACAAGAAACCAATTATCCGACTATTCTCAGTATTCAGTGACAACTGAACCTTAAAAACCCCGACGCTGCCTGAACACTCACCTTCTCTGACCTCCTTGACCTTCACCCCTCTGTTTCTTTTCACCCCATCACGTCCCTCCATGACTCCTCACTGTGCCAGTGTTCACATTAAAAAAAGCAGTACAACAGCTGCCTGGATCCCACGCTGGACACAGTGGAACAAAAACCAACGGCTGATGATTCACATCTGAGTCACAACTGATTTTTTTAACGTGTGTGTGTGTGTGTGTGCGCCAAGCACGACTACCCACTCTGTTGCCAAGTTGGACCTTCTGCTCAGAATGATTCAGATCTTCCCCGGGTTTGGGTGGAGCTGCTCTGCGATCACATCTATCAGCTACACGGCTAGAAAATAAGCAGCTTCACTATAGACTTCATGCATAATCACTGCAATTCACCGAAGACAGAGAGACAGCGTGATTGTGACTCACACATTTACAGTAGACGGGAGTCCTCCAGACGTGGAGGTCATCCTGCCCGACTGTGTGTGTGTGTGTGTGTGTGTGTGTGTGCAGCTCTACACTCGTTCATGTATAATATCTGTGAATCTATAGTACGTTATGTTATTTCAGGGTCATGTGATGAATTATTCCGAGCATGAAGCCGCGTATCCAGCGTTGCTACTCACTCAGGCATGAGCTCACAGGCTACATGACATAATATTATAAAGCAGTTGTTGATGGGATGAGACAGTCATTCCCAGAAACTGGGTCAGGACTCGCAAGATGGAGCGTGTCCAATTTTGTTTGGGTGGTTAAATAAATCTGCAGTATTTCTCTCGACAGTGGTTGGTTTAACAAAATCAAAACAATACGGAGAGTCATATAATGCACACATTTGCTCTTGTCATAATTAGATCACAATGGGTTGCGATATTTAAAAAGTGGGTCTAGGAAAAACTGGGATGGGAACTGCACTTAAAGCCTAAAAACAGATTAAAAGTCATCCAATAGAAAAATCTGACAGATTTAAGAAATAATATCACTAGAAATGATTAGTAGATCATGAAGGTAAGGTTTTTTGACATAGTCGTTTGAAGGGATGGGAATCACAGGGTACCTCACGATACGATACACGGTCTGCGATACCAATAATATCACGATACAACGGTTGTGTCATAATCAATATATTGTAAGACAATCATATAGCGATACATCACGATATCTGTCGAAGTGAAGAAAAACAAAAAGTTAATGCGAAAAGTGCAGGATTTCACCTAAATTAGAACTTTACACTAGGTTTGAGAACCGTAAAACCGTAAAATAAGAATTAGTTCCATGTTTGAAAGATAAAAGACGTGTTCTGTATTGAACAGATGCAGTCGGTGCAAAAGTCATGGCAGGAAAATCACAGATTAGTCCACTAATGAAGATTTGTATGAGGTAAAATAAAATCTTCCATATTCATTCATTCATTATTATCCAATCCAGAAAACAGGCACTTTTAATTGGTCGTCCTGTGTATCACAACAACGGAGACGCAGTCAGATTATATCGGATTTTACTGAAATATATTGATTTTGTTTTAATGATATCGAATGGCCGCCCCACTTTACATCCTTTCCCTAAATAAAGGGACAATATTTCTTGTTCTGGCCCTGGACGTATTCAGCCACAGAATGATCCTGTTTGAATATTGTCTAAGAGACATTGGGTGTGCACGGTGGGCAGTGGTGTCTCATAAAAAGAGGGTTCTTGGATAGAATCCTGGTTTGACTGAGCCCTTTCTATGTGGAATTTGCATGTTCTCCTTGAGTTCTGGTCTTCAAACTTTCTTAAACGTAATTTAAGGTTTTTAAAATGACCATGCTGGTCCTGTGATAGGTTGGTGACCTGTCCATGAAGAGACACTGGACCTCTCGACCCAACGTACAGCTCTTCCACAAAACCCTCAAAGGACACGTGGTAATAGACAAGGGAGACAGAGCCTTACAGAGAGTTTTCAGTTTCACTTTCATTGTAATGGGTCGAGGATGGAATCCCTGAGAGAAATACCCTGCACACACACCACCAGTCCATCAAATAAATGGCTTCTAAAAGCAAAGGTTCAATGAATCCACACAACGTAGATCAGTTTTTACCCAGACACGGTTTGACAAGTGAGGTTAGAGCCTGGTTCTGTCGCAGTAATTGACCGATCAAACAAGGAATGTAAAGACTGTAGTAACTCAGTATGTGAGTAATGTGAACAAATGGTGTGTGTGTGTGTGTGTGTGTGTGTGTGTAGGCCCAAATCTAAATCCAAGTGCTGTGACACTCGATTCTCACACACACACACACACACACACACTTAACACATATGCATTGACACACACCCACTCCAGGCCTCTGTGATGTCACTTAATGTAGTTTGGAGCCATAGATTCATCATCAGCAGGAAATGGGTGTATTGCACATCATAAAGAAGAGCCCATCCATTAGCATGGTGAGGCGGGTACTCTACAAAAGCTGGACAACACTCCACACATGGTTAACACACACACACACACACACACACACACTTGTGCCAGGATGCTGCAGGAATCCAATTCCATTAATTTGGTTGTTGTGTAGTGATTTATGGCTGAGGGGGAAATGGCGAGAGCGAGAGTTACAGGTGCATCAGGGCGTAGCTTCCCGTTAGCCTATCACTGTTGATTAATGTGTTAACCATAATGTGTGTGAGCATATGTGTGTGTAGCTGGTGGTTGGAGGTGGGGAGGTGGGGAGTTGGGGGTGGGGGGTGGGGGAGACCTTCTTGAGGGGTTGGAGGTGTGGCCGATGACGTACAGCCTGTGTGTGAAAGCTGCAGTGGAGTGGAACAGATCTGCAGTAGCGTGTGTGTGTGTGTGTGTGTGTGTACATGTTATCATATATCGGAGTGCGTCGGCTCGTGCAGTTTCATATTCATGCCGCACGCTTGCGCTCCCATCAGGGTGTTCCTTCCTTCTTCTTATATACAGTACATCCATGCTACATGGGGTGTTGCTACATGGCAGGACTTTGATCTTAAAACCATGGTAACGCAGAACAAGGAGGAAACGATGTAGCATGAGAACGAGGCAGCTGATATGTGGGCAATTAAAGCTGCTTCTAGATTTCTGGTGCCAGCTATAGAAGAAGAGCAAAAAATATGCAGATCCAGTGCAGCTTTAATGATAAAGCAGTTACTGGAACACAGCAACCGTGAAGCAGATACGGGCGATGAATTGATTTTGAGCATGGAGATAGAAGGATAACTGATCTTCTATGTTTGCTTATATTAAGATTCCCCTGTTTACGCTCTGTCTTTATGTCCTATTTTCTCAGTCTTATGATCCCCAGCTCAATAGTGCGTAATGATTACCTGACAAAGATGTTCTCAATCACCTCATGATGTTATTATGACTTGAAGATCTGAACACCTTAATATTTGCTAACAGAAAATTCTTGGGGAACATGGCAATATAGAAGCTTCTGTATGTAGGAATATTTGGGAATACAGGACCTTGGGAATCAGGCATCACAAACGCAGTATTGGATTGGACCATAGGACATTGGGGGTATGAGACATTGGGAACAAAGTATTTGGGAGAATGGGTCATGGGACAATTGGGACTTGGAAAAAGAACAGGAACAAAGGGAGATAGGACCTTTGGGAATACAGGAAAAACACCTTATAAACATAAATGTGGAATACCAAGATTCAGAAGAACATGGAACTTTGGGGACTTTGGACCCAGAGAACACAGTTATTGGGAGAATGGGGCACTGGGTAATTAAGACCATAGGACGTTTGGAAGATGGAACCTTCGGAGTAAAAGATAGAACCTTGGGAATACAAGAACATAGGACCTTGGTAACATGGACATGGGGACACAGGACAGAACAAGGACAGAACAAGGACAGAACAATGTGAAATCCAAGACCTTCTTACACACAGCATAGAAGAGCTAAGCTAGTTAGCCTGTCAACTGACCTTCTCTAGCATCATGAATGTCGCAGCAATGAAAGATCAATAAAAAAAGTCAATGATATTTATATTATTAATCTATTCTCTCGGGGATTCCTCTTTTCAAACCGTCCGCGGAGTCACATTCATGCCGGTTAATGTTGCGTCTCTTTTATGACAAGCTCACATCGACTGTCCTCCGTCCACGGGCTCTGTGCAACAAATGTGGCGCCGTCAGCGGTGGAAGCACTAATTTCCCGAAGACATGCACAAGAACATGCTCCTCACACTGAGTCACACTTCATTCCCTGTAGTTAATCTGTAATTTCCACTTAAGTAGATCTTCCCGTTGCTTTTTCATTTCTGCACAAATCCTCACTTAATGACCGCAACATAATTCTGCCAATAAACCATCAAGTTCTTCCTGGAAATCACGTCACGCAGCCTAATTGTTGATGCCATGTTGTAACCAAAATGTCAATCAGTTAATCCGTCTTTAGTTTAATGTATGCAAACACAGGTTTAATCCAGTTTGCTACCAATTTCACGCCGCTCCTGGAGAGGATTTTATACACATCACTCTCCCGTTGTGGGAGACTATACATTTCATTTTAATAAGAGTCGGCTTTATAATAATAGGCATGGAGATTAGTGCCACACACACACATATTAATACAGAGAGAGCAGCAGCAGCTGACAGCAGCCTGTGAGTGTTGCAGTGATGAAACCAGAGATGCTCCTCTTTAATAGAATTCACACTGGCAGCATCACGCCAGCTGTAGTAGAATGCTAATGTACACTAGAGGTTTATTACACACAGGCAGCTTCATTCAGAATTCACAGAACACAGAGAATATGGATGGAGTGGACGAGGATGGGGGGAAAAAAAGTGTTAGAATCTGATTTATGGTAGAGAAAACACTTTAAATATAAAACAACAACCACAAAAAGAAACATCTGGAAAGAGACGGACCACATCAGTGCCCCTGTCAGCTATGACAGCAGCAGTACGTGTCACTACAGAGTTAGGAATCAGCTGGCAGGTGCTCCAGCAAGCAAAACAAACCCGTGTTCCTACCTCTCCTGGTCTGTCTGATCTTTGGGCTCAGCATTGCTGTCATCGCTGGTCGACACGCTCTCCTGTCGGCATGTTCGTGTACATCCACGCACCCCACCCCTCGCTCTCTCTCCGCCTCAGCCTCACTGTGCCTCGCTCTCCTCTTCTCTGACCTTCTGCAGTGCAGCCGGCAGCAAGGGGGTTGGGTGAGAGAGAGAGAGAGAGGGGAAGGGAGGAGAATGGAAAAAAATGAGAGAGGGGGGTAGTGAAGGAGGAGGAGGAACTACTATTACTACAACTCCCCCTCTTTTTTCTTTTTTCTATGTACACACGCCCAACGGCCTCCACCCCTCCCTGTTACATTATTCATAGTGGTACATCCGCCCCGGAGTAGATGGTTTGTGGAGAAGGTCTGCCACCAACAAAACACAGATGCTTGATTTTTAAAAAGTGTCCTTTTTCCAAAACAAACTGTTTCTTGTGGAGATTTGCATGATAAAAGAAAAGGAGCACATGAAGAGGTGGGGGTGTTCATCTGGCAGGTGCCTCCTCCTCCTCCTCCTCCTGCACCTAATTAAGCTGTAGCGGTCCTCAGCTTGTTTCCACCTCCTTAATCATTAATTTCTCTCCTTCTCATTCCTCATTTGCTATTTCAGCCTCTGTCTCTGTTTCTCCATGTTCCTCATCTTGACCACGCTCCTGAACTATCTTCGTCGTCTTCTTTTCTTTTTCGGCTTTCTAAGAATAATGCCCAGCTTCCATTCACCAGTCAGACGTGGGAATTTCCCCCAGTGCGTACAGTAAATCATAATTATATCCTGCAGGCATTCCAGTGGCACAAGTCAGGAAAAAAACATTGCAGAATTTTTTTTTTCTTCTTCTTACCCCTTTAAAAAAACAATGTCCTGTCGCCCTGAGCTACTGCAGCCTGTAATTGACACAAGAAGGAGTTGGAGAGCGGAAGTGTGGCACCAAGATGACGCTTCATGACACCAGAACATTGTTGGTAGTGGATTTGAGTTGTTGTTCAGTTGTTGTTTTGACATTTGGTAATTTAAGCAAGATATAAAACAATAAGGTCCTTATTGTTCTACCCCTGCCTCTTCCTCTACCCATTGGAACAAATTGGGACACATGATCATGTGAGCAGGCGCTACATGTTTTTAGCATTTAAGGCCAAAAGAAAACAACAACATCAGCTGTTGCATAATGTTTGAGGACTATATGGACATTATTAAGCACTTTTACACAAAACAAACTGTTTTTTTTTGTCTGTTTAAAAGACTGTAAACTAGTTTTGTTTTGATTAGCGCGGCTACGCAACATTCTAACCACTGTTAGCTTTATCACAGTAGCATTTGTTGCCTGGGATTCGGTTAATCTGGTAAATACTGAACCTCATAACCAAGGTTATTATAGTTAACAAAAACTAAAATTGAATAACAATAAATAAATTGTGAACTGAAATTAAAATAAAAACTAGAATTTAAAAACCCCATAACTAACTAAATTGTGTGTTTACAAAACTAACTTGTAGAGAAAATGTGCTTAGTTATCGTATTTGCAAATTTATTTCATACATAAGTCTTTTAAGTTCATATGAAGTGTGTTTATTTTTTCTCTGCTGGCAGTTTTGAAAGGTTTGTATTTGAGATCACCTTTTTGAATCTTGCAAATACTCCATATTACAAAAAACTAAAACTAATAAAAACTAAACATTTACAAAAAAATTTAAACTAGCAAACCCGCTCTAAAAACTAATTAAAACTAAATAGAAACTTAAAAGTTTAGTATTAGTTAGTATATAGTAATAATAAAGTCCAAAACTATTATAACCTTGCTAGTTAGTTCTTTGGCCATGTTTCCATTACAGTACAGTTCAGTTTGGTACAGTGCGGCACAGTTTGGAACGGTAAAGCTCTGGGTCAGCCTTTTTTTTTGACTCGTTTCTAATCTGTTTATCTCAAGAAGACTTCACAAGCTTTGTATGAGAAAGGCATTTTCGGTCACCCCAATCAGCTGGTCTCTAGCTCCACCCCGGACCGTACCATACCATTTCACTCTGGTACCCCAAGGGAAGGGTGCCAAAAATGGAACAGTTTGGACAGTTATTTTGGTACTATTCCTAATTGGAACACAAAGAAATGCCATACCAAACTAAATGGCTCCACTTCCCCTCTACCTAAAGTGGAACATTTTATGTTGACATGTGAACACACAAAGATTGGAGGGGTATAGGGCTAAGTGTTAGGGGCAAGAGGCAAAATGGGATCGAATGGAATTTCAATACACCCGTTCAAGGTTAGAATCTTTATCTGTACAGTTTTAAACTGTCAGACGGACACAATAGAATTGTAAAAAAAAAAAAAAGGTGCAAAAGAAGCCTTTTACGAGCCTGTCAAATCAGCCTGATTGATTGAGTTCTTCTTCTCATTCCCCCGCCCCAATTTGGAGCTCGAATTTCCTACTCTCAGCCTCCTCCTGAAGGCCACAATCGGACCTGTCGTTGGAGTAGCAGCTGTGCTCCAGCAGCCGGGCTTCCCTCCTCCTCCACCTCCACCTCCTCCTCCTCCTCCAGTGTGCAGAGGATAATAGCCCTAAGTCCTGCACTGCAATTGAATCAGAGCTGGCCTTAAGACAACCACAGCTGCTCTTATTACAGAGCAGAGAGGGTAGGAGATGCAGAGTGTGTGTGTGTGTGTGTGTGTGTCACAAAATGTACAGTACGAGCCCAACAAGCCTGACAAATGTGCGAGCAAATGCCCAGATATTGGATCCAATGCACACACTTGACGTCTGTGAGAATGAAGTGAAAATGAGTCTGACGGGAGCAGAGATAGAGGTCACGGCGGCTGAAATGAAAGACTACAAGAGGAGGGAGATGGAGCCGCAGAGTGAGGGAGAGCAACACACACACACACACACACACGAAAAAGAAGCCAAAATTAGACAGCAGTGCCAGTGTTTAGTTTAAGGCTGAGGTTTGTCAGCAGTGGTGCTTGGGTGTGGCTCTGGGCGTCTGGGTGTTTCACCCCTCATGTTTGTCGTGTTATCACAGAGTCGTCTGTTGGACTGTAAAAAGAATAAAGAAAGTTTGGACTCGGAGGGAGGGACGAGGGATGTTTGAACGTGTAAACCAGCTCTCAACCGTGTCGTGTTCTTGTTTTTCTTTCACGATAAATCGTCGTTTTTTTTTTTCTTCACTTCACATGCAGCAAACTTCCTGTAAAATCAAGCTTGCACATCTATGTACTTTCACATAGTTTTGCTTGATTGTCGGGGGGGGGGGGGTTTCCCTCCGTTTACAGCTCGTATCAGATCAAGTCTCTGTTTGGGTGGAGAGCTGTGATTGATGTGGGATTTAAATGTTCTCTGATATCCTCTGTGAGGTTGACAAATATTAGGAACACCTCTCTGTGCAGCCTCCCAAAACGACTCTAACACGGAATCAGTAAACAAAATGAAACATTATCATCATCATTTCAAGATTTATTTACATTTAAGTTATGTTTAATACAAAAATATTGTCTTTTTGACCTGATGGTGCAGCCAATCAGAAGAGAAAGCACATGTGGTTTTTCCCAGACCTTCATATAGAAGCAAAAAAACAGGGGGAGGATTCAACAAACTCTATTAAGAAGATAAACAGTAGTAGACTTTATTAAATTACTATAATAAGATGTGTTCTTCCATCTAGAAGAAGAACCAGGAAGAAGGCAGTAATGTAACATGACATCTGCCATTAAACATTAAACTACAAACCAAAAAAACCCAACTATATTATGATTAATTTACACTTAAAACTGCAAAAATATTTCCCCATATTTGTTCACAGCTTATTCACAGCTGTATAACTAGTGTTTAACTAATATAAGAATTAAAAAACACTTTCGTAGTCCTAGAAAATGCCTTTTATATGTATTTAAGACACAGGTCTTGTTTAAAGAGGCAGCCATTTTGTGGCGCCATGTTTGTACAGGAGCCCACGATGGACAAACTTCACATCTTTTGAGTTCTGATGCTAGCCGAACGCTAACACAGGTTCTACAACACACTTAGGACGAGGAGAGGGATATTCACTTATAACCGCTGCTAAATTTTACACACGGTACCTTTAACATATACAGTATATATATATATGTATATATAGTACAGTATATAATATACAATATATATATACTGTATTTTAAGGATAACATCGGTCACTGACTGTGTTTCTCTCTCGTCTCGGTCACGCCCGTGGTCAAATAACGTCACCGAGGATGAACTCACGTTCCTCAGAATCCACACACACACACACACACACAGTTTTTTAAGTCTTTTAGAAAAACCTTTTGAAATATTAATAAACAGCTTGATCAAAATTTCATACCGGCAGAGACGAGCGTCCATGTGTGTCTGCTGAAGGGCTAACTGTTGACTTAGCATTATTTATTCAACACGAGCGACTCACTCTGCCTTCTGCATTCATTTATAACAAAAAAGGTGTGGTAATACTCATTTGCATTTGTCCATGTTTAACTTTTTTTTTAATTTTTCTTGATTTACAATCTCAGACTGTAGGTTTAAGAGGTTTTTAGAGGTCACTCAATATCATTTTTTAAGTCTTTTTTTTAAATGACACGCTTAAAATAAAGTTGTGATCCATTTATAGAACCTACTTCTGGGAAACACAAATTTCCAGTGGTTTGTCATCTTTAAAAATGTGTTTTTATATGAAAAACTGATGCTATATATTGATATATAGCAATATTAGTAATATATACAAAGGGTTCATGAATAAAATGATAGAATATCCTTAACATATGCATTAAATAGAACATTGTGTATATTTAAAAATAAATGCACGCATACTTTTGCATTTAAAACCATGAGTTTCTTTGAGTCCTGACAGCTATTTCTCTTATATCATATACCAAACGTTTTATTCACGCTGCAGCGCCACCTGCAGCGCCAAAACAACAGTGTCTAAACAGGGTGGCGCTGTATCTTTCTGTAATTAGAGGAAAGAAAATGACATTAGTGTTCATTACAAGAGTGAAGAGACAAACAGCAGACAGGTGTTTTCCCCCGAGATCTATCTGTCCGTCTGTCTCTGCCTGTCTCTCTCTCCGTGTCTCTCTGCCCCCATTAACCCCCCCTCACCACTTCTCTGTCACTGACAATTACCACAGGACCATGATGTCACCCACTAACGGCTCTGTGAGGAGCTGGCAGGACAGCAGACGGCAGCGTGTGTGGGCAGAGCGCACGTTTCTTTGTCTGAATTTTCTCACTCTGAGTCTTTTTCTATGTTGTTGTCAGGCTGCATCTGTTGTTCCAAAGGAGGGACGAGCGTCTCTGTGGACATTCTGAACCAGGACGACGCAATTCTGTATTTTAGTAATAAGACCGATAGACCGACTTCCTCACTGACTTTATTTCAAGCTTTTTCTTATTTAAAACGCTCTCTGTAGATAAAACCTCATAAGTGCAGTAGGATACAGTTTCCCTCCATTGGGGAGTCTTGAGACATGACGTCAAGCCACAGATGTGACATTAGTTTTCGGTTTTTCGCGTCATTGTTTGAGGCGTTTTCGCCAAAATTGAATGAGTTTGAACCCAATGATGCAAATGTGCTATTCGAGCCACACCAGCCTGGCCAACATGACATTTTGTAAACATGGTCCGGCCTGTAAGAATTAGTGACATCTAATGGTGAGAGTGCAGATTGCTATGTTAAATGGCTCTTTTGCCTGTTTGGGCTGCTTTAGAAACATGGCGGTGCAAGATGGTGGCCTCTGTAAAGCAAGGACTTACATATAGAAAGCTACAATACATTTTATTTATTTATTTATTTTAAAGTGATTGTAAGTTTGTCTCAGCCATTGAAACGCAGCACTGATGTCCTCTCTTGGTCTTGGATCTCTCTGCATCAGCCTTTTTCTTGGCAGGATTTTTTCCCAAAAATACGTCAACGTCGTTTGCGACCAACACCTGTTGTTGGCACCTTTTCTGTCAACATTGCAATTAGTGCACACGCGTGGGGGGGGATTAGAAGAAAAATATTGACATATACTGTATTGAAATTTTCTGGCTAAAAAACATTAAAAATATGAACGGTCAATGTCTTAAAAATGAACTTTATTCATTTTAAATGATACAAAGGGAAGCTGCGATGTAAAATAGCATCAGTAGAGAAAGGAAACCTGTCCTTGATTGAAAGCTCCTTAATGACTTTTTTCATTTATTTATGTTTTTCAGTCCCGGTTCCTGTCTCAGCACAGTGAAGCCCGGTCTGTGTCGACAGACGTGAATTAGATTCCGACTGTGGCTTTTGCTTCTGCAGCATTTCAGTCTCATTCTGTCCGCTGTCCTGTTTGTGTCTCTGTGATTGACGGACGGGGAGGGCGGGGGAGGGAGAGGGGGAGGGGGACGCTGATGGAACGGCCGAGGGAAAACAGCAGGGAGCAACAGAAAGACGCAGCACATCCATCTATCTCCCTGTACGTATCTGTGTGTGCGTGTGTGCGTGTGTGTGTGTGTATTGATTTTCTATATCTCTGTCAGTTCATGAGACGAGGAACGTTTGGTATCAGAGTGTTGAGCCATGATGAACTTGCAGGATTCTATTTAAATAAACATCAACAGAGTGATGATGGTGAAACAAACATATACAGGTCACTATTCTACATCTTGTTGTTGTTTTTGTGTGTGTTTGATTAAGAATGATTTAGCACTCCGATGACGCCTCGTCCCGCGGCACTGCTGATAAACACACGTGTATTTCATTCTGTCACGGTGAATGTGAGACGGATAACAACTGGAATTTACTGCCGCGATGTGGTTTTTATGACTCTGTTGACCCAAGCATTTTAGACGCATTCATTCACAAATAAAACCTGCCAAAAACATATTCCGTGAGGCCGCCTGAACCTTGACCTTTGCATTTCAGCGACCCAAATCTAAAAACGTTGATTCATGTGAAGGTTTGTGCCACATTGAAAGGTTTTCTTTAATGCACAGTATTTTTTTTTGCCACTAGGGGGCTCTCAATGAAAACAATAACAAAAAAATATCAAATTTAATGACGCCAGCGTGGGATCATGGGAACTGCCTTATTTTGGTTGCGTTTGTGCTTCATCCGATATATCGGGAGTGCTTAAGCCGATAAACAATACCGACATATGCGCCTTGGTCATTTACTCTCTTCTGTAGTGAAATTAACCATTATATTTTTCCTACATATGCTGCAGATTATACGTAAGAGTGGATATAAAATGTCTTTGTTGTTCAAAATAAATAAACATTAGCATAGAAGCGCTAGCATAAACTTCAAGGAGGCAGCAGCTTTTTCAGTCTACTATTTTACTCATTAGTCGTATCAAATTGTTTGTCGATATCCCATAATACATTCTAAAGCCAATATCTGCCGATATCATGCTGATAATATTGTGCTATATCAACATCATAAAAAACATACCAAAATAAAATAATATATATAATTATCTGACAAATCTTCACATAAATACAGATTACTATGGATTTAAAGTGTTTTTTTTTATTGATTTTAGGTATTATAATGCAGAAATGTTACATACTGTGTCTTTAAATAATGCATAGAGGGGCTAAAACAAGGATGGATGTGTGTGTTTTTAACCTTTAACCTCCAAAATGAAATCAATTCAACAGATAAACCTTAGCAGTTACTGACTTCGACACTGAGGGTCCTACTGAATTTATTTTAATTTTAACATTTAACTTCTATGATGTGCTTTATTTGTTGTGTACTACAAGTTCTTGTGTTGTTCTGACCTACAAAAGGACTCTAGATGAAAGTAAGCGCAGAGTGTATAAGCTATACAATATAATATAATAGAATAGAACACATTTTCATAAATTGTCTTTGGCTCACCATTCACAGACGAGAAAACTACACTGATTACACTAAAACAAGACATAAAACCACATTAAAATAATTTAATATCAAATGGTCAACATTCATGTTTTAACTTCACCTGTCCCTTTTAAATAAATATAAAACAATCTTATTATCAGACAGTGTATGTGTAGAAAAAGCTGAAAGTGTCCCCATCCATCATCGTCTCAGTAAACTGCCTCTTACTTTAACCTCCGTCTCATTCACCATAACGTTGCTCCGTCTCCGCACAGCAGTGCTGAGTCAATACGAGGCGCGCGGCCTCTGTAATGAGTCTATGTGCCGCTGCTGAGATCTTAATCCAGTCCAGTCAGCGCTCTGTGGCTCAGTGAAGCGGCGAAAACCCCAAAGACACACACACACACAGACCTGTGAGCTTATTCTGCTTTAAGGTCGTATTATTGACTGTTTGTGGAGAGATGTGGTAAAGCCCGGTGACAGCCCAATGGAAAAGAATTGATTTACGTTAAAGGCAACAAATGGAGGAAAGAAGATTTGGCCGTCGTCTCCTCGGCAAACGATATTTTTAGTGTGAGAGCTTTTAAAGGTGCCTGGATCTATGAGGTGAAGAGAGATGATTGAGTAAAGAGGACAAGACAATATCATCAATTAAATTAAATTCAATTCTAATTACTTTATCTCTCTGTTAGGAACTTAAAGAACAGTTGTGTAAAAGCTTAACTGCATGTCAAGATTTTAACATATTACATATAATCAACATGGCATGATTGAATAACTGATAAATAATTTACTGTATATGTTAATTTTCCTGCAGGTAACATTTGCTTCTGACCACAAATCTGAAAACGAATTATCTGTGAAAATGTGCTTTTTGGTGCTTGAATTTCTAATTTTTGCAGTTGAAATCGTAAAAAAGCGACAATTTTCTGCTCCTGGTTTAACATTTTTTTACCTAAGATGATCAGACCTTTAGAGTTTTTTTGGTTTTGAAAATTAATTTTGAATAACAATGTGGTTTGTTGATTTAAAAGGATTGGATGATCCTTCTCGACAGCAGGTGGTGCTGTTGTCCAGTTTTTGGTTTGGGTACCATATTATTGACTGAGGTCAGAGAGTAAAAATAAAAGGAATAATCATTCAAGATTCAAGAAATATTCATTTTATGCCTTTTATGAATGTCTTCTTCTTCTCCTTCTTTCAGCTTCTTGCCACAGTGGATCATCTCCCTTGTGTCCTCTTCTGTTCTACCAACTGTCCTCATGTCCTCCTTCACAACATCCATGAACCTTCTCTGTGGTCTTCCTCTTCTCCTCCTGCCGAGCCGCTCCATCTTCAACATGGAGTTTGAAGATGGAGTCCATTTTAATCACTTTTGTTTGCAGAGATTTGATAATCAGGTGAAACAACCAATGATGGAACCTCTGGAGTTAAATTGAAAGATTTTTATTGAAGACAGCTCAGATCTGAGGAGAACTAAGACAACGACATCTGACATCTGAACAGTGAGGCGTCATCACAGATTCTAGCAAGTGTATCAGGTCCCGATGCCTGGTGCTTTGGTATCTAGGAAGGGAACCTTCTAGTTTGCGTCTTATCCTAAAATTTTCTCTCCTCTGCACGTGACCAAGACATCTCAACGTTTAATCTCTTACTTTATCTCCAAACTGTCCAACCTGAGTTGTTCCTCCAATAAGCTCATTATCCTGTCCATCCTGGTCACTTCCAATGAAAATCTTATATTTTTCCAAAAGTGATCCAGTGTTTATGTCTCCTCTTCTGCAGATACTTGGCTTCCATCCTGTTCTTCCATGTTCCTGCTCTCACTTTGGCACTTCCTCAGACAGTCCTCACACAGGAAGCTCTCTTTGACCAGATAAAGTCTCTCTGTGACCATTATTGACTCCTGCGTCTGCCCGGTGACCACCGGATTCCTGTCCAGGTTCACCTTCTCCAATTTGGGCAGCCTGGATAAACACACGGGGATGCGGGCGAAGCGGTTGTCGGAGAGGCCGATGTGTTGTAGCTCCTTCAATGCAGCGATGGAGGAGGGAAGAGCCTCGAGAAGGTTCAGACCCAAGTTCAGAGTGTGGAGCTTCTTCAGCAGCCCCAGCTCACTGGGAAGGTCAGTCAGACGGTTGTTGCACAGGTTCAGGACCTGCAGGTTCTGGAGGCGGCCGATGATCACAGGGAGCTGCTCCACCTGCGACATAAATGTGGACACAATGAAAATATGTCCTGGAATTTATCATTTTAGCCACATGTTTCCAACCTTCACAATTCTAAACCTAATTCTTATATTAACGAGCAGAAAATTCTATAACATGTAATTAATTCATTTTTCACAAAAAACATCCAGGAAACTATAGTTTGATTCAAGTTTTATGACAAAAGAAAAAATGTAAAACCTTTTTCTCAGTATTCTGACTTTAATCTCAGAATTTATGCTTTTTCTTAGAATTCTGTCAGATTTTTTTCTCAGAATTCTGTCAGATTTTTTTCTCAGAATTCTGTCAGATTTTTTTTCTCAGAATTCCGACTCTCTGACTTTAATCTCAGAATTTTTTTTCTCAGAATTGTGACTAATCTCAGAATTTAATCTCAAATTCTGACTTTAATCTCAGAATTTGCTCTCAGAATTCTGACTTTAATCTCAGAATATTTTTTTCTCAGATTTCTGATTTTAATCTCAGAATCTAATCTCAGATTTCTGACTTTAATCCCATAATTTAATCTCAGAATTCTCAGAATTTGTCAATTTAATAATTGTATGACAATTTAAGGTCCATCTGCTGGTTATGAACATATGAGAAATTACCCTGATGACATCAAGTAAGATCATTTCTAAGACTTGGAAAAGAGGACCTGGTAGTATGTAAAAAAAATGGTGCAATACTCCTTTAAATAAAGTAATAAAATAAAAATAAAAATTAATTTCCAGCTTCCTGTCACACTCACATAGTTGCTGTGCAGATCCAAAACACTAATGCTGACAAACTGTCCTATAAAATCAGGAATCTTCCTGATCAGGTTTCTGCTCAGGTCCACCTCGTCCACGTCGCACAGCTTCTGGATGCACTTTGGCACCGCAGAGATTCCCTTAAAACTCAGGTCCAGACGAGGTTTGCCGTCCAGTTTGAATTCCACGCAGCTCTGAGCTGTTTTCAGCGAGATTATTTTACCTCCAGGCTGTTTTAGTTTCTTTCCTTTCCTCCCCACCATGATGTTGCTGCTGCTGCTGCTGCTGCTGCAGAGACAGTGACAGGTGTGTAGTTAAGTGTGCTGTGACAGAAGCGTTGACAGTTGAGATGAAAGGTTGTGTTACTCATCGCAGCTGAAACTGTAGACACACTGTGAGTTTTACCTTTCTCTGTGGACGAACTACCTGTAACTTGACCAGACAGACACTGTTCCATGACAAAGCACATTCACTGACACTTTGAAGTGTCTTTACCTGACACACGATTACAACATGAAATCAATACACAATAATATTTACGTAAAAATATGAATGAGCCAGTGAAGGATGTGATTTTCCTAAACCTAAACGTAATATTAATAATGAGTTTCAGTCTAGGTTCTTTCAGATTTAACTTTACTCATAATACATAATACAAAAGGCTTTGTCCAGTTGATAGAAACAAGTAATTAATGTTTCTCCAAGTTCTCCAAGTTCATGTCATTAGTCAAGTATGTTTAAATTTAGACTACATTTTAGAAGTACAAAAGAAAGATTATTTATTATTATTATTTTTGTGATTATTTGTTTACTCCAATTTCAGAAATAAAATGTCTGAAAATGCACAAGCACAAACTAAATGGACCCTAACCTTACCCTAAAACCAGGTTTCAACCCCGAAAAAGCCCTTTAAAGCTGTGTGGACCACCTGAAAGTTTACAAAGGTTTGTTTGACAATTAGTCCTCACAGCCTACTTAAGACAGTATTGACTCCCCTCAGATGTGACCTGTTGCACTTTCCATTTCATTTCAATAACAAGCAGTAACTCCTTCCTGCCAGGAGGTGGCAGTACCTCTGTACAGTTGATGTCATCAAGTGTCTCTGTACTGAAACCAGTTCAGACGTTGTTGAGAAGTCTTTTCATTTTAATGCATATAAGTGGTACATTTTAAACATGTAACAAGTTTTGGTGTGGGGTCACATGACACTGGTGAATCACTCATGTCCAGGGTTAGAGGAAAGGGACGCTCCTGGACTGTTGTTGTTAGTTTGGGCTCATAGAAGAAAAAAAAAAAATATTATAAACAATACAACAATTGAAAAGAAGGAAAATCTCCATCTTTCTGAACTGGTGTCAGCAGACTGTGACCTAGAACTAAAACACACCCTTGAAATGCATCATTGTTCATTTTACTGACGAAAAACTATGGGAAAATCATAAATACGTGTATTTTCAGGTATAAAACCTTTGCCAACTTTACGTTTAAGACAATTTTGTATTCCATTTTATAAGGGGCAGCAGAGGTTATTGAGCAAATAAAGATGTAAACATGTAAAATACTTACATGTAAAATACTCACCAGTCAACAGTGACTGGTTTGCCCTAAGCCATCATTAAAGTTGAACATGCAGTAAATATAATTACGCGACAGAGGGGGAAATTAAAAAAAGCTTGCGTCAGATTCCACTGTGGCTGTGGAAAGAGTCGCCACAGAGTGGCTGATTTATTTGGTCGTAATGTTGAAGTGTAGACAGAACCAGGGCCGAGCTCAGACCTGCGTGTTTATATCTTCCTCCTCGTCCTCCTGTGTTTCTCCTGAACGAGCAGGCGACAATAATACGCTCTGTTTCTCGCCTGACTCATTTCCCTCAGTGGTGCGACACGCCGGTTGCCAGACATGCAGGTCACGCTGCAGGAAATGGTGCTGACCTAATTGAGCGAGGTGTAGTTCAGATTACATTTGACGATAAGAAACGTGAGCAGTGTGTGTACGAGCACGAGAGACTGGAATTCACTAAAAAACTAAAAATAACTGTATTCTTCATCCACTCTGCTTACTCTAGCATTTAATCCATAGATGTACCATCAAAGTGAATGATTTATTAAAGTGTATTTGCATCAGATAATGACTAACTAAAGTTTCTAAACTGCTCACTCTCCCGCACCAAACCCCATTAAGAAAATCTGTGTTTTTAGCCTGCAGGGACACATGAGTTTCTAATCTCTTGCTGCCTTCTTTGTTAAATGTGTGTCACATGAGTTCATCCAAATGAAATATTATCAACACTGAAATCACAAAATAACACTTTTTAATTCACTTATGGAGGCAGCATCGAATTAACAACTCCTGCTTTGCCTGGATGTAAAATTGCTGATTTTCTCTATGGGATTTGGTGCAGGGGTGTATAAATTACCTCAAAGGGATACTTGAGTAAAAGTACAAGTATCTCACCAGAAAATGACTTTGGTAGAATTTGAAGTCACTTTTTAATAATGTTACTTAAGTAAAAGGCCTAAAGTATTAAAAATGTGAGGAGTTAAGATTGAGCCATGGTGGTTCAGTGGTCGGGTGAGTTGTCTTCCAACTGGAAGGTTGTGGGTTAAATTCCTGTCTCTGCTAGTAAAGCAGCTCATCAAGACTAGAAAAGCTCTATATAAATACAGACCATAATACCAACACTTCTTCTTCTTCTGATTTTATTTGGGAGTAACATGTGACAATGATAGTTAGAGGAAATATTGTGGAATAAAAGTAAATGAATAAATGAATGAATGAATTTTGCTTAAGTACAGTAACACATTATTTGATTTTGTGAAAGTCAAGAGGCTTCAGTTTGTTTTTCCTTTGCTACCACACACACAAAAAACCCTGAACTCTCCCTTTAATGTGTTTACAGCCGACCTTTACACAGTACAGATATAGTTTTGAGCTTCAGCCAGGGCGAAGCGTCTTTGTCCCTCTCCACAGGGAGACACATGGGGTGAGTCAGTGCTTCCTGACACTTTGTCCTCTTTACTATCGTTTCCACGCTCTGATTCAAAACAAGGCTGAAGCCACTTTTGTGGGCAGCTGTGTGTTTACCTGAGTGGACGTGGATTTACTCTGCTGTAACTGTGGGACTGTTGCGGTTGTCTTTTGTTTTTGTCCCAAAGTTTGCTTTCCAGAGAATTGTTGACAAAGGAGCTGAAATAACCCAAGAAACGTGGAAAACAAGCAGATTTCATAGGTCGACAAACATCCAGAGGTGTACATTGACTTGCGTTTCTGTCTTTTTTAAATTTGTAATTTTACTTTTACTTTTACTTAAGTATGTTTTTTTTGGCTACATTTTAAATCACATCCATAACTCATAAATTGTTGGCATGAATTTAGAAAAAAAATAAAAATAAAATCACACACCACAAACTTTAGCAGTGAATGATGGGGACAGGTGAGTGATGATAAGGACAGGTGAGTGATGATAAGGACAGGTGAGTGATGATGAGGACAGGTGAATGGGGATGAGAACAGGTGAGTGATGATGAGGACAGGTGAGTGATGAGGACAGGTGAGTGATGATGAGGACAGGTGAGTGATGAGGACAGGTGAATGATGATGAGGACAGGTGAGTGATGAGGACAGGTGAACGATGATGAGGACAGGTGAGTGATGAGGACAGGTGAGTGATGGGGACAGGTGAACTAGCATTAATTAAGGGCCCTAAATGAGTGAGAAGGTTAAAGCATTTGTGACCTTTGACCCATTTTGACTGATACATTATGTGTTTACATACAGTATTTTATTTTGTTAGCACTTTAATTCATAAAGGTTTGCCTTTAATTGGACACAATTCATGTGAGATTTGTGTCCCCATGTCCTTTTTGCACGACACAAGAAAGAACCCCAACCTTGTTAAAAAAGTAACTAAGTAAACAAGTGTCATTTTTATACTTTTACTTGAGTATATTTTTATTTAAGTAAACATTTTTAACAAAATAGTGGTACTTTTACTTGAGTAGAATATTTCAGTACTCTTTACACCCCTGCAAACATCGTCTGTATCTTTAAAGTCGCTGGACAAACTCTGGACGATGGGAAATTCAGGTTGACTTGAGTCCATTGAGTTGAATGTTTTGATGCTGTGGTTTCTTTCTGAGTCCAAGCTGGACTGGACGTCCACTGGGTTCAGGCACTGTCCCAGTTGGCCTGTTTGAGGACATGAGCGGCAGTAGTGTATACTTACTGAGGGGGGATTACAGAGGTCTCGTCTTCCAACATGGGCCGTGTACTGGACACTGAACACAACATTTCCAGAGCCTTATGCTAATTCATACTTCCTGTGATTTCCACTGACCTGAAGTCTTTCATTATGTTCTTTTTTTGAGGCCGGCTGAAGCTGTGCATTACTATAACCACACAGGATGTGTCGGTTGTAGGCTGTGTTTTGCGATGCATTGTGTTCCTACGGGGCCGGTGTGACGGCACGCAGGAGACAGAACAAGCACGGACTCCACTGACAATAGGTTTTGTTCAGCTGTTTCAGCGGTGACATCAGTAGCATCACCGCAGACGTGCAAACAGAAATGTATCCCCGCGACTTAAAAGCTGTCCTTTCTTCCTCCCCCACAAAGATGGAATTCCTGCTTCTCAAAACACTTTATTTTAATTTTTATTTGCTTTACCTGTACTTCATTGCTCTTTGACCACTTCCCCTTCCATGTTTTTCAGCGAGGTGAGGTAGCTCTGGTTGTGTCTTGTGTCCACACAGACATAAGCCCCTCCCCTCTCTGTCTTTCCTTTTGGAAATAATTTGGAGGTTGAAAGTTTTAACTAAAAATCTCAACAGTCCCCTCCCTCCTCTTATTACAGCGCCTCAATAACCACAAGAGAAGCTGACACCCAACCAGGCTCCAGGATGCTGCTGTCACGCCTGCCGACATGGAGGTGAAAACTAACAGTAGACACTATAAATACAAAAGGGGCAATGCAGGTTAATAGCATATGCTTCTGTTTGAAGATCCAAGTGAAGCTGGAACTTATTTTGATTTAATGCCTTAAGTGCAAATATTGAACCGAATCAAGCCTTTGTGAGTCCCTAAGCAGGATTTGATCCCCCAGCAATACTTGAATGTTGACATTGTTGGCACAAGGAATTGATTAAGTAGTAAAATGTCTCAAGCTTTTAATATAATATAGCAATTTTGTATTATTGCATTTGATATGATGTACAGTATGCTAAAACAACTCACTTGCTGCACACGGTTTACATCAACTTTCATTTTTTATTTCACTTACTGATACAAAACTGTACATTCGAAATGTACAACAAGGACAAAGAACCAAAATGGTGGAATGTTGGTGGATGCAGAGGTCAGTGGTGGGCAGGGAGAGAGAGAGAGAGAGAGAGAGAGAGAGAGAGAGAGAGCACACACATGGTTCTAGTTAGCGGACGCCCATTAAGGACAATGTGGTGTGGAAGAAACTTTACATTTCACAGTTTTAGGGCATTTCTGAGACACATCTACCCACCACTGCAAGGTCACGTTCAGTCACTTAGCACAGGGAAAAGAAAAAACTGAAAAGAACATGAGTGGAAAACTGGAGCGCCAGCAAACACAGAGGTCAACAGTGGTTTTACATTGTAATTCTATATGCTGTATAGTGTAATTGTCCAAGAACATGTAAGCCATAGTTTCCTGGTCGCCCGGCGGAGACTGAAGTTTACAGAACATTTCTTCAGTGTTCTGTGTCAAAAATTATCTTTTTTTTGTTGTTGTTGTTGAAACAGGTCACCAAAAACTGAAACGGCAGTTTACTAATGAACCAACAAGGCATCAACCTTAACATTTGAGACAAATTTGGCATATTTTAGTATGTTGACTATAAGATTAAAATAATATCATACAATGTTTTTTTTTTTTTGTAATAAAAAAATAATTAAGAACACCTCCTTGAAGATAAAGGGCAGCTCACAGGGAGAGAGAAAGTGTGACTCCCTCCATCTGCATGGATCACTTCATATTAGATAGTGAAAATCTTTGGGTGAGGGAAGGATCCGGTGCCTTTGTGTCTGGGTTTCAAGTTCACTGTTCCTCCTCCCCTTTGCTTTTTCCATGCATGAATCCAGCAGATCATTAAATGGGAAAAAAAAGACTCCTGTGCACTTTAATGTTCAGATTCAAGTGAGAAAGCAAAGAGGCCACGGCGAAGGCATGTGGCATAACGGGCTGATGTGGCCGCCGCCTCTTATCTAGAATCACCTTGAAGTAGATTTTCATTACAGTGAAATAGTCCGTACACAGTTTGTCCCTGTAGACCAGGTGTCACAATTGCTTGCAGGTTTTTTGGCTTTACAGTATGTGCATTTTTGTCGTGCGACGACGACGACAACAAACAACGGCTGTTTATCCCACATGCAGCTCCACCCTCGCCTTTATGTATACATACGTGTGTCGCTTAACGGCCTGTTAAGTTGGCGTTGGCGCCAGATGAAAGGGCTCGGCCCCACATGTGCTTGCCCGCAAGGGGGCGGAGGTCGCGGGGGCTAATCGCTAGTTCAGTGTTAAGTCTGCAGAGTTGTGGTCATTATAAAAACTGTGGCCTGACACAGACACAGACTGAACACAGATGCTGCGAGGCAGATAACGCTGGGAACACACTAGAAGTAAATCACATTTGAAAACTGAACTGGTTTATATTCATAATAATAGAGTAAATGGTTCTCTTGGTCATAAATCTGTTGTGGGGCTTTGAGTAAAAGGTTGTGTCGAAATTGAGTTTATAGGTCCAGTGTGTAAGAATTAGCGACATCTAGTGGTTAGATTGAGGATTGCAACAAATGGAAGATTCGCCAAGTTGTACCTCAGTTGATTCTCATAGATGCATATTGATGTTTCAATATATGATGTTATTGACGACTCTTTCCTAAACTATGTATAAAAGTCATATTCTAAGGCTAATAAAACCAACACATATTTATTTTAAAGTGATTATACAATTATAGCAACACACATAAAGGTAGTATATCTGATAAAGCCTCCTAAATGTTACACACTGGATCTTTAGATTAGACAATAATGGGTAACTTAAGAAGAGGAAGGTAAACTAGCTTATCTTGGGAGAAAGGCAGCGGAAAGAGACGGTTGCTTACACTCAGCCTGTATATGTTTCAATTCATTAAAATGTCAGTGTATTGATTCACTTATAGGTCCAGTGTGTAAGAATTAGTAACGTCAAATTGTAAGACTGAAGATTGCAATTTAAAACTCCCCAGCTCACCTAACTACGGAAGCTACCGTGAACCAAGGCGTATGAAAGTCGTATTCTAAGGCTAATAAAACTG
This sequence comes from Solea solea, assembly GCF_958295425.1. NCBI lineage: Eukaryota > Metazoa > Chordata > Actinopteri > Pleuronectiformes > Soleidae > Solea > Solea solea. The sequence goes on from NC_081154.1 coordinate 5,632,360, forward strand.
AAATTATTTTTTATTTTAAAGAGATTATCCACTTATACAAACACACTTATAGTTAGTTACACACTGGACCTTTAGATTCATTCATTCACTTCATTCTCTCATCCTGGGTTTGTCATCTGACTCTAAACACTTAATTGTGAATCAAAGACGGAGTCTTGGCTCCTGTTATAGTTACAGGCCCAAACTGCTGTTGCCCCCTAAGGCTAATCTTTGTTGTAAGCAGATATCCAAGAGGTTTTAAGATTGCAGACAGGCTAGCTTTCTGCTTCCATTGTGTCTGCTGAGTTAAAAAAATGATAAGACTCAGTGGTCCTCGTTCCATATTTGTGCACATTAAATAAGATAATTATGCTTCTTATCACCTCACCCCAGAGAAAAATAACATTAAAAACACCACAGGAATCTGTGAACCTGTGGGCGTCCTCCGATCTAGTTTTTAGTCTTCTATTGTGTTCCCAGCTTGAGCTACAAAGGTGTGCAAAAGGAAAAACAACCATAAGAAAAAGAAACATTTCCCCTTTTGCATCTTGTTCTTTGTATAAAATCATACTGTACATCGTAGTTTTGTGACTTCACACGTTTCAACCTTCATTTTAATACAAAAACACAGACTATAAATATAAACATTAGGCACAGTCACTAGTGGTGTTTGTTTGTGTGTAAGTGTGTGTGTGTGTTTCTCTCATAGCTGCTGCTCCCCAAACAATATCTGAGCGTAGACGGTGCCGCTGCGAGACGCCTTGGCCTCTGGAATGGGCTTCACCAGATCCAACTCTGCGTAGGTCAGATTCTCCTCTACAATCTTCGGCTGGAGACGAGGAGAAACATGAAGTGGCAAAGGATTGATCAGTGGCAAGAAAAGGACAGAACGCTGTTAAGATAATTACAGGGTTAGGGACGCCTTGTTCTCTCAAATGAGAATATTCATGATTTGAGGCAAATATTTAATCATCCTTTGCAGCATTTTGTGCCATTAAAATGTCAAATTGCCTCTTCATTTATTCATTATATTTGGGATATTGTCTTCCTTAGTGCAGTGTGACAAATTTTAACGTAAAAGTCAGTCAGTCAGTCATCATCTACCGCTTTATCCTCCACCAGAGGGTCGCGGGGGTGCTGTGCCAATCTCAGCTACATCGGGCGATAGGCGGGGTACACCCTGGACAGTTCGCCAGTCCATCGCAGGGCCACACACAGATAGAGACAAACAACCATTCACTCTCACACTCACTCCTATGGTCAATTTGGAGTGTCCAATTTACCTATCCCCACATTGAATGTTTTTGGACTGTGGGAGGAAGCCGGAGTACCCGGACAGAACCCACGCACACACGGGGAGAACATGCAAACTCCATGCAGAAAGGCCCTTGTTCCAACCGGGGCTCGAACCCGAGTCTTCTCGCTGCAAGGCGAGAGTGCTAACCACTACACCACCGTGTGGCCCTAACGTAAAAGTACCAATGCAAAATGTTACTGGGCACAATTTATGACCACTATGACAAAAAGAAAATCATGAAAAAAGGGTTGTAAAAATGGACGTATGTGCTTACCAACACTAGTTTCCTCGGTTGTGGTTTTAAAAGTTTGGGTTTTCTTGTTTTGTCTCTGATGGGAGCTGCGTGAAACAAAGCAAAATGTTTAAGAGAGATTTATTTAGCAAGTATAACTTATATATGATGCATATTTATGTGCAAGACAACATAAACAACCACAAGTGTCACCATTATTCTCTGTTATTTACAGTTAAAACACAAAGTGACTGTTAAAAAAGCACATGAAACATTCAACTCTTAAATATAAAGCTGCACGAGTTTGAATTTTTCTACATATTTGTTTGGGGAAAAAAAAACATTTGCCAAAAAGGACAGTTTTATATGTGGCATATGTTGAGATATATGGAGGTACTGCCAATAAAATAAACAGCACAATTAGCGTGTCAGTCATCAAACACACATTTCCAGTTCCCATGGAAATGTTAGTACATTTAAGGAATGGGTGATTTCGACAGTAACTTCTTCAAAACTCTAAAATCACTTCAATAAAATAAAAAGGAACATTACATTCCTGCTAAAAGTCATTGTATAGTATGTCATCCAAAATGTGACCAAAAAGTCATAGGTTAGTATGTTGTCCAAAATCAATCAAAAAGATCATAGTATAGTATGTCGTCCAAAATCAATCAAAAAGTCATAGTATAGTATGTTGTCCAAAATCAGTCAAAAAAGTCATAGTATAGTATGTCATCCAAAATCATTCAAATAAGTCATAGTAAAGTATGTCGTCCAAAATCAGTCAAAAAGGTCATAGTATAGTATGTCGTCCAAAATTTGAAAAAAAGGTCATAGTATAGTATGTCGTCCAAAATCAGTCCAAAAAGTCATAGTATAGTATGTCGTTCAAAATCAGTCAAAAAAGTCATAGTATAGTATGTCGTCCAAAATTTGACAAAAAGGTCATAGTATAGTATGTCGTCCAAAATCATTCAAAAAAGTCATAGTATAGTATGTCGTCCAAAATCAGTCAAAAAAGTCATAGTATAGTATGTCGTCTAAAATCAGTCAAAAAAGTCATAGTATAGTATGTCGTTCAAAATCAGTGAAAAAAGTCATAGTATAGTATGTCGTCCAAAATTTGACAAAAAGGTCATAGTATAGTATGTCGTCCAAAATTTGAAAAAAAGGTCATAGTATAGTATGTCGTCCAAAATTTGACAAAAAGGTCATAGTATAGTATGTCGTCCAAAATCATTCAAAAAAGTCATAGTATAGTATGTCGTCCAAAATCAGTCAAAAAAGTCATAGTATAGTATGTCGTCCAAAATCATTCCAAAAAATCATAGTATAGTATGACGTCCAAAATTTGACAAAAAGGTCATAGTATAGTATGTCGTCCAAAATCAGTCAAAAAAGTCATAGTATAGTATGTCGTCCAAAATCAGTCAAAAAAGTCATAGTATAGTATGTCGTCCAAAATTTGAAAAAAAGGTCATAGTATAGTATGTCGTCCAAAATTTGACAAAAAGGTCATAGTATAGTATGTCGTCCAAAATCAGTCAAAAAAGTCATAGTATAGTATGTCGTCCAAAATCAATCATAAAAGTCATACTATAGTATGTCGTCCAAAATCAGTCAAAAAAGTCATAGTATAGTATGTCGTTCAAAATCAGTCAAAAAAGTCATAGTATAGTATGTCGTCCAAAATTTGACAAAAAGGTCATAGTATTGTATGTCGTCCAAAATTATTCAAGAAAGTCATAGTATAGTATGTCGTCCAAAATCAGTCAAAAAAGTCATAGTATAGTATGTCGTCTAAAATCAGTCAAAAAAGTCATAGTATAGTATGTCGTTCAAAATCAGTGAAAAAAGTCATAGTATAGTATGTCGTCCAAAATTTGACAAAAAGGTCATAGTATAGTATGTCGTCCAAAATCATTCAAAAAAGTCATAGTATATTATGTCGTCCAAAATTTGACAAAAAGGTCATAGTATAGAATGTCGTTCAAAATCAGTCAAAAAAGTCATAGTATAGTATGTTGTCCAAAATCAGTCAAAAAAGTCATAGTATAGTATGTCGTCCAAAAAAGTCATAGTATAGTATGTTGTCCAAAATCAGTCAAAAAAGTCATAGTATAGTATGTCGTTCAAAATCAGTCAAAAAAGTCATAGTATAGTATGTCGTCCAAAATTTGACAAAAAGGTCATAGTATAGTATGTCGTTCAAAATCAGTGAAAAAGTCATAGTATAGTATGTCGTCCAAAATCAGTCAAAAAAGTCATAGTATAGTATGTCGTCCAAAATCAGTCAAAAACGTCATAGTATAGTATGTCGTCCAAAATTTTACAAAAAGGTCATAGTATAGTATGTCGTCCAAAATCATTCAAAAAAGTCATAGTATAGTATGTCGTCCAAAATCAGTCAAAAAAGTCATAGTATAGTAAGTCGTCCAAAATCAGTCAAAAAAGTCATAGTATAGTATGTCGTCCAAAATTTGACAAAAAGGTCATAGTATAGTATGTCGTTCAAAATCATTCAAAAAAGTCATAGTATAGTATGTCGTCCAAAATCATTCAAAAAAGTCATAGTATAGTATGTCGTCCAAAATCAGTCAAAAAGTCATAGTATAGTATGTCGTCCAAAATCAGTCATAAAGTCATAGTATAGTATGTCGTCCAAAATTTGACAAAAAGGTCATAGTATAGTATGTCGTTCAAAATCATTCAAAAAAGTCATAGTATAGTATGTCGTCCAAAATCAGTCAAAAAAGTCATAGTATAGTATGTCGTCCAAAATCAGATAAAAAAGTCATAGTATAGTATGTCGTCCAAAATCAGTCAAAAAAGTCATAGTATAGTATGTCGTCCAAAATCAGTCAAAAAAGTCATGGTAAAGTTTAGTCCTTTTGTATGTTGACACAATGACATAGTTATGCCTAGTGGCGTAATTGGTAAGTCACTGGTCTAATAAGCCGAGGATGCTGAGTTCAAGTCCCATCAGAGTCATACTTCTTAAAAATTTGAAAAAGTCAAAGTATATCGTCCAAAGTTTGTCAAAAAGGTCATAGTATAGTATGTCGTCCAAAATCATTCAAAGAAGTCATAGTATATTATGTCGTCCAAAATTTGACAAAAAGGTCATAGTATAGTATGTCGTCCAAAATCAGTCAAAATAGTCATAGTATAGTATGTCGTCCAAAATTTGACAAAAAGGTCATAGTATAGTATGTCGTCCAAAATAAGTCAAAAAAGTCATAGTATAGTATGTCGTCCAAAATCAATCAAAAAAGTCATAGTATAGTATGTCGTCCAAAATCAGTCAAAAAAGTCATAGTATAGTATGTCGTCCAAAATCAGTCAAAAATGTCATAGTATAGTATGTCGTCCAAAATTTTAAAAAAAGGTCATAGTATAGTATGTCGTCCAAAATCAGTCAAAAATGTCATAGTATAATATGTCGTTCAAAATCAGTGAAAAAAGGTCATAGTATAGTATGTCGTCCAAAATTTGACAAAAAGGTCATAGTATAGTATGTCGTTCAAAATCATTCAAAAAAGTCATAGTATAGTATGTCGTCTAAAATCAGTCAAAAAAGTCATAGTATAGTATGTCGTCCGAAATCAGTCAAAAAAGTCATAGTATAGTATGTCGTCCAAAATCATTCAAAAAAGTCATAGTATAGTATGTCGTCCAAAATCATTCAAAAAAGTCATAGTATAGTATGTCGTCCAAAATCAGTGAAAAAAGTCATAGTATAGTATGTCGTCCAAAATTTGACAAAAAGGTCATAGTATAGTATGTCGTCCAAAATTTGACAAAAAGGTCATAGTATAGTATGTCGTTCAAAATCATTCAAAAAAGTCATAGTATAGTATGTCGTCCAAAATCATTCAAAAAAGTCATAGTATAGTATGTTGTCCAAAATCAGTCAAAAAAGTCATAGTATAGTATGTCGTCCAAAATCAGTCAAAAAAGTCATAGTATAGTATGTCGTCCAAAATTTGACAAAAAGGTCATAGTATAGTATGTCGTCCAAAATTTGAAAAAAAGGTCATAGTATAGTATGTCGTCCAAAATCAGTCAAAAAAGTCATAGTATAATATGTCGTTCAAAATCAGTGAAAAAAGTCATAGTATAGTATGTCGTCCAAAATTTGACAAAAAGGTCATAGTATAGCATGTCGTCCAAAATTTGACAAAAAGGTCATAGTATAGTATGTCGTTCAAAATCATTCAAAAAAGTCATAGTATAGTATGTCGTCCAAAATCAGTCAAAAAAGTCATAGTATAGTATGTCGTCCAAAATCAGTCAAAAAAGTCATAGTATAGTATGTCGTCCAAAATCAGTCAAAAAAGTCATAGTATAGTATGTCGTTCAAAATCAGTCAAAAAAGTCATAGTATAGTATGTTGTCCAAAATCAGTCAAAAAAGTCATAGTATAGTATGTCGTCCAAAATTTGACAAAAAGATCATAGTATAGTATGTCGTCCAAAATCATTCAAAAAAGTCATAGTATAGTATGTCGTCCAAAATCAGTCAAAAAAGTCATAGTATAGTATGTCCACCAAAATCAGTCAAAAAAGTCATAGTATAGTATGTCGTCCAAAATCATTCAAAAAAGTCATAGTATAGTATGTCGTCCAAAATCATTCAAAAAAGTCATAGTATATTATGTCGTCCAAAATCAGTCAAAAAAGTCACAGTATAGTATGTCGTCCAAAATCAGTCAAAAAAGTCATAGTATAGTATGTCGTCCAAAATCAGTCAAAAAAGTCATAGTATAGTATGTCGTCCAAAATCCGTCAAAAAAGTCATAGTATAGTATGTTGTCCAAAATTTGACAAAAAGGTCATAGTATAGTATGTCGTCCAAAATCAGTCAAAAAAGTCATAGTAAACTTTAGTACTTTTGTATGTTGACACAATGACATAGTTATGCCTAGTGGCGTAATTGGTAAGTCACTGGTCTAATATGCCAAGGATGCTGAGTTCAAGTCCCATCAGAGTCAGACTCATTAAAAAGTCATAGTATATCGTCCAAAGTTTGACAAAAAGGTCATAGTATAGTATGTCGTCCAAAATTTGAAAAAAAGGTCATAGTATGTCGTCCAAACTTTGACAAAAAGGTCATAGTATAGTATGTCGTCCAAAATCATTCAAAAAAGTCATAGTATAGTATGTCGTCCAAAATCAGTCCAAAAAATCATAGTATAGTATGACGTCCAAAATTTGACAAAAAGGTCATAGTATAGTATGTCGTCCAAAATCAGTCAAAAAAGTCATAGTATAGTGTGTCGTCCAAAATCAGTCAAAAAAGTCATAGTATAGTATGTCGTCCAAAATTTGAAAAAAAGGTCATAGTATAGTATGTCGTCCAAAATTTGACAAAAAGGTCATAGTATAGTATGTCGTCCAAAATCAGTCAAAAAAGTCATAGTATAGTATGTCGTCCAAAATCAATCATAAAAGTCATACTATAGTATGTCGTCCAAAATCAGTCAAAAAAGTCATAGTATAGTATGTCGTTCAAAATCAGTCAAAAAAGTCATAGTATAGTATGTCGTCCAAAATTTGACAAAAAGGTCATAGTATAGTATGTCGTCCAAAATTATTCAAGAAAGTCATAGTATAGTATGTCGTCCAAAATCAGTCAAAAAAGTCATAGTATAGTATGTCGTCTAAAATCAGTCAAAAAAGTCATAGTATAGTATGTCGTTCAAAATCAGTGAAAAAAGTCATAGTATAGTATGTCGTCCAAAATTTGACAAAAAGGTCATAGTATAGTATGTCGTCCAAAATCATTCAAAAAAGTCATAGTATATTATGTCGTCCAAAATTTGACAAAAAGGTCAAAGTATAGAATGTCGTTCAAAATCAGTCAAAAAAGTCATAGTATAGTATGTTGTCCAAAATCAGTCAAAAAAGTCATAGTATAGTATGTCGTCCAAAAAAGTCATAGTATAGTATGTTGTCCAAAATCAGTCAAAAAAGTCATAGTATAGTATGTCGTTCAAAATCAGTCAAAAAAGTCATAGTATAGTATGTCGTCCAAAATTTGACAAAAAGGTCATAGTATAGTATGTCGTTCAAAATCAGTGAAAAAGTCATAGTATAGTATGTCGTCCAAAATCAGTCAAAAAAGTCATAGTATAGTATGTCGTCCAAAATCAGTCAAAAACGTCATAGTATAGTATGTCGTCCAAAATTTTACAAAAAGGTCATAGTATAGTATGTCGTCCAAAATCATTCAAAAAAGTCATAGTATAGTATGTCGTCCAAAATCAGTCAAAAAAGTCATAGTATAGTAAGTCGTCCAAAATCAGTCAAAAAAGTCATAGTATAGTATGTCGTCGAAAATTTGACAAAAAGGTCATAGTATAGTATGTCGTTCAAAATCATTCAAAAAAGTCATAGTATAGTATGTCGTCCAAAATCATTCAAAAAAGTCATAGTATAGTATGTCGTCCAAAATCAGTCAAAAAGTCATAGTATAGTATGTCGTCCAAAATCAGTCATAAAGTCATAGTATAGTATGTCGTCCAAAATTTGACAAAAAGGTCATAGTATAGTATGTCGTTCAAAATCATTCAAAAAAGTCATAGTATAGTATGTCGTCCAAAATCAGTCAAAAAAGTCATAGTATAGTATGTCGTCCAAAATCAGATAAAAAAGTCATAGTATAGTATGTCGTCCAAAATCAGTCAAAAAAGTCATAGTATAGTATGTCGTCCAAAATCATTCAAAAAAGTCATAGTATAGTATGTCGTCCAAAATCAGTCAAAAAAGTCATAGTATAGTATGTCGTTCAAAATCAGTGAAAAAAGTCATAGTATAGTATGTCGTCCAAAATTTGACAAAAAGGTCATATTATAGTATGTCGTCCAAAATCATTCAAAAAAGTCATAGTATATTATGTCGTCCAAAATTTGACAAAAAGGTCATAGTATAGAATGTCGTTCAAAATCAGTCAAAAAAGTCATAGTATAGTATGTTGTCCAAAATCAGTCAAAAAAGTCATAGTATAGTATGTCGTCCAAAAAAGTCATAGTATAGTATGTTGTCCAAAATCAGTCAAAAAAGTCATAGTATAGTATGTCGTTCAAAATCAGTCAAAAAAGTCATAGTATAGTATGTCGTCCAAAATTTGACAAAAAGGTCATAGTATAGTATGTCGTTCAAAATCAGTGAAAAAGTCATAGTATAGTATGTCGTCAAAAATCAGTCAAAAAAGTCATAGTATAGTATGTCGTCCAAAATCAGTCAAAAAAGTCATAGTATAGTATGTCGTCCAAAATTTGACAAAAAGGTCATAGTATAGTATGTCGTTCAAAATCATTCAAAAAAGTCATAGTATAGTATGTCGTCCAAAATCATTCAAAAAAGTCATAGTATAGTATGTCGTCCAAAATCAGTCAAAAAGTCATAGTATAGTATGTCGTCCAAAATCAGTCATAAAGTCATAGTATAGTATGTCGTCCAAAATTTGACAAAAAGGTCATAGTATAGTATGTCGTTCAAAATCATTCAAAAAAGTCATAGTATAGTATGTCGTCCAAAATCAGTCAAAAAAGTCATAGTATAGTATGTCGTCCAAAATCAGATAAAAAAGTCATAGTATAGTATGTCGTCCAAAATCAGTCAAAAAAGTCATAGTATAGTATGTCGTCCAAAATCAGTCAAAAAAGTCATGGTAAAGTTTAGTCCTTTTGTATGTTGACACAATGACATAGTTATGCCTAGTGGCGTAATTGGTAAGTCACTGGTCTAATAAGCCGAGGATGCTGAGTTCAAGTCCCATCAGAGTCATACTTCTTAAAAATTTGAAAAAGTCAAAGTATATCGTCCAAAGTTTGTCAAAAAGGTCATAGTATAGTATGTCGTCCAAAATCATTCAAAGAAGTCATAGTATATTATGTCGTCCAAAATTTGACAAAAAGGTCATAGTATAGTATGTCGTCCAAAATCAGTCAAAATAGTCATAGTATAGTATGTCGTCCAAAATTTGACAAAAAGGTCATAGTATAGTATGTCGTCCAAAATAAGTCAAAAAAGTCATAGTATAGTATGTCGTCCAAAATCAATCAAAAAAGTCATAGTATAGTATGTCGTCCAAAATCAGTCAAAAAAGTCATAGTATAGTATGTCGTCCAAAATCAGTCAAAAATGTCATAGTATAGTATGTCGTCCAAAATTTTAAAAAAAGGTCATAGTATAGTATGTCGTCCAAAATCAGTCAAAAATGTCATAGTATAATATGTCGTTCAAAATCAGTGAAAAAAGGTCATAGTATAGTATGTCGTCCAAAATTTGACAAAAAGGTCATAGTATAGTATGTCGTTCAAAATCATTCAAAAAAGTCATAGTATAGTATGTCGTCGAAAATCAGTCAAAAAAGTCATAGTATAGTATGTCGTCCGAAATCAGTCAAAAAAGTCATAGTATAGTATGTCGTCCAAAATCATTCAAAAAAGTCATAGTATAGTATGTCGTCCAAAATCATTCAAAAAAGTCATAGTATAGTATGTCGTCCAAAATCAGTGAAAAAAGTCATAGTATAGTATGTCGTCCAAAATTTGACAAAAAGGTCATAGTATAGTATGTCGTCCAAAATTTGACAAAAAGGTCATAGTATAGTATGTCGTTCAAAATCATTCAAAAAAGTCATAGTATAGTATGTCGTCCAAAATCATTCAAAAAAGTCATAGTATAGTATGTTGTCCAAAATCAGTCAAAAAAGTCATAGTATAGTATGTCGTCCAAAATCAGTCAAAAAAGTCATAGTATAGTATGTCGTCCAAAATTTGACAAAAAGGTCATAGTATAGTATGTCGTCCAAAATTTGAAAAAAAGGTCATAGTATAGTATGTCGTCCAAAATCAGTCAAAAAAGTCATAGTATAATATGTCGTTCAAAATCAGTGAAAAAAGTCATAGTATAGTATGTCGTCCAAAATTTGACAAAAAGGTCATAGTATAGCATGTCGTCCAAAATTTGACAAAAAGGTCATAGTATAGTATGTCGTTCAAAATCATTCAAAAAAGTCATAGTATAGTATGTCGTCCAAAATCAGTCAAAAAAGTCATAGTATAGTATGTCGTCCAAAATCAGTCAAAAAAGTCATAGTATAGTATGTCGTTCAAAATCAGTGAAAAAAGTCATAGTATAGTATGTCGTCCAAAATTTGACAAAAAGGTCATAGTATAGTATGTCGTCCAAAATCATTCAAAAAAGTCATAGTATATTATGTCGTCCAAAATTTGACAAAAAGGTCAAAGTATAGAATGTCGTTCAAAATCAGTCAAAAAAGTCATAGTATAGTATGTTGTCCAAAATCAGTCAAAAAAGTCATAGTATAGTATGTCGTCCAAAAAAGTCATAGTATAGTATGTTGTCCAAAATCAGTCAAAAAAGTCATAGTATAGTATGTCGTTCAAAATCAGTCAAAAAAGTCATAGTATAGTATGTCGTCCAAAATTTGACAAAAAGGTCATAGTATAGTATGTCGTTCAAAATCAGTGAAAAAGTCATAGTATAGTATGTCGTCCAAAATCAGTCAAAAAAGTCATAGTATAGTATGTCGTCCAAAATCAGTCAAAAACGTCATAGTATAGTATGTCGTCCAAAATTTTACAAAAAGGTCATAGTATAGTATGTCGTCCAAAATCATTCAAAAAAGTCATAGTATAGTATGTCGTCCAAAATCAGTCAAAAAAGTCATAGTATAGTAAGTCGTCCAAAATCAGTCAAAAAAGTCATAGTATAGTATGTCGTCGAAAATTTGACAAAAAGGTCATAGTATAGTATGTCGTTCAAAATCATTCAAAAAAGTCATAGTATAGTATGTCGTCCAAAATCATTCAAAAAAGTCATAGTATAGTATGTCGTCCAAAATCAGTCAAAAAGTCATAGTATAGTATGTCGTCCAAAATCAGTCATAAAGTCATAGTATAGTATGTCGTCCAAAATTTGACAAAAAGGTCATAGTATAGTATGTCGTTCAAAATCATTCAAAAAAGTCATAGTATAGTATGTCGTCCAAAATCAGTCAAAAAAGTCATAGTATAGTATGTCGTCCAAAATCAGATAAAAAAGTCATAGTATAGTATGTCGTCCAAAATCAGTCAAAAAAGTCATAGTATAGTATGTCGTTCAAAATCCGTGAAAAAAGTCATAGTATAGTATGTCGTCCAAAATCAGTCAAAAAAGTCATGGTAAAGTTTAGTCCTTTTGTATGTTGACACAATGACATAGTTATGCCTAGTGGCGTAATTGGTAAGTCACTGGTCTAATAAGCCGAGGATGCTGAGTTCAAGTCCCATCAGAGTCATACTTCTTAAAAATTTGAAAAAGTCAAAGTATATCGTCCAAAGTTTGTCAAAAAGGTCATAGTATAGTATGTCGTCCAAAATTTGACAAAAAGGTCATAGTATAGTATGTCGTCCAAAATCAGTCAAAATAGTCATAGTATAGTATGTCGTCCAAAATTTGACAAAAAGGTCATAGTATAGTATGTCGTCCAAAATGAGTCAAAAAAATCATAGTATAGTATGTCGTCCAAAATCAATCAAAAAAGTCATAGTATAGTATGTCGTCCAAAATCAGTCAAAAAAGTCATAGTATAGTATGTCGTCCAAAATCAATCCAAAAAGTCATAGTATAGTATGTCGTCCAAAATCATTCAAAAAGGTCATAGTATAGTATGTCGTCCAAAATCAGTCAAAAAAGTCATAGTATAGTATGTCGTCCAAAATCAGTCAAAAAAGTCATAGTATAGTATGTCATCCAAAATCATTCAAAAAAGTCATAGTATAGTATGTCGTCCAAAATCATTCAAAAAAGTCATAGTATAGTATGTCGTCAAAAATCAGTCAAAAATGTCATAGTATACTATGTTGTCCAAAATCATTCAAAAAAGTCATAGTATAGTATGTCGTCCAAAATCATTCAAAAAAGTCATAGTATAGTATGTCGTCCAAAATCAGTCAAACTGTCATATTATAGTATGTCGTCCAAAATTTGAAAAAAAGGTCATAGTATAGTATGTCGTCCAAAATCAGTCAAAAATGTCATAGTATAATATGTCGTTCAAAATCAGTGAAAAAAGGTCATAGTATAGTATGTCGTCCAAAATTTGACAAAAAGGTCATAGTATAGTATGTCGTTCAAAATCATTCAAAAAAGTCATAGTATAGTATGTCGTCCAAAATCAGTCAAAAAAGTCATAGTATAGTATGTCGTCCGAAATCAGTCAAAAAAGTCATAGTATAGTATGTCGTCCAAAATCATTCAAAAAAGTCATAGTATAGTATGTCGTCCAAAATCATTCAAAAAAGTCATAGTATAGTATGTCGTCCAAAATCAGTGAAAAAAGTCATAGTATAGTATGTCGTCCAAAATTTGACAAAAAGGTCATAGTATAGTATGTCGTCCAAAATTTGACAAAAAGGTCATAGTATAGTATGTCGTTCAAAATCATTCAAAAAAGTCATAGTATAGTATGTCGTCCAAAATCATTCAAAAAAGTCATAGTATAGTATGTTGTCCAAAATCAGTCAAAAAAGTCATAGTATAGTATGTCGTCCAAAATCAGTCAAAAAAGTCAAAGTATAGTATGTCGTCCAAAATTTGACAAAAAGGTCATAGTATAGTATGTCGTCCAAAATTTGACAAAAAGGTCATAGTATAGTATGTCGTCCAAAATCAGTCAAAAAAGTCATAGTATAATATGTCGTTCAAAATCAGTGAAAAAAGTCATAGTATAGTATGTCGTCCAAAATTTGACAAAAAGGTCATAGTATAGTATGTCGTCCAAAATTTGACAAAAAGGTCATAGTATAGTATGTCGTCCAAAATCATTCAAAAAAGTCATAGTATAGTATGTCGTCCAAAATCAGTCAAAAAAGTCATAGTATAGTATGTCGTCCAAAATCAGTCAAAAAAGTCATAGTATAGTATGTCGTCCAAAATCAGTCAAAAAAGTCATAGTATAGTATGTCGTCCAAAATCAGTCAAAAAAGTCATAGTATAGTATGTCGTTCAAAATCAGTCAAAAAAGTCATAGTATAGTATGTTGTCCAAAATCAGTCAAAAAAGTCATAGTATAGTATGTCGTCCAAAATTTGACAAAAAGATCATAGTATAGTATGTCGTCCAAAATCATTCAAAAAAGTCATAGTATAGTATGTCGTCCAAAATCAGTCAAAAAAGTCATAGTATAGTATGTCCACCAAAATCAATCAAAAAAGTCATAGTATAGTATGTCGTCCAAAATCATTCAAAAAAGTCATGGTATAGTATGTCTTCTAAATCAGTCAAAAAAGTCATAGTATAGTATGTCGTCCAAAATCAGTCAAAAAAGTCATAGTATAGTATGTCGTCCAAAATCAGTCAAAAAAGTCATAGTATAGTATGTCGTCCAAAATCATTCAAAAAAGTCATAGTATAGTATGTCGTCCAAAATCATTCAAAAAAGTCATAGTATAGTATGTCGTCCAAAATCAGTCAAAAAAGTCATAGTATAGTATGTCGTCCAAAATCAGTCAAAAAAGTCATAGTATAGTATGTCGTCCAAAATCAGTCAAAAAAGTCATAGTATAGTATGTCGTCCAAAATCCGTCAAAAAAGTCATAGTATAGTATGTTGTCCAAAATTTGACAAAAAGGTCATAGTATAGTATGTCGTCCAAAATCAGTCAAAAAAGTCATAGTAAACTTTAGTACTTTTGTATGTTGACACAATGACATAGTTATGCCTAGTGGCGTAATTGGTAAGTCACTGGTCTAATATGCCAAGGATGCTGAGTTCAAGTCCCATCAGAGTCAGACTTACTAAAAAGTCATAGTATATCGTCCAAAGCCTGACAAAAAGGTCATAGTATAGTATGTCGTCCAAAATTTGAAAAAAAGGTCATAGTATAGTATGTCGTCCAAAATTTGACAAAAAGGTCATAGTATAGTATGTCGTTCAAAATCATTCAAAAAAGTCATAGTATAGTATGTCGTCCAAAATCAGTCAAAAAAGTCATAGTATAGTATGTCGTCCAAAATCAGTCAAAAAAGTCATAGTATGTCATCCAAAATTTGACAAAAAGATCATAGTATAGTATGTCGTCCAAAATCAGTCAAAAAAGTCATAGTATGTCATCCAAAATTTGACAAAAAGATCATAGTATAGTATGTCGTCCAAAATCAGTCAAAAAAGTCATAGTATAGTATGTCGTCCAAAATCATTCAAAAAAGTCATGGTATAGTATGTCGTCCAAAATCAGTCAAAAAAGTCATAGTATAGTATGTCGTCCAAAATCAGTCAAAAAAGTCATAGTATAGTATGTCGTCCAAAATTTGACAAAAAGGTCATAGTATAGTATGTCGTCCAAAATCAGTCAAAAAAGTGATAGTATAGTATGTCGTCCAAAATCAGTCAAAAAAGTCATAGTATAGTATGTCGTCCAAAATTTGAAAAAAAGGTCATAGTATAGTATGTCGTCCAAAATTTGACAAAAAGGTCATAGTATAGTATGTCGTCCAAAATCAGTCAAAAAAGTCATAGTATAGTATGTCGTCCAAAATCAGTCAAAAAAGTCATAGTATAGTATGTCGTCCAAAATCAGTCAAAAAAGTCATGGTATAGTATGTCTTCAAAAATCAGTCAAAAAAGTCATAGTATAGTATGTCGTCCAAAATCAGTCAAAAAAGTCATAGTATAGTATGTCGTCCAAAATCAGTCAAAAAAGTCATAGTATAGTATGTCGTCCAAAATCATTCAAAAAAGTCATAGTATAGTATGTCGTCCAAAATCATTCAAAAAAGTCATAGTATAGTATGTCGTCCAAAATCAGTCAAAAAAGTCATAGTATAGTATGTCGTCCAAAATCAGTCAAAAAAGTCATAGTATAGTATGTCGTCCAAAATTTGACAAAAAGGTCATAGTATAGTATGTCGTCCAAAATCATTCAAAAAAGTCATAGTATAGTATGTCGTCCAAAATCAGTCAAAAAAGTCATAGTATAGTATGTCGTCCAAAATCATTCAAAAAGGTCATAGTATAGTTTGTCGTCCAAAATCAGTCAAAAAAGTCATAGTATAGTATGTCGTCCAAAATCATTCAAAAAAGTCATAGTATAGTATGTCGTCCAAAATCAGTCAAAAAAGTCATAGTATAGTATGTCGTCCAAAATTTGACAAAAAGGTCATAGTATAGTATGTCGTCCAAAATCAGTCAAAAAAGTGATAGTATAGTATGTCGTCCAAAATCAGTCAAAAAAGTCATAGTATAGTATGTCGTCCAAAATTTGAAAAAAAGGTCATAGTATAGTATGTCGTCCAAAATTTGACAAAAAGGTCATAGTATAGTATGTCGTCCAAAATTTGACAAAAAGGTCATAGTATAGTATGTCGTCCAAAATCAGTCAAAAAAGTCATAGTATAGTATGTCGTTCAAAATCAGTCAAAAAAGTCATAGTATAGTATGTCGTCCAAAATCAGTCAAAAAAGTCATAGTATAGTATGTCGTCCAAAATTTGACAAAAAGATCATAGTATAGTATGTCGTCCAAAATCATTCAAAAAGGTCATAGTATAGTATGTCGTCCAAAATTTGACAAAAAGGTCATAGTATAGTATGTCGTTCAAAATCATTCAAAAAAGTCATAGTATAGTATGTCGTCCAAAATCAGTCAAAAAAATCATAGTATAGTATGTCGTCCAAAATCAGTCAAAAAAGTCATAGTATAGTATGTCGTTCAAAATCAGTGAAAAAAGTCATAGTATAGAATGTCGTTCAAAAACAGTGAAAAAAGTCATAGTATAGTATGTCGTCCAAAATTTGACAAAAAGGTCATAGTATAGTATGACGTCCAAAATTTGACAAAAAGGTCATAGTATAGTATGTCGTCCAAAATCAATCATAAAAGTCATAGTATAGTATGTCGTCCAAAATCAGTCAAAAATGTCATAGTATAGTATGTCGTCCAAAATCAGTGAAAAAAGTCATAGTATAGTATGTCGTTCAAAAACAGTGAAAAAAGTCATAGTATAGTATGTCGTCCAAAATTTGACAAAAAGGTCATAGTATAGTATGACGTCCAAAATTTGACAAAAAGGTCATAGTATAGTATGTCGTCCAAAATCAATCATAAAAGTCATAGTATAGTATGTCGTCCAAAATCAGTCAAAAAAGTCATAGTATAGTATGTCGTCCAAAATCATTCAAAAAATTCATAGTATAGTATGTCGTCCAAAATCATTAAAAAAAGTCATAGTATAGTATGTCGTCCAAAATCATTCAAAAAAGTCATAGTATAGTATGTCGTCCAAAATCATTAAAAAAAGTCATAGTATAGTATGTCGTCCAAAATTTGACAAAAAGGTCATAGTATAGTATGTCGTCCAAAATCAGTCAAAAAAGTCATAGTATAGTATGTCGTTCAAAATCAGTTAAAAAAGTCATAGTATAGTATGTCGTCCAAAATCAGTCAAAAAAGTCATAGTATAGTATGTCGTCCAAAATTTGACAAAAAGATCATAGTATAGTATGTCGTCCAAAATCATTCAAAAAGGTCATAGTATAGTATGTCGTCCAAAATTTGACAAAAAGGTCATAGTATAGTATGTCGTTCAAAATCATTCAAAAAAGTCATAGTATAGTATGTCGTCCAAAATCAGTCAAAAAAATCATAGTATAGTATGTCGTCCAAAATCAGTCAAAAAAGTCATAGTATAGTATGTCGTCCAAAATCAATCATAAAAGTCATAGTATAGTATGTCGTCCAAAATCAGTCAAAAAAGTCATAGTATAGTATGTCGTCCAAAATCATTCAAAAAAGTCATAGTATAGTATGTCGTCCAAAATCATTAAAAAAAGTCATAGTATAGTATGTCGTCCAAAATCAGTCAAAAAAGTCATAGTATAGTATGTCGTCCAAAATCAGTCAAAAAAGTCATAGTATAGTATGTCGTCCAAAATCATTCAAAAAAGTCATAGTATAGTATGTCGTCCAAAATCAGTCAAAAATGTCATAGTATAGTATGTCGTCCAAAATCATTCAAAAAAGTCATAGTATAGTATGTCGTCCAAAATCAGTCAAAAAAGTCATAGTATAGTATGTCGTCCAAAATTTGACAAAAAGGTCATAGTATAGTATGTCGTCCAAAATCATTCAAAAAAGTCATAGTATAGTATGTCGTCGAAAATCAGTCAAAAAAGTCATAGTATAGTATGTCGTCCAAAATCAGTCAAAAAAGTCATAGTAAAGTTTAGTACTTTTGTATGTTGACACAATGATACAGTTACGCCTAGTGGTGTAATTGGTAAGTCACTGGTCTAATAAGCCAAGGATGCTGAGTTCAAGTCCCATCAGAGTCAGACTTATTAAAAATTTGAAAAAAAGTCATAGTATATCGTCCAAAGTTTGACAAAAAGGTCATAGTATAGTATGTCGTCCAAAATTTGACAAAAAGATCATAGTATAGTATGTCGTTCAAAATCATTCAAAAAAGTCATAGTATAGTATGTCGTCCAAAATCATTCAAAAAAGTCATAGTATAGTATGTCGTTCAAAATCAGTGAAAAAAGTCATAGTATAGTATGTCGTCCAAAATTTGACAAAAAGGTCATAGTATAGTATGTCGTCCAAAATTTGACAAAAAGGTCATAGTATAGTATGTCGTCCAAAATCAATCATAAAAGTCATAGTATAGTATGTCGTCCAAAATCAGTCAAAAAAGTCATAGTATAGTATGTCGTCCAAAATCATTCAAAAAAGTCATAGTATAGTATGTCGTCCAAAATCATTCAAAAAAGTCATAGTATAGTATGTCGTCCAAAATCAGTCAAAAATGTCATAGTATAGTATGTCGTCCAAAATCATTCAAAAAAGTCATAGTATAGTATGTCGTCCAAAATCAGTCAAAAAAGTCATAGTATAGTATGTCGTTCAAAATCAGTGAAAAAAGTCATAGTATAGCATGTCGTTCAAAATCAGTGAAAAAAGTCATAGTATAGTATGTCGTCCAAAATTTGACAAAAAGGTCATAGTATAGTATGTCGTCCAAAATTTGACAAAAAGGTCATAGTATAGTATGTCGTCCAAAATCAGTCAAAAATGTCATAGTATAGTATGTCGTCCAAAATTTGACAAAAAGGTCATAGTATAGTATGTCGTCCAAAATTTGACAAAAAGGTCATAGTATAGTATGTCGTCCAAAATCATTCAAAAAAGTCATAGTATAGTATGTCGTTCAAAATCAGTGAAAAAAGTCATAGTATAGTATGTCGTCCAAAATTTGACAAAAAAGTCATAGTATAGTATGTCGTCCAAAATTTGACAAAAAGGTCATAGTATAGTATGTCGTCCAAAATCAGTCAAAAATGTCATAGTAT
This sequence comes from Solea solea, assembly GCF_958295425.1. NCBI lineage: Eukaryota > Metazoa > Chordata > Actinopteri > Pleuronectiformes > Soleidae > Solea > Solea solea. The sequence continues at coordinate 5,651,230 of NC_081154.1, forward strand.
AGTATGTCGTCCAAAATCATTCAAAAAAGTCATAGTATAGTATGTCGTCCAAAATCAGTCAAAAAAGTCATAGTATAGTATGTCGTCCAAAATTTGACAAAAAGGTCATAGTATAGTATGTCGTCCAAAATCATTCAAAAAAAGTCATAGTATAGTATGTCGTCGAAAATCAGTCAAAAAAGTCATAGTATAGTATGTCGTCCAAAATCAGTCAAAAAAGTCATAGTAAAGTTTAGTACTTTTGTATGTTGACACAATGATACAGTTACGCCTAGTGGTGTAATTGGTAAGTCACTGGTCTAATAAGCCAAGGATGCTGAGTTCAAGTCCCATCAGAGTCAGACTTATTAAAAATTTGAAAAAAAGTCATAGTATATCGTCCAAAGTTTGACAAAAAGGTCATAGTATAGTATGTCGTCCAAAATTTGACAAAAAGATCATAGTATAGTATGTCGTTCAAAATCATTCAAAAAAGTCATAGTATAGTATGTCGTCCAAAATCATTCAAAAAAGTCATAGTATAGTATGTCGTTCAAAATCAGTGAAAAAAGTCATAGTATAGTATGTCGTCCAAAATTTGACAAAAAGGTCATAGTATAGTATGTCGTCCAAAATTTGACAAAAAGGTCATAGTATAGTATGTCGTCCAAAATCAATCATAAAAGTCATAGTATAGTATGTCGTCCAAAATCAGTCAAAAAAGTCATAGTATAGTATGTCGTCCAAAATCATTCAAAAAAGTCATAGTATAGTATGTCGTCCAAAATCATTCAAAAAAGTCATAGTATAGTATGTCGTCCAAAATCAGTCAAAAATGTCATAGTATAGTATGTCGTCCAAAATCATTCAAAAAAGTCATAGTATAGTATGTCGTCCAAAATCAGTCAAAAAAGTCATAGTATAGTATGTCGTTCAAAATCAGTGAAAAAAGTCATAGTATAGCATGTCGTTCAAAATCAGTGAAAAAAGTCATAGTATAGTATGTCGTCCAAAATTTGACAAAAAGGTCATAGTATAGTATGTCGTCCAAAATTTGACAAAAAGGTCATAGTATAGTATGTCGTCCAAAATCAGTCAAAAATGTCATAGTATAGTATGTCGTCCAAAATTTGACAAAAAGGTCATAGTATAGTATGTCGTCCAAAATTTGACAAAAAGGTCATAGTATAGTATGTCGTCCAAAATCATTCAAAAAAGTCATAGTATAGTATGTCATCCAAAATCAGTCAAAAAAGTCATAGTATAGTATGTCGTCCAAAATCAGTCAAAAAAGTCATAGTATAGTATGTTGTCTAAAATTTGACAAAAAGGTCATAGTAAAGTATGTCGTCCAAAATCAGTCAAAAAAGTCATAGTATAGTATGTCGTCCAAAATCAATCAAAAAAGTCATAGTATAGTATGTCGTCCAAAATTTGAAAAAAAGGTCATAGTATAGTATGTCGTCCAAAATTTGACAAAAAGGTCATAGTATAGTATGTCGTCCAAAATCATTCAAAAAAGTCATAGTATAGTATGTCGTCCAAAATCAATCATAAAAGTCATAGTAAAGTATGTCGTCCAAAATCAATCAAAAAAGTCATAGTATAGTATGTCGTCCAAAATTTGACAAAAAGATCATAGTATAGTATGTCGTCCAAAATCAGTCAAAAAAGTCATAGTATAGTATGTTGTCCAAAATTTGACAAAAAGTCATAGTATAGTATGTCGTCCAAAATCAGTCAAAAAAGTCATAGTATAGTATGTCGTCCAAAATTTGACTAAAAGGTCATAGTATAGTATGTCGTCCAAAATCAGTCAAAAAAGTCATAGTATAGTATGTCGTCCAAAATCAGTCAAAAAAGTCATAGTATAGTATGTTGTCCAAAATTTGACAAAAAGGTCATAGTATAGTATGTCGTCCAAAATTTGACAAAAAGGTCATAGTATAGTATGTTGTCCAAAATCATTCAAAAAAGTCATAGTATAGTATGTCGTCCAAAATCATTCAAAGAAGTCATAGTATAGTATGTCGTCCAAAAAAGTCATAGTATAGTATGTCGTCCAAAATCAATCATAAAAGTCATAGTATAGTTTGTCGTCCAAAATTTGACAAAATAGTCATAGTATAGTATGTCGTCCAAAACCAGTCAAAAAAGTCATAGTATAGTACGTTGTCCAAAATCAGTCAAAAAAGTCATACTATAGTACGTCGTCCAAAATCAGTCAAAAAAGTCATAGTATAGTACGTCGTCCAAAATCAGTCCAAAAAGTCATAGTATAGTATGTCGTCCAAAATCAATCCAAAAAGTCATAGTATAGTATGTCGTCCAAAATCAGTCCAAAAAGTCATAGTATAGTATGTCGTCCAAAAAAGTCATAGTATAGTATGTCGTCCAAAATCAATCATAAAAGTCATAGTATAGTTTGTTGTCCATAATCAATCAAAAAAGTCATAGTATAGTATGTCGTCCAAAATTTGAAAAAAAGGTCATAGTATAGTATGTCGTCCAAAATTTGACAAAAAGGTCATAGTATAGTATGTCGTCCAAAATCAGTCAAAAATGTCATAGTATAGTATGTCGTCCAAAATTTGACAAAAAGGTCATAGTATAGTATGTCGTCCAAAATTTGACAAAAAGGTCATAGTATAGTATGTCGTCCAAAATCAATCAAAAAAGTCATAGTATAGTATGTCGTCCAAAATCAGTCAAAAATGTCATAGTATAGTATGTCGTCCAAAATTTGACAAAAAGGTCATAGTATAGTATGTCGTGCAAAATCAGTCAAAAAAGTCATAGTATAGTATGTTGTCCAAAATCAGTCAAAAAAGTCATAGTATAGTATGTCGTCCAAAATTTGAAAAAAAGTCATAGTATAGTATGTCGTCCAAAATCATTCAAAAAAGTCATAGTATAGTATGTCGTCCAAAATCATTCAAAGAAGTCATAGTATAGTATGTCGTCCAAAAAAGTCATAGTATAGTCTGTCGTGCAAAATCAGTCAAAAAAGTCATACTATAGTACGTCGTCCAAAATCAGTCAAAAAAGTCATAGTATAGTATGTCGTCCAAAATCAGTCCAAAAAGTCATAGTATAGTATGTCGTCCAAAATCAATCCAAAAAGTCATAGTATAGTATGTCGTCCAAAATCAGTCCAAAAAGTCATAGTATAGTATGTCGTCCACAAAAGTCATAGTATAGTATGTCGTCCAAAATCAATCATAAAAGTCATAGTATAGTTTGTTGTCCATAATCAATCAAAAAAGTCATAGTATAGTATGTCGTCCAAAATTTGAAAAAAAGGTCATAGTATAGTATGTCGTCCAAAATTTGACAAAAAGGTCATAGTATAGTATGTCGTCCAAAATCAGTCAAAAAAGTCATAGTATAGTATGTCGTCCAAAATTTGACAAAAAGGTCATAGTATAGTATGTCGTCCAAAATTTGACAAAAAGGTCATAGTATAGTATGTCGTCCAAAATCAGTCAAAAAAGTTATAGTATAGTATGTCGTCCAAAATTTGACAAAAAGGTCATAGTATAGTATGTCGTCCAAAATTTGACAAAAAGGTCATAGTATAGTATGTCGTCCAAAATCAGTCAAAAAAATCATAGTATAGTATGTCGTCCAAAATCAGTCAAAAAAGTCATAGTATAGTATGTCGTCCAAAATCAATCATAAAAGTCATAGTATAGTTTGTCGTCCAAAATTTGACAAAATAGTCATAGTATAGTATGTCGTCCAAAACCAGTCAAAAAAGTCATAGTATAGTACGTTGTCCAAAATCAGTCAAAAAAGTCATACTATAGTACGTCGTCCAAAATCAGTCAAAAAAGTCATAGTATAGTATGTCGTCCAAAATCAGTCCAAAAAGTCATAGTATAGTATGTCGTCCAAAATCAATCCAAAAAGTCATAGTATAGTATGTCGTCCAAAATCAGTCCAAAAAGTCATAGTATAGTATGTCGTCCAAAAAAGTCATAGTATAGTATGTCGTCCAAAATCAATCATAAAAGTCATAGTATAGTTTGTTGTCCATAATCAATCAAAAAAGTCATAGTATAGTATGTCGTCCAAAATTTGAAAAAAAGGTCATAGTATAGTATGTCGTCCAAAATTTGACAAAAAGGTCATAGTATAGTATGTCGTCCAAAATCAGTCAAAAAAGTCATAGTATAGTATGTCGTCCAAAATTTGACAAAAAGGTCATAGTATAGTATGTCGTCCAAAATTTGACAAAAAGGTCATAGTATAGTATGTCGTCCAAAATCAATCAAAAAAGTCATAGTATAGTATGTCGTCCAAAATCAGTCAAAAATGTCATAGTATAGTATGTCGTCCAAAATTTGACAAAAAGGTCATAGTATAGTATGTCGTGCAAAATCAGTCAAAAAAGTCATAGTATAGTATGTCGTCCAAAATCAGTCAAAAAAGTCATAGTATAGTATGTCGTCCAAAATTTGAAAAAAAGTCATAGTATAGTATGTCGTCCAAAATCATTCAAAAAAGTCATAGTATAGTATGTCGTCCAAAATCATTCAAAGAAGTCATAGTATAGTATGTCGTCCAAAAAAGTCATAGTATAGTCTGTCGTGCAAAATCAGTCAAAAAAGTCATACTATAGTACGTCGTCCAAAATCAGTCAAAAAAGTCATAGTATAGTATGTCGTCCAAAATCAGTCCAAAAAGTCATAGTATAGTATGTCGTCCAAAATCAATCCAAAAAGTCATAGTATAGTATGTCGTCCAAAATCAGTCCAAAAAGTCATAGTATAGTATGTCGTCCACAAAAGTCATAGTATAGTATGTCGTCCAAAATCAATCATAAAAGTCATAGTATAGTTTGTTGTCCATAATCAATCAAAAAAGTCATAGTATAGTATGTCGTCCAAAATTTGAAAAAAAGGTCATAGTATAGTATGTCGTCCAAAATTTGACAAAAAGGTCATAGTATAGTATGTCGTCCAAAATCAGTCAAAAAAGTCATAGTATAGTATGTCGTCCAAAATTTGACAAAAAGGTCATAGTATAGTATGTCGTCCAAAATTTGACAAAAAGGTCATAGTATAGTATGTCGTCCAAAATTTGACAAAAAGGTCATAGTATAGTATGTCGTCCAAAATCAGTCAAAAAAGTTATAGTATAGTATGTCGTCCAAAATTTGACAAAAAGGTCATAGTATAGTATGTCGTCCAAAATTTGACAAAAAGGTCATAGTATAGTATGTCGTCCAAAATCAGTCAAAAAAGTCATAGTATAGTATGTCGTCCAAAATCATTCAAAAAAGTCATGGTATAGTATGTCTTCTAAATCAGTCAAAAAAGTCATAGTATAGTATGTCGTCCAAAATCAGTCAAAAAAGTCATAGTATAGTATGTCGTCCAAAATCAGTCAAAAAAGTCATAGTATAGTATGTCGTCCAAAATCAATCATAAAAGTCATAGTATAGTATGTCGTCCAAAATCAGTCAAAAAAGTCATAGTATAGTATGTCGTCCAAAATCATTCAAAAAGGTCATAGTATAGTATGTCGTCCAAAATCAGTCAAAAAAGTCATAGTATAGTATGTCGTCCAAAATTTGACAAAAAAGTCATAGTATTGTATGTCGTCCAAAATCAATCAAAACAGTCATAGTAAAGTATGTCGTCCAAAATCAGTCAAAAAAGTCATAGTATAGTATGTCGTCCAAAATTTGACAAAAAAGTCATAGTATTGTATGTCGTCCAAAATCAATCAAAACAGTCATAGTAAAGTATGTCGTCCAAAATCAGTCAAAAAAGTCATAGTATAGTATGTCGTCCAAAATTTGACAAAAAAGTCATAGTATAGTATGTCGTCTAAAATCAGTCAAAAAAGTCAGAGTATAGTATGTCGTCCAAAATCAGTCAAAAAAGTCATAGTATAGTATGTCGTCCAAAATCAGTCAAAAAAGTCATACGATAGTATGTTGTCCAAAATCAGTCAAAAAAGTCATAGTATAGTTTAGTACATTAGTATGTTGACACAATGACATAGGTAGGCCTATTGGCATAATTGGTAAGTCACTGGTCTAATAAGCCAAGGATGAGTAGTATAGTATGTTGTCCAAAGTCAGATAATTTTGTACATCTTACTATACTTACATTTTTGTGAGTGTAACATTTTGACCTTTCAAAACAGATTCACGAAGTTGTTTTTCTGATCATCTTTAGCTTTTCCTGTGGAAAATCACATGTGAATCCATGTTTGTGTTTTAGACGACTCTACCTTTGGCCGGAATCTCTGGTGGTAAATCCTCCTGATGGTTCCTGTTCTTTTTCTTCCTGTACCTCCTCTCCTTCTGTGGCAGAGCAGGAGACATACTGACCACGCTGGTGACCGTCTCCCCTGAGCTACAGTGGAAACATGAGGTTCAGTGCAGTTAAGAACATTTCTTCATGTAATTGTTTCCTCAAGAACGTCTTGATGGAATTATTCTAAATTTGGCACACATCTTCACTCGATTTGGTGGTCAAAAAAGGTCATTGAGGCCTAAAAAACCTTTTTTCTTTTCCCTCCACAGAATCCTTTTTGGTCTTTTGAAGATTAGATTCAAGTCACTGCAATGACTGGTTGGTAATTGGAGTTAGAAATAGAAACAATTGTTCCCCTAAAAATCTTACCTGTTCTGTGGACTTTTGACCAGCAGGTAATTATCTGTAAAGATACAACACATTGAGACAATCACATCCATCAAAACACATCTGAAACCAGGTTTGTGGATGTACTGTATTTACAACCTACCAGTTTCTTGAACATCATAAATGCGATATGTAATAGGATGTCTAGTAACAAACAATGCAATCTATGCTACACTAAATAGAGCAAAATGACACTTTAAATTGTTGTTTGTATTGTTTTTTGGGCTGTTGTTGACTGCTCTATGTACGTGTGTATGTCTTATATATGCTTATAATAAAGATGGAAATAAGTGCATGGCTACAATCAGGCACATGTTCATTAATGTCTTTAATTACGTTTATTTACCATAACTCAAATTTTACAAACAAATGAAATTCACTTAAAAGACGCACACACGATGTAGTCAAGCAAACTATAAATAAAAGAAATAAATCATATAAAACAAAGCACAAGCTCCCCATTAATCACAAAACACAAAACCTCATTCACACACCACACATCTCTGAATGTTTCCACGTTATTCAAAGAAAGAAAGGAAGAAGATCAGAGGGGAGTGATCTCAGTGCTCACCTTTTAACCTCTGCTTCCTCTGTATGTACTGACATGTCACCGTCACGGTGAACATGCACATGCAGAGGAGACCGACTGAACAGATGAGCGCTGCACACAAGTAAACATCTGAAACACAGAAACATGAGTTCACTTCACTACAGCAGCTGTGTTTCACTGCACACACACACAGTCTGGCACAGCTATTTATAGAAAACATAGAATAACCTTTTGGGTTGGATTTATTTCTTTTTTGCTTGTCTGTGATGACAAAGTGCACACACACACACACTGGAAATATGACGACTTACCTTCAAACAAGCTCCACAGGCTTTCCTTGGCCTTGGTGGTCGGCAGAACATGCACTACACGGAGAGAGAGAGGGAGAAACATGTAAAGTCCATAGTCATCACTGTGGCTTCCCAGCCCCCTGATTACACACTACCCTCAGTTTAAATACAGCTAAACAAGGTGGACCTACTCCCAGCCCCGATCCTGTCTCTGCCTCACCGACTCTCCAGACAAAACCTCAGTGTGAACCGTTTTGTGGACTCAGTCATCAGTGCAAACATTTGGTTTCGGAGTCATGATTCACTGTAAACTCTCACCTCACATCCACCCATAACCTGAGCCCAACCGGCCCATGCCCTTTAACCTTCACAACAAAGTGTTGTGGTGTGACAGAGACATTTCTTTTTGTCTATTTTGGTCCACACAATGTCCGAGAATTCAGACGTGTCTCTTTTTTCTCTCTGTCAAAACAGTAACATGTTTCCAGGACGATTTAGAGGTTAAAGTTAAAATTTCTGCTCTTATACATCATCGTCCAATCCATCCATCCATCATTTGGGAATCGTAGGGTGTATTGCCTGATAATCCCATAATGATAAATCACAGTATCTATCTGAGAACACTGTTGTCCATCATTATCCCTCCATGTTCCCCTCGGCATGAGGGGTCATGTATCAGTGAAGCTTGTGACACAATTTGGCAGGGACATCTGTCTATAAATGCAAGGACCTTCTGTCTGTCTCTCCGTCTGACTCATAATTACATATCTGTCGAACGGTTTTATTTACAGGCTTCAAACTGGCTCATAACTTACTAAGGACGCTGGAGATTGGATAAGAAATGCAAGAGATATAGGTAGAAATGTGACAGATGTAATGCTAAAAGATCCCCCACAAACACAAAAATACAGACACGCATTGAAGTATGCTTAGAGCACTACGTTTGATATTTGACATCAAACGTTTTTTGTATGACTTACTTACATTCCAACACAGGCCAATATGAATGATAAATTGCCTGTATTTATATAGTGCTTTTCTATTTTCTATTCTCTATTTCTATATCACATCTTTCATACTCATTGCTTGTAGTCTCACGGAGCTGGGACCCAAACCAGCAACCTTCCAGTTGAAATACGACTCACTCTACCACTGAGCCACCGTCTCAAAACATATATATTTTACATTATGCCCCAAAAATCCTACAGGAGCCACAGTGGGCGGCTCAAAGTAAATGCAGCCGAAATATGTAAAGAGAATCCCAACTATGTGCAGCTAAGTTTCCCATACTCAGCAAAAAGTACGCCTCACACACTCACTCATTTCACCGCCTCGTGTGACCACAGTCGCCTTAACGCTACTGTGCTCCTGCTGAGCTGGTGTGGCAGGAAGCTCATGAGGTGACACCCATCGGGGGCATCTTGAAATACCCCAAAACCACCGGCAACTGACGACAAACAGGCTGGCTGTGGGAGAGTTTCCCACAGGCAGAGATGACTGACAAACAAGCGAGCATGCCTGAGATAATCCAAACACACATGCGAAAAAAAATCTTTGCAATAACGTTGGCTGAAGTGTTGTGAGCAAATAAGTATATGGAGTATAAATTAAAAACTGTGAAGCTTTTCATAAAGCTGTGGGATGTTTACAACTAAAACGTAATACTAGAAACGAGTGTCTGCAAGATGCTGCTTTGTGTTCATACTCCTGCACAGTCAAACTAGTCATTCTCTTATGGGATTACCTTTATTAAAACGAAATTTCACTCTGCATGGCGCCAGAAATAACAGGGCATCCTCAAACACGCCATCACACAATCACAAAGCACTGCCGTTAAGTTGAGAGAGTGAAATGAAATAAGCAGCAGTGTCAGCATTTTAGATATCACCTTTTCACATCTACCAAACACAGTTGTGAGATAATCTGTTTTGCTGCCTCCACTTGTCTCATACACATTTCAAACAACTACGTTTACGAGAATCTGGTGTCCTCAGATATGGACTGTTTGGGACATACCTTAGGAATTGGTCCCCCATCTGTGAAACCACTAACCCTACACTGAGTGACCTACATTTTACCGTTTAAATCAGTCAAAGTTATAGGCACGACTTGGCATTTTTACTGTGAGTCACTTTGCAAGTTAAATTTTTCCGTTCCAATTCGATTTTCAGGGAATTTGGACCTATTCTACTCCCCAGCAAGAGCAAAACAATGATATGAAAATGTACGTTTATGATAGATATCTTTCTCACATCATTGACCAGTTTGATAAAGGTGTATCTCAACTCTTTAACAATATGACAGCTATTGATAATGGGTATATACCCTTTGTTTTTACACAGCAACAGCAGCAGTTTTGTTATTTGCAAATAACACAGCTGTAGCCATTTTGTAGCTCGTGAAAATGCTAAAGTCATACAGTACAACACAAAGATAGATGTTGAATCTACAGCATTTGCCAGAGTTTGGACTTAATTGAAGACAGACTTTCTCAAGTTGTATCGAATGGCAGACGATTTCATTTAAACCTCTAACCTCCCCTTCACAGTAAATCATTCCCAGTGTAAATCTTGATAACATTCATGACGTTTATGTGGTGTCATTCGCCTCAGGTTGTGTGTCGCTCTGTCAGCGAGGTGGCTGTATAAAACTGCCTTTTATCCTCATCGACAAAAAACCCTCTTTTTACAGCAACCTCTGAAGGGCTAAAGACTGGATGTGGAAACATCCAACAGACGACTTTTTGTTTATCAGACCCACGGCGTCGCATTCAGTTGCTGACTGTGTGTCAGATTTGTGGTTCTTTTTGTGTCCCAACACACCGAACACTGTAAACATCAACACAAAGATGGAGACTGGAGTGAACAATGATCCCCTGTGTCCATCAATGCTCCATTTTACTGTGTTAAAAAAAGACGAGACAGTGTTCTGTGTTGTTACAAAGCCAAAAATAATCAACCCATTAACATCCTGTTGTGTTTCTGCATCTGCTCTTTAAAGAATGAGCATATTTATGTTCATAGTGGGCTTCTTATTAAAATCTACTCCTTTTCTTGCAGAAAAAAACAACTTTTCTTGTCATAATGATGAATAACACTGAATGCACAATGTAATTTTAGCAGGAAAAATGACACCATCCACATTCACATCAATCCCCTAAAGGCTTTCCTTTATTAAGTTATGCAGCCTACACACAAGGATCTAATAAAGTTGTAATGTACTGTGACTATGCATAATGGCACTTATTGAATCATAGGCCACAACACAAGTTAGTATAGAAGATAAAAAGTAATCAGCATGCACAATCTGGCAATCCCTTTTTTTGTGTGCGTAGAAAAAGCCTTAAAGTTCTGAACAATTTAGCAGGTTATCTTTAATCGCATGACCCTAACAACGGCCATCAATTTCAAACTCAAGTACGATGGTGAACAACAGTTTAAGAGCTATGACCAGAGAATTAGCCAGGATTGTTTCACGTTGGTCCAAAGTTGTACAATGTCTACTGGACATTATTTTCTTGGCCATGTACCACAGTCTGTTTTGTGACCAAATTATACAAGAGAACAAGATTAATCTGGCAGACCTTCTTTGTGTGTGTAGAAAAAGCCAAAGTAGAAACAGGGCAGAGTAGAATGTGGTCCATATTGGCTAATCAGTAGACGTAGCAGGACACACAGTGTTAGATGATCATCATAAAGTTCTGAACAATTTAGATATCTTTAATCACAAGACCCTGACAACGGCCAGGATTACAATCAGTAGATTAGCCAATTATTGTTCCACGTTGGTTATCTTTCATGTTGGACAGTCCAAAGTTGGACTTTATTGTCTTGGCCATGTGCCACAGGCTGGTTTGTGACCAAACAAGAACTGGTAGAGACACAAAAGTTGCCTGTTGCCTCTTTAAGACACATGTGTGGCCTCAGAATAGATATATTTTAAATTTTTCCTTCCGCAGTATACTGTATATCCAGAGGTCCGTGTTCCTTCTATACTTAAAGCCATGCCACATCCGTGTGCCGTGTGTCTCTTTTTTAACTCACACCCACCCACATGCATTCGAGAAATACCCAAACATTTGGTCTGTTTATGCCAAGAGGAGGCTGTATCCACACAACCTATATCAGTATTTTAGCAAACCCTCTGACCTCTCTGTGTGTGTTTATTATAGGAGTAGTAAGTAGAGTAGTGGGAGGTTCAGTGTGCGTGTGTGACAGATTGTGGAAACACCTGGTCACCTGATGTTATCCAAAACTCAAGAATTCCATTAAAAACACACGCGTGTGTGTGCTTATGAAGTCATCTGCTGAGTCTCCTCTAAAGTGGGAACCCGGAGCAATGGTCCCACTGCGGTTTTAACCCCTCAGCTGTGCAGCTGATGTTTATCATGGCTGTCAACTGTGAGCAGAAAAAATATACGTCTACCTGCTGGTCCAGCGGTCAGAAATGGAACAGCGTTCCTGTGTTGTTAGGGCTTTCTCCTGTATCTTCACAAATGTTTATACTCATAATTCAAATGGTTTACATTGTTTTAAATGGATTTGAAGGAGCGAGTGACATCATCATCAGGGTTGACCAGAAACAGCCTGCCTTTACATTTCTTAATACAGGCAAGGCCAGACGAAAAGATATTGTGGAGTTGGATTATGGGAAATTAGGCCCCAACATCTCACTCACATTTTAAATTGACAGTTAAGATATCTCAGCTTTGGTCTTGTATTTCTCTCCTGCATGTCTAACAACTTTGATTAGCTTTAGTTCATTTTGTAATAATTTCCATATGGATTTTGGGCCCAGCTAATCAAATACAATAATATATGAAAACTTATTTTCTATCCATTGCCATTCTTGTCATAATTGCAGTTCACGTACAAATATGTTGCAGTGTGCTTTTTCATGACTATCGCTGAGACCACAATGGTCCGTCATGTTCTTGGATGGAAATACAGTAGCTCTCCACATCCTCAACCACAGAAGGTTAAGAGCCAGACACGAGCCCGCCAGACTGCTCGCCTTCCACTGCAGACAAACACTTGAACTTCACCTTCCTCTGCACAAATATTTCTTGTTGCAGCTCCACTGAGTCTCTCTGGACACTTTCACTGTTCTAATTTTGGGAGGGAAACTCCTCATCAGAGCCAATGTCAACAGCCTCTCATAGGGACATTGCGTCTGCCTGAGCCCAGACTTGGCTGTGGACACCCCAAAAGTCGCAAGCCTGTAGGAACGCTTCCATGGAAAATGTGGTTAGAAATGTCTGCTGTTGTTCAAAGTCGGGTGGCACACTAACTCTAGCACTATGGTAATGAAGTTCATATTTACATTGTGATTCAATTAAGATAAAAAGCTTCAAGAGTAAAATCCTCACGTCACCCGGTACAGATTACTGCTACCAATAATTGATTGGGGCTCAAAGACTAATAAATTCATTGGTGAAGGTGGTAGAAGGTAAAAGTAGGGAGTGAAAATGCCAATATATGTCTGGAACAACGTCATCGATCTTGTTTTTCCCAGAAACTAAGGGTTCTGTGACATTAGTTTCACAGGATCTTCAATTAGCTAGTAGAGGGGTAACACATATGTGTGTCATTCCTTTCAAAATGTGGGCATTTGCTTCAGTTGGCATTGTGAACCAAATAGCTTATGAAGAACAAAAAAGTGTCGCTTCAACCTCAACAACTGGGGGGAGGTGCCTCTCAGATCTGTGGAGTAGGACGGTCCATGAAGATAAAAACAAGAAAGGGACCTGCCGAATCAAAATGGCTCCTCAAACGTCCACCTTCAGGACAACCATTCATGTATACCCCACTGCAACAGGACTTGTGGGTCATGGATTGGCATACAGCCACCTGAAGACCCACAAATGACCAGACTAACCCTAACCCTAACTACTCCACCGCTAACACCATAGCAAGCTAAATACAGTCAGCCTGCTAGCAACAGTTGTCATGTCAGCTGGCAGCGGTAGAATTATATGCAGTTCGGTTCACATTTTCATCCAAATGGATAAAGGGGAAGAAGAAATTTGCATGCCATGTGGTCTTGAACAGAATGCACACACTGTTGCCGCCCTGTCACTTAGCGAGCTGCTCTGCTGGGAAACAGGCATAGACTACCATGGAAACTATGATAGGTCTATGCTGGTCAGTGCTGGATTATGCTGGTTTTGTATTGGTTTAGCTGGTGGACCTTGCTGGATCAGCATGTTTTGATGCTGGTCCAGTCACCAAAAACCCATCATACTGGTCTATACTAGTTTTTCTAGCAGTGTGATTATAGTAAATCTAGCTAGCTGCATTTTCAGCTGACAAATCAAGCTACAATCAAGCTTGATTCACTTGAAACATCTCAGAATTTCAGATGGTTAGTTTGCGACATACACTGGGGTTAAATACTTGCTTTAGAGGTGTAGCCAGAGTAAATTCTTAGATATGATATAATATCTGATCAGTCTTCCAATTGCGCCAAGTGAACCTCTCACTCCCTTCTGCTCTTTCTCCAAAACCTCATCATCCTCCTCAGTCAAAGCTGCAGCTTATTGCCGCAGAGGATCCTTTAATCCCCGGGCTTGTTCCCAACCAATGACATTTCCCCTCCAAAATCAGAAGCAGGACAGTGCTTTCGCTCAGCGAACCCACTTCAGTAACTCTTCAGACAGATGGCTTACATCATCTAAGTGTGGTCGTGAGAAAAACTGCTACTATTAGAGCGCTGCTCTCCATCTTCTTCTGTACCTACAAATACTTTGACGTTTCTAATTTTTTGAAAAAGTTACAGCATTTCTAAAAAATCGATGACACAGGGGTTTGCTAAGTCATCAGGTTGTTGTGAGATTTACCAGAGCATCTTCAGTATGAGCTTTCTTTTTCAAAAATCCAGCTGGAAACACACACAGTTTGATGAGCTCACTGCTGGGAGCTGCTCAGTAACAGTCACACTTCTCTGCTGCTCGCCATGGAATATCCCTGTAACCCAATCTGACATCTGCTACTAACTATCTGTGGTTTCACTATTATCAAAACTGCATTTGTCACGGCTTCTGTTGTGGTCGCAGAAATATTACGTCCTCCCCCGCCCTGCTGCTCTATTAGAAGTGGTGATGTCATTGTGTGAGAAACTACAATCTTGTGGTGTTTTCTCCCAACAGTTACAGATGTTTACATCCACACTGCAGATGCAAACAAGATTTCTTTATGTTTAAAAATCTAATCTGTCTATTTTGTTTTTGTTCAAAAACAAATGAATTCTACCGTCCAACTCTATCCCAGCTTTTTCCAGTTCCAAATTTTGAAAACGTGGTTTACAGGAGTTATGATTTGAAAACTTTGACACTGTGTTTCAGTCTGGAAATTTGGAGGTCTAAGAGAATGGTGATGCATTCACTTCCTGTTCGGTTCCCATTAGCCATCACTTGATAATCATCTGCATAAAAAAGATCCAATAACACTTACTTGGAAACAACAATAAATGCTGTAATTTTTCACAGTTCTTTATTTTGAATTGTACTTTCTGAAAGTTAGCAAGTAACTGCAGAGGAAAGTCTAAAAGGAGAGCCTAAAGTAGATGTTTCCAGCATTTTTGGGACCCAATCCCAGGTTAAGTTATCTTTTAAAGTGTCAAGCAACAGTGCAAATCACCTTTTTGTAGTTTCAGTGTGGACATAATATTGGAAACGACAACGTCAAGGAGGTCTTGGCCTGAACAACTTGTGTGCAGCTCAGGAGAGATAAAAACAACAAAACCAGAATAATAAATTCAGCCCTCACCTTTGAGCTCCGTAGAAGCAGTGCAGTTGGATGCTGCCTTCCACCGGTCCTGGTGCTTTTTAAACTCCTGCACTCGGCACATGTAGAGCCCGCGGTCGCCCCCGGACACGTTCAAGATCAGCAGGTCAAAGATCTTCCCTTGCTTCACCACCGTCAGCTTCAGCTTGGGCCAGGAGAAGCTCTTGGTGTAGTTGCCGTAGAATCGGGCCTTCCTCATGTTGACGCGCGCAATCAAGAGTTCATCCTCTTGGCGGTCCGTGCCCGTCGGTAAGAAGGTCCATTTCACTACTGGTAAAGCAGCATTCCGGCGCCGCTGGGACACAACACAGGTCAGAGTGATGTTTTGACCCTCCTGGGCCACTGTGAAGGGGGACGGGGTGATGGTGACATTGATGGCCAAACACAAATCTGGAGAAGTAAGATATAGATGAGACACATACAGACAAATGCTATTCTGAAATACAGATTGTGCATCTATATGGGCTTGATGTCCACTGTGATCTCCTAAATTGAGAGAGAGACCTTTAGCCACAGAAAGTCACTGTCAGTTCTTCTACAAACTTGAAGGTTAAGATAGAAAAGAAGCTCAGTACAATCTGCACCTTCACCTTTGATCCTTTACATTTGAAAACCTAACTTTTTCACCTGACATTTATCTCGCTTGTATTTGTGAGGGAAATTCACAACTCTGTCAGTCTGCAGTGTTATTAAATATTATTTATTATGAATAAAAGGGCCAGGAAGACATGTTATTGTACAGACTGAGCTAGTTTCAAGGTTTGGCTCAGGGAGAAAACTATTGTGTTCATTCTTTGTCAGTAAGAAGCCAATCACTGCCTAGTGTAAACCAAAATATAGATAATCATGGAGACAATAAGAGCGGATTATTCCAGTGAGTTTGTGTCTTCCTGGACAGATGATTGTATGTGTCATCTTGAGGACAAGTCTTCAGAATTGGAGGTAGCTTTTCTCCTTGTATACTCACACAAGTATAGTCCAATAAATGTACTTCTTCTTTTTCTTCTTCTTCACTGTACTACAAAACTTTAATAGTCAAAACTCTCCAATAGTTTAACTTATTTCTCTATTGATTTAAACTTGTTTTATCACTTGAAACTTTCAAATGAATGTTATTTAATTTTGAATATAGTTTTCTTAACAGTTCATCTTCTGTTTTTAAGTTAATTGTAAATCGGTTGTGTTTAAGCTTATTTCACTTCACTGTTCTGTTTTCTTGTTTTTATCTTCACAATGAGTTCCATCAATTTGTCTGCTTGATTGATTTATTTAAGAATAAACTCTTTTCTTTTACGGAAAACAGGACAATGTGAGGTTATTCACCACAAATTGTCTTTGTGTGGAGTCAAAACACGAATGTAAGTAACTCCGCGTTGATGACACAGTTCAATCTGCTTCCACTTGGCCGCAGCAAACCCCTGTGAAGTCAACTTAACCCTAATGGTTTTAAGATGAGATGCATGAGCAGAAGAAGGAGCAGCTGATGCCTCTGTGACCAACTTGAACTTTCCTCTCTTTTACTCCCACACCAGCAGGAAACGACAGCAACCAGTGTGACAAATGCACAGCGGGTTTGTTTCCACAGGAGGAAGCTATACGTCTCACAGGGTGTGTTGTTGCTCAAACACTGTTCTTTCCTCTCACGCTGACAGCCGTGTTGTTTTTGGCCTGTGACGACATACTGTATGTGGCACCAAAAACACTGAGGGGACCATAATCTTTACTGCTGAACGTGTGCTATGACAATATATCACACTGTTGTTGTGTGTTTTTTTTTCCAGGGTTGGGCAACTTTTTATTCCACACTTTCTGTGACACGCAAGCAGATTTGTCCAGATTTTAACTTTTTAAAAGCACTGAAATGTTGTGAATGAGATCAGAGGTGAAACTCAAAGCTATTTCACTTTCAAACCCTTTAAAAAAAGGGAGAAGTCGCCAATTCTCACTGTCCCTCTCATCTCTGTCAACATTTTTCCAACTCTGGAGAACGTGTCATTTTCCTGCCAACACGCCCTGCACTCTCTCAAACTATATATGAACTCCAGACGTTTCACAGCAGCATCTTATCAAACATCTTCTCAGCCATCACTCCAACATCCTCCCCTGCTTCTCAGATGCCCTCTGAAAGGCTCCAGAAACATCTCGCCCTCCAGCACCACATCCTCTCAGCGACGAAGCATGAAATAAACTTTGTTTCCTTACCTCCGAACAGTGCTCGAATCAGGAGAGCAAACACCACAGAGGAGATCTTCATTTTCCACGGCTGCAGCCTCCATAAACTCCCACTTAAATGCCTCCGAAGAGAAGAAGTCACAGGTTTCCTCCTCTTCTTCTCCTTTTTCCCTCCTCCAAGCTGAGGAGTGTGTAATATGAAACATTGGACTCTCTGTTTCTACTCAGAACCTCCCCTCTGCTCCTGCTCCTCCTCCCACACTGTCACACACAGTCAAAACAGATTTGGCAGACTCATATGCGCACACACACACACACACACACACACATACATATACACCTATGGTTGTGTCAAGTGAGTGGGAAATGTAATTTCCTGTGCAGGATGGAGGGGAGAGTGGGTGAGGGGAGCGTGTTGTTGAGTTTGACGCCGGGCAAATCACACTTCCAGCTGTGGAGGTGAGCAGGCGCAGACCTCAGTCAGTCAGGGCTTTTATTTTGGAACACACACATGCATGCTGACACCAGGAGGGGAGTGGGGGTGGGTTGTAGTGGTGAGGGCGGTGTTAGAGTCTGTGTGGGCAATCATTTCCTGACAATAAAACAGATGGCAAGAAGTGTATTTTTATGTAACTTGCATTTAAGGTGCTCATTAACCCAGACGTTGTTAAACGGATGCAGTTGTTCATACAGTAATTAAAGGCCCGTTATGTTAGAAATGTATCGCATTAAGTCGTAAAAATGTGTCATCATTAAGGAAACATTTAAATTGCTTCATGAATAATACAGATGAGTTTGTTCACAGTTAGACTTCTCATTTGTGGGACACAACGCTTTGTTTTCTGTTTGGTTTGGTGTTTCATTCTCATGTGTCGCTACCCCAATAATGCAGCCCAGGTTGCCAGAAAAGTTAGTTCCTAGGCGGATCATTTGCCTCCATCTCGCTCCCTATCACTGCAAGGTTATCGCCTGAAAGCTTTGTGTTGGATATGTGGACAGATGAAAGCGGAGAGAAAGTTGGAAACAGATGTTTCTCCTGGACAGATAAGCCTCAAGCTTCAGTCAGTATTATCTGAGTAACGCGCTCTAACTATCTCTTTCCTATAATATATGGTTGCCTCATCATGTGACAATTCTCTGCTGCTGCTCGGAGCAGACACACTTCTTATTTTCAATCTCTTCAGTCTTTCGGAAACTATCTCGAAACCCCATGACGTGATAGAACACTCACGTATACCACGTTTCCCCAAAGACTGAAGATGGTGGATAGACGTTGTTTACCTGTTGTTTACATTTGTCGCGAGTGTAGAAGACCAAGCGATGATGGCAAACTACAGGCAACGGCTTCCAATTCTCAGGTACAGAATCCAATGCTAATCAACTTTAATATCCTATTTACTTACACACTGTTATGGCGATGGAATGAGGGAAAGTTTATCAGACAGTTGAAGATGTTGGGTGACAGCAGGTCTTGAATAATGTCCGCTCTGGGGTTTTATATATTTATGAAAAGAACCTGGCAGCCTTGTTAGACTCAGATTTATTCAGTCTGTTAAGTTCTGTAATAAAAGTCTGGATCTCAGCTTTTCCTGCTTTTCAGTGCAGACAAACCTAGTCACGTAATTTCTAGTGCTCTATATTTTAAATTTGCAGTCCCCATTTTGAAAATCCTTTTTTTTTGGCCTTAGGCTTTTTGAAATGCTCCTCACATGTTAAACTGCTTCTGGCCCCCTGCAGCCTCTGGTTATTGTTGCGTCTACATCTATCTCCCGTCATCTCTTGTCCCGTGTAACAGGATCCCACAGTGGAGCCTCTGTGCTGCAGCCTCTCAGCTTTACAGTTTGGGGACACTTTCCTGGCTTTTATCAAACCTTCAGAGAGCAGCAGCGTCACGGAGATCCTGGGAAACTCTTGATTTACAGATAATAGTGAAGACGGCAAAGGACCTCGAGAGTGCTTCTAGTCTGGCGTCAAGTCTGAAAAAAAAGTCTATCCCTTAAAAGACGCATAACCTACAGCATTCAGTGGGATTAAGCAGATTAGGTCTGTAAACACAGAGCAGATGTTTTCCTGCTTATTTTCAACCAGGAATTGTGCAGCAGGAGTTTTAAAAGCTGCACGATGATCTGACTCCTGTCTATATTTAGTGGAGGAGAAAACGCCACAACAAGCTAAAAACACACACTGGATAAATCTGCAGGAACTTGTCAGAGGACAGAGGATTCCTACTTAGGACGTTATAGATCACATGAAGGAGGAGGAGGATGAATGGTGTCACATCACTTATTTATAAGAGGGCACGACTTGTTTGCACTAAAGTGCAAGAGCAAAAGAATAATGCATCCGTTTATAGGTCAGTGCACAAACTGATGTAAGAACATGACAAATATTAGAAAAAAAGAGTCTTTAAAGATATAAGTATTTTTGTCCGTGTGGAAAATAATGATGAAAAATAAGTTATGCTGTGTTTTCCTTGTGTAAGAAACACAATATTAAAATAAAGTTTTTGAAGTTTTGTTTTAAATTTCCATCGAACTGTTTGTTCATGTTATTGTTATAAATAAAGTTGTGATACTGTTGTTATCCAGGTTTTTAAGTTCAAATGTACATAAAAGTAAACTCAGCACAAAGAGTCAAGACTCCACTGCATTGTCTTTCTTTGAGGTGAATGTCGCCCCCTTCTGGTCAGTATATGAAGTGTTATTTTAGTGACAGCACATTGCTGAACAGACGGGTGCCAATAGAGCCCAACACAAACATAAATAAAATACAAATATGTGTATAAAAAATAATAACAAAATCAAAGGTTAAAGCAGTAAAACAGTTGCGTGTTAGGTCGCCGGGTTGACCTTTCACCCACACAAAAAAACCCTGTTCCAGGGGTCAAATAATCCCACTGTTCATTCTGCGTGACCTATGACCTTTAACACTGCACGACAGGGGAGTCCACCGCTGCAGGGTCCTCTCATCAGCAGTGAAGGCTCAGTCAAGTCAAGTTTAGAATAATAAACACAAGTAAATATGCACAGTATATATATATATACATATACTGTATATATACTCTTTTTTATCTACTGGTTTAATGGGCATGGACTATACATACAGTAATAAAAAATTAGAGTTGGTCAAATGGCTAATTTTCATCTGCAGTCCATGACCTGGTGTCACAACGACATTCCTGAGAAGGAAAGAGAGAATAAGCGAAATGATTGCACTAAAATTGCAATTAATAGCTTTGACGCATAAGATAGAAACAAAACAATATGTGAGGATTTACAATATAAAAAGGGGTACATTCGGGAAGTAACACACATAAATCATTTAACATCGAACATTATAACATCACACAATATTTACAGTCTTACCTCTTCTTGAATCGCCCCTAATCACTTCAGCTGTGTAAAGAAAAACATTCTGTCTGATTTTAACACAAAAAAAAATTGGAAATTTAAAATGAGATATCATTAGATGAGTCGATCGTCTCACCTGACTCTCCACCTGTGCTGCTGGCGAGCGCTTGATTCCTGATGAGGCACAGCTTGTAGATCACAAATATCACGGCTAAGACCACGCCGACCCCAGTTCCGATAAAAACATAGCGGAGGTCTGTAGGGTTTGGAGAAAAAAAAAACGGCAGACATTGCATTAGCAGAGAACAAACAGAGCAGAGCATCAGAGTGTTTGAGTGACACCAGCTCATGTTCTGCTCTGTTGTGGAGGAGCAGACGTTAAGATTTCACAACTTGTTTACACTCTTGTCAGTCAGTCAGTGAAAGTTCTCAGTCATGGTCTCGTGCTTCTTGCCTCATATTCAGTTCCGTGAATCCACAACGTCGAGGAATGATTGGTGGGTGGTGATGGCGGTGGTGGGTGTGGTCAGTGTGCCAACCATCCCACTGGTTTTGACAACAGACTCAGAAGCAACAACTTTCAAGGCCATGAATCCTCAAGCAAATTTCAAACCGTACAACACCTTCATTCTCTTCCTGTATTGTTTGCCAAAGACTCAAGAGCTTTCAGGAGAGTTTACTGGCAGAAATCTAATGTGCTACCCATAAGCACGTTTGTATACGTGTATTTTCTGCCTGTCTAGGGGTCACCACAGCTGAGCTTGGTAGAGGTTTTGCGCCGAATACCCTACCTGACGTAACCCTCCCATTTATCCGGGATTGGGACCAACACAAGGAGACCACTGGATATCCATTTAGAGTGTCCAATCAATCCAATCAATGAGGATTTGGTCCCCCCATCCCTTGACCTGTTAACCCTCTGGTAGTAGAGTTTGGATTTTCATGTTCTGAAGCAGATGGTTTACACACAAACAGAGAACAACATCCTTTCTGGATGCGAAGGCCACCGTAGTTCCCTGACGCTCATTGGAAATTGAGGGAAGAGTGACAGTGGGTTGCGGGAGAGCTATGCTCGTGGGCAGCGTAGGATTAGGTATTCTGAACATGTTAGAAAATGGGTGTGAATGGCAAAACTGTATGATTGGGTCAAACAAGAGACTGCGTCTGCAGTTGGACCTTCTCAAAGAGTCCATTGTTTGTTCAAATCTGCTCTCTCGCCACTAGGTGTCACTAATTCTTACACAGTGGACCTTTAAGGACCATCCGTCCATCCATCTTCTAGTGCTTTATCCTCCACATAATATAGAGCAGAAGGCAGGGTACACCCTTGGACACGTCGCAAGTCCATTACAGGTCTTTTCTGGTCCATTTCGTCAAGTGAGTCACATGTTTCTTCCGCTTTCCTGTCCTGATACTTATCTTGTGAACAAATGTGGCACAAGACCTTTACCCAGAATTGACTGCGGCATCAGTGAAGTATTAAAGTTTTCACAGGAAACCACAGTGCTGAGCTGCAGCTTCTGATCTAATCTACCTCAGAATCAGAGCGTGGTGTGCTGTCCTACCTAGTTCTTCTCCAGAATCTGCTCCATCTCCTCTGACGCTCATCAGCAGAAACTCTGCAAGCACACAATGTTATGATTTTTCAGGTCATAGAAACACAAAGATCTCAGACAAACAGGAAGAAGAAAATGCCACAGTGTTGTTCAGACATCGCACAATGTGACTCAGACTCAGTACTCAGTTTTAAATCCATTGGAAACTGTAAAAAATATTGATGATATTGCAATAATATGTCCAGGAAAAGTAAGAGAGATTAACTTCTGACCTCTGGCTCTTGACATTGAGAGAGTAAATATGACATGTGATGTCAGAGAACAGATATAGATTATTATTAATATAATTATTAT
The DNA here is from genome assembly GCF_958295425.1 of Solea solea. NCBI lineage: Eukaryota > Metazoa > Chordata > Actinopteri > Pleuronectiformes > Soleidae > Solea > Solea solea. Next base: position 5,673,924 of record NC_081154.1, read on the forward strand.
TAATGCACTCTCTCCGTGTCGCGTTAAAAATAAAAGCGTGAGTGGAATCTATTTAAAGAATTTACGGCAATACTCACACTCTTATTTTAGACCTATATGCTTGACATGTGTCAGCTGATATATGTGGACAGAGTCGCAGAGCAAATAATCTAATAAATTTGTCTGCCAGGCACATGGATCTTGAAAGAAATCATGAATATTTAAAAATGAAGCAAAGTCTTACATGTAAATGTGATTGTATAGGCCAGATAATAAAGAAACTAATAAGAGTTTTAAAATGAATACGCCAGAAATGGCCAAACACAATGCATCTTTTTTTTTGAATTTTCAAAATCTGAGCGATCAGACAGGAAAAAAAAAACCATGAAGGTGAACATTACAGAATACTTAAAATACTAACTGAAGACTGTAGATATCTAGTCATAATCAGATCTTTGTTGTCAATCTGTGAGCCAGGGACTTCAGATTATCGTGTTTTGGTAACTTCGGTGACTTTGTGTGATTCGGCAGCTGCTTGTTAGATTAACTCTTCAAGTATCGTTATAGGAAGTCACGTTTTATGAGCTGTTGCCAAAAAACCTTTGAGCCAAGCACTTGGCTGCTGCTGCTGTCCAGAGGTCAGCAGACAGTGAAGTGGACATTCTCGACTGTGTAGAGGTGACAAATGACAAACCAACACTGAGTGGCCATCTTATATTAAGTTGCAAAACCAGTAAATGTTGATTTTTTTTTCTCCTTACAGTGTCAGAATCATGTATTTCCACTGAGCTCGAGTTTGAACACCAGAGTGACAACTGTGCCAGGCTTGAATCACGAGGTGATTTGTGTGCCCTCTATCATCTTCAGGCCATTTCAGCTTAATGTGTCCTGAGTGTCTGCAGATAAAGTTCACACTGACCTGAGTGCGACCTCTTACATAATGTGTCATGTCCAGTGAGCAGAGCAGGGGCAGCTGAACCGACTGACTCCAAGGCCATGTATACAAACAGTGTTAGGGTTGGACTAAGTATAAATCCTTAAAAAAATTTGTTTCCCCCTAAAATTACAGCTCATGACCTTTATTCATTTATAAACAGATACTGCAGTAAACCATTAACTCATTCATAGATTACAAAGGTAAATTCAAATTATGTCAACGCAATTATGTCATTCTGCAGTCAACTGGTTAATAAAATAAATATATTAACAGTAACAGTGGAAATACATATACTAAATGGATGAATTTCATTAGTAAACATTAGGTAAGTTATGCAAAAATGTATGATTTTTATCCTAAACGAAGCTAATTAATAGGATAGTCTGCCTTTGATTTATTTTTTATTTTTAGCCATCTTTTTAATCTGTCTCACTCTTATATTTATAAAATTCATGTTCAGATAAATAGATTAATGTAAAATTTGAGTATATTTTAGTGTAGGTCAGCAAAAACAAGTTATTTTGTTAACTTACACTTTAGCTAAACTATAGCATGGCTTTTATACTTACATAGCTAGTTTTTAATGTTTTATATACCATTTTGCACTGTTAATGTTCATTGTAAAAAAACTTATTTACAATTAAATATTAGTGTAGGCTAGCTAAATTGAGTAATCTAATTACCTAACATAATTAGCTTTAGGTTTGTGGTTTTCATGGCGTCCTTTTGAAGATGTTTCTGTTTTACACTACAATATTAATGAATATTAAGATGAGTAAACTAATTCAAAATTTGAGTCATAAAAATTAGTGTAGGCTAGCATAATTGCGTAATCTAATTACCTAACATAATTAGCTTTAGGTTTGTGGTTTTCATGGCCTCATTTTGAAGTTGTTTCTGTTTTACACTACAATATTAATGAATATTAAGATGAGTAAACTAATTCAAAATTTTAGTCATAAATATTAGTTCAGGTTTGCGAAAATGAGTGATTGAAATTAGCTTTAGATTTGGGGCTTTTGGGCATTGCTTTTGTCTCTTTTTATACCACAATATTAATGTTAAGATGAATAAACTAATTCACAAATTAATCATTTAAAGGTAAATATTAGTTTAGGTTGGCTAAATTGAGTGATCTAAACTAAGCTAATTTAGTTAAACTAATCAGGGCTTTTGGGCATCATTTTAAGGTTGTCTTTTTGTATATAAATGTTAAGATGAATACATTACAGTATTTACAAAGTATATTTTAAGATAATTAGCTATGTAATATCAAGTAAATAGTTTGATCTTTATATGAAAGAGTAATTGATGATGATTTGATATGAATTTCTGATCGTATAATAAAACAAAGTTTGCTCAGAAACCCACACAGCACAAGCTGCATCGATCTCATTCATCACCACAGTGCACAGTGTGCCATTAATATCCCATCATCACTGTGTTTGGTTCAGCAGCCTCAGTTACTATTTAACCACAACATACAGACTCATACTCACGGACGATGAGGACGGTCCGGATGATGGTGGACACACACCCACACGTCTGCGGCGCTGTCATGACTTTTCACTCTCCTGCTTCAAGTGCTTGCAAGTCTTTTTCATCAAAAGATCACATGACGAGCAGTTTCCTGCTCTGATTGAAAGATTGTGCATCTGTCTGACTTCTGTCAGTCCTTTAAGTGGCTTCAGTGCAAGATGGCATTAACAGCTAAACTTTTGCAATCAACATTGTGGCAGGTTTTAACGTTAATAAATACAAGTTGTAGTTGTACTTTGTGGTGTATCGTATGTTGATATGTTCCTAGAACATCACGCACCCTTGCAATAAGTTTCCTTGCTAAATTTCCTATGCACAGCTTGTTGAATACTAACCATTGATGTTGACATGATATTGCCACAGGAGACATGACATTGTATATTTACGACTTCCAAATAAAATATCATTGGCCAACGTCCTCTGGGTACGAGCTGAAAAGTGTGTCAGACAGCTGATGGCTCCCGTCTTGACTTCATCGCATGACGATGTTGATGACTGGTGTTGGTGTTTTGATTCATCCTGTGGTCATGTCCTCCATATAAGGAGAATAATGGCTGTTTATCCCAAAAAGGACGTCTTACGTTTGTATACAAACCAGTATAGATCAATTGCAAGATCAATCAATCAGAATTCCATTGTCCTATGTAATATATGCCATTAAATGTGATATTTTACTTATCTCCTACTGTATAATGCCAAGCCCCAGCTGTCCCAGAGTTTATTAGCTGATTAGTCTGTCGGGGCTTGAAGCCCAATCTGCCCTGGCCTGTCTGTCCCACTTCTCAGTGGGTATGAGAGGACATGAGCCAGATTGCCTGCGATTGCCCGAACAGTTTCACAGCCAACCAGGCAAAACACTTGTGGGTGTCAGTCATAAAGGCACAAACAAAAGTCCCATCTTAAGCCTGTCAGACTGGACTTCATTCTTGGGTGTCTGTTGTTAGGTGTCAACTGTCTGACATGTCTGCTCTTGGTTTTCAAAGCTGTTATATAAATATTTCTCTTTGTGCAAGTACATACAGGCCAAAGCCATAAAATATAGTCTTTTGTGGATGACATTTCAGTCTCACGCTGTGAATATTCTGGCTTATTGTCTTTCCACATTCTCAGAAATCTGACAGCTGGGAGGAGAAGTTCCAAAAAAATGTGTGGAGCGACACTCGCAGACATCTGTGTTTCCACGTACAGTACCTCTCGGACAAAATATCGGGACTTTTATGACTGAAAGTCAAACTGAGAAAGAGGCTTGTTTGGTGTGAGAGGGTTCAGGCCCATGTGAGGCCTTATTCTGGGAGAGGCGTGAGTGAGAGACAGTAAAAGACAAATGCTCCCACACACAGTGTCTCTGCTCACAACATGATATTCCCACACAGCTCAGCAAGAAAGTCCATCTCCCTCTCTCTAACACAAACCAGGGACTTTTCCCCAGTAAAATAAAAGGAGGGCACTACATATCTACCATGCACTTGGAAGAAGAATTAATGAATTTTGTGAATATTTATTGATCATCAAAGGAGAACAACGGAGCTTAGCTTAACCACTGTTTTACTTTGCTGGAATGTGTCCAGCGCGAAGACCATTTTTGCAGAAAAGAGCACGTGTTGCCATCTAAAGTTAGTCAGCTAACACGTGCCAGGTTAGCATGTGATTGATTATCAGGGGAGTAAGGTGCAGTCACCAGAGAGGCAGGCTGTTACTTTATGAAATACAACATGACAGGAATAGACCGGCTTAAATATGGTACCTTCGTGGTGTATGTGGACTTGTGCTGGTGTTTCAGTTTGTGTGTGTCCACACACATACACACATTATTTTCAGGGAAAAATTGCATTTTAACACATGGTGCAGTGTAACTTAAATGGGTCAGAAAGTTCTATGGACACCTCAAGCTCTCGTCTGTTTTCATCCTGGCTACATCTACAGCTGGGATGGTGTCATTTCCATGCTGCATGAAATGGGGGCATTTTTCAATCCCGTCAGCCAAGAAGCCTGTAGATTTGTTGCAACTGCTATTTCCAGTTAGGCCGCAAATCGGTTTGGGTATCATTACATGTCATTTAGCAGATGCTTTTATCCAAAGCGACTCACAATAAGTGCATTTCAACATTTGGGTACAAACAAGAGCTAGAAGTAAGTAAGTGCTTCAAGTAAGCCAGAATATAAAGTGCTACTCATAAGTGCGATGTGCAAGTGCGTCATTGTCGTCGTCTTAGTCGAGGTAGAGTCGAAAGAGATGTGTTTTTAGTCGGCGGCAGAAGATGTGGAGGCTTTGTGCTGTCCGGATGTCAATGGGGAGCTCGTTCCACCTTTTGGGAGCCAGGACAGCAAACAGTCGTGAGTTCGGTGAATGACTCTGCGATCCTCTCAGTGAGGCGGCACCAAGCCCATTTGCTGATGCAGAGTGGAGTGGGCAGGATGGGGTGTAGGGTTTGAATATCATGGTTAAAGCGTCCACTTTTAGACACAACTATACTAAGCATAGAAAGTTATTGGTAACCAAACAATTGGGCCCTACTCTCAGTTGGGTACCAATGGTGCCCTTGCTCATATTAACATATTTAAACCTAATCCAAACACCACTTCCTCCATTATAGGAATGCACAGGGTCATGCTTCACATTGTGACCTCATCCACCGACTTCCCACAACTCACCAAGGGTAACAAGTCAACAACAAAAAATTGCTCTCCCCATTTTAAACTCAATCTCACAGCAACAACAGCTGCATTGCTCCTAAGACTAGATGACCCGGTCACACATGTTCACACGTCCTTGTAAACAGAGCTTAACCAACGATTACCCCAGCACTGCAAAAGTCATACCAGCCATGGAGCGTCACGGACCGTCACGCCATTTTAGATACGTGTGATGCAATGGTTCTCAATCAGAATGCTTGTTTCCTGTGGTGACAGAGGCAAAATGAGTCAGCAGCTAAATGTACGCCAATGACTCCCTTGCACGGCGGCCTTTTTGACATGTTTTAGCCGGAAAAATACAGGTGATGGCCCTATTCAGTTCATATGTGGGTCAAGACAGGGTGAAGCTATATGGAACTCAGCCATCCTTAATTTGATTATTTACATCTGTGATTTGATTTTCTGACTGTGACCTGCCGTGCAAAGGGTCCATGTGTGTCATGTGGTAGTGGAAACCACTCATCTGCACCCTCTCTTCCATGATATCGACTGATCAGTTCCTCATCATTAATAACAAGTGGGTCCACTCTCATCAAAGGTGCCTAACACTGAGGAGAAGGTTCCTTGTGGAAACCTATCAGCCCTCACTGCTTGGATACAAAAATAACCAATGACAGTTTCCATTTCATCCTGCTAGTCTGCCCAGCCCTGCCACTCGACACCTTCTGGTTATTCCAATGTGAGTGAGCGAGCGACCCACGTCCTGTGTTGCTGCTCAGTTTTGGCCACACCGACTTGTGCATCTATTTTGGTATCTTCTGAACTGGCTGTCAGGAGACCGGCCACATCAGTGCACTTAAACATGGAGCCGAGGACTTGACTCACTTTGGTGAGTTTTCTTTGTTTAATTCGACTTCAACAGAATGTTTTGTTAATAATGAACGAGGGCGACTAACTAGACTGTCCATTCTCAGCAGGTGGCACTGCATTGGATACTTGGATTCTCCCCTGAGGATTTATTTGATACCAGAGTCAAGTTGGGACGGTTACACTCATAATGAAAGACCTATCACCAAGGTGAGGGAGCAGTGCGATTATTCAGATGTTTACAAAGATATTGGAGCCAAGAGGTGACAGAATATTTGATAGTTTTTTGCTAAATGTTCGAATAGACAAATCAAAAAATATTATTAAACACAAATATTTACATTTACTGTAAACTGATTGACAAATCTTTGAGGATACGTACTCGGCCTTTATACTGTATAGTAACTGGGATACTTCATTCCATGGGTATAAATACACAAGCAGATGCAGGGAAAGTACCGTGGTTGCTAACTGATCTGTGGTTATAAGAAGTGGAAGATTGTTGGCGACCGGGGTCTATTAGAAAGCCAAAAGCATTTTGTAAGTTAGCTGCAAGATACAGTAAAGTCACTTAGTTCTAGTAATTTAACCTGTGCTGTTCAGCTTGCCTAGTAACAATAATAATAATGATAATAATAATAACAACAATAATAATAATAATAAAGATAATGATAAGTGCAACTGATCAGAGCTGAAAGACTAAAAGAGAGTTGGGGAATGTTTTTTGGAAAGCCAAAACATTAAGTAAGAAAGATGCAGTGCATTTATTTATTTTGTTTGTTGGTTGTCAGGTTGTTATGATAATAACAATAATAATGATTAGTTGTTGCTAACCGGTTTGTATAGCAGCAATATAATAATAATAATGTCTTTTTCTGCAGTTAGTTTTTCTTCCACAGTTCCACACATCTGATCATTTCTAGTAGACTGCCTGTCACTGTCTTGAACAAACTATATTAAAATCATCACAATTTAAAGGTGCATATTCAATCAAAAATGCCATTAATTTGTATAACGTCTATATTTATATTTGCCTCAGTCAATCGCATCTGCTTATAAGGAGAGTCGTGGTTGTGTGGAAAGTTGAAGAGTTGAGTTATATGCCAGTGGCTATGCTCCCAGGTCAGGGCATATAAATGGGTTAATGAGCTATTCCTGGACCTCACCCAGATATCTAAAGAAAGCTACAGTAGCTACAGCAGCTGCTGTTGAGGTACACTGTGATGAATCACTTACATTCCCTGTCCTCTGTTGTGTTAACCCTTAAGCATGAATATTGTTCTACAGTTTGGTAGAGCAAGTTAAAATAAACTTAACACGATGGTGTGATTGCATTACCGATGTGTAATGTGAGCCCTCCTTTGGAAATGCACAACATATGAATAGAGGAAATGGCCAACATTTTTCCTATAAACAGAGTATGGGTATAGTTCTCATGGCGACAAAAACGATCCCCTTTGCTCACACACCACACTGTGTTAAAAATAGACAGGAGCATGGTATGAAGTGTTTGTCTGTTGCCTGCATAGTGACAGCATGGCTGAAGCCGACACATGTCGTGTAGGTAAAGGTCATCAGTGCAACTACTGGTTGTTTATTTTTAGTAATCACGTCAATAAAACGGCGCTTTTGCACGTCATTAAACTAGTGATATGTTTATATAATCACCACTTTTATAGTGCCATTCCAGAACTCTTCAATATTGATACCACTTGTTTTTATTTCTTTTAGGACGTCCAGACATCCCACCACTTCCCTGATCAACCTGAGCTGGGAGAACTGATCTACAGAGCGACAGCAGCAGCAACAGAGGAGGCAAGACTGGTGATGTGCAAGACAAGACACATGTTGACATCATGAGCTGTGTGGAAAAGCGTCACATGAGCCATCGGATGGGGAGCATGCTCCACCATCGCTTCCCCAATGGCTTCACTGACTTGTTCATGGATGAGACTGATCGGGAGGTGAGCACGCTAACGGATCGAGCCTTCCGAAGTCTCTGCATTGGAGATGATGCAGTCTATAATGATGAGTTCTTGTATGGATACTCACCTTTCAGTTGCCACAAACCTATAGTGGGGGAGCCTCTGAAAAACACTCAACACAAGGAATCTAAAAAGCAAGGACGTAATAAAAACGACAAAAATGATGCCCAGCCATGGAAAAAGCAGCAACAAAAGAACCTATCCAACATGTCAAATTTCCTGAAGGTATTAAGTGCCACAGAGAAAAGCTGTGAGGGGATGCTAATCAAAAATGGAGATATGACAGACTCTAATGGGGAGTCATGGGATAAGTCGGCACTTAGAAGCATCCAAAGAGAGTTATCAGAATTCTCCTCGGATTATCACGCTAATTTGAGAGATGGACATTACAAGAACCATTATTCGTCAAACAAAACAGGCAAAGATGCTGCCCTTCCCTCAGGGAAATCCTCAAAGATCAAAAATGGGAAAACTACTGTGAAACTAAAGAAACTCAACATCAAGAACTTTTTCCTCCACAGTGAGTTTAGCCCTTTCCAAACGTGGAGAGACTTTAATCGTTTTTCCTTTGGCCAAGACAAGACTGTAACTTCTATTCTTCCCACAGACAGTGTCCCTAAATGGTTCGACTTGCCATTTTACAAGGAGCTGACAGATGCACACAGAAAAGAGACTCTGCACACAGTGGAGTCCCAGTTGTGCCAAAAAGCAGCAGTTGAGCCTCCGCCTCCTATTGCTCCCAAACCCCTACCTCCCCCTCCTCCACCAAAAGTTCTGCCAAAGCCCTCGGCCACTCCAGCAGAGAAAAGGTGTTCATCAGATGTAGGAGATGGGATCGCTGCCCCCTGGAGGCGCAACAGATCCAGGGCAACAAGTGCTGTTCTGGTAAATCAGCCTGGTATACCAAGTCAGGACAATATTGCAAAGGCACTGGAAGAAAGTTTTTCACTAGTCAAAAAGGAAGCTAAGTCTGTGGAGGTGAAAGCTATTGAAGAAGTCAGCTCTTTAGCCTCTACTCCATTCAGTATCTGTCAGCTCCTGACTCCCCTCATTCCCTCCAGACAAGCAACAGACACGTCAGAAATCCTCCAAGCAGTCCTCTCGCCCTCAGCCCTGGACCTTCCACTTAGGCCACACTCTGAGGCCAAGCTGACCCCTGAACCTCCAGTCAAACGGGACGGCTACAAATCACTTGCCTCTAGCATACTCTTCAACATCAAAGACAACAGGAAAAGGGTTAAAAGCCGCTACAGCCCACCTAAATTTAAAACCTTAGAGCCGCCTGAGACTGGCATCCATTCTCTACAATCAGATCATGTGAAACATTCACAAGCTGACTCTGAGGGCAATGCATCTGGTTTCAGCACTCCTGTAATTTTAAGAGATGGACAGTCTGTCTGCAGTCCTATCTTGGAACTTGCAGACACCCCAACTGTTAGTCTTACAAAGCATGATACTGACAGGCCTCTGTCCAATGATTATTTGTTATCACATCTACTACAATCCAAAAAGGAGGTGGCAGGTAGTGCCGTTTTCAGTGAGGAGAATCCAATATCCCCTCTTATACACCCAAAAAAGAACAAGAGCCCCAAGGCTAAAAAGCAAAACTATCCTTCTCTGAATTTGTACAGAAAAGCCAGCCCTGATGAGAGTGATATGAGATATCTTCAAGTCCCTCCAAGCTGTGGTGTTCCTCCACACGTAGACCAATCCAGTGAGACAAATGAGCTTTCACCACTCATGCTAAACAAACAACTTTCCCCAATGACATTGCCAACAAACACAGGGCTTTCACTAAACACTTCAAACGCCAACAAAGATCACACACCCATAATTTCCCCCCATGCAATTGAGAATGAGAAGTTGTCATCAAAGGTATTGGTAGGGAAAACTCTCTCAAACGTACCAGAGAAAGCAAAACCGGTGGTTAAAAGCACAAAAGAAAAGGAGTTTGAAGCACAGCCTGTTTCTAAGGAAAAAGAATTGAGTGGCCAAACCATGAGTACGATGGATGTGATCAGAGCAGCGAGAGAGGCAATCAATGCAACAAAAAATAAATCTGCAGCGCCACCAGAGAGCACCAACAAACAGATGATAGTCATAGAAGAAACACAGGAGAAAGAAGTAAATGAGAGGGTTAGCTATTCAAAAGAAAAGGTTAACAGCAAAAACGAGATAAGAGCGCCAGACAACAAGGTTTTATTTAAAAGTAGAAATGAGTCAACTAGTGCGTCACCAGTTGGCAAAAACATTTATGACAAGAAAGAGCCTCCGCCAGTTCCAAATAGACATTTTTCAAAATCTGATATTGAATTTGCTTTTGAAAAACATCAAACACACACAGCTGACAAACCCACTAATTGTGATTCCGCTGTTTCACCGTCAAAAGAAGACGAATCTGTCTCAAAACAAGGGAAGGTCAAACATATTTTCTCAGCCAGACAGAACAATTACATAAAAAATCAAAGATGTGCAGCAACCGATGACGAGCAAGCAGAGAAACAGGATGAACGGGAACTGAATGTGAACACAAGAGCGGAGATGGACGAGAAAAAGTCAATGAGAGAAATAAGAGATAGTGAGCATATTATTAATGATTTGAATGCTTTGAAAGAACTGCAGAGAGCAAAGCTTGGTGACCGCATTCTTGAGAATGCAAAGAAAAAATTGGGCGTCAATAATATCGATGAGGAGGCCAGGGCTAAGAACGATTTGATCTCGCGGGAGCTGCGAAATATAAAGAAGGGCATGCTTTCAATGAGAGGAAACACATCAGCTAAGAGAGACATATTTGCCAAGAAAGAGAAGGAGCAAAGGTTGCAGGAGGCAGTCACAAAGGCAGAGGGTAATATCACGGTAAACAAAGCACTTCTAAACGTCAATTACGACAAGGCCAAAATGGCACTTGAAGAAATAATTTCAGAGAGGCAGAAGAAAATGACTACATCCGCGGAAGACGAAAATAGAACGTTTGAAGAGAGCGCTGGTGATGAAAGTTATGTCACAAGGGCACAAAAATGTAAAAAAGCGATGGACGACTCGCTGATGGAGATGAAGGAAAAACAAAATGGCAGCACTTCCACACTGAAAGAAAATGAGCTAAAAGACAGGTTAAGTGATCTGAAAGACCACAACTACATGAGGCAGATTCTTGCACAAACTGAACCTAGACTTGGTGAGACTCACAGACTTGGTGGAAGAATTCCTTTACCAGGCATGGACAGAGTTGACGATCTCCTTAAATCTAAACCTAAACATGTTAATAACAAACAACCGGATGATCCCAACTATGAATTAGAGGAGATGAATTTCAGACATGTGGCAAGACAGGTGTCTGAAGACAGTGGCAATAGTCTGATTAATGAAATCGGACAGTTAGATGCTACTCCAGTTCCTCCTAGGCGCAAAAAAGGAGGCAACAGAATGGATGACAGTGGTAATAAGGAAATAAATACTTTAAATGATGCAGCAGATGAAGATGTCTTCAACAAAGCAGGGCGATATGAAAATGGTGAGACTGGCCTGAGTAAGATTAGTGCAGCAGGTTCAGTAAAACAAGAAATAGATAGTGATCTGTTAACAAAAGAGGCTCAAACTATCTCTGATAAAGACATGTGCAGCGTGGAAAATAATGCCGTAAAATATGAGCCCATCTTATCTGAAAATAGCTTGCACTTATCACTGAGGTTCAGAGGAGATGAAAGTGAGGCAAATAACTTGCAGACAGATTTTAGCCCCACAAGGGAAACTACATTTGAAGGCATCAAAACACAGGAAATGCGCAAGATAAAGCGAAAAGCCCCTTTAAAACCAGACCATTTAATCACGCCAGATGACACAATAGCTAAAACTGTCGCAGCAGAAGTCGAAGCCGACAAAATAAACAAACTTCCAGAGGAAGTAAATGTGGATACAGAAGCTCTCAGTGAAACGCCCAGAAGCATAATCTCACCCATACTAATGGTAAATGGTATTAGCATCAATCAGAGCCCACCTGATCAAGGCAGCTTGTCCTCAAAGTCGTCCTACTTCTCCGTGGACAGTGCCCTGCACAGAAATGCTGAGACGGAGTCAAATGTTTACCATTCGCTGGAGACCTTGATTGGAGAGGTGGAAGGGGATGAAGGCATGCAGAGCATGTCACCTAACATCAAAATCGATTCAGACAGGACTGAAGGGGAATATTATTCTCTAAGTGATCATGAAGGTGAGCCAGAGTTCCGAAAGCGATCGATAACATCGCCTCAAAAAGAGCCAGAAGTACCAAAGAATGACATCAAGGACAGAGGATATACTTCTCCAGACCAAAGCTCTGGTCATTATGAAAACAGTCAGACACCACTGTCACCCACTAACAGCTTCTCACCAAGTTCGGGGATCCCTTCCTTGTTTAAAATCAAAGACAACACTGCAAATGTTAAAATGAAGAAGACTGTCCAACCATGGCCTCTAAGATCAAGTCTGGCTGTTTCACAGAGGGAAGAAGACGAGTTACATCAAGCAAAGAGAAATCCAGTGCTCCCACAGGCTATAGAAGCTGTTGCCAGTTTAAGTCCTAATGAAAACTCTAAACCTAAGGAGATCCCAACCAACAAATTACCTCCTCCTTTGCCCACACCTTCAAAGATACAAAATGAAAAGCCAAAGAATCTCCAAGCTGGTCAATTCCTCACTGTTCCACAGGAAGAAGACAGATTTTCTGGAGTGAGTCCATCATCTGAAGGTGTGGAAAGCTTAACAACCAGCACAGCTGACACAGCAGTAGAGGTGGGAATTAGTACAGGTCTTTTGGTAGAGCCTGAAGTGTCCAAGGTTCCCAGTGAATGCTCAGGATCCAACTACAGTGGAAATGACAGTCAACCCGGGCTACCCAAAGCACCGGCTGTCTTACCCAAATCTGAAAAGGCTGTTCTCAAAGCCATCAAGCTGACAAATAGAAGAATGAAAAAGGAAGAGGCTCAGAAATCCGACCAAAAGTCGTCTCACAGCAGCAGCAAACACAGAGCAGAGAGACACAAGGGTGACAAGTCGGAGCAGAAGAGCAGCAGCAGTGGCGGAAGTAGGACTAGCAAGAGCAGTGAGAAGAAACACAGAGAAACATCGGAGGATGGTCACCGTCATCGTGGCACAGCCATTAACAACACAGCTGAGCAAATTCGCCAAGAAAGAAGAAGCCACAAGGGGGAAAACCGCCATCAAGACAGAACAGAGATGAACCAAAACACTCCAAGACAGAGCCTCGACAGCAGTAACATGGGCAGAGATCAGGTTGTGTCAGCAGAAAGACAAGGTCGCACAAGCGACAGACACATTCGAGATAAGTCAAGACATTACAGCACTGATAGGGTCATCAGTAACGTACCTGTGTACAAGGCTCAGGTCAGCGAGAACCCAGCATCAGACGGACCACTGAGCCGATCGCAAAGCATTGACAGATACCTGGGAGATAGAGTTGAACGCAGGTTCAGTGCCGATATGTCCGCCAACGAGAGGTTTGATCCAAGGTCCCAGCGCATCGAGAAATCCATCATAGATGGTCTGCACCAGAGAGGCCGAGCCAGAGTCAAGGCCAGCAGAGACAACCCAGTGAGAAGGAGTCAAAGTATCGATGCGTATGGCACCGAAGTGACTCACCCTTCAACCCTGTCTCGCCAATCCAGCCACACCAGCCAGCTTTCACGCCAGTCCAGCATTGAGCACACCATCGTCACACAGTCGTTCCCGATGACCCAGCGGAAGCTCCTCCAGGATCCCGACTCTGGGCAATATTTTGTTGTAGATATGCCCATACAAGTCAAAACTAAGACCTTCTTTGATCCTGAAACGGGGAGCTACGTGCAGCTGCCAGTCCAGCCGCCTGATGGTGCTCTTCCTCAGCCGTCCCCCATAGAGGTCTTGACCCCACCTCTGGTTGTTTACCACAGCTTTGTACCAGTCCCTTTGTCCCCCATGGCTCAGAAAGCTACCATCAAAACTGCCCATGTGGAGCCAGAGGATTTTGAGCAAAGACACCTGAAGAGGTCGAGGCAAATGCACTGTAAGGAGGGACGTCCTTATTTAGAGCCAGTCTTTGGTCAACATGACCACATATTAGGGGAGTTCATGGGCACTGAGGAGCTGGACTGTCCGAGCTGAAAAGCCATGAGGTTTGAAAGGAAAAATGCCACCCTCCTTACATACTGTTTTTGGCACCATCAGATCGTGGTGTTCTTTGCATTCCTGGACATATTAAGTTTTTGTTTCCAACTCCACCCTGACACATCTACATTTACTCCATTTGGTTATTTCCTAGATATAGGACAAAGATTTCAAAAGAACAAAAACATTTATATGAAAGATTTCTTTACATGTGAATGTTGGTGTGAGTCACAGGAGGCTTTATCTCCATGTTAGAGAAGTAAATATGAGAAACAGATATTAAATAAATAAGTGAAGATTGAGAAATGCAAGGACACATCACCAAAATCTGCTTCACCTTAACAGTGAAAACGTGTTTGAGGGTGGATCTTTCTTTCAAGGTCATGTGATTTTTGCATTTTGATCCTTTATTTGCTTGAGCTTTGTGAAGCTTATAAGAACTAATGACTTTCACACTTTATTGTGAAGGGGAATTTTTGGACATGAGTGTAAAGTGAGAAGACTTCATGGGTTTGTGGTCGAATGGTAGTTGATGTTGAATGTTCTTTGTTCGAATGCGGGTTGAAGAATTTGTGTAAGATGACGTGCAATTATTTTTCTGAGACGGACGGAGGACATGGACGATCCATGTACATAATGTATTTTAAACACAGAGCTTGAATGTAAATGTGGTATATTTATTGTATTTGTTATATCCAACGACTAGGGTCTGTAGTACTGTTCAGGTTTTGCAGCGTTTTGTTTTTACTTCCTGCAGAGTTTGCTGCCTCAAGATTCAGCTTCCAGTAACTTCAATTATCTTTTTTTTTTTTTAAACGGAAATAAAGATCATTTATTAAAACAGTATTTTCAATTTGGTACACAATTCCATCCGATTACTCACACAACTACATTACGTTATTTAAAAAAAGTTGCATGCTTTAGTTAAAAAATGCAGTTACAAAACTAATTTTTACTTTTTAAAAGCTTGAACTGGAATTATTGCAACTCTTGTTTTGTTTTTTTTTGTTTATTTTTAATAAACAGATCACAGAGGAGAGCTGGTTTTGCAAGTTTGTTGCATTGGCATTTTTCTAAACTTAGAGTAAAAGCAGGGCTGCATTGTGTCTGTGATCCATTCCAATAAAAAAACAACTGTTTTTACAGACTTGTGTTGTACTCTTGTTGTTGTTTTCACTCCACTCGATGTTCCCGTCTGGAAAAAAATGCTGTAGAAATCAATCAAAACTGCGTGTTTGTTTAAAATATGATAATTAGAATTGATATGATTGGTGAGAAATGTTTGAATTTTGCAGATTGTACTGTGGAGAATTAGTCTTCAGATAAGTG